>NC_090935.1:166562021-167204521 GCF_040938575.1 Ambystoma mexicanum | reverse complement strand
AATCCCAGACAACTTATGTGTTATTCAGTCAAAATCAGAGTTATTGGCGTGTTTGTCAAATCCCAGTGTTGTCACTTTCAGTTTCACTTTGAAACGCCTCAGGTCTAGCCAGCGCAGACGGTTGTGAGAGATCATGGGAGCTGTAGTTCAAAACACCTTCCGACATGAGGAGTAGTCAGTCTAACATAACATAACATATGGAGATGGTCTTTAAACCCTTAGGTGCCAGCCTATTATGCAAGTATATGCAAAAAGCACTTTAAGAGAAGAAAAAAAAAAAACAGCATGGAGGGGCTCAGGTTGGCGTGCGGAAAAACCAGAGACACTAGGAAACTAAATCAGGCCTGGAAGGAAGACGCACCAAGACGCGCCAGTGTGCATAACTGTTCTAAAGCTCCAGTCTAGGCACAGCATGCGACCAGACTCACGGCCTAGGCACAGCACATGACTAGACTGACAGGAGGGGTGTGTTCCAAACTCTTGTACTTGACCTGGATCAGTGGGAAGAGTCAGGCCGACCTCCATAGTAACGAAACAAACAGTCCATCTCAACTTCAGGACCCTGTAACTCCTCGAACACAGGACCACCCTGCATGTCATTGACTGTACACAATGGCGTGGCAGAACACAGCTTCGCTGCCAGAGGCACGTGCAGACCCACAGACACGTCTGTTCTGGTTAAATACTGCACATTAAGAGCGCTTAGAGCGTTTTCTCTGGGCAACCCCCCCCCCCGCTCCCTCCCAAGGGTGGCATTTGGGCAGAGCTCAAGGCGGGTCCCAGGCATATTCCAGCTGATCGCTCCCATGGGGTGGTACGTCACACACTACATCACCCCCTTTCCTGTGGTACAACCGTGCAGACACTGACAGTGCCAATGGTGTTGTGCTGGCATTAGTGGCATACGGGCTGCACCAGCAAGCCGTGGCACAGCAGTGAGTTCCTCCGACCTCTTCTGCAAAGGAACAGGGTTTTTTTAGGTGATGAAAACAGACTTGGAGCAATTTGGAACCTCAAACTATGTATATTTTCTGTGTGCTAGGTCGCCCGCCATGTATCCCCTGGCACAGTGCCTTTTACTAGCGCAGATACAATTCAGTGCTTCTCAAGTGCCCACCTTCAATTCTCACATAGGTTGTGCCCTTAATCATTGTGCCAGGAGCAATATTGTGACTACCCACATGAACGCAGGGCAGAAGGATTCTTGTACGTCAACATCCAGGGGCATGTGCCATTCATTTGGTCGGGATATTGATTTACAAATGATACTCATTAATCAAATGAGCTTCCTATGTATCAGAAGACAGCCTCCGAAGAATGATTGGCAGGGATGGGAGGGATTACCTATAGTCATGGAGCAATAGTTGCTCCCCGACACCCCACAGGCAGGACAAAGATGACACATGTAATGTGTCTGGTTCACCGGCATCTTCAAATCCTAGTGTCACATGTGTAGGGCCACCCTCGTCTCAGGTTGTTAAATATCTCCTTAGACTTGCCAGCACCAGAGGATTGTTTCGTGGCTCATTACTGTTAAGTGTATCGTGTTGCTATTGTCTACCGGTGTTAATTATCTCCTTAGTGTTGCTGTTGGCGTTTACCCAACACCCGAGCATTGCTTCATCGTGTGTTACTGTTGCAAGTATGGTGTTGCCCTTATCTAAGGGTGTTCGTGATCACTTTAATGTTGCTTGTAGTTTATACCGAACACCCGAGCATTGTTTCATAGCCTGTTACTGTTACATGTAACTGTTACATCATGTATGGGGTTGCTATTGTCTGCGGGTGTTAATTATCTCCTTAGTCTTGCTTTTGGGGCTTAACCCAAAAACGAGGATTGCTTCATCACTTGTTACTGTTACATGAATGGGGTTGCTAGTGTCTAAAGTTGTTAGAGATCACTTTAGTGTTGGTTGCAGGGTGTCCCAAACACCCAAAGATTGTTTCATCATTTCTTACTGTTTCATGTATGGTGTTGCTGTTGCCTAAGGGTGGTAATTATCTCCTCGGTGTGGCTTGTAGGTTGTACCCATCTCCTCGAGATTGTGCAGACCTTTTTCTTGTCCAATGTATGGTGTCACCATTGTCTGAGGAGTCTTACAATGGCCTTAGTGTTAGCCGATAAGATAGCTCAGCTGGCTGTCATTTGCAATTTCTGGCCAGTGCCACAGGCATCCATTTTACTCCATGTTTATGGGCGAGGGTTGCAACATGTATCCCTTTGCCGAGCAAAGCCAACACAGAATGGATAGGCTGCAGAAAATGTGGTTTTTAGACATGCCGTTGAAATGAATGAGGGATTTGGCAGCCCCAAGGTCTTGGGAGATGTTCACCAAGAGTCGGGGACAGTGACACAATCGTCTGAAACCATTCTTCAAGAAGGAAATAAAAACGTACCTGTTCAATCTTAAACCAGGCTAATCTGAGTCTCTCCCCTCGACCGCACTCTCTGAGCCTTGACTCTTCATCCCTGCTTGTGGTGTCTTCTGTTTTTCCGTGCGCCCTGAGGCCTACAGCCGTGTGGTGGCGTATACAAATTAAAATAGATTAAATAAATAAATAACCTCTGTGCCGGGCCTTAGTTGCAGGAGTGGCCTCTTCGTATGTTGATTTGTCGTTAGGAAGGGGCTGTGCGGTTGTTTGGGTGTGAGGCAGAGGGTCTTGAGAGCTGATGGATTGCACTGGAAACCAGTTTAGCGCTGTGAAGTGGTATTTCTTTAGGCCGTGTCTAATCATGCAAACACCCCAGGTCTTAACACACGTCTCTAGGACTGACCATAAATAATATGCTAAGATGGTACATTTTGCCACAGCTCGACATCATATAGAGCTCTCCCCAGACAACCGCATGTGTCTGCCTCATGAGGTTGAACCTGATAATGTTCGTGGCCGACGCTCACCATTACGCATCATACCCTGTCTGATGGTGGCATCTGCTCCTCGACCATAAGAAACGGAAATATATGCCATCCGTGGATGTCATCCTGATTGCGGGCGTGGAGGGCCCTTTGCAGTGGGGCTGCACTCTTAGGGCCCGATTCGTGGAATATTTGCACGGTTCAAAATGACTTTGCAGCTGTGAAAAGTGACTTTGCACTACCGACACAAACCATGATTCATGGAACTGTGCGAAGTGTATTTTTCTCAGTGCAAAGTCATTTTTGCAGTACAAAAAGAACTTTGCACCGTTCTATGAATCAGGGTTTGTGTTGACAGTGCAAAGTCACTTTGCACCGGGCAAAACATTCCATGAATCAGGCCTTAAATAGTTAGAAACCCCCTGATGAGAAGGAGCCATTCCCGTCACTGAACAGCTGAAAAGATAGATTCTTGCATATTCAATTGACCGACTGTGGTATGAAATCCTTCAGTGCAACGTGCTATTTTTGGAAGAGGTAACACCTGTCAGTGTAAACACTGCATCGATCATGCTTATTTTAAATCTACTTCAGATGGATCGTGGGAGGGACCTAGCACACATCAAGTTCGAATGCATGGTGATTTTATGCACTCGTCATTCACACTATGATCTCCTTTGTTTCACATTTAATAATCTCTTCCTGCTTTGCCTCGGCTAAGAATAGCTAGTTAGGGGTGATTTCCAAGTACCTCCTAACAACAGAAACTTATAGTGGTTATACCACCAAGACCTTATAGTGATATATCTAATTTGACTTCTACCTTCAACCAGATGTTATAGAGGGCAGTTAACATGCGCATACTGTCAGTGTTCGTACAGTATATCCAAAAGGACTTCTCCCCAATTGTTTCCCAGTTGTGCACATAATTACTAATACAATATTTCATTGTGTTGGCCATTACGTGACATTTGGTCAGTAGGTGCTTAGCAATCTCAGGGATTTCCTGAACTTTACATAGATGACAGAACCGGTGTTCCTTCGGGATCTTATCCATCACGCCCGTTGTCGTCATAGTAGGGAGTTGCTCCATTCTCAATAGGAGATTGAACCTTCTGAGCCTTTTGGATGGACATAGGTTCAGATATTTCTGTGGCTTCTTAAATGGATAGAGCCTGAGCTGTACAAATTGATCATTTCTTAACCTAATCAAATGATCAAAATTCTCCAACCAATCCCATAGGTCAATTCAAGACTCAGATCTTCAGAAGTCAGCACGCTCAGGGGAGTGACAGAGAGAAGTCATGGACGCTATGCAAATGGTTTCAAACATGCATAACTTGAAGAGGTATTTTCAAGTCTCATGCTTCTCAGCCAAACTAATCAACTCCTGATTGATTGATCGAGGTGTGGCAGACATGGATGTAGGAAGGACAGAAGTTGTGGGAACCTTATTTCTAGCCAGGAGAAAGAAACAATGCAATCATAGGTATCATTTTCAAAGAATGATTTAGTCACCCTTTGCATGCCTATTCTGTGCACTGTGTACAGTACACACATGTAGATGTGCCTGAACATCTTGGTAAATTCTTGACAAATGCATCCATCATTTCAAATATGCAGAAACGTGCTTCAGTTGCACTTCTTTTTCTGGGAATGACTTGCCCAGTCTTGATTTACAAACACATGCCGGTGTAAATTACATATAAGCGACATTAAATGTATACTTTCCTGCATTTCTGAATTAAAGTAAATATGTTCATAGAACAGAGCTTGTGCATTGTGTTTACTATATGTGACAGCCAGGGAGTGTTGGAGATGTTCTCACCTGTTGTGTATATATGTGCATGTGTGTGCGGTAGGTTATTCATGCATGGAGGCGAATGCGCAAATACTTGATTTTGGCATGAACAGCTGACATCATGGCAAGACAATGCTGATAAAGTAAAATTCGTTGATACTGGTAGAGTAAAAATGATAATAACAATAATTATAATAATGATTTTGAATAATATGAAGGTGTGTGTGTGTGTGTGTGTGTGTGTGTGTGTGTGTGTATATATATATATATATCATTCTTTTACTGTCAGTCACATGGATCCCTTAATAGAGATGAAGATCCTGGATCTCCGGGGTCGACACCTTCAAAAGCTATCACTACGCAATGGCCATGTTCAATCCCACCTTTTCCACCTGCTTCTTTGGGTTTCCCGTGGCCACAGCAATCGAGTAATTTCAGGCTTTCACATCACTCCCACAGGTGCCACTGATTCTAGTGCACCTTTACCTCTCAGGAAACAGCAACACAGATCAGCCGGCATACCTCCCTCAGCAAGGGACTGGGCCTGTGACCCCAATAGACAATACATCCTGGCCCACAAAATTCATGCCATGCCAAGTTGTCAGACACCCCAATGCATTGTGTCAACATGACAGTAAATAAGCCAAGCGTCATGTTGTAAAAACATAGGAGCCATGGTGAGTTCTGAGAGGCCTGCTCTCAATTTCTGGATCAGAAGCAGATAAAGGGAATTGCGTGAATCAGAAGTCTTTGCCTGTATTTCTGGGTCTGATCCAAGCCCATTAGTGAGCGGCGTGGAGTAGACTCGAGCCAGGGATGCTTGGAGACGTCCAGACCCCATGACACCACGCAAGATATGGATCCTTAATGAAAAGACGCATCCCAGACTCCTGTCTCTTCAGGGTCCTTCCTCTCCAAGACCTACGGCCATAGCTCTTCCCCCGCAGACAGCAAGCGTCCCCAGACCGAATGCGGGCGCACCGGCACTTCATCCCATTTCACAAAGGTTATGGTTTTCCATAAATCTCCCTCAATAAATGTACTGGTGTCACCCCTCCTTGCACACAGTGCATCTATGTGCATGTCAGGCCAAGGAGGCCGTTTTTCTGTCCAGCCGGAGATGACATCAGCGATGCCGCGCCGTCCTTCCTCGACCCTCTGGTAACTCATTTACAATTGTGCCAGGGGCTAAGTGGCTCCCAGAACATGGGCCCGCATCCATCATCCCTACACCTGAAAGCAATGACAAAACTGGGCCCAGTAAAACGTTGCCGTCTCGACGGCCTTTAATCAGACCGCGCTTTTCATTAATGAAAGTATAATTATTTTGTTGCAGTGAGAGGTGCAGTCAGTGCTGATTCCTGTAACGAGCCGGCTGCACACCTGAAGAGGGGGCCTAAACCTGGCATAATGCGAGCGAGAGGGATGTCAAAGACATACACAATGAGTTCTACTGCTGACAACACATCCCAGGAATTATACATTAGGGGCCCGCGCGCGCATCCGTGGCTTCTTAATTAGCCCACAGCACATCCCCGTGGAACCGCCGAAACCCAAATGCAAACATTTCCAATGCACGCAATAAGTCGTACAAGCCGCGCACAAGGCTGTATGAAAATAAGGGATGCAACTGGCTCCGGCAAGGAGCAGGGACATGAGAAAGTGCTGTAAACAATTTAGAGGCAATCTACGGGGATCTGCACGGGGAAAACAATAGCAGAACAGTTGCGCATTGGAAGGAAAAAGAAAGGGCAATGCAGCGTGAAAATCTAGAATGAGGGTGATGGACACATTCCCTGAAATGTTGCAGATCAAGGGTTGCAAGAATAAAGAGGTGATGGCTGGAAGGTTTAGAATTAATCTTAACCTCGGGCATTGCTCTGGGCAACCCTCCAGGCCATCGCTCGTTGCGTGCCAAGCCAGAAGGGGAGAGACCATATGCAAATCAGACTTGGTCACATCTCGAAAGGGACAGTCCGGCCCAAACTGCTTCGTCACATTCCTTCTGCACGAGGCCATAAGCATCCCCAGACACGTTTCAGCTTTATTGGGCCTCATCAGTGAGGAGTAGCTTGGGTATCTAGGCCCAGCAGACACAGTACTCATTTCTGGGCATAACCGTCCCACTCGGGGTGCCCATAGCAAAACACAAGAGGTGATGGCCGGAAGGTTTATAAATAATCTTAACTTCTGGCATTGCTCTGGGCAACACTCCAGATCATCGTTCTTCGCCTTCCCTGCCATTACAGGTTTGGTCCCACGACCAAAGGGGCAGTCCAGCCCGAACTTCTAAGTCACATCCCTTTTGCATGAGACCAAAAGCATCCACAGGCATTTTTCAACCTCAATGGGCGTCGTCAGTGAGAAGTTTGTCAATTCCATATTTGTTTTTCTAATCTTGTCTTTCTTTACTTCTTGCCTCTTGGTCTCAATTTCACACGGTCACTTTGCACTTTTTCTCCTTTTGTCGTTCTCAAACTCCCTGTATCTCTCTTTTACTCCCATTCTCCATCTGTCATTCTCAGTCACCACAAAGCTGTCCTTTAGCCAATATTCTAGTGTTTTTTTAAAATCCTGGCATCCTATGTTCACTCACATTCTTCATCTGTTGGTTTCCAACTCACTCAACAGCTGTGATGAATCAACTTAAGGGGGAACCAGTGGTCTAGGGATGCATATCGGTTTCTAAACAATTAATCAGCCCCACACCTCTAGAACACCAGAAGGGCTCCAAACAGATTGAAAACACAAGTCAATTATAAATCTCCTTGTCCAATTTAGGTAACGTGGATGGAACAGCAGGCTTATCTCTGCAAGGTCGTGGATCGTTGGTTACTTGCAACACAGCGAACATACAATTATTACCCAATGATAAAAGAGACTGTCCGGTCAAGGTTGTATAAAAATATCTACTTTATTATCATCAACAGACAGTTCTAGCACACTACAAAATGCATCCGACCCTGTCAAGGAATGCAAAGGACAGACAGTTTCAAGAAGGAAAAGGGGTGCACTCTGGTTACTGACAGGAGAGTAGTTGGTTACGTAATTAATCTCAATAGTTCAAGGATACTTGGTTTCAGCTCAAAGGGAGCAATGGGTCATACAATGTCATTAGAGGCCTTCAGAGATGGACCATGGGAACAGAACCACAATGTACATTGTGCTTGTAGAGGTTCTTGGTGCTCGACAGCATCAAGTTGGTTTCAGGGTGCTTTGAACCTTCTGTGACAGAGTTCAAGATGGAAGAGAGCTGAGGGTATCAGCCGGCAGGCAGTTCGGCGAGCAAAGCTGGACAGACGTCTGTAGGCTGTTCTACACGGTGGCTCAGGGTCAGGAATCGCTGTCTTAGTGATGGTTGGTGGATCTGAAGCACTGGTCGAGGCGTATCTGATGGCTTCGAGCAACTGCGGCATGACAACAGTCAGGGGTGCAGTCGGTAGCAGCTCAAGGGGGGTCAACTGTCTCGAAAATGTCCTTTCTGGCGGACGCTGGTTGATGCAAGTCGGTGCACTCCTCCTAGCTTCTTCACTGGGCTCTTGTCCTTTAAGACGAACGGCCCAAAGCTGAGGAGAGTGTTACAGCCAACGGTCTTGTCCTTGGTTTGGTTCAGAGACTCTCTGGCACTTCCAACTAGGGAAGCCTGCATTAGAGCCTGGCAGGGCACACTCTGTGCTGGCTGAGTACGGTTATGGAGCTGCTAGAGGGTTCTCTGGATTCAGTATATCCCTCTGGTCCCTAGGAGGTGTTTAGGGGTGGGATCCTGCTTCCCTCTTGGAAACTCTGGCCTTCCTTCACTGATGGAAGCTGTAAGGAAGACTGTACCTTCAGCCAGGGTCCAAATGAGTCCTTCCTGTTACTCCTTGTGAAGTCTTCAGATGATCTGCTAAGAGAGGGGCTGAGCACTCTTTTAAAGCCAAATGGGCCCCAGTGATCGGTGCAGGCTAAGCCTCCCTTAATGAACCAAACTTGGGTCCCCACCAACAATCTTCTGTTATGCATGTGGTCATAACCAGAGCGCTTTGCAACAGGAAAGGTAAAGGTAAAGGTGTACAAATATATACTACTAAGTCCCACCCATCTTACTCTCTGTTGTGGATCAAAGGGTCTCTCTGGTTAATTGAGCTCTCTGTGTCTCCTGATCAAAGGGCAGGTCTCCCTTGATGTTGGTGGCGAGAATAGACTTTCTGTCTCCATCAAATCACATACTTCTTCCCTCTAAAAGGTGGTCCCCCGGTAGGGGTTGCCTACTGTAAACAGTTGTCCCAGACATGACATTCACTACCCTTCATACTAAGGGGTGGGAGCTGACATCTTGTTGACACACATGCATATCAAAAAGGTCTTGGGTTTCCTGTTCCTTTTGTCAGCTCTTCGGCCAGGCGTCCCACAGATCTGCTTCAATTCTTTCTCATCAGTATGTGCCGCCACCAGCAGACTGACAATGGACAGGGCAGATTCATGGATCCTTTGATATTTAATTAGTCTGACCATGGCAGTAGGAAGGTAGGAAGGTGTTGCCTTCCTCCTCTTGATGCTTTCATGTACTCTTGGCTGTCAGATTCCTACCAAATGAAACATAGAGGATTGCGCTTGTGGGCTGTGTCCCCCCAGAGTACACAGAACTATGTTTTTGTTGTGCACCGAGCATTGAAAAATGTGTGCGGTTTAGCACCACACATTTTCCAAGGTTGAACTCTAGTCATTCAATTTCTTAAAAAATATCAAACAAGCCCAGGTCAGTGGACACCCGCCGTGCGGATGGCCAAATTCCACACAACAGCTCTACCATTCTCTGTATGATCTAGCTTATTTGGGTGAGATGTTTTTAAAAGAGGTAATTCTTGATGGAATTGTTTCAGAATTACTGCATCAAACTATACGCATCTGGAGCACTCTGTCTCTGTCACGTGTAGTATTGATTAGGGCAGTTTGGCTCCATTTTGGACTCGCACCGAAGGATCAGTTAATGTCAATGTATAAAGGTCAATGGATACAATGTCATACTTCAATACAGATAATCCGATTTAACCCTACGTGATACGGCCATGAACATATCACTTTAATCGAGGTCCTGATGTTTGTGTACCCATTTCTGAGGCTAGAATATAGCCCTACCTGTGTTTCAATTCTTTTTGCATTTTCTGCTCTAACATTGGGGAGCAAACGTTAAACACGGAGTACTGTGTTTGCATTGTGTTTGTCTTTAAGACACATTATAAAACGGTGCTTCTCTTTAAGGACAATGCAGCTCAAGTAATAATGTGTATCCATTAATCGGTAGGTGCGAGAAATCTCCGAAAATAAGAACTCATCATGAAAGTGTGTAATGGTGTAAACTGTTTCTGGCTTGAGAAACCAGGCCAGAAATATGCTTTGGGATGTATAGCCAATGTATAGGGTTACACTTTGTCACAGAAGCCAAATGACAAAGGTTGTTCAGACAGGTCAGTGCGGAATGGGAATCAGAACTGGTGGAGACATGACCGGCACATGTTGCTGAAAGGATGTGAATGGGAAACGCAGGCATGTTATATGAAGTGTTGGTGAGATATGCCAGCTGTGCAGAAGTTCGTGTTCTTATTCATACATGCAGAAAGGTCCATTGTACAGATTGCAAGAGGTCAAATGTCCTTTGCGAAGTTTCTATATTTGATGAAGGAAATTTACGTCATAATGGCAAGGAATGACTCAACCTTAGGACCTTGTAGAGCAAAAAGTGTTATTTCCGGGGTGCTTATAAGCTGCTCTCCCTTCCTGCCCTAGAATGGGCGCTCAGAAACACTGAAATGTATCTATATTGCAATGTCTCCTGTCCACAGCGATGTGTAGTGTTGGTTCTCTCACAATACTCTGCTGCCTGAAGAAAGGCAATGAAAACGAATTGCATTAAGACGTGTTTGCCCCAACGGGACACTTTCATCACTGTGGGTGTTCTGTGATCTGTGTTTTCTTTCGGTGGACATTCCATTAGGACATTTACTGGGGTGGTGCTAAGTTCTGACAGAGGTCTGCAAAGGTGGGGGGAATGTGAGAGTGCGTTCATGGCGTTCCATTGCATGTTGTGAAATCCTTGCACTGTGCATTGTGCCTGCTCCACCTTTGTGCACGTCCAATCCCACTCGCCGTGGAAGTGTCCCATACTGAACCTTCTGTGCCCTAGAGATGCAAAGTCAAACCTTTACCCGAGAAGTGCTTGAGACCTTTAACTGTCGAGAGTGATCATGAGATGGCATCGCCAATAGCTACTGCATGAGGAGATTACAGGAGTGAGACAATATTATATTCGAATGTTAACCCATTGTTTGATATTCTTTTAAATTCTATCGCAACTTTATTATACAAAAGTCTTTTGATTATCCACAGATTTTGTGAAGTATATTAGTGTAATATGTTTCAGTTGTTCTGAGTAGCCATTCATTTTCAAAAAGTAATACTTAACCAATACTATATTCTAAGACCTTTTTATCGAAATAGCATCTGAGAGTTCTAATGTAAACTAGGCCAACCCAAGCACCAGCTAGAAAATAATGCCGGAGCAATCAGCCTCATTAGCAGATTAATCCGGTGTTTTCGTAAACAATTTTTTGTTATTAAATTAATAGGTGAATGTGCTTAGTCATCAAACAAAGTAAGCAGTACCAGCAAATCTCTCTTGTGCTTACAGGCAAACTCTCAGTATCACACACGTGTTCACATTCCACCAGGATTCTAGTTAGAATTTAAAGTAATACACATGCCTGCGTGGTATTGCTTTTTGCAGTTGGTAGAATGCCATTGCATTCTTGCATCATACGTAACTTGCCTTGTCCTAAAAGTAGGGGAGGAAACAGGAAGGAAGGAGAGCTACAGAGAGAAACACGATTGCTCAATCGTTCCATTAGATACTTCTGACTTCACTAACCCTGCCCCCTTCTTAGACCCTTAGCACAAAAAGCCCTCTGGTATGCAAAACCCTGGTGTGAGGCAAGTCCTTTTGTTCAGGGTGTTCCCATTGAGTACTTTTTCCAAAAGGTGTTCATGCTGAGGGGCTTCCCTGCAGGAGAGAGGTGCTTCCTCACCTCACAAAGGATGAAAGTGAGGCATAGACTTTCAGTCTCGTGTCCTGCAAGCTGGCAAAGACAGGCTGTCTGATTAGAACAAACACAACCCTACCGCACCCGACCTGGGCTCACAGTGTTGACATGTGTATGATTCAAATCAGATGTGGTTTTAATAATGTTATGATTTACCAGCCCCCAAATCCCAAACTCAGAAATGGCTTAGGTTCACAGATTAAGATGCCACCAGGATGATCATCCCACATAATGTTGTAGTTTTGGAACAGAGGTGCAGATTTAAATGCTACATCTGTGCTGCAGTGACTTGGCTGTCGCAGCAGCTGTCAAAAGGGCACCTGTGATCCCACAACTTGCTCCACACTACCGGAGAGTTGCGGCTGCAGCCTCTATATTACATGTCGCTATTTTAATAATTGTACATCCGTGAAGTTAACACCTGACAATACGATTATGATATCCTAATCTGCCAACTACACAATGAAAACCTTGATTTGCTCTGTATGCCTGCCTCTCAATTTGAAGTTAGTGCAAGGAACATGTGAATAGAGGCATTCCGATAAGAAATAAGGTAATCATTTCTAATAATGCTTTTAATGTGATTTTCATATACATAATTACCTCCAAATCCATCCTTCTTGTCCCAGATCTTAATGTGATGTCACACACACCCTTAAAATAATTAATCAAAATGATGAAAGAAAAGATAAAAATGTCTTTAATTTTATAGAGTTAAATGCACTGCACTTTTAAAATACATTTTAACAGTTACTTCCTATTTTTTTTTGTATCCCGCCTTATAAATAGAAAAAGTATAATATATTGTTACAGTATTTTGAAGGGCCAACAGTAAATTGATGCAGTTGCTACATACACCTTTGTTCAAGAAGAATGCATAAACTTTCAGAGTGTTTGATAAGCATCAAAAAATGAACTTGACACTGATACCACGTTGACCTTTATGTAGATCACAACTTACCATCATAAGGTGGGATAAGAAAAGACATAGTATAGTCACTGTCATCCATTATTTGGAAGGTGTATTGCTTTTCAACATGCAGAGCGGATTGTCGGAGGCAAGTACCACCATGTTACCTGAATGGTGGAAGAGAGGGGAGAGGCCAGTGTGAAGCATCGTTAATAACCATGAGAAGAGTTTTCTTCCACCATTTCACTTGTACAAGCTTGACATGTAGTAGACCACAAACCCGAATGAGTGGTTTTGAAGTGTACACGTGCTGTTTGGCTTTACATATGCTTGAGGCGGTCATGGATGTTGATTCTTGTTTGAATCATACTTCATTTAATGTGATTATACCCATACCAGATGACGACACAAGGCATTGTAGTCGATACGATGTTGGCCTTTGCACCACGGATAACATTTTGAATAATTTCCAGACCAAGCCCATTGAAAGTGGAGTCAAACTATGGTAAGGGATGCTAACTACTTGCCTTATTTGACGCCACCAGTCATGCATTAGCATCTTCAGTAGTCCCTCTAATACATCCTACCCTCCTATTTTTCTTACAGAGCCGCTTGCTGAGAGACAACCTATAGTGGCTGATGGGTACTATACAATATTACTTGCATTGCATTTGAAATGTGATATGAAGCTATTGGGAGCAGATAGGTCCAGTGGTATCCTACAAGTATGTTGGGATACACAATGATTGTTCTTTGGAATAGGGAGACAACACGTGAGCGGTAGCATTTATTTACATGCACTGTGTATCCTGCTCCTTATTTCTAAAAATGTGTGTATATTTTGAAGCACAGAATGGTCTCTTAAAATAGAAGAAAGATTGTTTTGTATTTTCTTCCTAAGGGGGCATTACTTGAAAATGAAGTCAGTGACACCAAGGGGAAATGTCTTCCATTCTAGTAGTTTCTGCATCGGGAGCATCGACCCCCTGTATTTTTGATAGTCTCCATTTTCTACATGCTTTGCCTTGTTTGCATGTCTTCATCCCCGTATTACAGCTCATACATGAACCACTGAATACCTGCAATGCTTCTCAACGGCAGAATCAAGAATGCTAACATTAAGAAAAAAAGGGGTTTTAAATATGAACATTACAATCTGCTTAAAATAAAATTAAGGAAAGCCAATCACGTGTTTAAAAAAGCTTGAGTTAGAAAGAGAGAGGGAAGGAAAAAATGGCTAAAATAATAATTCATTTCACAATAAATTCTGAAATTCTGGTCTTGCCTAAGAGTGCATGGTGCAAAAAAAACATAATTGGAGACAAACTGGGCTAAATACTTAATTGTCAAGGAATAATTGTTATATTATATACCCATGGGGTGATCCGTTTATCTACCAGAAACACAAAAATAAACGTACTTGTTTTAGAATAGACAATGATGATTCGGGTCAGTGAGAAATAAAGACCACAGACACTGGGCAATGCAAGATTAATACCGGCATCGGAGAAAGGCTTTGTTGATAGTCATAGAATACTATCCTATCTTACACTGTTCCATGGTAACACATGAATGCATTGCATAGTCAGGACGTATAACATCACTGAGCAGGGGTGTAATGTTTCAGCAGCAGTAGCTGACATCAAAAGCTGGGGAATGTGCAATGATTTATTGACACCAGGGCGCTTGACCTTTGGTTGATCACACTGGAGACAAGTTATTACAAGATGCAGGGTGGGAACAGGTGCAGTGCACTGATATTCACTCTTTGAAATGTAAGTTACGCCATCCAGAAAGAAGCTGAAGGCCTTGATATGTGGTGCAATGTAGATGTCATTGCAGTTGGTCGAATTGTAGATGTGGTGTACCTTTCCTTTAAAACTGGAGCAAATCTGGAGAAGCCTGGATCATATCTCTGATGCCCTGTGGCAAAACCCTGTGCATCCCATTTACACACTAGGATCGTAAAGGTGGTCCTGGTATCTCAGGATTCCTGAAGGGTACATCTTATTTTTAATCAAGCCCCTTGTCTTTGGTGATCTATTGAGGTAGCACCACTTAAATATACATGTTTATTTATAAAAATGTGACCCTTCTCTTTACAGTCATTTTTACTGATAACAAATATGAAATGCATTTATGCCGCATTGCATCATCTGGCTTTCAAACTTCACAAATCGCAGTAAAGTCCAATCAAAGTCTACACCCCAAAAAGACACAGTTTGCATCCTAACTTCTCCAGAATGAATAAGACCTTGAGTGCTTGTCACTGCTTGCATTGTTATGCGTCTTGCTGTCTGAACCAGCTGTCAGTCACAAAGCCAGGGCCAACCAGAATACTAATGCTCTGCTGCATCTGATGGACAAATAGCCAAGGAGATACGTAAACCAACGGAGTCCAATGGAGGTTGAATAGCAGACTGATAGATAGACGAACGCAAGTATCAACAAATGAATCGATGGGCATCGGATGGATGGATGGATGCATGCATGCATGCATGGATAGATGGATGGACGGGCGGATCAATTATTTGATGGAATTTTGGATGAAGTAGGTGGATAGATGGACACAGAGAAAAGACATGCAAACCAACAGCTGGATAGATGACCAAATTGACCATTTGAGATAGAGCAGGGTTGTCCAACTCCAGCCCCCCCGGACTAGATCCATGCCGGGTTTTCAGAATACCCTTCATTAATATTCATGAGGGATATCCTGCAATCTCATCAGGATTCCGGCCCTGGCCAAAGTTGGACAACCCTGAGATAGAGGGACATCAGTGGTCTGGCATGCAGTCACTTAGATAACCTGAAAGGTGTGAAGACAGACACGTCTTTTCTAACAGATACTCTTCAAAGCTGATAGAAAGCGAGCATAGACGAGTAGACAGACTGACATAGGAAGGCTTCGAAAGACAGACCGACAGCCATCTGAACAGACGAGAGAAGAAGCTAGAGTGGATCAGACCGGGCCAAAGACACAATTTCCTGGTTTAAGGCCCAGTAAAGCAGTTGATTATTTTGAGTGACTTGAGTGATCATGGGGATCACATTAATCATAAAAGAATATGGGCAGTGATCATCTGAGGCTAAGTTAATAACTTTCAGAAAATGAAATGAAGAAACATGGGTGGCTAAACGAAATGATTTGGCAACCGGATTCGTCTCCATGTTAACAAGCTTTTGTTTACAATAGTCATGCTCTTCATTTCGTACGGTGTGTTGACAGCAGGCTTGGTCGCCTCATATGCTGACCTGATTTAGTGTCTGTCCTTACATTGCCTTGCGTTATGCTAACGAAATGCAATAGTGGTTAAGTGTCAGACCCTTCCAACAAAGCTATTCATTTTACTTATGTATTGGGTATTTTTGATGCGCCTATACAGCAATTGGTAATGACCAGATCAATATATCAAATGACGAACAATGGAGAGATAGTTGCAATGAAGGTTCGAATCCGGGCTCGCGCTTAGAAACTGTTCTCCGGTATTAAGTGTGTTATAAAAGAACAATTATAATTATAATTATGGATGCTCAGTCTCGGGAGGATAGCTCAGGGGCAACGTACTCGCCTTGGAAGCAAGAAGAAACTAAGCACCGCAGGTTCAATCCCGGTTTTGCGCTTAGAAACCTCTGCATATTTTAAATAACCTATCATATCATATCATACATGGGTGGATGATGTAAGGATCAAGGGAAGGTTGTATGATTGTTTAGATGTCTGGATAGAAATAGGCTATGAACAGACCAATGGATGAGCTGAACGATGAATGGAAGAGCAGAGAGACTGAGTGATAGAAACGGAGCAGGCCTGTGAAGGGATAGAGAGATGAACAGGTGCAGAAGGAATGGAAAGCAGTCAGACAGAGAAGAGTGACAGCCATGCAGCCAGACCGGTATGTTTGCAGGCCGGCACTCAATAGCTGGACAGAGTGAACGGAAGACGCGGAGGCGGGCAGACCGGCATAGAGCCAGGAAGGCAGATGCATACACATGAAGGAAGGCCGACAGAGATATGGAGCCAAGCAATCAGACACAATGGTACTGAGAGATATCTTCATCTCTCCTCCAGGGTAATTCATGTGCAGAACGCAGTATTTTAAAAAGCACTATGCATTTCCAGAAAGATAAAGTTGATTCATTAATAGTCCTGAAGTAGGCAGAACCCTACTACACTCGATACAACCCCATGTTCTCTGGGCAAAAAGCAATGAGCTGACTTGGTCATGAGATTCATGTTATTCTACGTTCTGCTGTTGACTACTCTAGCAGGACTAAGTCAATTTCTCCAGCACCCTGCAATATGAGCACCAATGAAATAGCTTGAATTTATTTCTACCTAAAATCAATTTCTGGAGGGACTCCTTTCTTGCCTTCAATCTGTTTCCCCCAGTCCCTTGCATTGTTGGGGTGTGCCCTTTAGATTAGATTAGATCATGTCCTCTAGCACCCTGCTCAGTGAGCGCGCCCGCACCACCGCCTCACTTATGCCAACCACTCAGTACCCCCAAGTAAGATCGCCCTACTGACCTCTGCCATCACATCTCTGCACTGCTCATGAATTCTGCGAGGGAAAAGGATGTTCCGGTGCACGTCTCTCATGGCGACACTACTTACTTGGCACAATATTGCTTTTGGATGCAATAACGTTGAATTCAAGAAAACAATCAAAAAGACCCCAATACTACCTGTGCCTGCTAACTGCGGCATGTGTAAATGGCCATATTAAGTGGGAGGCAGGCCAGCCCTTCCCTGTAATGGCACCACCACCCGCTTGAAGCGCCCACCCGCTTCACTCTGGCCCTTACCCCGGGGAGCAGGCCGTAACTCGCAAGGTCGGGCAACCTCCTAGTTTATTGCCTCACTAGATATGCACATGGAAGCAGCAGAATATGCAGTTTGGATGCCCACGCCCCAGCCCTTACTGTAGCTTCATAATGATTTATTTAGTGCACAAAACAGTGCACTACAGTGCACATTGCATTGCAGTTACCAGATCTTGGTTCCACAATCTAGTGCACATAGCGGACCGAGCAATGCACCCATCTAGCCCCCCATTCTCCATGGTTGTGCCCAAAATATGTGAGCACATAACAAGCAAAACAATTCAGCTGGCATAGCCACCATTCTCCTATAGCTGAATCTACAATGTAGATACACTTTGGAAGCACATCAAGGATCAATGCTGGCAGCCGACCCACCCTACGTCCTATCACTGGATCCGCAGTGTGTAGCCACATGGGGGGGGAATGGACAATGCTGGCAGCCGGACCACCCTCTTCTCCTTTCCTGGATACTCAGTGTGTAGTAACATGGGGGTATGGACATTGCTGGCAGCCGGCCCACCCGCTTCTCCTTTCCTGGATACTCAGTGTGTAGTATCATGGGGGTATGGACATTGCTGGCAACCGGCCCACCCGCTTCTCCTTTCCTGGATCCTCAGTGTTTGTTTGTTCGTTTGTTTGTTTGTTTGTTTTATTCACTTTTTATGCGCGCCAGACCCAAGGGTAGCAGGGCGCAGTGGCAAGGACATGCCAAACTTACATGTTACATCATAGCATAACGTACAGTAGAGAATACAATAGGTCTCTGGAACACAAATAATTACAAAATATACAAAGTTCAAGTAAAGTCAATCAGAGTTGCAGATGTATAGAGTCAAGAATTAGTGCAGGTAATTCCAGTAGGAGGTAGGTGACACAGGTCAACTGAGGTCAGTCGAGGTGAGGAGTTGAATGACATTTTTTCTGAAACGAAGGTAGGTCAAGTCCACTCTCAAGTCTTGTGGTAGTGAGTTCCAGGTTTTGTAGTGTAGTCACATGGGAGGATGGACAATGCTGGCAGCCAGCCCACCCTCTTCTCCTTTCCTGGATCATCACTGTGTAGTAACATGGGGGTATGGACAATGCTGGCAGCCGGCCCACCCGCTTCTCCTTTAATGGATCCGCTGTTATAAATCACATGGGGTATGGACAGTGCTGGAAGCTGGCCCACCTCTTCTCCTTTCCTGGATACTCAGTGTGTAGTCACATGGGGGAAGGGATAAGGCTGGCAGCCGGCCCACCCTCTTCTCCTTTCCTGGATCCTCAGTGTGTAGTCACATGGGAGGATGGACAATGCTGGCAGCCGGCCCACCCTCTTCTCCTTTCCTGGATCCTCAGTGTGTAGTCACATGGGAGGATGGACAATGCTGGCAGCCGGCCCACCATCTTCTCCTTTCCTGGATCCTCAGTGTGTAGTAACATGGGGGATGGACAATGCTGGCAGCCGGCCCACCCTCTTCTCCTTTCCTGGGTCCTCAGTGTGTAGTCACGTGAGGGCATGGACAATGCTGGCAGCCAGCCCACCCTCTTCTCCTTTCCTGGATACTCATTGTGTAGTCACATGAGAGGATGGACAGTGCTGGCAGCAGGACGGCTCTCCACCCCTTCGCTGGATCTGCACCTTGCAGTTACACAGGGCACTAGGGGGGCTTGCCGCCGGCCCACCCGCTTCTCCTTTCCTGGGTCCTGAATGTGTAGTCACATGGGAGGATGGACAATGCTGGCAGCCGGCCCACCCACTTCTCCTATCCTGGATCTTCAGTATGTAGTAACATGGGGGGATGGACAATGCTGGTAGCAGGACGGCTCTCCACCCCTTCGCTGGATCTGCACCTTGCAGTTACACAGGGCAGGTGGGGGCTGGCCGCCGGCCCACCCTCTTCTCCTTTCCTGGATCCTCAGTGTGTAGTCACATGGGAGGATGGACAATGCTGGCAGCGTGTAGTCACATGGGAGGATGGACAATGCTGGCAGCCGGCCCACCCTCTTCTCCTTTCCTGGATCCTCAGTGTGTAGTCACATGGGAGGATGGACAATGCTGGCAGCCGGCCCACCCTCCTCTCCTTTCCTGGGTCCTCAGTGTGTAGTCACGTGAGGGCATGGACAATGCTGGCAGCTAGCCCACCCTCTTCTCCTTTCCTGGATACTCATTGTGTAGTCACATGAGAGGATGGACAGTGCTGGCAGCAGGACGGCTCTCCACCCCTTCGCTGGATCTGCACCTTGCAGTGATACAGAGCAGGTGGGGGGCTGGCCGCCGGCCAATCCGCTTCTCCTCTCCTGGATCCACAGTGTGTGTTCACATGGGGGATGGACGGTGCTGGCAGCAAGATCGCCCTCCACCCCTTACCTGGTTCGCTCAGTGTGTAGTCACACAGGGCCGGAGGGGGCTGGACGCCGGCCCACCCTACTCCGCTTTCCCGGATCCGCAGTATGTATGCACAGAAGAAGCAAAACAATGCAGTTAGAGCGAGATATGTTGATTTAGCCAAATTGCTGCTGTTCCTTGAGTGATAGGAGAAAGTCAAAGCTATTTTCAGTTGAAATATGCAAAGCCTTCAATTGAAATTCAGGAGCAGGGCGCACTGTGATTTGGCAGATGTGGAAATATGCAGCTAAAATGGCTGTGAGGCTTACTCCTCCTCGAAGATAAACATACCCCAGTGTTCTTAAATCTTCATGGAAAAAAAGTGTTTACCGTGGCACCGATTATACCCTCCTGGAATGTGACACCCACGCATACGGAAGTGTTACCCACAGTGCCAGCTTACTGCAGTGCCCTGGATGGAACCTATGTACTGCACATCACCGCAATAACACATGCGCGCACACAAGGCAGACCTATCAGCAACCATCGAACCATGAAGTATTTTGTATTTGTGACTAGTCCAGGTCCGGGGCACCAGTGGTCCAGTGATGAATATCAGTTTTCTAAACCATCAATCAGCTCCACACCTCTAATTAATCTCGTTGTCTAATTTTGGTAACGTGAACGGAACGACAGGCTTATCTCCTCCAAAGGTTGTGGATCGTTGGTTAGTTGTAACGCAGCGTAAATACAATTATTACTCAATGATAGAAGGGACTGTCCAGTCAAGGTTGTATTCAAAATATTTCCATTATTAATCACAAAAGACAATCTAAAAACACAACGGAATACAAACTACCCTGTAAAGGAATGCAGAGTACAGACCGTTTCAAAGAAGGAAAAGGGCTGCACTTTCGATACTGGCAGAAAGGGAGATGTCTTAAAATGATGTCCAGTGAAGTATGTCTAAACTGTAAACTGGTAGTGATGTGGGCAGTGTTACATGGAGAGGGCGCACAGCAGGTAGGGCATTACATTGTGCACACTATCTATCCACTATATATTGTATTGGGAGTATAGCTCGGGACCACAACAAGCATACTGGGCTTGAAACCTGGTCCTGTGCGTAGAGGCTGGATTCCAGCAGGAAGCACAATATAAGAATGCCATTTTGTTTTGGGGTTTTTAATACATCCCCTGTTATCTATTTACAGTAGAGCCTTCAGTGGGGAGCTGGGTTTAGCACTTAACACTGCCTATTGTGCTTCCTGGAATGGACTTCACTGATCTGATGGGCATGGATGACGTTTTGTTGACCACCTAACTTCAATGGCTGTTTCTAATCACTGATAGGACGTAGGGCCTGATTTACAAAAACTTTTACAATGGTGCAATCCCATTGGTGAAACGCTTTGTAGTCCGGCTCTTAGCATCTTAACTATGCCAGAGTGTGGACGATCAATATTGTGCTTGGCATCAATGTATTACGAGATATGCTCTCTTGTATTTGACCAAGGAAAAAAAGTTTGGAAATGCTCATAAGATAGGTCAGTCATTGCACCATGGCACAAATGTGTGTGCGGTAAGGGTTTCAGGGTCGAATCACAGCAGGTCCCTTTAGTGCCTTATAGTTCAATAAAATGAGTCCAATTGAGTGGGATAATAATGCCCCTATTATTGCGGTGTTGTGAGGCTCTTGAGATAAGGAATTGTCTTAGCGAACCCTTTTTATTATATCATAGTCAATACTGTATATTAGCAACCGGGTGGGGTGCCAGCCAATAAAGTGGCTAGGAACGCGAGCTTGAACCGCCGATACAAGCCCGCATTCCAAGCTGCCTGATGACCGGCTCTCCCCGCCGCCATCTTCCCTCAACCTCTGTTTTCATTTCTTTATTAACTTCCCACCCCTCCACTTACCTTATTTTGGCTGCAGCGGCCCTTGACACTGCAGCCGCACCTTCCTCTAAGCTTCCCACAGGCGAGTAAACAAAGAAGGTGGGTCACACAGAAAAATGAGCTAAATCAATCAAGCAAGTAAATTAGACATCAATGGTAGGACCAAGGAGGGAATAGGCCAGGTCAAGGGTATATAAAAAAAAATATTTTATTAATCACATATTGAAAACATGAAGAAAAAAAGCACACAATGCATAATAAAACTACATCTAAGTTTGCAATTCATTTAGATACACAAGAGTAAAGTGCATGTCTCAAAAACACCCCCACTGCAGTTAGGGGTAAGAACGGCATAGAGAAAACCTACTGCTGTTAAAAAAAGAGGACTCCAACTGCGGTAAATCCCTAGATGAGTACCATTAATCACCCTAGTATGTTAGTGCAGACACAATCAAAACATCAAATATTGATGTACATGAAAAGTTCCAATGAATGCTGAATAAACATTGCAAACCAACATTAGAAATATAAAAGTGCTGCATGCAAAATGACAAATCATGTCCAGCCTACTGATCTGGAATAAGCAATTCATTGATGATGAATAAAAAGAGAGATGTTTTTTCTATGAATCAAGCTTGCAATGCAACAGATGCATGACTGATGCACGCAATACTCGCCACCATTTCAAACTTTATAGTTTCAAGCTTCCCACAGCCGCCATGGAAAGGGAAGAGGGGCTCCATATGGAAAAAAAGGATTTTCCTTCCAACAACGGGACGCTGCACATGTCCCTTTGTAGGAAGGACAATCCTTTTTATTTAGCACTCCGGGTTGCTGCTTTGGTTACCCGGGGTGCTAGAGGCCTTACGTACCCATGCCACGTACAACACCAGGGGGGTAACGACCATGGGCCCATGTTAAAGGCCCTCGTTTCGATCAGGCCATTAACTGGGGCTGCAGGCCATCACCCCCCGGTGTTGCTCGTAGACAGGTACACAACACCACATTCTATTATCTTCACTAGGCACACAGCCATTCATATTGCTCTGTTGGCCATGAATGGGTAAACTCCATGATGTGTATAGACTTAGACGAAGATGCCTGGCCCTGGGGCCTACACAGAATGCATGTGTGATCCCAGGCAATAATGATGGGGTGTGCAACCCCTGTCTTTGTGGAAGGCAAGAGGGGTTGGTCCTCAGGATCGCCAATAGAAACACTGATGAGATCACACTGAAACCAATCGTTCCAAAGGGGAAATCATGCAGATCAGATGCTTCTCTAAGCAGAGAGTGGTGGGTAGAACTCCCTCCTTCGCAGAAGCCTCCCCATGGAATGGTCTCTCTGCCCCTCACAGGCTTGAACCGGATCTCCTCAAGTTCTGGAAGCTCGTCAAGATCCTCCTTTTCTCTTCTTCCTTATCTCTGACCCTCCCATGCTAACACCCCAGTCTGCCGCAGTGACTGGCAGTCTGGTTCCCTCTGAGTTTTACAGGGCACCAGGCCCCCTTGCCCAGTCCACCCCCTCCTCACACTTATCATGCGGACCCACACCCCGAATCCCATGCAATTGCCTGGCACTTGCCTAACCCCCGTGGCCCTCTTCGCTCCACCTCCCCCACCCACCTTTCACTTGCACTCTCTCCGCTTTGCCCTTCACTTCCCTTCCCACGCTAGCACTTCCCCCTCCCCTCTCCCTCGCACTTGTCAATGCGCTTGAACGATCCGAATATCACAAGACCCAGTACGACCACTATTGTTATCCTTCTCCCTTGTCTGCCCCCCCCCTTGTTTGTCTTGCGGTGCCTTGAAATACCATTTCATGTATAAGGCGCCTTACAAATATCCAATAAAATAAAAATACAACACATGTGTCTATGCATTAGTCACCCTGAAATCCTAATAGGTTTGTAGGGTTAGAAGCCATGGTTGTAATGGCACAGCCATATTGCATACTATCTCTGTGGTATCTCTATGTACACCTATCTCTTCCTCCGGACCTTTAAAAACCACCTTCAAACAACTTCCTGTATAAACAAAACTACATGAAAAACGAAATCCCTGCTGTGTTTCTGTTCCCTCGTCCTTTGATCCATGCTGCAACCATCTGCTTAAGGATCTGGCTGATTGATATGGATTGGGGAGGTTTAAAGACCACATCTCACAACCTCAGTAGCCTCCACGTGCAGTGACCTTTCAATCAACTAAGTGACCACAAAAAAGCAAACCACCGTAGCCTGCCCATCTATCTGAGGAAGGGTTATGTCTTCAGCATCATAATAGTTCATGTTGCTATCAGGCCGAATGTCCTTTAATCTCTTTTCGTGCATCTAATGGATTGGCTCGTGCACATCTTTCCAGAAATATCTTCTTCAATTTAATGTGACTGAGAGTCTTGCAGTGGCTGGTGCACCTTAAGTGTCATGTTATTTTATGTTCCAAGTCATTTTGTCATAACTTTTATAGCCCAGAGGGTAAGTTGTCACAATCAGTAACATTCCCTAACACAGAACATATATTAGATGACGTAAGGCATTTCATCATTCTGCTAGGCCCAATTGAATCATAGAAAAACAATGTAGATTCTATGGATTGGATCATGAAATGTACTTATGTCTGACTGACAGATATCCGCATGTTAGGACTTCAAACAGTATTTAATATTATACCAGCACGTGTTTCATGTATCCCGCTGTGCCCTTCATCAGGCACATTACATATACAGACTGAGTTTTTAGGTATGTAGACGTGAGGAACTGCTGGTGTCTCTATTTGATATTCTATAATAATTGGAACCGCTGTCAAATGCAAATCCATTAATTTCAACATTGACATCTTGGGCTCTACAATCCTTTTCTATGATCCAATTGAGCGCCATTGAACGAAGGGCTATCATGCATGCTCAGTAAATGCACTAATTAGCAGCTTAGTCCTTCTCTGTCCAAAGTGCACTGAATTTGAGGTCTATGATCTGCTTGAAAACAGCCGTGGAACACATACATCAGGGGCCGCAGGTTAAGGAGTAAATAGCCAAGACTTTATTTTCATCTGAATTCAAGATATTCATAAGTGTCATGGGGTTGTTTAACACCTTTATTGAGTTCCATGATGTTTACTCTGTAAAATAAAAACATTTTTGACCATAAGTGTCTAGATGTGGTAAGACTTCCAGGTCTTCAGAGTCAGACTCACCAACACTCATCATTTTGGAAGAAATTTGGTACGCATGAGTGTTTGCCCCTCTCCCCAATATGGTGGCACAACATTTTGTCCCACTCATTTGGCAGGGACCCCTTTCATTTAGATACCATGCCCCCCCTCACCCAAACTCCACCGGTGGTAAGGCCATTTAATAAGATGCCAAATGGGGCTTTCTGTTCTAGCCCCCTGTGCAGATTCCTGAAGGTACCCTCTATCAGAAAATGATCACTGGGATTGTTTTTACCGCTCCTCCCCCGCTCTCCCCTGCACTCTGTTCGGAGCTCTTTGCATTTGCTCTCATTCCGCAATCCTCGCAAGCTTCGAGACCCGCTAGGGCTGGGGAATGAATCTCCACTGTGGCAAAAGTAATAACTGTTGTACACTCCTCCTACCGGCGCGCGTCGATGCAACTGTCAGGATGCGCCGCTTCTCAGTATCCCACCAAATCCGGTGTGGCAGATCTGGTGTGTGTTGCCCCTGCAGCCCTTGCAGCAGTACATTCACACACCTGCAGCTTGCCTGAGCACCTGGACCGTGCTGTTACCTTTGATGGCGGGGGTGTAGTTGGTCAACACAAATCCCGGAGCATGGTTGTCTAAATGCAAGCTTTATTTAGGGACCAATTTACAAACAATTTGGCTCCCAGGGAAGAATGAATGCTGTTCTTTGCAGAAATGTGCAGGTCACCTTATTCACAAATGCGTCATATGCCTTTTCAGAAGACCATGGGCCAGATTACAGAAACTTTGCACCGGTGCAAGTGCAAAGTGTGCACGGTATTAGCACTAGGCAAAGTTTGCTTTGTTTTTAAAAACACTGTGACACATTAATAAACCATTGCACCTTGACAAGGGCAGTTTGGCATATTAAAAACACCAGGCCTAAAATTGCCCTAGTGCTGAAAAGATACATTGTGGATGCAGTTTTGCATCAGGGGAAAGTTTGCCCTAGTGCTAATACCATTCCGTATTAGCACTAGGGCAAAGTTTGCCCTGGTGCAAAAATGTAGTGAAAATGCACCTTTTTTTGCACTGGGGCAATTTTAGGCACAGTGCTTTTAATATGCCAAACTGCACTTGTTGAGCAGCATTGGTTTTTCTAATATGTCCCACTGTTTTTAAAAAATAGGGCAAACTTTGCCTGAGTGCTAATACCGTTCACACATTGCACTTCCTCCGATGCAAAGATTCTGTAATCTGGCCCCAGGTAGGCATTGAAAGCAAGCATCCGCATAACCCATATCCATACCCTGCCATATCCATAAGGGCCAGGTAGGCATTGAAAGCAAGCACTGTCCCCCCGGGCCCATGACTAGCTAAGAATTCTTAGCAACTCATGTGCTTTTCGACCAGTAGACATGGTGGAGAAGGGCTGGGCCTTCAGTAATGTCGCAGTCCTACCATATGGGCAGCACAATCCAAAATAATTGGCTTTCAATCTTGCAAAAAATATATCTGCCATCATCAGTAGCAATGCCCTAAGGACAGAAGCGGCTCATTCATTTCAGGAACAGCCCCACCATGTATTGTGAACTGCCCAAACACCGACGCAAGCAACACGAGAAACTAGCAGGACATCTGCTTGCATACTTAATCCTCCCCCCACTCCTCAGGTATCCTTTTCTAATCTCTCCTAGCCCTATCCCGAGCACAAGAGGCCAATCTTCAGGAATTAATTGATATGATATGATAGGTTATTTATAATGTGCTAAATACCCAGAGGCTTCTAAGCGTGGACCTCGGGATTGAACGTGTGGTGCTCGGTGGCACCTTGCTTCCAAGGCGAACACGTTGCCCCAGAGTTGTCCTCCCGAGACAATTGGCACTGTTAGTCTGTACGGCTCTTATGACGTTGGTTAGTCCATCCCATTTATTAAAAAAGAGTAGAGCTCATTTCCTATGGGGGCGTAACGTGAATGGAAGACGTAAAAGCCTTGCGTGAGGATTTTACGCCTTCATGTATTTGTATGGCAGAGAGGAGGGGCGGGACGTAGCTTGCATTCCGTTGCTACCCCCCCCCACCAAACAAATACTCCAGCATTAGTGATTTTCATGCCGGCGCAAATGCTGTGGGTTCCTATGGTGTTTGACGGGTTTTTGCACCAGTAAAAAGCCGACCGAATCCATTGTAAACGCTGCCTGTCATGTGCACCTGGCAGGAGGCTTTTACTCAGTTTGCACTGCTACCTTTTTCCACTCCCCTTTTGCACTCTGCCATGCGAATGAGCAAAATGCACAGCAGGGACCTGTCTACACTAGAGTGTTAATGTAAAAGGTCCCCGCTGCCGAATTATGTTAAACTCTTAAATGAGCTGTTAAGAAATGCAAAATAACGCCAAACTCCCCTGCCTGCACAGCTTGACGTAATTAGCATTTGGGGGAAAAAGGGACCATATGATTATGAAAGTGCTTTGTGACCTTACAATTGTTAATCCTTTCCTTTTCCAATCTGTGCACCCCGAGCCCCACTTTGGGGAGGAAAGTACAGTCACTGACTGCAATTGTCTTCATTGGGAAGGTCCTGAAGACTTTGCCACAGTGGGGTTGCCTGTGGTTACTGTGCCACTGCCCATGTATGGGAAGTACCCATACTGGCACACATGTTCCTGAGATCTTCTCCCAGGCAATTAGTATTGGGGACTAGAATGAGCTAACATTGCCAGGTGGGACCTGCTCCTAGCGTTCTTTATGGCCCTGTCATAATATGTCCTTTTCGGAGCATTTATCGTGCAGTGCTCCAGGTTCTTGGTATGCTGTTTGCTCAGGTGTGTATCTGTATAACCCATATCCATATGGGCCTATCAGCAATGGGTCTGAAATCACCCAAAAAAAGCAGCAACAGCCGTTCGTCATATTTCCACGGATAGTCGTGATCCAAGCAGTATTTGTTCATCCACCATGTGTCGAGATGGTGACTTGCGCGCATTGTTAGGTGTTCTGGGGTATAGAGCGGAATATTTCTATCTTTGAGAGAATATCCCATGATGCTTCTCTGGAAAATTCTGAAAGCCAGATATAGAGCAAGAAAGTTCACAGTGGCTTTGCCGGGAAGTTGGCGGATGTCTTCCGGTAAGGGTGGTGGGTTACCCAAGTCAAGTGAATCCCACACCAGCATTCAGTGACGATCACCAAAAAGATTGGAATACAAGTGAATTATAAAACCTCCTTGTCCAATTTTGGTAACATGGACGTAACGGCAGGCTTACCTCTGCAAGGTTGTGGATCGTTGGTTAGTTGCAACATAGCAAAAATACAATTATTACCCAATAATAAAAGAGAATGTTCAGTCAATGCTGTATAAAAATATCTACTTAATTATTACTACAACAGACAGTTATAGCACAATACAAATACAACCCACCCTGTAAAGGAACACAGAGGACAGGCAGTTTCACAAAGCAAAGGGATGTACTCTGGATACTGAGAGGAGGGTAGCTGGTAAAGTAATCAGTCTTACTGTTCAAGGTTATTTGGTTCCAGCACCAAGGGAGCAGAAGTTGTAACTGTCTCTGGGGGCCTTCGAAGAAGGACCAGGAGAGCAGAACCACAATATATCTGGTGATGAAGACGTTCTTGGTGCTTGACAGCGTTGAGGCAGATCCAGGACACTTTGCAGCCCTTGAGACAGAGTTAGTGGTGGGAGACAGTTGTGGGTACCAGGTGGCAGGCAGTTCGGCAAGTGAGGTTCTACAGATGTCTGCAGGCTGTCCAGCATTTCGGCTCAGGGCCAAGAATCGTCTCTGTGCTATTTGGCAGATCTGGAATGCTGGTCAATGTGGCTCAGACAGCCCTGGTGACTGCGGCCTGATAACAGTCAGCGGTGCAGCCGGATGTGGTTCAAGGACTCAACTGTGTCGAAAGTGTCTTTAAAAGATGGACGCTGGATAACGCTTTTGTGGCACTCCTCCTAGCTTCTTCACAGGGCTCATATTGTCCTTTCAAGGTGGATGGCCCACAGCTCAGGAGAGCAATTGCAGGCAGCACCCTAGTCCTTAGATCAGATACTCTCCTGCACTTTCCTCCTATGATGCTTGATGGCAGAATCTAGCAGGGCACACTGTGTGAAGGGGTCATCTGTGTCTGGTATCTCCCTCTGTTCCCTGGGAGATGTTCTTGATTCCCTCTTGGAACTGCTGGCCTTCCTTCACTGATGGAAGATGTAGGTAGACTGTACCTTCAGCCTGGGTCCAAATGAGTCCTTCATCTTACTACTTTCAAAGTCGTCAGATGATCCTCAAGTGAGGGGTTCACCCCTCTCTTAAAACCAAATGGGCCCCAGTGATTGGTGCAGGCTAAGCCTACCCTAATGAACCAAACCTGGGTCCCCACCAACAATCTTCTGTAATGCATGAGGTTAGGATCAAAGTACTCTGCAACAGGACAGACAAGGGGTGACAACATATACCCAAGTCCCACCCATATTCCTGTTTGTTGAAGTTGTCTCTCTGGTTAACTGACCCCTCTGTGACTCTTGAATAAAGCGCAGGTCTCCCTTGATGTTTGTGCTGGGAGCAGACTTCCTGTCTCCCCTAAATCACATCTTTCATCCCTCTGAAAGGGGTCTACTCTGCAGGGACACCTGTGGTAGCTGCTGGACCCAGACAGGCCATTCACTGCCTTTCATACAGAGAGGTGGGAACTAGCTTCAAGTTGACCCATTGCATACCAAAGGGGTGTTAACCCTGTCTTTTTCTGTTGTCTGTCCAGCAACCAAGCCCCCTCAGAAGGCTTACTTCAATTATCTTGTTAGTATACACTGCCACCAGCCGGATTAGACAAAGGGAATGCAGATCCATGGAACCTTTGATATTTAAATGAGGCTGCTTATGGCTAGAGGAAAGTGTGCCTTACCCCCTTCTTGAGATGCTTTGATGTACAGCTGAATATGGCATGGGAAGAAGGTGCCTGTAGGCTGTGTCTTCCTGGAGTACACGTGACTATGGGCCTCATTACAACTCAGGCGTTAAGGGTTAACGCCGTCGTTAACCCTTAACGCCTGATTCCAATTTTAACGGCTGCAAAAATGGGAATGGGGAAGGGTAAATGGGAAGTGGGGATTTACCGCCCCACTCACCTTGGAATGGGGCGGTAAATCCGCCATCCACCATGGTGTAAACATAGTTTACACCATGGTGGTAAAGTTGGTGTACTTACCGCCTGGGTCGTAATGACCCCATATGCGTTTTGTGAGGGAAGCTGATGAAATGTGTGCAGAATGACCTCACACATTTTTGGAGGCTGATCCCCCATCATTTATTTTCATTATTATAAAATCAAAAAAGCCCTGGCGAGCGCACTCTTCCTGTGCGGATGATCGAATTCCTCACACTTATTCGTTGAGATGTTCAAGATTGATTCAAGGTAGAAAGATGCTATATGAAATGACTGGGTCAGAGGGACAGTAAGGGGTCACCATCCCTATACTCTTTCACAATTCTACATTGTTCATTCCTGTCCAAAAATATTACCAAAGTGCAGTAATGCCAAAGAGTGCATTCTTCATTGCATGACACCCACTTCCCTCTCCTCTAGACTCGCAGTGCTTATACTTTAATCTCTCATGTACACATCTCTTCCTAATTTCTCCTGACATATAACCCCAGGCAATATCCAAGTTATTGGCACTCTTTTGGTATTACAGAACATCCTGCTAAGCCTCGTCTGTAATTTTAAGTGTGACCATTGCCTAGATGTTCAGAGGAGTTAATTTCCAGAGGTTGTGTACCTTGAATGGATTGTATTAGGTCAACTGTCAGCCCCTGCGATGCACACGAGTGCGTGCAGGGGCTGAAAGGCACGCCAGGACCCGGAAGCGCCATCATAGGAGAAAAGTGTTTGTGTGTTGCGTGCCCATGTTTGTCTGAGTGTTGTGTGTTTGTGTTTGTTTGTTTGTTGGGTGTTTCTGATTGTTTTGGTGCGGGAGAGTCTTGGGTGGGGAGGGAAGTGGTGCGGGCTGACATCGAGGAGCTCTTTGGTGATTTGAATCGTGCCTTTAAAGAGTGTGAAACTGCTGTAGAACAATATCAAATGTCGTACAAGGGATGTCAAAAAGACAAATTACTCCCTTTCATGTTTTTCTCCCAAGTATTTCTAGAATATGCACTTGTCCCTCCCGCTCTCTTGACCATGTGCACGCCTGCCACCCTGCAGCCAACACAGGTGAAGCACCATGCTCTCAGCCCGCATTCGTCAACCTGCCATGGCTACCGGCCCACTACTTTGGCACACTTAGATATCTGCGAACCAGGAAATGAAAAAAAATGTAATTGACACAAGCTACTGAAAAATCTGCCGTGTGCTGGGATAGGTATTCAGGTGAAAGAAGTGGAGGGCAGAAAGAGACCACATCAAAACATGAACTCCCCTCTGCTATGCACGCACCGGACTCAGAGTGCCACACTTATCGACTGTATTTTGCTTATTGAAACCGACTAACCATGTGCATGGTCCATGGAAGTCTCCTACCCAACGGTGGACATCAACTTCCTTTCTGCACGTTCGTACGTAGAAAATATGCAGTGTCCAAATTAGGAAAGTATGCTGACTCTTATTGTAAATTCTGAGACCAATGGGTACCTCGTTTTGCCCCCAAAGGAAACACGAAAATAGATAGGCCCTGACACGCAACCACATCATAGGCCTAATTCACAGAAGTGTTTTATAATGTTGCAATCCCATAGGAAAATGCTCCATGAATCAGGCCCCATGTCTCCAATCATGCACCAGTTAATAGAAGGCACGCACAAAGTTAATTGCCAGCAGGCCTTTCCCTCGCGTCCCGGTTACAGTATTTATATTTCATTTGTGTGTGCGCTTTTTCTCCATCTGTGACAATTGTCAGGTTGAATTAGCAGCCTGTGCTCAGCAGCAGGCCGTCCCCTCCATCTTTCAGAGAGCCTCCCTCCCCATGTGGCACATCAAGGTCGGGACGCCGGTCGCCTGCAGCTATGACTGTTCATCCCACCCAGATGAGAAACCTGTCAAACTCAAATTTCTTCCCATCCCTGCATACTCCACCCCACCAAGAGAAATACAACCAAAACAACACAGGTGGACTATAGTCATGGAACCCGGGAGGTGAGGTGTGTGGGTGCCTCTACTGCTGGCCATTCAACCCGGAAAACTGGGTTCTAATCCCGGCTTCTGTACAAGACCGAGCGAGCAGCTGTTTCTGGGAAAATCCATGGAACCTACTTAGGCTTCAAACTGCAAATATAAAAACTGTGCAGCAATCTTTCCCCAATTTCCTTCTCCCACAGCTCTACATTGCAGCATGGTTTCACGGATCAGTTCTCAGCTCACACCCACACCTAATACCGGTCATTGGAGAGCAACCCATGTTGCTGTTACTGCTGCGACAACACATTTGGCCTCATTACGAGGTTGGAGGTAGCCTTGCCGGTTTTACCGGCAAGGCTACCTCCAAACTCGTATCCGGGTCTGGCACACCCAGATGAACCCGGTAATTGCCCTTTTGCGGGTGCTGGGCCTGGTACATCCCCATTCCCATTTGAGCCCGAAAAGGACCAATGGGAATGGGGAAGGTTAATAATGGTACCAGTGCTACCATCATGTTCTACTCGTGGGTGCTGGTACGGCCACCAGGTCAGACCTGGTGGCTGAAAGGGCGTCCGCGAGCAGAACTCCTAGTATGGCGGTACGGTTGCAGCGATGCCGGTAGCGACACCAGTGCCGTTGTTGCCTTACCGCCATACTTGTAATGAGGCCCACTGACTGCTCTTGGAGACCATCCATAGTTTCCATATTATAAAATAGCAGCTGTGTAACCACACACAACGTCCTTCCTTTTTAGTTTGGGCTGTTAGGTGGCGTACAGATAGACACGAAAGGCATGTGAGGAGGGTCAGTCACACAGCTTGTGGGTGCTGTTTGGTTATTTTCCCACCCTTTGACTGGCCATGGCCATGCTAATCTGTATGGCCATTCCCATCCAGTGCGTGCCCCTGCTTGCCCAAAACACCTCCGAATGGGAACTTGTTGAGCTGGCTTTATTCAAGCCTTACCATCAAAAGTTGTGTTCGAAGTGCCTGCCAGTGTTTTTTTTTTTAGAGTGGTCTTCGAGAATTAATCACATCATTGCAGCTGTAATAAATGTGCTACTGGCGTAATAAACACTTCTTAACCTGGTCTGCCTTCAGACACTCGATCTATAAGCATTATGTGTGTCCTAGACTGAAGTCTTGTTAGAAAACACAAAAACAACAGTTTCAGCTTGTGTATACTATAAGGCATGTTGCAGGCACTGCTATGAGATATGCTATGGTATGATATGTTATTTGTCGTGCGCCTATACACAAGCGTTTCAGATGCCAAGGTCCCTCCACCATTGTGCACCTGCTTCCATGAATGGCCAGTTAATACCACTGCGGTAGTGCCTTGCCCATACCTACACAAAAGCCCAAACTGTTGGCATTGCCAATGCTTGTTTTTCATCCATTGATAGGGGTGTTTCTATGGGGTATGTGAGTTAAGGGCCAAGAAAAAAAATAAACAGACCAAAAAGCCTCCTTTAGACCTATGTGCATTTCCAGGTCAAAAATAGAGATACGTGAAAATGAAATGGTGGGGGTGGTTCGTGGTCGTAGTACAGATGGGGGAGGGGCGTAGGAAGTAGAAGGCCAAAGGTGAAATGTGAGAAAGCTGAAATAATAGAATGGCTGAAATCTGTATAGATTAATTTCTTTGCCAATGGATTGAAACTATATCCGTGGATTATTCGAATGATTGGAGCTACGAGGACACGTTTGCAGTTTGCAGTGTTTGCAGTGATGTGAGGGCAGCTTTGTTTAATGAAGGAACGTTGAGTCCGAGAAGGAGCGCAGCTCTGGCTCCGCGTTCCATGTCATTGGGGTTTAGTTCGCTTTGGATGCAGCCAGAAGCCATTACGATATGTGCTGCACACTCCTTCTGGTTGAGCAGAAGGCCTGCGCCGGCGCTGCTAATCAGATGTTCTAAAAACGCTTGACAACTAATTTAATGAGTTGCGTCCACAAGTGGAGCTGAGGGCCAGTGGAAGGACAATGCGTTTCGTTTCTTTCAGATAAAGGCATTGGGAACTCATCCCATTGCACGCTGCCGGCTGTATAATGAGGTGAATGGCATGGTCGTGCACGTGTTGCTTTTTCTGTTCTGGTTTTATTTGCAATGTCTGCATGCTTCGCAGCTCTCTTATTTCAGCATATAACCATGGCGCAAAGGAATGTGCCAATATATCTTTAAAGCAAGGCCACTGCTGCTCATTGCCACGATCTCCATGGTCCACGCTTTGCTTACATTTATCATTGCATTTATAGGCATTTATTTATTTATTTATTTATTTATTTGATTTCTTTTTTTAGAACGTGCCTAATACCATACCTGAGTTCAGTTTCTAAGCGCAGACCGGGGATTCTAACCTCTGTTGCTCTGCGTAGTCTTGCTCCAAAGACCACCGCGTTGCACCTGTGCTGTCCTCCGCTCATCATCTTAATCATCCAGATGGGCAGGCATCCGCTAACAGAGCGTATAATTACACCTTAAAGACCGAAGCATGGGTCATTATCACGGGATAATGACCCAGATCCAAGTTATTGCCCAAAGAGAAGCAAAACACGTGTGGAAGTGTCACTATCACAGGAGATGATGAACGCACCCTGACCTTTATAAGGCTGTGACTCCATGGTGTTGTGCAAGTAACTAGGAACACGTGCTTAGTGAGCAGACACACACATAACTTGTAATGTTAAATGAATGAACATGTAACTGGTAGTGGTACACGTTACACGTGTTTTGTTTAAGTGCCAGTGTTAACTTTGGTGAATTGAACTGCACACTCCTCTTTGTCTTTTCCACAGCGGAAGCTAATCGATGCTGTGCTGCATGGCAGGCTGCTGTACAAACTGAATGTGTGCAATGAGGCCTCCACGAAAGATTAGAGACTGCATTCAGAGTTTTCTGATTGGCTGGGAGGAGGTCTATAATAGAATCCATGGGCTAATACATGGAAACATTGTAATTGACGCGGTATGGTATTTTACAGACATGTAAGACCACAGGGCTGGATTTATGGATTTTCTTTTGTGCGGTGCAAAGTCACTTTGCACTTCCAGCAAACTCCCTACAATCTGCAGTGTTCTGTAAATCAGAGTCACATTACACCACTAAAAAGTCCCTTTATCACCACGCTAACATATCCATAAATCAGGGCCAACATGTCGTGTGTGTTGTGGTAGGTTATTGAATGGTTCTGTTCTATATGGTAAACAACCCACTTCCATTGAATGCAACTCTCGGCCAGGTCCTTCCGGTATGACTATCCCAAGAAAAATGTAAATACAACTCAGATTAAACGTTTCGATTGATATATATACATATATATATATACATGTATTATATAATATTATGACGTATGGGTCTTTCTTTCCAACTATGGAACCAGCAAGCACTGTTTTAATATTAACATCAGCACCGACTCTGGCCTTAAACACTCTTGTTTAATTATTTGAAGTTTTGATTAGAAATGTATCCACTCCTAGTTACCCCCGTCGGCGTCCCTGGGCCAGTGGCAAAACAAAGAAAGAGGACTCACGTCAGAGGAAAGGACCCCCCACTGCAAAGGAAATGAAAAGGAGACAGAACAGATAGGCAATTGAGCAAAGGAAATGACATCCACAGCCCTAGCAAATGCGCGCATGCGTCCATCCCATGGTTCAGGCAGGCACCCTCCTTTAGCGAGAGTAGCACATTACTGAGAGGGGCCTGAGACCTCGCTATGGCAATGCATCACGATAAAAAGGCGAATTATTCTGATTAGCAAGTTAATGCAATTCAAAAGGCCGCGCTCCTTCTGGATGCAGAGAAATGGCTTCACATAATGACCTTTATGAAATACCAAAAAGTGGAGATGATATCCCCAGGCTTTTGTGCAATAGAAACTTCGGAATTCAATCAAAATACAAAAATAACACTGTCAGAAGTAGTTAGTGCGGCATAATGAAGGCCGCTGTAGGACTACTGCAGCTGATAGGCATGCAATTCAAATGCATTCTCCATTGTCTCCTTTCTCAAAGGCTGTCATGGGTGTTCAGATCAGAGTAATCAAAAGGTGCCCTGTTGATAATGGGGAAGAAAGGGAAGACATCTCTGCTGACAGACATGCTCCAGTGATTTCCTGTGCACACTCCGAGCCATGGATAGAGAGCTAGAAGGCAGGCAACCGAGGAAGATGGAGAAAGGACTGCAAGGGGAGGCGGTGAGACAGGGGAGAAAGTGAGAAAAGAGTTAGAGCGGAAAGGAAACAGAGGGAAAGCAGGGAGAAAGAGAGGAAGGAAGGAAAGAAAGAAATGAAGAAAGAAAGAAAGAAAGAAAGAAAGAAAGAAAGAAAGAAAGAAAGAAAGAAAGAAAGAAAGAAAGAAAGAAAGGCAGACAGAGAATGGTGGAGATAAAAGCACGGAAGAAAGAAAACGAGTGAAATATATAAACAAATAGCGAGAAAGGAGGCAAAAACGGAGAAAAGGAGCATACTCTCTAAAGAAATAGAGCTAAAGGAAGGAAACAAAGAATGTGGAAAGAGGGAAAGAGAGAAAGTGGGAAGAAAGAAGAAGGAAAGGCAAGCAGACGGAGAATAATGTTTATAAGAGCATGAAAGTAAGAAAAAGTGAAATCAATAAAAATAGAAAAAAGAATGAAAGAAAAAAGGAAAGAGAAAGGTTGTGAAAAGAAAGACTAATCGAGAGAAAGAGGGAGCGAGGGAATGAAAAAGGGAAAGAAAGAAAGAAAGAAAGAAAGAAAGAAAGAAAGAAAGAAAGAAAGAAAGGAAGAAAGAAAGAAAGAAAGAAAGAAAGAAAGAAAGAAAGAAAGAAAGAAAGAAAGAAAGAAAGAAAGAAAGAAAGAGTAACCACAGACTATACAAAAAACACGGACACCGTTGTTGCATTAAAGATGGAGAGATGCAGACTGTGGACCGTGGACCATGTCCACGCCCAGAAGGTGGAATGCAATTAGGACTGAAATAATAATTCACGAGACAAGGGCATGTGAGGTATTTGTATGTTTATGAAAAGCCTTGCTGCCTCCAATGCATTCCTCGTCGTTGCTGGGGTGACAGTAATGTGCGTGAATACAAAATGATCCATTTCTCTCCTCGAATAAATAATTGGAGATGTTATAATGAAAGGGGCTAGAGAGAAAAAGTGAGCGAGTGAATTAGAAATGTATGCGCTCTGCATATCTCAAGCACAACTGAAACAAAAGAGCCAGAAAATACTGCAAGAGAAAAAAAGAACACAGAAAACCAGGCAGACATGCGGGTGTTTCTGTTAAGCACTGACAGGTGCGGTGCTGCTCCGAAGCAAGACGCAGAAATGCAGGGAGATTAGCACACATATTGAATTATAAGGAGTAGCGAACCATTAGTTATCGGTACAACCAAATCACTTATGCTATTTCTTAGCGGGGTTTTGCCAGGTAGCTCAGTTGGTTAACTGCTTGATTTTACTACGATCTTAAAATTGAAGGGCCCAATAAAATGCCCTTTGATTCATCCATGGTTTATACATGTAGTGCTATTTAGTTGATAGTTGTAATGCCAGTTACATGCAGCGTTATGAGATGGCAACAATGGTGCCAGCACCCTCATGCCAGTAAGAAAGCCCCGCAGGTTGAGCGTTCACTGCAGTGTTCTGTGTGTAATCTGCGGTTTCACATATGAATCTCGGCAAGGCCTACTCTGCTTTTCATCCTCTGAGGTCGATAAATGAGTGCCAACTTTGGTTGGGTGATATTGAGGCAATAAGCCCTGAGACGGCGGGGACATTACCGCCCAAGGTAATGCCCCGGGCCCATATTTACAGGCCAGAGCATTGTGAGGTTCTTAACGAAGGCCCGAGGGCATTACCGTGGGCGGTAATGACCCACCGTCGAGGGGCTTGTTGCCATTAGAACCCCAGCCCGTTAGACCAGGGTGCTTCTGTTTTTTTCCCGGCGCAAGACGCATTGCATTCCGCAGCCGGTTTAAAAAAAGTTTAAAAAGTTACCCAAAAAATGGCTGCTGCGGACAGATAATGTAGTCCGTTTTCTGTTTCCGTTGCGGCCATAGTAAACAAAGAAAATGGCGACCATGGAAGGGAAGAAGGGAGAACGTGTAGTCCCTTCTCCATTTCTATGGCGTCCATTCACTTACATTGAAAAAATAAATAAACATAACAAATTGCCACTTTGGAAAAGTTAGAAGTCACTACGTGTGGTCCCCTCTCCCTTTCCATGGTCGCCTGAAAAAGAAAAGAGTACCCGGTGCACGATGCACGCAAGTGCGTCCACTGTATTACATTGTGGTATGGCTCGGAATCGAAAACGAGCCAATCCACAACAAGTGTATTCCGTGGATTTGCGTTGCCAGGTACTAATCTATGTTAATATGTTCTCTGTAAAGCGCTTTAGCGAAAGCGCTGTATAAATGGCACATCGTCATCTTCTTCTCTACTCCATTAGATAGCCTGGCAGTAGCAGCTATGGTCAAGCACATCAATTGCTCATTGTTGTGGCTCATCAGCTAGCTTGCAAGAAGGAAGCTGGGCTGTTGTGCCTTGTGCTGAGGGGACAATCAGGAAGCAACAGACAAAGAAAGAGGACCCTTGCATTATGTTAGTGAAATAGGAAGAAGAAGGGGCTAGATAACTGGAAGGGCATATATGAAAATAATCTGACCTGGTACTGCTGGGAGTGCTTCGAAAACGGGCTCACTGGTGAATGGTAGAAGGTAAACAATGTGGTAGGGGCACATATTAAAAGAAAGATTGACCTGGTCGGATTCTAGTTTAACAATATGGGTTTGAATTATTTGAAAATACCTACTCTTCAACTTTCTAGATTAGTAATTTCCTGTAGAATTAACCTCAGTCGCCTTCTGGTCCTCTGACTGCCAGTGCTTTTCATCCTGCCGCTCTTCCCACCACCCCATTTCATCTTTTCATCTTTCTATCCTTTCACAGCATCTACCTTCTCATGTTCTCCCACATGCTGCCACAACTCCTCTAATTATTTCTCTTGACCCTCATTGGTCTCCAACCTGTTCGACCTGATGTCCCTCCTACTCCTGCCATCCTTCCGCCGCCTCGTCTTCCATCTGCTGCTGCTCCTCCTCCTCCTTTTCCATGTCCGCGTGCTCATGTTCCGTCTCTAGCTGCCAAAATGACATCACCACAGTACCGTCAACATCCCCAAGCCTACTAAATCGGCATCCTTGGAGGATGCACCAGTCTCAGTAGTGTTTGGTTGTGCCCACTGTCCCACATCCACCAACTCCCCCATCCGAAGATGGAATGCTCCCAAAGAGGTTCAGTATTAACTATTTTCAATGCATCTCTTTAGAAAGTCTCACACACATCACATTGAGAAAGAGGTGAAACAGCAAAAGTAACTTTTGGAGGTCTAGGGAAAACTGTGTCGCAAAGCTTTGCATGTCACTTGCGTTTATTAGTTTTGTTCGGGGAGTTCTTTGAGAAAAAATCACCAAGTTTGTCACAAAGGATGTGTTTGTAGTTGCTTTATGAGTAGAAGGAGGAAGGATAAGGGAAACGGTTACTAGAAATAAACGCAATGGTTGTGAAAAAGGGGTTCGCGGAGGTTTTAAATGTTTTTTTTTCCTTTTTTTTCTCCACTTTTGGGTTGAGGGAGGAATGTTAAGACAAAGGATGAACAGCGTAATTCACAAAGCGGGCCTCGACTGAGTTTCATAAAGTTTTTTTTTTGTTTTTTGTTTTGTAGGAAGAGGGAAGTTGCAAAATGCAAAAAGTAAATAAAAAAGAAAAATCACCAAACGTGATAACACGTTTTATCAAAGGTTTCCCAATGTGTTATTTTTTGTTTTTTTTTTATGGGCGGAGGAAGTAATGGTAATTGTAATGGGTTAATTTTAACACGCTTAGTACCCAGAGGTTTCTAAGCGGAAACAGGGATCGAACCTGTGTTGCTCTGCGTCGTCTTGCTACCAAGACGAGCATTTGCCCCTAAGCTATCCTCCCAAGACAAAGGTAAGGGGAATGTTACAAAACGAATCATAAAGGGCATCACGAAGAGTTTCTCAAAATGAGATTACACATTTAAGAGACTTCACAAACTTGCCCAATGCAAAATGGAACACAGAATATAAATGTCAATGACAAGCAATCAATGTCTAAAGTACAAAAAGAAATGTACCGGAAATAGACAAAGCACTGGCTCTCCTGCTGTCTCCTGGAGTGGAGCAGCCCTGTTCCTCACTCTAAGATCTATGCCAAGCCCACGGAGAAAGAGGAAGTGTGGGGGCCCTTTCCTATGCCTCCCAAAGCTCCCTAGAGAGTCTAGCTCATCTGATTGTAATGTCCAATTCCCCCGAGAGGTTGGGGATTTGGGGGCGATGACGAATCTCGCGAGTCTTGGGAATATGGTAATCAGCGTGACTTCCGAAAACTCACCCCGTGCCAATAATGAAGCGGATTCAATGATATAAATGACGGAGCAAATACGGGGTAGATGAAACAATGACACATTGCCTCATGAGTGAGGCACCACTCTCATAGTACGTCACATGACCACCAAGACTTAACCCGAAGGCCAATCCACTGCAAACAGTCACTTGACTGGCCAACATGTCATCACCCAACTTCAAGTCACCTGTGGGAAATTAGTCTGTGACCGTGGAAGTAAATTAAAGAGAAGACAAACAGATAGGGTGACCAGACGTCCAGGTTTTCCCGGGACAGTCCTGGGAAATCCCATGAAGTGCCTGGAGTTTTTTTACTTAATAAACCCCATCCGGGGTTTTGCCTACGGTCAATTTTTTTGCCGGGACCCGATTTTGAAATCCCGAAATCGGGTCCCGGGGAAACTCTTCCTGTGGGAATGGGGGCGTTAAATGCTTTTCACGGCCCCATTTCATCCCCCTTCTCCTCCCCGGCGCTCTCCTCCAGTGAGAGGAGTGTGCCTGTTAGCACACCCTCCTCCCCGTCCGTCGCAACGAGACAGCGACATGAAGTAGGACTAAAGGTGTATGTGTATTTACTTTAGTCCTACTTCTATATCCATGGCCCGTCCCAGTTTTTTTTTAGTTTTTTTTTATCTGGTCACCCTAGAGACAGACATCATGAGATACAGAAAGGTCCGGTAAACAGGGGACAAAGGAGTCACTACAGAGGAGTGAAATGGGAAGTTAGTGACAAAATCATACAAGAATTAGAAATAAAGGGGAGGAAAGGGGACAACACAAAGAAGAGATTAGATGCCCAGGCCGAGAATGAGGTTCAATGAAAGAGAGTATTCGTGAATTAGTAGAAAATGACACCTATCAAAGGAAAAGCAAGAAGCAGATTGAATTTATTAGGATGGCAGAGGGGTGAGGAGGAAAGAAAAGCAAATGAAGGTACAAAGGGGAGGAGACACAAGAATGAGATGGGGAAGTTAGTCAATGCTTCCCATGATTCTGCCTTAATTCTGTCTCGCTCTCCTTCACACACCTTCTGGAGTGGGCAGAAACCATCCCAAGAGGAATTCCTTGGCAAATACCTCTGTTATAATCAGGTGCAGTGATAATGACTTCATAATTGATTACTAGAATCACGTATTTTTCCTCTTTGTGACAGCCGCACACTGCGCCCGAGCAAGTGCCAATATCTTAAACAGATGCCTGACTGCCACTGTAAATCTTGCAGGCTTTGCCGCTGTAAGGGCGCGCCGTGCAGGAATTTACTGTACCGCTGGGTGTTCACGCGGCATGAAATATGACTCAGGATTAGGACACAGCAACAAAAGAACAAAAGGCGTGCTTTAGTAGAAAGAGATAAATGCAGCAAGATGGCGGTGTTAATTGCCCGAGAGCCATCAGAGTTTGTCGATAAGATTGCATAATCCAGCTGCCGCATATTGGTTAAGGTTTTGAGGTGATCAGGTCTTAAATGATGGCTGCCTGGAACATGTTCCCTCTTTATAGGAGTAGAGCATAAAGTAACCATTTAGGAATCAAGCCCCACCGCACTGGAATGCCCCAGCCATTGGTCGAAGTGGATGGGAGCGGTTGGGAGCTGTGTTCCTCTACTTTCCATTAAACAGCAGGCCCATTTGTTTAGGGGTTTGTATTGCGTGTGGGAGGGGGCATGGCGATGGGGTTTGTCGGGAGTGGGGGCAGGCCAGCAGAGAACATAGTTCCACTACTTCTTTTCGTACACTTCGACCACTGGCCCCAGTGCACATTTCTGCAAGAACCGTGCAGTGGCGTGCTCACTCGATTCTGAGCATGCCCAAGTGTCGACGCGTAGCCGATGGGGCAAATCATAATTGATGAGGTGCGTGCGATTCCTTGAGTGGATGGAGAGGGCCAGACAAAGAGATCGACAGCTGCTACCAAATCCCTATTCCACCCACTGTATTATTTCGATTCTCTGTCACCTTGAAGCCTGAATCCCCCACCAGCCCTCCATCTTACACCCTACACTCCCCTATAGCCTGGTATCACCAGGAATGCCTCCGATCTACCCGGAGTAACCCAGATCACAGGTCGTGCACTCGTCAAGTGCAAGGCTATATGAGAAGCAGTTGCAGGAAGAATAACAAACTAGAGTTGGAGACATTTTGGGGGTGTTTGTCTTAATACTTTCAAGCAATACCTTTGAGCTGAATAATTTCAATTCATGGTAAAATGTCTACAGTATAAGATGGTAGCATTATGATATTAGTGTTTTTCTACATTAACCCAGTCCTAGAAAGTGTTGGGGAAATAGCTAAAAACACAGCCATGCCTATTTTCTTTCTTTTATTAAATGAATTTTGAAATTTTAGGTTCAAAATATTACCAATAAAAATAACAGGGTACGGTGTGTAGCCTGTTGCCTAAGGCATCAATGTCATATCAAGTAACGTTACAGTGTGATAGCTCAGTCATGTCCACATGCAACCCATTTAAACGTCATTTAGAAGAGTCAACGGACAAAATGAATGGAGCTAATATGTGCCAGGGCAATGATTCTATATGTCATGGCTGTGAACCGAGCACATCAACGTCTCTGCAAAATAATTCCCCTAATTCCAATGGTCTTATAATAGTGGAACAGCCTTGATAGTGGTTTGCCTGAGGAAGCGCAGCACCAGGCAAAACCCTAGAGCTGAGCATCAGCTACTGCAATATCACTAAATAAAACACACATATGGTGCAAATCCTGCACCTTACTCTAGGTGCTCCGATTTCAGTGGCAGAGCCACACGATACAGGACAAAAAGTACAACACTTTGAAGTGGTGCAGCCAAGGCATTTTATATAGGTATTAGTTTTCAGGGCAGCAACACCTCCAGGGCAGGGGAACGGGTAGACACATGATCTTTGATGGGCATCCAAATGATTCAGATCAGTAAGTGCAAAGGAAAGGGAGAGGGGAAAAGTGCCATAAAATGAGAGTACATACATCATAAAGTTACAAAATGGAGCATATGAGAAGTGCAGGGGGTGATTAACAAATTGTTGGACTCAAGAGGGCAAGACAGTGAAGGCTAGCCAGACGCAGGTTTGCATGCTCATACAAGATGGATTCTTTAAAGCCATATGCCACAGGTGATTATCTTCCAGGCTCAGTAAAAGCAAAGGGTCATTCCAGAGATCTGCTCCAGTGGTATCAAGGTTCCTCCACCCAGCTTCTTATTTTGAGGGCAGGGATAATGTTCTTTGAACCCATAGATCTGATGATTCTGGGGCAGGGGATTATAGTCGGGGTTGGACTTGAGGTATGCAGCTCTTTTGGCATATGGGGGAGGCAAGTGTCTTGATGCAAGCTGCCACTGAATTGAGTGGAGTGAGAGTATTGTAAAAGTTGTATGGTCCCTCTTTTTAGATAGTCTTTTTTTCTGGCTGCCTTATTTGAGATAATCTGGCGATTGTGAAATAAGCATGTTGGAAGCACCCCAAAAAGGAACGTAATAGCCCCGCTAGGATACAAGTTGTAACCTGCACTCTTTGCGTGAAGTTCAGAAATGTTCAAAAAAGAGTTGTTGGTAATTTCCTGGATTTGTGGCAAAAAGGACCGAGAATGATCAAAGGTCAAAGGGAAATCCCACGGAATAGGGTAAACAAAGCATATCACCTTTTATTTTTTTAGAACCATTTATACAAATACATATCTACCATCCATCTTGTACCAGTAGAAGGGAAGTGGATATGTGTAGCCAACCCATGGAAGAGCCACTGAGATTCAAGGCAATCTATATGTCACTGCCGTAGGATTGTAATATTGAAAGACTAGGGTGATGAGATCATCAGTATGTACAGCAGGGTAGCCTGATTACTGTGCATATGCCACCCTCCATTGCTGCGATGACTGTCAGATAATGAGAATGCAGTCTGTTTAAGTGCAGTGCCATCCAAGCCAAAAGACGATTGAAGGCGGAAAATGAGAATGGAATGATTGCCAGTGTGAAAGGCTGCCATCTAATAAAACAAGGATGGCTGGGCTATTTCTGTCTTGGGACTTGAGAAGATCCTCTCTGATGTATTACATGTCTGGTTTTGAGCCCCTGGTTGGTGTGATATTTGACGGCCATTCACAGGGGTTTTTGGGATTCATTGTTTGCATGTGGCTGGATTCTGGCCACTTTTCCCGAGAATCTTACTGATGAAGGGAGTATTGGTGATGGGTCAGTAGTTAGACACACTATTGGCTTTTTCTAGAAGTGGGGAAATGCATGCTTTATTCCAAGCATTGGGAAAGATGCCTGATTCCAGTAAACAATTAATCAGATCTACAAGTGAGTGTTCTAGTGAATCAATGTTGTCTTCAATAATCTATGCCTGGAGGGGCTTTTCTGAAGATGCATTTATTCCTTTCGCTAAGTGTGTGATGTTAGCTTGCAAGATGTGTTGAATGTCGGAGAATGAGCCTTCAGCCTTTTGAACCACTACAGCAGCACCTGCAGAGGATATTGTTTGCTTTGAGAGTGTGGCTTGGATAGAAATTATCTTTTCATGTGAAACGGAGGCCAAGTGATCTGCTGATTGTGAGGCTTCCGGTGAGGAAGCACACACCTGAGATTCCCTCGTTCCACCATAGATCTTAAACAGTTCTGCAGAATGGTTACTAACTTGTGGGATGTGCTAATCAGGGATGTCATTTGGGGGCACCATGGGTCGCACATGCGTCCACTGAGGTCTATCTTGCTACCCCTGCAGTCTCCCTTGCTACCACTAAACAAAAATAAAACAAATGTTTGTTATTTTTTTAATGGATGCTCCTGGGCTGTGGCCAATGTCATGTGGCTCTTTGTTTCTGGAGTGGCTGGCGTTCTTGTTCAGGCCTCTTAAAAACCAGGGGGTTCCACAAGTGTAACACTTTGAGCAGTGACTCTAAATAAGACAGAATAGGAATAACAAATAATTTGTCTTTCTGGAATTCTATACAATAATTGCTAGACTCAATAAAGGTTTATTTCAGGCACACTCTAGGGGTTGAATCACCAATTCAGTCTGTTCTTAAACACCTCGGGTTCACAATGCAGACAAAAACTTCCAAAAAGCATTTAGAGTAGAATAAGCATCAATTTCGGACTATGCATTTTGCTTTTCACACGTTTAAGTTATAACATGTTTTTTCTGCTATTGATTCTGTTACTATCATCACAAGACATTTCATCTCGTTGTCCTTGGTCACTTGACAAAATCCTTGTGCCTAAAAGCTTGGGTGTAGTGTAGAAATGTTTGACCATAGCACATAAAGTGGTCCATGATTTCATTGTGCCACAATGCTTTGCTGTAATGTGTCTTTCCCATATCGCTGGCATGCTGTTCAGGATGTTTGCTTGCATGTATGAGGTACAGAGTTCCCAGAGTATGCGGTGCCATGTGAGTGTGCTGCTTTCCCTGCGCCACTGTAAATTCTTTAATACACAGTTATGAACTCCCCCAACGGTATGTATTTTTCCAACCTCTAAAGCCTGAAAAGTAGATCCACCCAGGTTTGACACGTCTCCATCTTTGCACCAGATGAACTGGCCTGCTGTTATATCTCAGTTACCAGTTTAATGGTATCCACTACAGAGTGTAATTTGCTTTCTGACTTTGAGAAAGGTAAGATAGCTCAGTGAGTTGAGCGGTGCAATGTGTGTGTGATTCGCAGGTTTGAATCCTGGTAAGGCCTACTCAGCCTTTGATCCTTCTGAGATTAATAAATGAGTACCAACACAGGTTGGGTGACATTGTATGAATATTTGTTCTATAGATAGCACTTCAGTGTAAGTGCCATTTAATAACACATCATTATCATTTGGCCTCGGACGTCTGCTTGCATTCACAGTAATTTGGTAATATGGGCCTGTACACACTGATATTAATGATACATATGTCCAGAACAGGACTGCGAGACTTGTTCTCTGCCTCAAGCCCAGGGACCGTATCTCTCCAGGACTGAAATCTCTACACTGGCTCCCAGTGGCTGCGAGGATTAAGTTCAAAACCCTCTGCATTGTACACAAGGCCTTCTGGGGCCTGGGGCCAAAATACCTTCAACTCTCTCTTCCTAAATATCTTCCCTCTCAAGCTCTTCGCTCATCCGCCTCCAACTCCCTCAGGGTCAGCCGTTTCTCCAAGCAACGAGTTGGGGGTAGATCTCTCTCCGCGGCAGGGGCCTACCTCTGGAACAGCCTTCCTGCCTCCCTGAAACTTGAGGAGAACCATCTCTGGTTCCGGAAGCACCTCAAAACCTTTTTCTTTGCTTCTGCTTTCTCTCCCCCTCTCCCCTGCTAAATTCCTGACTGAAATTGCACTGAATCTGCAACTGGGACGCTCTCACCGATCTCGGTCCTTGGCCCAGCCACTCTCCCATTGCACTGCCTACCTGGCAACCCCTGCACTGTGGGACTGTCTCTGTATCCCTACAGCTCCTCTTCCCAGCACTTGTCTGCACTTACCTTGCACTTGCCACCAGCTGGCCCTTATTATGTATCTTGTTATTCTACTACCCCTGTACTGCACTTTCCCCTCTCCCTTTCCCCTTGCACTTGTCCCTTTCCCTCTACCAATGCACTTGCGCGATACGAATGACAGCTAGCCTTGTAGGATCGTTGTCTGTCTTCCCTTTGTTCCCCCTCCCTGCCTCGTCGCAGCTTGAAACACTTGTGTAGAGGCGTGTTACAAATACCATATCATATCATATGTAATGTATATCACATTACAGTGATATAGTAACCATATTTTTCGTAGTGTACTTAGGAAAATGCTAAGTGATGCCACTTCCTGTTTTGTCAAGGGGTGAAAGGTTGTGTTGCATCGTTTCCCGTGATGTCATTTTGGGGTGGGTCAAATGACATCACTTCTGTTGATGTCATCAGAGGTCAAGGGTCGTTTGATGTCACTTCCGCTACCCCTGGCATTTGGGTGAAATGACGTCCCTGTGCTAATGTAAGAAGGCTCTCTTTGTTCTTGCTGTGTTGAGGGTGTATGCTTGCAGTTGTCTGGGGCAGGCTTTTATTGTCAAACAGGATTTTTATTTTGTGCCATTTCTTCTTTAAAACCTTTTGATTTTAAGATGAGTTCAGATATTCCAACCAATGGTACATCTTCTAAGCAGTTTTCATGTTTTTGTGCTGCTGTCGTCCAGTGTCCAAAAGGCATAGTAAGCTCGCTTCAAAGATCAAGCAAAAAGAGACGCAGACAAATGGACGAGCATATATGGGGTTTAAAAAGTAGAGGTAAGGAGTTCTGTGGTCATCCGTTTCATCAGTCTTGAATAGTACTAAGCTATGAGATGGACTCCACATTATGCCATGTTTGCATCCAGTCAATCACACAGCATTGTTAGCAAGATCGTGTTATACTACTGTTGGAAGGAAAGGCGGACACTAGCATGCTTAATATGAATTACTTGTGTTCTAGTCTACCAGGAAGAATATGCTTTGTTTTGTTAATGTTCTCTCAGGGATTTGACTCTGGGCTCTATAACCAGTCTCTCCTCCACATAAACACACACACACACACACACCTGTCATTATTTAAACCCTCCATTGCCTGCCCCAAGCAGTGTCCTCCCTTTGACTACCAGGTCATTGTGGGTTATCTACAGGTTGGAAAATTGGCAGAGAGCACGCTGAGTGCCAAGAGGTGACACAATAAACAGCGCCCTAGTCCGCACGTCTAATTGTGTTGTTTTTGGTGTTTTCTCTCAATTGTCTTTTATGCGGGTTAAAAGAGTGGACATTGTGAATTTATGATTGAGTGCAATGTTTTATCAAAGATTTGGTCAACTTGGCCTCTCTCTTTGCAAGCGCTTGCAGCATTATAAAGTTGCACGTTCAATGTTATGCCCTGACCTTTAGGAGGTTTATGACCCAAAAAGCTGGAATATTTTTGGATTAGGATGCCCTTTGGACGCCATATGTCTATCACACTCTGTGGCAATCACTTAGTGTTTCCCTTTTTATAGAAACCTTTCAGAGAATGATGGGTCTCATAAGGTACTCTGACCAACATCTTGTGTCTGCTTCTATATACCCTTTACTATTGCCATCAGGGTTAAGGTGGTACCATTATTCCATTGCTCTCTGTGTGATTAGTTCATTGATATAGTGCTTCTGAAACACCTTAAAACAATCCATTCATTTTCAATTGAGGTGGGTACTTTTCGACATGTGGGTTCTCTTTAACCCCTTAAGTGCTAAGGACAAGTATGCTCGTCCTTTTTGCATAGACCTGATTGAAGCTCAGCGGTCCTTTGAATTGTTGGCCCAGCTTCTATTTTGTCATGGCATACTTCATCTAAGGTGTGGGTCCTGGAGCAAGGGAACTGAGGCAGTGAATGTGTTCTGTTGCGCGCTAAAACGATTGTTCTTGCCGCACACTTAGGTCGCCTTTGTTGCAAGCCTCATGCAGAATTACTCAGCTTTCAGACACACCAATTCTCCCTTAACCCAGACGGGTGTATTTTCAAGCCTTGTAAGAACATATGATTTATTAGGAAGGACCACACCCACATTGGTTTTCTTCAGCCATTGGGCAAAATAGGAGTTTTTACATTCATTTGTGGAGTTCATCCCTGCAAAATATGCATTATGCAATATGAACAGTTTGTATTTTGGCCACCACATTTTTGGTCCGGGCTTGCAACGTCACATGCGCCTTTGCGCTCGGTTAATGATACATTCTACTAATGTAGATTTGAACTCAGAACAGTATTGTAGTTGAAGCTGGTATAACCTGGTCTTCGAGAGAGAGGCATCACTGCGGGAAAAGGATTTTCTTTACTAAAACACAAACTTGCAGCACGCTGTTTGAGGGTGATAAAGCACCTAATATAATGGAAAAAGGAACAGCACAGTGTGATTCCTTAGTTTTTTTTTTGCTTCTAAACTTCTGCTAATGTTCTTGATTATGCCAGGCTCGCCAAATAGTCCCTCGAAACACCCAACTGATATAGAGCCACCCCACCATGTTTGCCAGGATCCCATCATTTCCCCAATCTGACAACCTGCAAATTTCCTCTGGCAACAAAAGAGGCCCCATATCCATGCAGAGCAGCTTTGAGCAAGGTGACACGTGCCTCCCAGATTTTCATATTCATTATAGATAGGCTGTCAATTTTGCCCAATGGGCAAAATGTAATGATGCACAGAAGGGGCAGAAAATCTTTAATATTCATATGCTTTCAAATGACAAGATTTCATTGCAAATATCAATCACTCTAATTGCTCCGAAAGACAAAGCCCACAGTTTGATACCGATTGTAAAAGATACATTTAATTTAATTTCTCTGATCTTTAACGCATGAAAACTAAAATATAAAAGACAGCCCCTCTAAATGGCTCATTTTATCCTCTGTACACATCTATTGTCAACTAAATACGTGTGCACCTTTCAGTGGTTTTAATTACCAATGTTGTACTGTCGGGCTATGCCCGGCAGGCAGAGGTCTGAAAGAACCCTTGTCTGCTTGGCACTTTCCTATGTGCTTTGCCTGCAAAAGGGCAGTTATTATCCCTTTGAGGATTAGTGCTGTACTCAGGGAGGAGCTATCAGCACCCACAGTCATAGCAGTGCCACTAATTTAGCTTTCAAAAAGCAGGCCCAACGCTCTGAGCATGTGCAGAGATTCACACTATGGATCCACCGGAAGACAACATGTCTTCCCTTTCCCTTGATGTTTGATCCATCTGGTCATGGGAGTTGGTTCAAACTAATCTACTGGTGTTCTCCAAACCAAAGAGAGTTTTCAAACTAGCCAAGACAAGCTCAATCACTGACCCCCCTCTCTGAAGTATTTTCACCCCAAAGACCAGGGATCTGCAACCTGTGGCTCTCCAGATGTTTTGGACTACAGCTCCCTTGATCCCTCACCCTTTGGCTATGTTTGTTAGAGCAGATTCAGTGAGCTCCTGCACACCAGACTGTTTTCAGATGAAGGCTTTAGAAATGTAAGTAAGGATCAATAAACTGGCATGGTGATAGCGTAGTTGAGTAGGGAAAAGTGTGAAGAGAGGCAGTGAGTGGCAGGGGACTCGAACAAATAGATTTAAGATGGGGTTTGCTCATGCGGTTTGACATATTCCATCATTTAAAGTAGATAACAAACACAAGTGCCATCTGATGAGTCTAGGCAGAGGTAACCCCTGAAAGTAAGAGCAGTTTGGATGACTATGAACGATAATTGAACAGGACATTTGATTTAGAATGACACCTAAAGAAGTCTGAAGACAATACCAGTGATTGTTGGAGGCATGAGGAGATACCAAGCATGCTGTGGCTTTAAGTGTCTACAAGCAACATCTGTGTCACAAGAAAAATAACAAAAAGCAGTGTCCATCTTGAGCTTCACACCGCAACGGGAGACGAGAAACCCGGAGGATAGCCTCTACGGGGTGCATGCTTCTTGGGATTTTGAGAGAGAAAGCAAGTGAGATTCAGGGAGCCAGGAGAGACACCAGTCAGTGTCCATCCTCTGAACTCAGCTGCTTGAGTGAAACTCATACTGACAGGATTTTTGAGGGATTAAATAGCAGAGATACAGGGAGGTGGGAGACTCACCAGTCAGTGTGCATCTTTCGAAGTGAGGAAACAATAGAAATGGCATTGTGCAACACTTGGGAGAAGGGGCTGCAGGAGCAGAGAATCCCTTAAAGCTGCACCCAACAAGCAAGACACAACACAACATAAGACTACAATACTCTACAGATATGATGACAAAAACAACCATGCAGGGCGAGACTGGCAAAGCGTAAACACCTTTTTCGTGAGACAGGAAAGATTATTTTTCTGGTTCATAAACAGGGGAATACAAAGCACAGAAGAAACACTAATCAGATCAAGGGACAGAAAATAGACAACTAAAACTCCGCAGACAACATCGAAAAACAAACATGATAGTCCAAAATCAGGTCCAACACACCTCAAAATACCCAAACACCCTACAATTGTGGCCCTGTCCTGTTACACACCTTCCCTCACATACCAGCCAAACCCTCAAAGTAACAGGAAGTGATATGGACCTTTTAGGAGATTCAAGGGCTTTTATTAGCTGAACAAACTAAATGAATAAACCCAGGAGGACTTTGATTGGCTGAGAAAACCTGACAGGTATACCAGCATTTAAAGCTCCTGAAATCAATGAGAGAGACCTGGAAATGTGCCAAGAGTTTGAGTATGACCGACAAGAACACCCTACTCCAGCCTGCTGATTGTGCCCAAAGTGAAGCGTGCCAGAGGAGGAGGAGGAGCTAGTTTTCTCTTCAAAGCTGCTAGGCAACGGAACTCACTTCCACTCACCCTCAGATCTGAACCTCACACCTGGCGTTCCGCAAATCTATCAAAACGAGGCTCTTCACCCAATCTCTTAGGTGCATAGCAGCGCCTCGAGGTGAGGTCTATGTGTCCACAATTTGAATATCAGACTATATGTAGTATGTATCTGTAGTGCTTTCTTTGCCACGACGTGCCTTAGTGCAGCCACATCGCCCTGCGTAACACATCATGTACCCAGCCTGTACACCCACACATCCTACTACTGGAACTAAATAGATTTTTTTGTAATAGCGTCACAATGCCTCTGCGCTGTCTCTGCGCTTTATAAATGCAAATAAATAAAAAAATATATATGTATCCAAAGATAGGGTGAATAATGTCAAAAGGAATCAGGAGGTCCCTAAATTCACACGTTATGAAGTTCGTACAGGCCTATATTTGTCATGGAAACCAAATAAAAAGAATAGGATTCTACATGTAGAAAGTATTTAATAGTAATTTAATATTTTGCGTTTAAATATTAAAAGTTCAACGTTCAGGTAACCTTTATTTAGCTTCTCGAATTTACGGCACAGTGAAATCACTGTTTCTCTACTTGCTGATAAAACCCATGCTCCTTCTGAAAAGCCAAGGAGATGGGGAGCTTGTGATGCACACATTTAAGTCAAGTTCTGCTCCTGAGCAGTGCACAACGTGTGCTTCTCCACTCTGTTCTTGTTTTTCCTCTTTGGCAAAATGTCTGTCTGCCTTTGCATGGTTTATTTGCTAATCCCATTTTGTTCTGCCGCGAATGAACCCAGTAATAATTACACTTCAAAGTGAAATGAACACTGTGCTTCTCATATGGCTCAGGGGTCTCTTAATTGGAATATATAAAGTTCAATAAACTGTAATCCAATAAGGCCGACACTCTCATTCATTTACCCCGGTAGTAATATCCTGCATTCAAGTGAAATGTAAATACTCCATGCAAATGGCTGACTCATGCAGGCGCTGAAACAAACAGTTTAAGATGGACTCGTTTTGATATTTGTTTTTTACTTTAACGTTGTGAGAATAGTGTACTTTTATTTAACTCATTAGTGATTTTTGGATCAATCTCAAGACATTTTGTTGGTTGTTGGTGTGCCGTGCACTCGGGGGCTGTTTCTGTATCCCCACAGTCCCCTACCAGCACTTGCCACTTGGTGTCTGCCCTTACCCCTGCACTTGCCACCTGCTGGGCGCACATTTTAAATGTATTGTTTTTTATTTATTTTGATTTATTTTCACTGTTGATCCCATGTACTGCACTGCCCCCTCTCCCTTGCCCCTGGCGCTTATCCCCTCCCGCCACCACTGCACTTGCGCGATCTCAGTGTCACCTGGTCTAGTACGATTGTTGTCTCTGTCTTCCCTCTGTTCCTCCTATCTTGCCTCGTCGCGCCTTGTAACACTTGTGTATAGGCGCGTTATAATGCCATATCATAATATATCATATCATAGCCCAACATTTCAAAGGATGATGGGGGTGTCTTAAAAAAGGAGAATCGGGAGTAGTGAAATGGGTGTCCCAGATTACTGAATATTTGTAGTGTCTATTGTCTGTGGCCATTAATCTTTGAAAATGCTTTTTTTCTGGATTCAATATGCCCTGCTATTAAACATGGTCTATATAGGTTTTCCATCAAATTGAGAGGATGCCAATGTCAGCGTTGGGTGCCTTATAACGGAGCATGGAAAGGGAGAAAGGATGACTCAATAACTGGGCACATTATTATGGAAGGTTGGCCTCAGAGTCATTGGTTCGAATCCAGCCATCTTGAATGCTGACGGAAAGTCATTGCAAACTGCATAGCCTTTCGATGTCTACCTAAAATGGAGGACTTGCCTCACTCCAGAATTCAGTGGGCAGGTGTAAAAATCAATGTACCCGGTATCACAATTTGTGCTAATTGGCAGCTTGCTTGGCTAGCTCTACAAAGTGGCCAGCCACTGCATAAACAGCGATTGCTCACAAAATGAATGCCACTTTCTGGGTCTGCAAGAAGCCATCTTGGATTCACGCCATCTGGTAGACCAACACTGCTGCAAGTAATCTGATCGATGATAAAGAATTTCAGTTTTTATTGTTTGAAAATGTTTTCCTCTCATGAGAATCTATACAACTAAACTTAATAAAGGGCAGTTAATAATTAATCCATATAACCCTCAAGAGGGGTCAATAACGGGGGATAATGACATACCCTCAATGTATTGCCAGAGGCAGAGCTGAGGGTTGAAGTATCATTATCCTAAGCAGTAATGAACCTTTCCAAGGTCTATGATGCTATTAGCATGGAGTTTACAAGTATAATAAGGAAAGTGTTTTTATTATTAGGAAAAAAATAGCTCACACAAGTAACTTGTAAAGTTAATTTAATGAGATGATATAACCGAAGGTGGCAGGTTGACCCTGCTGGTAGAGGCCCACCGCCCCAGCTAAAGGCAGAGAGAAGCACAGCAGTCGGAGAGCTCGGAACACGGGTGTGACGAATCAACTTCTGGGGCACCAGTGGTCCAGAGATGAATATCGATTTCTAAACCATCAATCAAACCCACACCTCTAGTACAAAAGAAAGGATCCGAACAGATTGGAAACACAATCAAATTATGAACCTCCTTGTCCAATTTTGGTAACGTGTATTGAACGGCAGGCCTATCTCTATGATAAACGGGACTGTTCAGTCAAGGTTGTATACAAAATATCTACTTTATTATTATCCAACAGGCAGTTCTAGCACACTACACAATACAACCCACCCTGTAAAGGAACACAGAGGACAGACAGTTTCCTAGAAGGAAAAGGGATGCTCACTGGATACTGACAGGAGGGTAGTCGGTAAAGTAATGAATCATAATTGTTGAAGGATACTTGGTTGCAGCACAAAGGGATCAATGGATCGTAAAATGTCACTAAGGACCTTCGGAGAAGGACGAGTGGGACAGAACTACAATGTACCTTGTGCTTGTGGAAGTTCTTGGTGTTCGACAGTGTAGAGTCAGTTTCCAGGCACTTTGCACCTTCTGAGACAGAGTTCAAGGCAAGCCATTTGGACGAATGGCTGCAGGCTGGCCTGCATGGTGGCTCAGGATCAGGAATTATTATCTCAGTGCTGGTTGGCCGGTCTGAATCACTGGCCGAGGCATCTCGGACGGTGTTTGCGACTGCGGAAGACGTTGGTGGATGCTTGTCGATGCACTCTTCCTAGCTTCTTCACTGGGTTCATGTTGTCCTTTAAATGTGGACAGACCAAAGCTGAGGAGAATGTTGCAGGCAGCCGCCTTGTCCTTATTTTGGTTCAGAGACTCTCTGGCACTTCCCACCTAGGAAGGTGCACCCTTTGACAAACTGGCCTGCTGCCTTCTTCAAATGCAATTAAGACTCTGCATCCGCTCCAATAAAAGAGTCTACATTCAAGCCTGCATCTCCGTGGCATCTAACAACACAGCCAAACTCTTCAAAGTCTGCAAGGAAATGGCCAACCGTACCACAGCCGCTTTCTATACTACACCTACCCATGGCCTTTGCTCGGCCCTGGCCGCACACTTCACTACCAAAACTCAGGACATCCTGTCCTCTCTCTCTTCTGCTCCCCCCATGCTCCAACATCCTTTGTGCTCCCCTTGGCCCCTTGGCCACACTCCCCTCTTCTCTCCTCTCTCTCCCCCGTCACACCTGATGAGGTCTCTAGACAAATCCTGTCTATGAATGCCTCCTCCAAACAGGTGGACTCCTGCCCCCCCAAAACTATCAAGCACAATATTGACACTCTCGCTCCAGCCCTGGCAGACCTCTGAAACCTCTCTTTCACCATTGGAGTTTTCCCCTCTCCTCTCAAGCACTCTTTAGTGCATTCTCTGTCCCCCAGGGATCTAATCTTCCCCCTCGTTTTTCAATACCTACATGGCCTCCTTGGCCCACATGATCTCCACCTTAGTGAAAGCAAAAACACGATATCGAGGCTGAGTAACCCAAAAGGAAATACACCAAACGCGGGTTACAAAGAAAGATACAGAGATCTTTATTCTATACTGAACAGTTTCAAAGGACAAAGCAACAGATAGCTATCATGCCCCCCATTACGACACAGCGACAACCAGCCCTGTTCGGTGTGCGTAGTGAGTGGGGTTGTATATCAGAATAGTCACACCTTTTATACAGTCCAAAACATGATGTCCAGCCCACCTACAATTTAATACATCACAGAACTAGGGTTCGTGCCGAGGGTGACTTTAGCAAGAGAATCTAAAATGACGGATGAACCTAAAATGGCGGTTTACACAGATCTAAGATCAGGACCTTGCGATGCGGATTTCCTCACAAAGCGACTTGGCCTAGGCCTATATATCTATACACGATCTAGAGGGTATACTATGAATTCCTGTTTGACACCTTTACCTCTAATTTTCAGTGTTATGCAGAGAAAACGCAGCTCTCTTTTAGGCTACCCTCGGCCTCCTCCTCCTCCTCGCTCACCCCTGACTGTCTATCCGCAATTCAGGCTTGGTGTTCTGCTAACGATCTATGCCTGAATGCCAGTAAGACAGAAATCATCCTCATTGGGACCCCTGCTCCCACTTTCCCACTGGCCTGCTTCCCTTGGACCTGCGCCCTCACCTACCAATGAGGCAACACATCTTGAGGCCATCTTCAACTCCACTCTCTCCTTCTCTTCTCACATCTCAGACATCTTCAAAAGGTCCAACTACCAACTGCACCTCCTCAGAGGTAATCTAACTTTTCTCACTTTCTCTCAGAGGCTCATCACCTCAAGAGCCCTGGTTCTCTAGATGTTTGACTATTCCAACAGCCTTTATCTCAATTGTCCTTCTTCCACTCTCCGTCCTCTACAACTCATTCAGAACAGAACCACAAGATTTATCCTTGGGCTCATGCCATACGACCACATCTCTCCAGTGCTGAAATCCCTCCACTGGCTCCCTGTGGCTGCAAGGATCAAGTTCAAAATCCTCTGCATAATCCACAAGCCTTTCTTGTCCCAGGGCCCACACTATCTGCAACTCTCTTTTCCTAAATACTCTCCCTCTAAAATCCTCCGCTTGTCCTCCTCCAACTCTCTGTGGATGAGTCACTTTTGCAGGTGTTTCCCTCTGAAATAGCCTCCCTGCCTCCCTCCATCTTGAGCCAGAGTACATTAAGTTCTGGAAATGCCTCAAGACCTTTCTTTTTTCTTCCTGCTTCTCTCTCCCTCTCCACTGCTAACCTTCTTTCTTTTCTCTTCCCCCTCCTTCGCCTCCCTAACTCTGTTCAGTTTTTGCTGACTGGTTGCCTGGTTCACCTCCAAAGCTTACAGGTCCCAGGCTCCCCCGACAGTCTTTTGCACTTGCCACCGTGCCACTGCACTTTTTTCAACATTACTGCACTTCAGATTACACTCCTTGAGCAGGGCAACCTCTCTGCACTTAACCCATGTCCCTGCTGGATTGGACTCTTTTCCCCCCCAACCTCTCCCCTATCTCTGCCCCTCCGTCTGTACGCCTGCATGACCTAAATGTACTAGGACAAGTTAGTCTGTCTGTCCTATCCCCACCCCACAAATGTTTTCCTCCCCCACTCCCGAACTTGGTCTCAACTGTACCACTTCCTGCACTTGCACTAGGAGAAAGGTCATCAGGCCTAGTATGCTAGTTTATCTGTTTGGATCAATAGGAATCTTCAAGGCCTAAGAATGATTACTGTATTCCTTTGTTACCGTCCCGCCTTGAAGCGCTTTGAAAAACTTCACCAGTGTATAAACATTATATGAATAAACAATAAATAAATAAATAAATGCATACATACAAGGCAGACTGTACCTTTGGCCAGGGTCCAATGCTGAATTTTTCTTGTTACTCCTTGTAAAGTATTCAGATGATCTGCTGAAAAGAGGGACTCAACCCTCTTTTAAAGCGAAATGGGCCACAGTGATTGGTGTAGGATAAGCCTACCTTAATGAACCAATCATGGGTCCCTACCAACAATCTCCTGTATGCATGAGGTCATAACCAGAGTGCTTTGCAACAGAAAAGGTAAATGGGTGAACTCATGTAATACTAAGTCCCACCCTTCTTCCTGTCTTTTGTGGATCAAATAATCTCTCTAGGCAATTGACTCTCTGTGGTTCCTGATTAAAGCAGCAAGTCTCCCTTGAAGGTGCAGCGAGAACAGACTTTCTGTCTCTTGTAAACCACATTCTCTTACCTTCTGAATGGGATCCCATTGCGGGGGATTACCTACTTTAAAGACATAGTCACTGACATCACAGGTCACTGCCCTTGATACTGAAAGGCGGGAGCTGGCTTCAGGTTGACACACTCAATATCAAAGTTGTTGGGGTTTCCTATCTCTTCTGTTACTCCTGTGACCAGGCCCCCATTGGACCTGTTTAACTCTGATTAGTATGTGAAGCTGCCACCAGCAGCTAAAAAAAGTACAGAGCAGTTCCATGGAGCCTTGTTAGTTAATTCGGCTGGCCATGGCATGTGGAAGGTTTTGCCCTCTTTGAGAAACCAGAAGGTGTCTAACCCACCAGTCCCCGAGGATCTTTCATCCAGGTAGTCAGGACACGGCCATCGCTTTTTGACCCAATTCCTGGTGGTGGACCAGTGCGGGAGGATCACCTGGTTGAGGGGTCTTCAGGGAGTGGGACGCCGGATGGTCAGACGCAGTATCCCCTTCCCTATAACACCTTCACCCCATTCTACCAGGTAGGATATTTAGAAACTCCAACCCCGACCCCCTTTTTACAACACAAACACTTTCACACGGACAGCCCGCTATGAGAGAAAATAGACTAACACCCGACCAGTATACCAGACATGTGCCAATACAATGGTCAGGCAAGGTCAGACAATAACTGACCATCACACACACCAGACTTCCATTAAGCTTCTCCACACGGATAAAAGGCGGAGCATGAGAGTACACTCTTCACGAGGCAAAGCACACAAGGAAACAGCAGTTTCGAGATGGCAGCCGAAAGAGAGAAGAAAGACGGCAAAACAGAGTTCCCTTCACCTTTTCGACAAGGAACTGTTACATTCCAGAAACCTCGAGAACAGAAAGCGGAAGGCCAGGAAACCAGTCTTAAGAATCCGGCATTGTGTTGGAGATACCTGGAGCTTCAGACCGGCAGCCATGGTACCGTCCTTGGCTCCAAGAACAAAGCACCGTCAGTGAAATCAGCTGCTGAGTTGGAGAGACCAATATAAGACCGTTCTGTGTTGAAGGCAAGGTTGCAAGCAGCAACATTGTATGGCGAGAGCTGGAGCGAACATTGTTAAAAAGCATGTGATAAGAGACGTAAGTAATGTTGAACTGCTGATGAGTGACTTATTTTAAAAAACAAGATACAATACCTTTAACAGAGTGGTCCAGCACTGCGTGGATGCTCAATTAAAGGTCTCTTTACGGTATCTAGCTGAGAAATGGCAAAATTGAACTGTGATAAAAAGGTTATATCCAGAATAGAGCAAATAATTATGGCACAGAAGGCACCGATATTGACATTTTGGACTACATCCTTGTGCTAGAGAAGCCAGCAAAGCCAGAGTGCTAAGCTTGAGTGTGCCGCCTTGTCCTGTGGTGAAAACGCTGGCACATTGATTATCCTGACATATTATTTCTTGAACACTTTTCTTTTGCATAACATTGTTTCCCACACTATGTTATATTTAGAAGTAAGGATTGGCAAAAGGTTTATTAGTATATATTATTTGATGATCGTAGTGTGCTCCCATCTTTAGATTGAGGATTCAATAAACACCAATGAACTGTGATCACTTGTGTCTGTTTTATGGTTTGATACAAGGTCTTCCTTACAACTCCCCCTTCTGAGATGCCTTGATGTACTCTAGGCTGTCAAATGCCAACTAAATAAGACAGGGGGATGTACACGGGTCTATGTGGATGCCATGCAGTGACCATAGGGAAATGTGTGCGTATTAGCCCAACGCATTGTCCCGGAGGTATATCTACTATCGTTCAATTTCTTTTAACATTTTAAAAAAACAGGTGAGTGTACCCTCACCATGCGGGTGGTCGAATTCCTAACAACAGGCTTATGACAGAGAATACAACCCACATTCCAAGCTCAAAGATTGGCTAGTTCCCCAGCCCAGGGTGCAATAGTGTAACAGTGAACAATATGCATTTTTTGTTTCAATGTTGTTTGTTAGTTTAGGGAATTGAACTGTACATGTTCCTCTCTGCCTTTATACGTCTGAAGACAATGTTGCCTGTGCTTCTAGTCAGGATGCTGCTCAAGTCAAAAAAATGGAGTCCATAATATTGCTGTAGAGACTGAGGGAGTGGTTGTTATAGTGGGATAATGGCCCACAACCAGGTTAGGGAGAAGGGTTCTTTTCCCAAGTGATAATAACCCTTCCTGAGGTTTATAAGGCTATTAGCATATGGTGATCGAAGGAATGCATGTTTTGAAGTTTTGGTAGTGTGGTAAAAAACTATTACTTTAAGAGTGAGAGAAGTGAATAGACAAATGAGCTAGTAAATTAAATTTGTTTTTATGTTGTAGTATTTAAATAACGTGGTTGTCTTAATAAATTAAGCATTTTATTTGCAACTTGGTTGAACTGTACAGGTTTAGCATTAGGTGTTAAGTAAATATACACATTTTCCCAATATTTTAGCTTTCTCTTTTGCCTGTTAAATAACATGCTGCAGTAAAAAAAAAATCCTTGTATGTTCTGAAGACAGAACGTTTAAAATGCAGTCAATACCATTAGTTATTGACTGAACTCTAAACATTCTAATTGGCTGAGTGGAAGTCAATAACGATCTACATGTGCTAAAAGAGATTAAAGATTGCATTCCAAGCAGTCGAGTTGGCTGACAGTAGTCCTTTAATACTAGTTGGGTACTAATATACATCATTTAAGATGTATGGTACTCCATTTCTACTAGTCACTCCTAGTAACTCGACAAAATCCAAAAAATTTTGTCGCCATGATGTTTGTCATTTTTGGGGCAAATTTGAAAGTATTGTATGCTGCTACTGCAGCGTTCCATCAATATAAATCGAAGAGAGGAGCTTGACCGCTTATGCATGCATGCACACAGTGCTATGCATGCTATTTTGATTATTGTATGAGTGAAAAACAGGTATGTCTGATGGTCTAGGGCTCCCATGTATGTTTTCACCACTTCACGAAAACAATTGTTAATGTAACACTACCATGTTCTTGCATGCTGGTTGCCATTAACATGAATGCATCACAATTCTGCCAAATTATTTAGGTGCAAAAAACATGCAAAATCTGTAGGAATCCCAGCATCCTAGACCACACTGCTATCACACTTCAGAATACGACCGTGATCAACAATGGATAATGTTACAGGGGTACACTGATTTGGTTACTTAGGAGCAGTGTAGAGGATGAGGTAGCTGAAAATGCTTGATGGTTTCAAGGAAATACAAGGTGGAATAAAATGCAGTACAGAAATAACTTGTTATGATTTTAGCAAAAGGTAATATGATCACTTTTTCTTTTGAAAATTCACACCCCCCCTATGCAATACAAGAAATGGAAGTCGAGCACACAGTCTTCAAGAATCCCACAAATCACACTTTATAATGCAATACACAGTTCCAGTTCCCCCAGCAAGCTTAGAGAAAACAGGGATGAGTTTTAAACACAGGCAAATTACTTTAATGTGGTTTGCAAGGAAGTGAAAAGGTGCTAAAATTGCTTTTAATTCCCTCTAGTGGTTCAGGGTGAGTGAGAGATGCTTGTTGGTATTAGTTCAGGCTCACTTTAGCAATGCCCTATGAGTTATTACCAGGTTGCAAACGGATTTTAACAAAGAGAAGCAACAAGCTGCTGATTTCTACAGATGAAGAAATCGGGCCAAATCGCAAATCGCAGTAAATTTCGCAAGTGCGTGTCTCGCGATTACGGGAAAAGTATAGGGAGTAGGAATTCGGTTCTAGGTTCGTTGGAAAGCCTAGATTCTAAAATTTTGTTCCCCAAACGGTTCAAGAGATACGGACGATTTAATAAAGGTAGATTTTCCGATTTAAAGTAAAACTCAAAATGATTGGTGACAGCTGGCAGCTGCAGAATTGACAGGTGACAGTTGTGCAGCTTTAAAAATGACAGATGACACAATTTCTAGGAGGCAGTTCTACTTAGGTTAAAATAGTTTGGATTAGATTATTTTAACTAAGAGATTGGTTCTGCACAGTTCTGCTAGGTACTCGCAATATAAATTTGAACTAGGCCTCGTCAGGGATCTGGTCAGCACGCCCGGCTGCGGTTCTGTCTGCTCAGCGGGTCAATCAGGCACCGGTTCTGCTCACAGCGATCTGGGTCAGCTGTGCTCTGCTGGTCTAGCCTCTCTGGATTCTGGATGTAACACTGCTTTCTGGATACTGCTACAGGTTCTTGCAAAAATTCTCGGCAAAACTTCAAAACAGCTCGTCCGGCTGTGGAATAGTTTGGTTAGTTTTGAGGCCTGCTGAAGAGAACTCAGCTGGTGGATTCAGGCCTCTCTGCTACAAATTCTGGAGTTAATTTCTGCTACAGGTTCTGGAGATTGATGGATTTGAAGTCTTGATCTCTGGATGTGAAGTTGTCGGTCAGCATGCTCCGCAGCAAATGGAATTGAATGTCTCTACCTGTCCCAGCAGTCTCTTTTTATGTGTTTTGAAAATGGGTGTGTGCCTGGGCCTAGCTAAGCCTGCCCCTCTCTACTTGTCATTGGCCCAATTCTCCCCTCTCCCATGATTGGGGGAAGGAAATGGATTGTCATCATGATGAGGTCTGTTTATGGGTCAGAGGATCCTCCCCTGGTCAATCTGCACATAAATCTATTTCTGACCCAAATACATATTTATCTATGTACCATTTTTCTCATATTATAGGTCCAGTTTACATATTTTCTGTAGCACCAAACCATCCGATCCCTGTCTTTGTACGATGTTGTGTCCACTGATGACAGAATTCTCCCCTTTTCATCCAGATAACGACCTCTAAACCTTTCCAGATTTTACACAAATGTGCACCAGGGAGATGGGTTTCAGATGATAAAGCGTCAGATTTTTAACATGCATACATTTGGAGTAAGAACCTTTTTTTTGCTACTATCCCCAGGAACAGACCACAGGGTCCTAACACCTCCTAAAATGTGCACCGAAAAACCACATGAATAATGGTATTATTTATAAAATTTTGACCAGTCCGCACTATGAGTTATCTATCTTTTTAAAATTATGCCCTGGTCAAAAAGGGGTGTGGCTTCCCACATCACATTGTGGAAGAACTGGTTTATCCACTTCCCCCAATCTCAGCTGCTAGAAGCGGCACAGCTGCCCCCTAGTTTCTCCCAAGAGGAACCTATTTTACGACGCCCCCAATATAACATTTGCCTGAGTCAAGGAAGTTGCATTGTTCTCTCCCTTCCAGTTCCCAGGTGCTCCACACCTAATCTAATCAGAGAGGTGTCAGCTCCTTTTGGTGAGGGGCAGCAGGATGCAGCTAGGCCTGGGAAGAGTGGCTGAGCAGGTTTCTCCTGTCGGGGGTAGTTGTCAGGCAGAATTCAGTTTCATTAAGCCAGGTTTCAGCTAAATGTCACTTTTTGTTCCCAGTTTTCTACATTCAAATCAAACTGACAATTTTTACCTATACATTAAATAATTACTTCCTTCAAGTCATTTCAGAATATAGTTTTACATTGTATCCACCTCTTAGCAAGTCTTTCCTTGGTCTGGTTTTGTTTCATTTGTTCAGTTTTACACAAAAGTCTGGTGGTTTTAAAACGCTGGCTTTCTGATAGTGGTGAGTACCGGTAATGCAACCATTTTTGGGATTAAGAAAATGAATTCCCCACAGTTCATAGTAGCTTTTTGGCAATCAGCATTGCCATTCCCAATGGTTTCAGGCTACTGTGTGTGTAGCCCAATGGTGGTTTTAGGCAGTGCCCTCCTGTGCTCACAACATAGGCAAAAATGGGTGGCAGCCTATTCTTCATGTTTTCCCTGTGCACTCTCTGGGGAGTTCTGGCCATCATGATGTTTTCCATGCCAGTACTGCACAGTTTTATGGTAGGGCTTGGATGCATGGGTAAAAACATCCCACACCGTCATGAGGAATAGGCCCCACTCTTGCAACCTGTGCAAGGTAGCCATATTCTGCATTTTGCCTAAGTGTGTAAGGCAGCCATATTCTGCGTTTAGCCTAGGTGTGTAAGGTAGCCATATTCTGCAGTTAGCCTAAGTGGGTAAGGTAGCCATATTCTGCATTTAGCATACTTGTGTAAGGTCGCAACATATTGCATAAAGTATTTCTAAAATCAATCAACAGGCCACATAACGAGGTTGCCGGTAACCCGACAGTGATACCTGCGGGTTACTGGCAACCTCGCTTTATTGTTTCCACCGTCTGACATCTGGCGTTAAGGATATATTGCAGGTGGCGGCAGTATGGTAAGTTCCCATTCCCATGGAGTCCCATATGAATTAATTTTCTGCAGGAAGGGGCCTGCCGGTTGTTCAGTGCCCCTACCGGTAGACTCAGAGCAACCCGGTCCAGAAAAGGTGCCGGTAACGGTGGTCCCGGCACCTTTAATTTCAGACCGAGTCACTCGTTATGAGGCCTTGAACGACCTCTCATTGTTTGGGCCTCCCATGCTCAGTCGCTCTTACATACATGTGGCAAATATTTATGCCCCTCCAATTAAATAATGCACTAACCGCCACTGGTGGCTGGTACATTTCAGTGCCAGGGACGAGGCAGCGTCCCCTTATCTTTATGCTAGGTATAAGATTAACAATTTGATTAAAAAACATATATCTTTCGTGTAGCACAGTGTGTGCAGGGCCCTGCTGTGCATTGTCCTCATGGCCATTGCACATGCGTGGTGGTCCAGGCCCTCGCAGTGTATGCTTTGTTGAGGAGCTTGGGGGGCCCTCAGCATGACCTGGAGGGGGACCCCAAAGTTTTGAGTTATGCCACTGCCTGCCGGGGCCGTGATCCTATGACCATTTTGCTCTTGGCATCCTGCAACGAGGAGGCTTTGTGTATCTTGCCCCAGGAGATATGCCCTAAAAAAAGATGACAAGCCGTAAGCTGTGTTTTATTGCAGTGGATGGATCACAGAGTGACTGTAGTCTGCACATTGCCCACAAGCACATTGCTTGATTGACGTGTAATGCATCCCCACTTCCATGCAGTAGAGCCTGCCGTGGGGGAGGCAGTGATAATGAACCCTCGAAGGGGTAATGATGGACTGCCTAATATGCTATCTGAACGTTCCAGTCGTGGTGCTCGCCTGACTTTGAAGAACAGGGATTTCCTGCTTTTTGCTGAATTGCATTTTCTGCCTTGACGTGAAGCATGCACAGGACACAAGCTTGATGTTTCAGTCTCAGTGCTGTGAATAAACTCCGAGTAACCCCCTCGCTGAACATATCGTAGTGTATATTAAAGATAAAAAACGCGTGTGTTGGCTGAAGGTAACACGGTCCTGTGTGCTTTACTGTGTGCCCTCTGCTGGCACTTCTGTGTCCTTTTGCATATGCATACATGTCTACACTACCTGCTCCCACTTCACCTTAGTTTAAGTTAGTGCACTTGTTTGCACACCATTGTATAACACCCTATGCTAATTTTGATAAGCGCTCTGAGTGAGTGCACTGTTAAGGGCTTGCGGTTCAGCAGACTTTGCTGTTCTAATTTTGGAAGCCTATTGTTCTTGGGGGTCTCCTACCACCACGCTCACTGTTACCTGGGGACGTATAAACTCCAAGCTGTGCGCTCCTGCGCGCGCGCTCTGAGTGAGTGCACTGTTGAGTGCTTGGTGGTTCGGCAGTGATGCAAGTGGTGATAGACGGCTGAAGGACATCCTTTTGAAGAACAATCTGTGATAAACAAGACTGAAGTGAACGGTCCCACAGTGCATGATGCAGAACTAGTATTGTTGTTCTGTACTGTCCTGCTTTCATTAAATTACATACATTGTACTGACTCTGGCATTGCTAAGGAGTCATGGTACAAAAGTAGGCATTTAAAAAAAGTAGCTACAAGCTTCGGAACACATACGTTATACAGCCTAGTGCCGATAATGCACCGGCTTCGGGTACGAATCCCCAAATCGCGGATTCTGAACAGCCTAATGTTCCTGAAGGCAGCGTGACTGGTAAAGGCACGCCATCTGTCAGCAAGATAAGTGCACCTTTCCATGCTGAGAAACCTGCTGCTTGGACAACAGACTGCTGCTAATGTTAGTCAAGGGCCTAGTAGACGTCAAAACTCACACACATCAGAGATAGATACCGAAGACTGAAATAGTAGTGCAGGTGGTACTGCCTGAACCCGACATGCAGATTCTTACTGCTCCTTCTACCGTGAGCAATGTTTGTGTGGCATCCCAATCTCACCCTCTGATGGTCGAAAATTCTGATAATGGACCCAGAATCTAAATGCAACGCGCAACATATATGCAGACAATTCACGGGGGGGGAATATGTCTCCACCAGCTCTTTTGGATCTTGTGACAGCTATTCCCACTCTCCAGTTTGCCACCAAAATCTACTAAATCTCTGTGGAAAAATCCACAAGGAGTTTGTGGTGCGCGGTTCAGTATTGCGTAGTATTGAAGATTATCGGATCAATGACTCACACAAGAAAACAGCCTCGACACGTTCTAGGGACAATTTTGAGTTTATTAATGTCTCTATACCATCAATTCCTACTACAAAAGTAGTGGAAAATATATATATATAGCCCCTGGTGATGTGGTGTAACGGGCCGATACGTCAACTTATTGAAGAAATAAAACGATGCGTGAGTCAATCAACAAGAGATAACATACTGGTGACAGAAATACAGCGTTAACTGTCATTCCTACTAGAAAGCATGCACGAAAAAAGGTTAACAGAAAAAAAGTGTGAAGCCAAGAAAGCTAGACCATTGACAAGCTGGATTGTGAAAGATTAGAAAGTTGGAATCAAAGACCCGCCAGCCGCTGTTGAAGTGACTCAATCACCTCAATCAGCACCAGCTGTGGCATTAGAGTAGACAGATGTCAACTCTCGAACAGATCATGAAATAACCAAAATCGGACAATACGGTATCTGTATCGAATAGTCCAGTTGCTAGTCCACCCCAATATTCTGCGGTCCACCGCGGACGCCAAGACGTTGGTCATAATCAGCCTCTATTTCAATAGTAGGGCACGACTGATAAATTGCCCTCCCTTGTGGAATCTCACACAGCAAATTCCCCATGCATTGAACTGATTGAGGGTGTTTGCATGAACACTGCCTGCTTGCATTGTATTCCTATAATAATATCGGACATGAGGAATGCCCAAAGTGCAAACTTTCTAAAACTAGGGCTTGATCTGCGTCCTGACTTCTCCGAATCTAGCAAACAGAAAATGACCAAAAGCCGAAATCATACTGGCATTATGAATGGAGGTAACTATACACTTACGGTAATAAAAGCGGCAACACCTCCTTTGACTGATGACAAGCAGTGATGGACCTGGCTTGCTAAGTTCCTGCCAACGATATCTAAGAACTGCAGTTAAATTAAGCTTGCCTCGCGGAATACTAGAGGCCCACGGTAGAGGTGTACCAAAAAAAGTAGTGGAACTGTGACCCTAGCAGGGGATAGTGTAGGCAGGAACGCAGCAACGTGCAACACATTTTTCAAGGTTTGCAGCCATGCTGTTTGATAGTCAATTGAGTTGAAATAGATTTCAGTTTATCTGTAATTGCTATCAGGTTGTAAAGTGGAGAAGTGTGATTTAACGTCACAAAGAACCATTCCAGAATGGTGAAAAAAATTGCAACCAGGAGTGGAACTGTTAACAGTACTAGTAAAAAAAATATAAGTACTGGAACACTGTTCCATACCATTCCCACTCACTTTGACCACTGCTAGAGGCCATCATCGTTGATTAAATCTTAAGGGATCTGTAGGTGTGCTAACGAATTTTGATATTTTTATGCAGCAGTAGAGGTAGCTGACCACCGAGTTGATAGTTGAGAGTTATGCCTTATTTTCAAAGGTGGCTGTTTAGGGGGTTCCTGGCTGCCCATCTGGTGGTTTAATTATAGGGGTTGGCCAGGGTTTGGGCACAAAAACCATTCATGTGCCGCTAAATGAGAGTAATATTTTGGAAGTGGAAACGTGTTTTCAGTCGGTGGTCCAGTTGACTAGGCAATTGTTGATAAACATGTAAGACCCCCCCCATAAGGGAAGTGTACTGAGGAGATCTTCGTGACATGATTGACGTGATTACTAAATAGCATAATTTTATTTCTGATTCTGTTATACTCGCTGGGCATCTAAATACTTCGTGCAAAGATTCTTAAGTGATTGAAGCACATGGGCGCGTGTGTGCCAAAAGCCAACTCTTGCAAACTAAAACAAATAGGCAGGGACGGTGTTGGCCTAAGTTCCGGCAAGATTGGGAATTTAATATGCTGAATGGCCGCATGAAAAGGAGACATTCCTGAAGGTTTAATGTGGGAAAGCGGTCAGAAAAAAGTCACGATTGACTACTTCTATTGCACTAGTGATCTTCTTGAACATGGTAGAAATTTGGAGATCATTCATAGTGATAAAAATGACCATGCAATATTGGTTTGGACGATATCATGGTCTACACAAAATGAAGACCTCCTTCATATTTTCGCTGGTGGCGTTAATTCAGGGGGGAATCGCATAAGTCGGTCCGTTTGTAATTTACCAAGTATTTCAACACATGTCATGTTTAATGTGGGCAGTATTTCCCGCTCTATTCTAAACTTGTCTGTTGACGAAATTGAGAAGTGATTACTAAATTGACCCATAAGTTTGGAAAAACTAATTATATTGTCACTTTTAAAGCCAGTCAAGATGTTGATTAGAATCACCGACAAAGAGATTGTTATGGCCAAGCACAAGTTTAGGCATGACGTTAGGGCTGCTGGTGGGGTTTATGGTAATTCCACGGCTTTCCCTAAAAATTATCAAAAAATTGCAAAATAAACCTTTTGGGTAAAACGGGATAAGTTCTCAATAAAAAAAAGGCTCAGTGGCAAAATATGATCCAGACAAGAGTGGGAGAACGTAAATTGAGCTGTTTTGCACCTTCCAGAGAACACTTGATTATCGCTTTGTAAAACCAATTCCTGACAATCAGTGGGTAGAAGACTTAAAAGTAACTTACTATGAGGACAAAGACGTAGTGACTAGTACTGACCCAAGAGTAAGACCTACTTTTGATCTGGTGTTCGATAATGAGGATGTTAAGATGATCATAACAGGCCTTGAAGGTTCTCTTGCGCTTGGCCCTAACGGCCTTGCTAATGGAGTTCTTAAACAAAATCCGGATTTATGGTCTTTACATGCTGGTGACTTTGTTCAGGAAGGTTTGCTCAACTGGCCAAATTCCTTTGTCTTGCAGACATGCCCTTTTGATAAGTGTTTTCAAAAGGTGTGGGGTGGTGGGGGTGGGGGTTTGTAGGACTACTCCTGAAAATTACCATTAGCTTTCAATGCTGGATGTGACCAGCACGATTGTTGCCACACTAATGTTGAAGGAGCTCCAGACGTGAGTAGAAGCGTCCAAGATATTGTGTAGGTTCCAGACAGACTGGATTTAGAAGAGGTTCTGCCACCGTCCATAACATTTGTTTTGCTCGATACCCTAAAAGAGAACACTATGGTGAAGGTTGCTAGTGTTCTTTACGTACTATATGTCAACCTTAAATTGACATTAGATACGATAAATCACACAAAGTTGTGGCTGAATGTCAGAACCTACGGGATTCCCCCTTGACTGTTGGAGGCAATTATGCAGCTACATGACTCAACCACAATGCTTAGGCTTTAAGTGGGGTACGGAATCGACGGGGAGCCCTCATTTGGGGCAGTGGCTTGTGAGATGGGCGTGGCCTAAAAAAGTGCACAAACCATAGTAAGGTAGGCAAACAAATATGTAAAAGCATGTAAGCATGTATATATTTGTATGTGTACTGTGGTATGGTTTGTGTAGCATGCAAGCCATCTTTTATAAACATCAACATATGTAACATATTTCTATGTTTTTAAAAGATGGCTTGAAAAGTACACAAAGCATAGTATGGTAAGTACAGAAATATATAGCATTTATATATTTGTGTGCATACCATATGGTTTGCGCACTTTCCCAGCCATCTTTTTTAAACAATTCCATGTTTTTAAAAGATGGCTTGAAAAGTACACAATTCAATCCATCTTTTATAAAGCTTTGACGATGGAGAAAGCCAGAGGCGTCTTTGTCCATCAGCTACCCTTTATAAAAGATGGATTGAATTGTGTACTTTTCAAGCCATCTTTTACAAACCTCGAAATATGTTAAGGAATCCTCAGGTTTGTCGAGGATTAAAGATGCCTCAGTGACTTGGGGAGGGGGTGGGGAAACAAAGGGGCAATAACTTCCTCTGGTGACCCCTCGCGCGAGCGGTCACCAAAGGAATTTACAGTGACTGACAGAAGCGCCAGCCAGCCACAGCAGCGCTGTGACTGGCTGGCGCTTCTGTCAACTTCCCTGACTTAATGGCAGGTGCATCTCTCGTTGCGGCTATCCTTGCGGCGACGTCGGAATAATGTGTCCTGCCAATGTTGTTGTGGGACCAGGGGGCCCCGGCCCACTTAAAGCACTGACTGTGTGTGTCCAGCTGGATGGCAGAAGGGTGGGCACAGTCTCTGTTTCCACCAATGGAGGGGTGAAGCAGGGATGTGTGATCGACCCTCTACTTTTTAATCTGTACATTGACACTCTACCCCCCTTTTCGACATCTGTAAATAACTTTTCTCCAAGGGTGGGTCGGTTCCATGTGGAATGGCTGTCCTGTGCAGATGACGTGGTCTTGCTAGACTATAATATGTTGGCCTGCATAGGAAGGCTGTGGAGTTATATAGATATGTGAAAATAGACAATTCACTATTAAATGTTGGTAAGACCAAATGTATGTGCTATGGAAACAAGAACTGTAGAAGAACGCCTCTTCAATCGAGTGTGGAGTTGAAAGAGATGTGCAACTACTTTGGTTTGGAATTTGGGCACAGGACATATGCTGAGCTCATTGCGGAAAAAAGCCGGAAAGCTATGTTCCACACTGCCTTAATTATAACATGTGTGGGTAATACAGTCGGACAAGAGTCTAATAATGCATACAAAACATGCACTGGCAAAGCCAATAGGGTTTGACGATTAAAATATCAAAATACACGTAGTGGGATGATTAAAGCAAATGACATGTGTGCCCCATTGAAAGCAATGAGTACCATTCTCGTGCTTAACACAACATGTTCACACACTTCAAACTCTGTCAAGCCTTTGATATCTGGGGCTCTTTCCATCAGATTGACTACAGAGGCAAGCAATCTGCACCAGATATCAACAAATGGTGTAACCACACAATTCATTTGGAAATGGATGGGTCACTAGTAAATATATCCTTGAAGCTCAAAATCAATAGGACCCTTATTAGACACTAAAGATGACCTGCTTGCATACAATGGCACCGCGAAATGATGTTGTGTAATATTAAAACAAGGTCTATTTCTTCAAACAATGCCATGTTTTGAAACATAAGAATCACATAGTAAACTGATACAGACAATATGTGGTTAATGCCGGGAAATAAAAACCGGCTGACGATATACTTGCTAGAGTAGCTTTTAGGTAGGCATTGGCTCTATTGACAGATTCATGATAGATTTGTAATGTTACTAAATGGTGCCCATTTTTTAACCTCAGAGGCGATGGCACGGCAGGTGACAATAATAGAATTTGAACCTGTAACAGTGTGTGCAAACAGAGATCCTTACCAGAAATCCCCATGTCAGCAATGGACTACAATCCAGTCCTGTGCTTGGTGGCTACTTTAGTCCTCTGTGTCCAATTGATTGGTTCAAGACTACATCTCCCATAATGCAACTGATAGTGAAACTGAAGCCCAGGACTGCTCATTGCTCCCGGGGTGACGAAGAGCTATCGGGCAGTAGCGGATTCCTACCAGCCTAGACTACATCCAGGCACACCAGGCCCTTGCTAAATAATGTTATTTCATAAAATAACTTAAAAAGTCATCGGCAGCTGGTAGCCAGCCTGCCCCCTGCCCCCCTTTCCTGCACACACGTTCTTGCTTTCTGGATTAATGGCAGAGTCGGCCTCTTTTTAGGAGCAAAGCTCCAGCATCGGAGGGAGGGAGACAGACAATGCATTAACTGCTATTTCTGGAGTTGAGATTTGTCGGCTGCTTCTAAAATTAGGCTTGGGCTCAGAAGAAAAGACACAGCATTTTGTTTCTTTTTTTTTTTTAAGGAAGGCTTGGATAAATATTGTAAGAGTTTCATTTTAATCATTGCAGAAATCCGGGCAACTGAGCGTCCAGCTCTGCTATGTCCAGAGCCGGTTGACTAATTGCAGTGTTTTCAGCTAAAGGTTAAAGGGAAGTGAATTCACAACGTAATGCTAACAGGTTCCGGGGTCACATTAATCACAGCGTTAAGGGCTGCTGCAGTAAAGAGACGCGACGCTGCAGCAGGGAGGGCATGGGGGAAGCAGCACAAGAGGCAGGATTCAGCTTGGAAAAGCAAAGGCGAACATGGCCCACGCAAAGTTGTACTCTGAGATTTACGGATGAGCAGGTGCTGGCATAGTGCTGGGCCGCAGAACAAGGACGCATACACATTAATGGCTCTGACTGAGAGAATTTTAAGAGGCGCATTTTCCTCCCACGTTTATTTGGCCAGTCATTGTTCCATGTTAGCAGTGAGTACCCCAACTGTATGACTGTGTTGAATACACATAGACCAGAACAATTGTCCAGAGTAATGTGTTTACAAAATTATATTGAAATGTATTTTAAATGATACAAAAATTAGAAAAAGTGAATAAATCACACATTATTAGACACTACACAATTTTTAGAAAACACAGCAGGGCAGCAACATTATTTTGCCTAAAAAGTAACACGACCCTGCAAGACCCACCAAAATCCTGAGTGAGTGTTAATTCGGGGCTGCTGCATATATGATATGATATGATATTTATAATGCGCCTATACACAAGTGTTTCAGAGCACGGATATATAGTATTTGCGTGGTAAAAACAATGACAAATCACCTAACTCCTAATAAGGCTATTTTTTGATCAGCACCGCTACCAGTCCCATTTATTCAGCTTTAATATCTATTGAAGCACTGCTGGCCACAACTTGGGCCTATGCAATAGCTCGTTAACATATGCACGAGCTACAGAGATCTGTGTGCACTCTTCAGTCGCAGGTTCGACTTCTAGGATGGACAACTTTGACACTTCATCTTTCCAAGGTCTTGAAAGTCAGATGGCCCGATTCATGGAATAGTTGCGTGTTAAGATACCACATTTGTGTGACAAAATGCGTGTGAAATCCCATCCGCCCGTTTCATGGAATCGACTACGCAGGATATTTTGCCGACTTGTATGGATTACCAGCAGGCTCTGTGCATCTCTGTGAGCAGCTGAGTGCCTTGCATGAGAGACCATGCAGGGCGTGGTCGAGGCCAACGCAGAGGGCAGATTTGTGGGCGGAACACAGAAAATGGGGACAATGTGCCAAAAGTGCACGCGACGAGGGACGTCATGCAGGCAGTCCATGGTACGCCCACAAGTGCGCACAACAAAGAGTATTCAAGTATGTGACCGTGCAACCTCTCGCCTACGAAATACTCTCGATCTCTACGCCACCTGGAAGCAGGCGTACATACTTGCGCAGAGGATTCACAACTTTGGAGGTGAGTTTGCATGTCAGATTTAGGGGTGTGCATGCAGACAGGGTCCCGATCGATCGTAGTTAAGAGTGTGCTTGCACAGCGTAGCAGGGGGCAGGAAGGGTTTACGGTGGTTCGCGCGCAAATATTCCTGAGTGATAACTGAGTTAGTATAACTCATATGTATGTTGTCAGGGTGCTGGTGACAGTTGCGGGAAACCCTGCATAGCATCTCCGAGGAGCAGGCCTGCTTGTGGGGGACTCCACGCACTGTTTACAGAGTGCATGTATGCGCATTTGGGGAGCATGGAAATGTAGCTGTTTCTGGCTGTTTTGGCTTTGCGTATTGGCGTTTCAGGGGCGTTCTGGGCACGACTTGCGAATGCCGTTAATTTCCGTGAGGGATTCCATGAATATGTGGAATGCCCAATGTAACGTCTGCGCGTCGGCTCGCCCACGGTTGTTCTTGGCACGCAGCCATTGCAGGATAAATGCATGCTTTCCTATGAATCGCCCCAATACCTTTAAAATGGGCAACTAAAAGGCCTATTATCACAGACCATAGAGGTGTGAGGAATCTGGAATGAAGGGCTACATAGAACTGTGATATCATTGTTTAATTTGTGATGCACTGGGCGACCACCAGACATTTGGTTGTCTGATGCCAGATGCAAAATAAACAAAAGCAATGCCACATGATCCATTCAATTCCTTCTAACTCCCTGCAGTGCCGAGCATCTGGCATCCAGATGTTTTAATTCCTCAACACAGGTCCGGCATGACAAAGGTATCCTACCTAGTGTCAGGCATGCACCAAGGCATCCTTTACACAGACCTGGTCCTGCTACACCTAAGAAGAAATGGGAGTAAGGTGGAAAGCTGGCACACATGGGCAACTTCCTCTTTGCATATGGTGAGAAAAGGCTCTCAGCAGTGGTCACCTATTCAATCTCTTAGAAATCTGTAAACTGTAGAAAATAGTGCATGTAATCCTTTTGCTAGGCATAACGCGAAAAACAGCCCGTTCATTAATGGAATTGCAAAAGTACATAAAGACCAGGAGGAACATTGCATTGTGGGTATGAAAATGTCTGGACATTGCAAACATGACAGCACGGTTAGTGTAGCAACGTGGCAACGTGCTCGTATTGGAAGCAAGATGATGCAGAGCAACACAGGTTCTAATCCTGGGTTAACGCTTAGAAAACTCTTCGGTATTCTGTGCGTTATAAAAAAAACAAGTACAATATATTTAAGCAATAAACCCCGAGGCACAGGGGCATTACCCACTCAGGTAATGCCCCAGGGCCCATAGTTATAGGCCAGAGTGAAGCAAGCAAGGACATTAACGAAGGCCCTATGGCATTACCTGACTCGGTAATGCCCCCGCGGTTCGGGCCTTTTTGCTATTTGTACCCCGGCCCGCAAGACCGGGGTACTAATAGCATTCTTTTTCTGTTCCGAAACGCTGCACGTTGGGTAGGGTTTGTGTTTAAATGTCTATGGCCCTCATTACGACCCTGGCGGAAAGGGGTTTACGCCGGCGTAAACCATGGCGCCCCTTTCCGCCTGACTACGAGTTCCCGTAGCGCCATGGTGATTTTTACGCCTGCTTTTTGCAGGCGGAAAAATCCATGGCGCTAAGGGACCTTGTTGTTAATTACGCCACCGTAATTTACGGTGGCGTAATTAACGCCTTCCCCACTCCCATTATACCCTATGGGGCAAAAATGGGAATGGGGAAGGGTAAATGGGGGTTGGGGACTTACCGCCCCGCCAAGGTCGGAATGGGGCGGTAAGTCCGCCAACCACCATGGCGGAGTTGGCAGCTTAGCGCCATGGACCATGGTGCAAATAGCACCATGGATCTCCGCCAAGGTCGTAATGAGGGCCATGCGTTCCTTGTGGGGTACCGTCCCAAAGTGTTGGTACAGAAAATACTCAGCGAAAACAAACCATGTAACATAGCGTATTAATGGTATGAACAGTCAATCAAGTTGCTTGTATATTTTCAGCAATATGTTGGCTGCTCACGACCTCCCACGTCCTCTATTTTCCGTCTGCTTAGCCCTTTCCTCCCTTTCCACCTCCTACAATACATGTTCTACTTTATTTTCCTTCTCCTTCCCCAAAAAACGCACTTGCATGTCTTTAGCATCCCTCCACCACATCCACCACTCCTTCCTTCCTATCCTCTGTGTCTTCTTCACTCAGTCATAGAAAGGGAAGAGGGACTCCTACTACAGGCCGTGCCTCACTTTTCCATGGCAGCCGTTTTAGTTGTTATTTTCTTTGAGGGAAGAAGCAGATTGTGTGCTCTCTGTGGCCCATTCTCCATCTATAAAATTCCTCTAAATCCCAGTATGTACCACCGGATGCTAATGAAAACAATCCCTTGTTTGCTAGAATCGACTTTGTGGTTACAACATGTCATCCATCCTAATTGTTCTCGCTACGGTCAGGTCTATAAACATTGTCCCCAAGCCTTTACCACGTGGTACAGGCCGCCATGACACGATTGCATTAGAAATAGTACATTCTTCATTTCAACATCACGGGAAGGTGAAATTGTCCTCTAGTAGCTATGCACGTCTATTTTTTTTTTTAACATCAGATAATGATTTGTAAATATTGTATATATGTAACTTTCAATCTCAGTCATCGTTATCAATTTTTTAAAAACATGTCCAAATATAAATGAAACGCATGCAGTCCAAGCGCTTGAGAGCTCATTTTGCCCAATATCACATGGTGTGTCAGCAAAAGCTTGCAAACCTGATTCTCTCCAACTCCACCGCAGAGGGGTAGCTCAAACATCTGAAATGCAGAGTATACTTCAAATGTGAAGACTGCTCCTTTGAAGGAAGACACAGAAATGTGCCCACCCCTCCCCGCTTTCTCTCGTGATATCAGTAAGAGCTGCCTCTGTACCTGACAATCCCTAGGAGGAATGGACAAGTCTACCTCGTGAGCTGAGTGGCAGCGGTAAAACAACAAGAACATGAGCTTTGTACAGTACACAATGTCTGACAGCTAGACTGAGAAGCCGCATGCTTTATACGCGGAAACTTGTCCCGACCAAATCGCAATGTTCTCTGCACTGCGGGACCCCGCTTGGTGTGCGTTAGCCAAGGCACACTGCACCGTGCAGTCTAATGCAGCCCTCATAAGACCTGCCAGCTTTTATGTTCCAAGTTTGAGTCTCATTCTACTTAGGGTGACCATATTTTAAAAGTAATACACCTGGACAGGGCCAATAACATAAAGGTAGGACTAACTCTTGAAAGTGGCTGTCAAACCACTACACTTCAGTAGCGTTTGGAGGAGAAGGGGGTTTTAGTGTTACTGTTCAAAGAAACGCATATTATAATTAATTTCTCACAAACGAACACTCTCTTAAGTTGTAAAATGCAGCATTTCTTGTGTGGGAGACTGTGCCTTCCTGCCTGTCAGCTATGAAGACCTCTTTCAAAAAGCCGTTACCACTGCAGTTTCCAATGGGAACATAATCTTGAGAAAGGGGGACAGAGCTCCAAAAACCAGGACAGTCCCTGCAAAACCAGGATGTCAGCTCACCCGAATTGTACCGCTTAGAAAAACCCCATTGTTCTTCATTATGAGTCAGCAAGTAACGCACCAGTGCCTTTCATTGGCTGAAATAAATTATTTTATTAAAACATAGCACCCATTTCACGTCTAAGGCAAAAGTGCATGTAAGTGTCCTATTGCCAATTGTTCTCGACTTAAGATAGTAAGGCCATGGAAAGACTATTCCTGAAAGACTGCCCAACTCTCACTCCTCAGCCTCTACTTCCAGTTCCTCCTTAATGGCAAATGCCTTGGAGACAGTCCTCATCTTCAAGAATTTTGAGACAACCTTCTTCAATGCCATTGTGCTTAATATGTGTGATTAGTGACTCTTTGATTTTGTGATGGGGATGGGAAATGTTTTAATAAGATTCCATTGACGTTGTCTCTTGCATTCATCCTTTTTTGGCTTCCACCATACAAGGGCCTCATTACGAGGTTGGAGGTAGCCTTGCCAGTAAAACTGTCAAGGCTACCTACAAACTCGCATCTGCGTCCGGCACCAGTAAATGGGCAATTACCAGGCTATTCCGTCCCAGCCGGACCTGGTAATTTCCTTTACGCGTGTGCCGGGCCCGGTACATTCCCATTCCCATTTGAGCCCCATAGGGCTCATAGGGCTCAAATGGGAATGGGGACGTCGGATGCTGTGCTTGCTGGTGCCACACGGCCCGCCAGGTCACTCCTGGCAGGCTGACAGGCACCCGCGAGCACAGCTCGTAGTATGGCGGTATGGTACCAACAGTGCCAGTAGAACTACCAGCACCATTGTTGCCTTACTGCCATACTTATAATGAGGCCCAATGTTGCCTTATAGACCTGGAGAGTCGTCATTATTGTGGCATAATGACCCGCCTACATGTTAGGTGTGGAATGGTCCTTATCCCATGCGATACTTATACGGTCGCCCTGAAAGGTCTATAGAGGTATTAGCAGACACTGGTAATCAATAGAGTTTTTGGAGTTATAGCTGTAAAATTAAAACCGTTAACCATGAAACAAATACACAAAAGGTGTTAGTAAATTAAATGTGTTTTTTATTTTATAATTTTAAATAACAATGTTGTCTTTATAAGGCAAGTGTGTTCATTATAAACTTAGATTAACTGGAACAGGTTTATCATGAGCGTCAATTAGCTGTAGTTTCTCTATTCAACATTAAAAAGAAGTGGTCTATGTTTTAGCTTTCACTTTCATACATTCATTTGGATGTCACTTTTAAGTTAAAGTAGGCGTGAGAAAAGCAAATGTCTTTCTGGGAAATTGCATTGATGTTTAATGAATCCACAGACATGCCTAATGTTCTTTCCTTTTCTGAAGTCGGAATTATTGAAATGTAGTCGCCGGCTGCAGTTGTTGAAGGTATTCCCGGCATTCTGATTGGCTGAGCGGAGATCACCAATGACCTCCATGTGCTCGTCCTAAATAGACTCCAAGGGCCTGATTTACCTAAAAAAAAAAATCGACAGGGCTTTCCCATGTTAAAACATGTATGTAAATCAGGCCACTTGAATGCAGATTTTAATGATGACTAATCCATTCCTACGGGTTTCATTTATCCCGATATGTCAATGACAATACCAAACATCCAGCTTAAGCTTGATGGTGATGCTTTGGTTATCCCTGCACCATTTCTGGATAGCCTGGTCAGTACACACTTGTCATAGGGGTGACAGAAAACGCATGCCTCACTGAGTTCTGGAGCGTAGTCATCTGGGCATCCAGCATGGGCACAGTGCCATTCCAGTGTGGCCAGAAAGAAACTGGTTGCCCTAGTTGATGCCCTTTGTCTGTTGACTTATGTTGGCTTCTCGGATTCCTTTGAAGGCTATGTCAAGCATTTTAACAATTGTTTGTGGGGTGGTAGCCGCACGCACAGCTTTGTGTACATTCATTCATGCTCTTGGGTTCCAGTTTTTAAACTTCTTTTCAAGGTCTGGCGAATCAGTAGAGCTGGTGTCACTGGCTGTTATATTCCAGTTATGACCATGAAGATATGGAACTCTCAACCGATTCCCATTCATCAAATGAGCCATCGGCTGTCTTTTAGGAAACTCCAGGAAACCCCACTTCTCATGCCAACCCGTATCTAGTGATATTGCCGGCAAGAAAAAGTTGCTAGAGGGTGACATTTATCCCAATTTGTACTCTGCAGGAAATCAAGCACTTTCCCCAAATATTCTAGGACTGAACTTTAAAATAGCAAATAACACCAGTCCTAGATTATGTTGGTGGGGCTTTTTAGAGATGAAGAAAAAAAAACACCTCACTGGAGACCTTTTTTGGCGACATTTTGGTATTACCCAAATTGACCTTTTTACTATTGACATTTTGTCCATTATTGTGGTCCTAAATGACCTTCTGCACAATGGACCTTTATATTATTTTAGTTATTTTATATATGTATTCGTGTTGGTTTTGTGTTATAAATAATATAAGGGGATTGGGTGGTGGGTTGTGGGTGTTGCAGGTTTTTCCCCCGCATAAATGTTCTAATTGACCTTCTAATTGACCTTTTAAATTAGGTCAATTCTCCCGAAGGTCAATTCTCCTGAGGTCAATTGTGAAAAGGTAAATTAGTATACAACCAACATTTTTACATAGAACCGTGCAGCCTTGTGCTAGTGTTGTCTCATTGCACACTGTACCACCAAGAGAGACTTGTCATGCAGAGCCTGTTGGACCTGCTGGTTGCCCATTGATGACAGAGCCTTTAGAAAATGGGTTCCATGTGTTAATATCCCCGCAAAAATATTGCGATACAAAAATATCGCCATATTTCTGCAGTGATATTGACCCATGGGCCCTGTGGGGGACACCCTGCAAACCCTGCCTTATTTTAAAATGTGCAGGGGACCCCCCTGCAATCCCCGCTCCCACAAATGATCCCCCCCCAAAAAATATTGCCTATGGCGAGACAAACGGCCATATGTACGGCGATATTTTTGGTGGGGATATTTTGTAGGGATGACAGAAAATGTTAGAGCAGTGGAAATTTTGAAACAGAATTTAGGTAAAACCTTTCACAGTACGTAAATCCATCCGTCTCAAAACTGTAAATGTTGTGTTATGTTATGTTGTGCTGTGTAATGTAGAATCAGGGATATCATTTAGCGGTCACCCTCCCTTGCGACCTCTGGGGTCTCGCTTGTGACCTCTCAGAAAAAAAAACACAAAAAAAGGTTTTTTTTTGTTGGGTTTTTTGTAATGCAAGCTCCTGGGCTGTGGCCAGCACCATGTGGCTCATTACTTCTGGAGGGGCTGGCTTTCTTTTTCAGGCCCCTTAAAAAAAAGAAGAAAAATAAGAACAAGAATGCCACAAATCTAACATTTTCAGCACTGACCCTAAATAAGAAAGAATAGGAATACCAAATAATGTGTCTTCCTGGAATTCTATACAAAAATGTCTAGACTCATTAAATGTTTATTTCAGGCACACTTCAGGGGATGAGTAGCTGATTTAGTCTGTTCTTAAACGCCTCAACTCAGCCTTTCATCCTTCTGAGGTCGATAAATAAATACCAACACAGGTTGTGTGATATCGGGTGTATAATTTTTCTATATAAAGCACTTAAGCGTAAGTGCTATATAATAACACATCATTATCATTTGGTCATGGACGTCTGCTTGCATTCACAGTAATTTGGTAATAGGGGCCTATACACACTGAACTTAACGATACTTATGGCCATCCATTCTTGTATGAAATTTACATCACATTATAGTGATATCGTAACCATATTTTTCATAGTGTACAATGCTACGTGATGCCACTTCCTGTTTTGTCAACGAGTGAAAGGTTGTGTTCCATCGCTTCCCTCGATATCACTTTGGGGTGGGGTCAAATGATATCACGTCCTGTGATGTCATCAGGGGGTCAAGGGTCGTGTGATGTCACTTCCGTTACCCCTGGCATTTTGGTGAAATGACATCACACTGTAGTTGTGTCAAACAGCAGAGGCTTTTCCGGAAGTTGGTGTATTTTGACACTGTCCAAGGTAAACAGACTGAAAGCTGCAGCGGAAAACAACTGAAGTGGTGATGGGGTAGAGGAAAAAGGGAACAGATAAACAGGTGAATGAAAATGGAGATGAATCAGATAAAGGAGGAAGGGTTTATCATTCCAGCAAAAGCATATGATGTATCATTTTTTCTGAAATTAGGTGTTTAGGTTCTCAGGTTTTTGAAGGAAAATGGATATGATCATGTGGCTGGTATATGAACATGTGGTGTGTGATTGTGGGATGGTCACGATATTTGGCTCAGGGGTGTTCAGGCTTTTCCAGAGCGCAGTTGCTATTGTTAGTGTAGGTGTGTTTAAAGAATTCACAAAGGAACAGAAGAACAAACATCTTTCTGCTCACACATGGCCAGGTCCTGCAGACAGGAAACCTCTGGAGAACTGCATGCACTCTTAAAGGAAGGTGGCCTTTGAAATGTAGCTCCTCTTGGAGCACTGTCCTGGAACGTGCTGCCTGGATGTTTTGCACACCTGGTTGGATCTTTTGAGCAAGCTATCTTCTGTCCAAATGCTTGCAATCTGCAATAAATATCAGGTTAAGCGTAACCACACAAAAATGATCTATTTATGAAATTGAAAATAATGGCATGCCCAGTCCCCAACTAACATATGATATGATTGGTTATTCATAATACGCTAAATACCCAGAGGTTTCTAAGCGCAGACCCGGGGATCAAAGCTCTGCGGCTCTGTGTCGTCTTGCTTCCAAAGCGAGCACGTTGCCCCTGAGCTATCCTCCCGAGAACATAGTCTTCTTTGCCTCCAAATCCAAACACTTTGCCATTGTCTGCAGGTAGCATACCACACCACAGTCAAAATAAAAGGCAAACCACTTAATAAAACCCTTGTCAACAAAGAAGACCAGCTGTCTCTTTACTAAAGCTAAGGCAGACGCGAGCTTGTGCGATCCCAAGCACTGCCGTGCCACCCAGCATAAGGAATTCGTTAACTTGCCTGCCCGCCTTCATGCATCTGACCTGCCTAATTTATGGCGCCTCGGAATGCCATTATGTACAAATTGATGAAAAGTGAGCTGGCTCAGTGCACTGATGCACTTCGACATCCTGCACATATTTACGCAAGTTCACACTGAGTTCATAACCAGTCCAAGAGGCATAAATAACAGAACATGGAGGTACGTCCTGACAACAAACCTACCCACAACGAGAGTGTGAAGCGGGGCTCAACCGGGAGAGCTTAAGAAGCCCCCTTGATTCATGAAGCCGCATTTTATTACAAAACCTGTTAATGGAAGAGAAAGGAGGGGTTTATTTTCAGCCTTTCAAAAAAAAAAAAACCTGAAGGCATAAGAAACAATGGCTGTCGCTGCAAAATGGCGCCCAGAAGGAGACCATGTAACTGGTGGCATGGCAACACACCTCGCCTTGATGCCAAATGATCCTGTTCTGTTGAAAGGGGAGCATGTCTACTCATGCACTTTGAGAATACGCATTTCTTGTTGCATGACCTCTGGTCTAATTGGGCAAATCTACGTTTAAGTTATGCATAATTTCTAAAGGTTGTTGTGCCCACAATTTAGAGTTGCATAGCGTGGCCATCATCCGGAGGCAGCCGCCCCTAGCTTGTGTGGCCGAATGCAACCTCAGCCGGCTCCTTGTGTCCACCTGCGATTGAACCGCCACTAGCCATTTGTTTACTAGGAGACACGTCCCAGGACCGCGCACCAGGAGCCAGATTACAGAAACTTTTCACCGATACGAGTGCAAAGTTGCACAGTATGAGCACTAGTGAAAAAAGTGCCTGATTTGTTTAAACATTGGGACGTAGAAAACCACTGCACCATGGCAAGCGCAGGTTGGCATGGTGAAAGCACCAGGGCAAAAACTGCCTTAAGTCAAAAAATGATATATTTTTCCACCAGGTCAACGTTTGCCCTAGTGCTTATATCATTCCATATTAGCACCAGGGCACACTTTGCCCTGCTGTAGAAATGCAGTGAACATTGTTTTTGTTTTTTTTGCATTAGGGAACATTTTGCTCTTCTGCTTATAACATAAACTGGACTTTTCATGGTGCAATATGTTTCTAATATGTCCCAGGTTTTTATTTTTTTTATTTTTTAAATAGGCAAACGTTGCACTACTGTGATAATAACATGCAACTCCACTTGCACCAGTGCAAAGCTTCTGTAATCTTACCCGAGGTGGACACCTCCAACCTCCCGCCAGTAGAAGATTATGCCATGAAACCTGCTAGGGAGCACAATATAGAGGAAAAAATAAAGCAACGCTAAGGTCCTAAACCTTGTACATACCTATCACTAGAGCTTAAATACCAAGAATGCTATTAAATCTCAGAAAGCGCTTTAAGACTATGCACTGCCACCAAACCCTCTAACCTATTAAGGAGCAGCATGGGCCTTATAGCAGTCACCTCAATTCACCCGCAGAGAGAAGCTTGGGCCCATCAAAAACTCCCCACCGCAAGAACGGAAGACTCAACCATGGGGCAAAGTGTATTGGCTTTATTATCTATCAAAACGACAAGGATCACACTAGAAACACATGAATTCTCCAGGGTTCTCGTTTTCTGAGCGTGTGTCACCCGGTTTTATCCAGGTGTGATGTCACAAAACCAAGCTCCGTACCCGACACCTATCGGACATTCACATCGGTCAGTTTAGGCCTTATATAGGCTCATTCTATAAAGTTTAGTTCTCCTGCTGGGTAGCTATATCTGGTGGCTCCACCTGGGACCACCTCTACACTCCACAAAATACAAAGTTGCAGGACCGTAGGGAGACTATTGGCTCCAGCAACATACATACCCTCATGTGAAAGGTGACTGGATTGGACATGGTGGGTCCTCCCAGCCCTCGGACTCTGGACGGTTACTAGGCTGAGTGTATCTTCTCAAGGCACTGAGAGTGAACATAGAGGGGCTGTGTGTTCCCTAATGTTGCCATCTCTGATCACATAAGCGTGGGAGAGTACATTGAGTTGGCAGTTAATGAGAAACACTTGAATCTTTCCACCTCTGATTTGATGGGAACATCTTCTCTCCGTCCACCTTGATTGAATGGGTATTGTCTTGCTCTGCTGGTTCACATCTGTTGAGATCACTAAATGAAGCTCTCTTACCTGTAATTATGAGAATTTTAGCCTGAGTTTCTTGCAGGTGGCTTATCGTCGTGATAACCAGCAAATGTCCATCTCCACTTGTCCTTGGCTAGGTGCATCGTTCTGCTTGCCTCTGGCTGCATCGATCATGCCAGCCCTTCCATGTGCTTGAAGCCTGTCTCCTCTTCCTCATTCATTTCAGTGGGCCCATAGCTTCCATATTTGTCCTTATGGCTTTCCCATGTCAGTGGCATTTAAGCATGTGTAAGGTTGGTATAAGTATACTTTGGCATCTTGCGGTTTAGCTTTGGCGAAGAATGTGGATATATATAGAGATATGTATGTGTGTCTTTCATCTACCTACATGAGTCATAAACATGTTTTTCATGTCTCTATGCAACAAAATAATGCATGTTCATGTAACTTTGTGAATAGATGACTGTGTACTTCATTCCTAAGTGTCATGTCGTCATGTCAGTAATAGCATTATTGATTTCTTCATTTGCAGTCAGTCGACTTGTTCAATTGATGGCATCTCATCTCCTCCAGATCATCGATTGTGTATGGCCTGAATGGTTAATAATAATAATAATAATAATAATAATTAGGCATTTATATAGCGCTACGAACCCTCAGGTATCTGAGCGCTGCTTATTATTACCCACGGTGTGTGGTGCTCATTTATCGACCTCGGAAGGATGAAAGGCTGAGTTTGCCCCGCCGGGATTCAAACCTGCGTTGGCAGGCTCTGCACGGATGTCAAAGCGAGCGCTCTACTCGCTGTGCCGAGAGAGTAACGTTTCTTACATCTGTGATACATTGACGATGGCGGCGAAGGACCCAAGAACGAGGTGCATCTGCCGTGTTTCATTCTTTGGGCCAAGAGTCATGTGGGGGACATGAGGGCCATACCTGGACCCCGTCTTCAAACTGAGCTAGATATTTCATATCATCTCCCTTACAAAATGGATACTGATACACATCCCATGCTAATGGAGTTTGACTTGCTTATCTGTGAAAAGATGTTGTTTCATTGCCGGGTCTTCCAGTAGGTTGATACAAGTTCCTTATATTAATATGTAACAAAATAGGAGCTTAAATAAGGGGCTGCGCCCAAGAGCGGCCTACTGGCAACCACCACCAAGGCTTACCCTCTCCAACTGCCTGAAGTGGAACCAACTTCACACGTACACATTCCAACAATTCACTCATCATTATGTCAGTGGGCTTATTCACTCATGCATACAGGATAAGCGGCAGAGCCCGAGAGGTGCCTACTGGCACCTACCACCCAGGCTTACATTCTCCAACTGCCTGGAGTGGAAGCAGCTTCACACACACACATTCCAGCTACTCACTCAACATTATCTCAGTGGCCTCATTCACTCAAGCATACAGGCAAAGGATATATAACCGATGCCTCTGTGTACCACCACCTCCCGCATTTCTCAATCCACCATATTCAGTGCATTACAAATTGTCAATTGAAGAATTAATATTTCATTGTGACTTTTGGGGTTGTACTACATGACACTGACCTCCACCTGTGATATTACTCTGTTGAAATGATTAGTCTTTTTAGTTCCTGCTGAGGCTGTAAGAAGATAGATAACTTGATGGGAATGCAAATCATGCAAGATTTCACATATGTTTCCCAAATACACACAAATATCTGGAAAATAAACAGAAAGTAATAGACGATAACCTGAGGCATTAGATGGTGAGATAGTCTGACTTGCATAATGCTGTTAAATGAAAAACAGGATCATTACTCAACAAATGCTATACATTAAGGGCAATGTGTACACTGATTGCAGATGCGCTGCACGCGCACATACCACATCATGTTTAGAGGAGGTCTCACTGGGCATCATTATGCAGACTGTCCAAGTCACACTAGAATCTCACCAAATCCCACAACTATATTCCAAATATTCAAAAGTAGTGATGTCCATCATAGCTGAGCTCTCAGTCTCTCACTCCATGTCTCTCAGTCTCCCTCTATGTCTCTCGCTTTCTCTCTCTCTGTCTCGCTCTATATCTAGGTCTCTTTATTTGTGGATGAGAGTCACTTTGTCAGGTGTGCATTTGCTATAGCCACCCCGAACATTGTAGACTGCTGTGTGTCTAGAGGTAAAACAGCATAGATATTTTAGGGGGATAAGGGAATTGGCTGTATGTTTTTATTTTTTTCCAAAGCAGCAAAGAACCAACGAAAATTAAAATGTTGAGATTTTTATTTACATTGTAAAGTATCTTTTAAAATGGTACAATGTTCATTTCTAATGGTAACTTACAGTATATTTGTTAACCCTAATATTACACATGTTTACTGCACAAAGAATATAACAAAAAGCAAAAATAATCTCATCAATTATTTTCTTATAGAATGTTTTCATTCCAAGATACACAGTCTTGCAAACTCTTACAACGCTCTTTTGAAATACCCATCTGAGAAAGTGGAAGTGGACAAATAGTACAACTGAGGGTTCCGGCCCACTTTACATACAAGCAAAGAGCATTTTGGAAACAGACATTAGATTTGATAAAAATCTGTGATAAAAGGGTTTTATACTTAAATCTCTATGTAAATGTATATAAGTACATAATGCACAATGGGCTTGGAGATCATGTGGGTGTTCCCAACACTCACAGCAATATTTAAAGTATTTGTAAAATTGAACCATATATATTGATTCATGCTGAATCGGTTGAGGATGCGGCATATGGGGATGAATGACTGTCTGTTTCGAGTGGGTAAGCGTGAGTCGAGTGGGGAAGCGTGAGTCGAGGGACTGTGCGGTGTGTGGGGTGCCTGAGACTGTGGGACATTTTTTGCTTAGGTGTGAGAGACATGTTGAAGAGAGAGAATTGATGATGGTTCGGTTGACTGCGCTGGGTGTGGCTGAGCTGAGTGGGAGGGCTTTGCTGGGAGGTTACGGGGTGAGAGGCAGGAGGAGGTGCAGTGTGATGTTGGATTTTGTGAGGCAGACGGGGCGGTGGGAGGAGTTGTGAGTTTATGTGAGCTAAGTAATGATTGGTGGGGCTGGTACACATCATCCTTTAGGATGGGGAAGCGCCTGCGTGGGTGCTCCCACACCTCCGATAATTGAGAAGAAGAAGAAGAAAGCTTTAAGCTTTTGATGTGAACATACATTTGCTGCAACACTAGTAACTCCACTGGGTTGCAGGATTGTGTGGAGAAAGTGTTACCTTTCCCCGTGCAGGGATTTAGTCAGGTCTCAGAGTAAGGATGGCTGTAGACAAGCTCAATGGACAGATATCCTAAGAGAAATATATAAATACATGACAAATGGTGATTCCTACTAAAGAAACAATGGGGCTCATTCTGGGTTTGGCGGAGCGGTAAAAAAGTTGCAATAAAAAAATTAATACCACTTTTACCGCTCTGTGAAATCTTGAGTTTGGCCTTGAAGTGGACGACTTACCTCCAGCATCTACTGGAGGTAAATCCTCCAATTTACCACAGAGAAATCAGCAAAAGTGCTTTAATTATTGCCTGTGGAATTACCGCCAGTGGTAATTCTGCCAAAATACCCATACAGTCCTATGTACTAATAAAAATGGGGATTTACACTGCCTACCACCAATTGTAATCCTGTGGTAAACCCATAGGACCAAGTCATAATAACGGTAATTCCATTTGCCGGTAGTACAGCGGTAATTCCGCTAAACTACTGTTAAACTCTGAATGAGCCCCAATATGTTCTTTCTCAAGGGGTAGAGGAAGGGTTTAAGGAAATGGGGTATTAAACTTTGGAACCAGCTTCTGGTCCTACAAAAAGCAATGTTCACACCTTACTGTATTTTCATAGAAAACAACATATATATCTTTCCTCCCAGCAAATTGATGACAGAACGCAAGCTTGTATTACATGGGTCATGTGTGTTGAACTGGCCTGATTTACAAAAGAGTTTTCCAATGGCCTACTCTCACTTTATTTTTTTATTTTTATTTTTATTGGTTATTTATAACGCACTTAATACCCAGATGTTTCCAAGCGCGGACCGGCGAGCACGTTACCCCTGAGCTATCCTCTCAATAAAAACGCTTTGTAAATGAGGCACAAATTGTTTTGATTATTTCAGTAAAACACGTGCTCTGTATGAACGGGGTAGCGTGTAAACTCATACCCCTTGAAGTTGGCTTTCAGGGTGCTGGTGCTTTTAATCGAAAATCGAAAATTGAAAATCAAGTCGAAGCTTCAGTTAGTAACACCACATGCCAGCAACATTTGATGTCGCAATTTGTCTGACAACAACAACCACGCTATGTTACAATCTACGGATACTATACACGTTTGGCATTTCCATAGGTTCTTTGTAATGGTTTCCCCTTACCCTAATGGTGACTTTCCAGTTTATCTATGGTATGATAAGGCATTTAAAAAGCGCCTACACACAAGTGTGTCAAGGCGCAAAATGTATAACAAAATGGCGAACTTCATTTGTCAATGTATTTCAAAGTAACGTGTTTTGTCATTCTAAAAGTACCTTTAATAATATATTATTCTAATTGTGCAAATGGTATCATATCCTATTACGTCATCCCTCCGTGACATAGTGCTTTGCTACCTCCCAGCTGGATTGGCACTACAGCACACAAAACACAAATGCATGCATGAGGGTGTCATATTTTTAAACCTCGTTTCTCCCAAACCACATTGCTTTCTGTCCAAGCAGTCATGTGATGTGCACGCTTTAAACATCGAAACATTGCATAGGGTTGGCCTAACCTCGCGCGCCATCGTGTTCCACCACTCAGTGGAGCAACACACGCAGCTGCTGGTCTGTTACGGCTTTGGAATGGGACGTGTTTGAGTAATGCACCCCAGAAATGCTGCGAGTAGTAAGAACATGAACGGTGAGAAGCACAGACCATAACCATAACAGGCGCGCGCCAACAGCCATTCTCTGGGCGCCATCACAAGGCTTCACAGAGGTTCACGACAGTAGGAATGTTAGTTGTTAATATCGCGCAGCCTGGACGCAATAAGACACGCCATACCGTGTCCAAGAACATGCCTGGCCACGCTGCCAGCCCACCTCATGTCCTCCATGCAGACCTGCGAGGCGAGGCTGCCTGCTCTGGGGTGACTGCAAATCTTATATACGAAAAGTTCCAGGCTCCGATTTACAGAATGTTTAGCGTGGTGCAAAGTGACTTTGAACTCGAGAAAAGTGACTTTGCACTGCCGACACAAACCCTGATTTACAGAACACTTTGCACTGAAAAACTACTCTTTGCACCGTGAATTGGGCCCATTTAGCACAGTGCAAAGAGTATCTTTGCAGTGCAAAGTGATTTACAGAACAGCGCAAAGTGTATTTTTTCACTGCAGAGTGTCTATGCACAGCAGAAATGCACTTTGCACTGTTCTGTAAATCAGGGTGTTTGTTGGCAGTGCAAAGTCACTTTGCAGCACGCGAAACATTATGTAAATCAGACCCCAAGTGTGCAAAGAAGCACACTCAGCACGAATGTCTATGTGCAATGGCGACTGCAGTTGCTTAAGGGAGTTAACATTGGCCCTGAATCATATTGTTTTTATCTGTGCTCGTGTGCTTGGAAAAGTTCCCTTTTTTTCTCCATAGGATAAAAACATCGCCAAGGTAGATTCAAGTATCTTTAATGGTAGGATCGTATCCATGAGGTCGCAATTGACTGGCACAGACATCTGTTCTACCCTCGATGTGCCATGGTTCCTGGCATGCATTGCTATGATATGCTTTTCAATTCGAGCTCACTTCTTTGGCATTGTAATTCATGGCCTTTCTGATCGGATATTGTATTCATCTGACACCCCAGGTTGCTTAAAAGTAACCCTGACTTGCTCAAATAATGCAAAGTGCTGCCAGCAGTGTTAGTGTGGCTCAAATCTTCGAATCTACTGCTCATAATATGATCCTCAAGGTGCCAGCCTGATGAGGGTGCTTCTCAAATTTAACAAGGTCCCCTCAGTATGCCAGAATGCAGCCCCATGTACCACCCTCTTCTATTCTACATTTGCCATAACACTTCCCATATATTGCCTCTGAAGTTTTCTCTTGTGGCACACACAGACATTCCAGTTTCTACATTGCCCCCGGTAAATTATCATGTCACTTTCACATTGCCCTCAGAAATATCCGTACCGGATGCTATTTTGCTATCGTTTTGTTTATGCTGCTGTTGACTTGTCAGAGATTGAAAAACTGAAAACCTTGGTACCATACGCATCGGGATAGTGAAATCCAAGAAGCGTCAATCCCCCCCCAACTGTATATTGCTGAAAGATAGTAGAGTTACCTGCTAGAAGCAATGCACCTTCCCTGTTGCTGAACAACAGAAGACCAGGACACCAGATGCTTGAGAACACCCGCGTAGTCTTTAAGAAAGAATTTCCATTACTATACCTGAACAAGACGGTTCAACACCGGTTCCGCTCACAGACCCCAAGAAATCTTAATTCCAATTTAAACTTTTGTAGACCCAGTTTGAACCCACTTCCCAGCCAGCACACACCAGCTGCACAGTATCAATCCAATTCCAGCCCAATTCCAGCCCACACTTCATTAATGGGTCCATTCCCTCCCTGCTCAATTTCCAAACTAACATTCCGTTGCTGACTTACCTTTTCCAGCACCGCAGGCACCACAAGGCCTAGCCTGTGCACAAGGCTCAAGTTCACATTGCAGTAGAAGTCCAAAGACTTGACAACATCAAATCACCATGGAAACACAACTAGAAAGGTAATTGCGCATGATGACAGGGTGCTAAACCCAGAAGAACTAGATGCCATGGCCACCTACCCTGGCCTTACGCCCCAGTGGCAGTCTAAACCCCAGTACCTTGAACATAGGGGGAACACTGTCTGGAGTAAGGTTGTGGGCCTGAATCCCAGCACGTTTTCCTATGGGATTGGGCCATTATAAAATACTTCTGTGAATCAGGCCCTTTATGGTTGCTCCTCTTTTATAAGTGCCTATGCTTGATGTTGTTCTGACATGCCTTTTCCATGCACCCCCCCTGCATAGTTTCTTATATCCAGTCCACCTACCACAGTCCTCTGCAGTGCTGGGATTCTATTGTTGTTAGTGTGTATTATCAGTTTAGTCAAATGTGTTGCTTTTAAGGCAGCCTTGCTTCGACTTAGTATTGACACTACTGTACGTGTCTGGGAGATTCCTCTGCCTGGACTGGATCGCTTGTCCTCAGACAATGTACCCAAGAGGAAGAAGACTGATGCCATCTAGTTTGGTCTTTTTAACCTTGATAAGTGTAACACCTCCGATCCAAACTGTGATATGAGTTTTGGCACAACGCAAAGGTGCCTTTGCGCTACCTTGTACCGCTCATGGCCAGAAAGGATTTCGGCACATGCTACTTCTTGACCATTGTCGCACGAGCTAGACAGTGCCCCCCGAAAATGATGCCATTTTCACATTTCCAACAGATGTGGCACTAATGGATTCACATGGCCACTGCAAAGTTGCTTCTCGCTAGTTCCACACAACGACACACTTACTTAATATAGCACTTTCTCGATGCCTCCAGAAAATGATCATTCAAATTAGATAGTGGGACTGCCGTACCAAGCCGTCGGACCAAAAGGGACTCTGGGGTGGTACGGGCCAGTTAGGCGTCCGAGGGCATCATTTCAAGCTGTGGCCCCAGTGGCATTACGATCGGTGGGTGGCATGACATTGTGGATCTGAATAAGGGAATGCTTTGGATGGAATGTATGGCCAAGTAGAAGGTTGGCTGGAAAAGGAGGAGTTGACTTATTTCCCTGGTATTTAGGTAATGGTTTGTGAAGGATAGCGTTGCAAATGTTTCTGGTTCTTGCCTGGTCAGGTATGGCTAACCTTTGGACATACCCTGCTCCCATCACTGGCCAGAGGTTAGCAAAGAGATGGCCAATGATAGTGAGGTGTTCAACCCTTAACTCCCAACCATGCACTTATCCAACACTTGTTGTCTGCACTTACCCACCGCACCTCCACCAGTTGACTGCACTCTTTTGCTATGTCTTGATCCCCTGTACTGAACTTCTCCTCCTCCCCTTCCCCTTGCACTTTTCCCCTTCCCTCTCCCCTGCACTTGCACAATCTCAATGTCACTTGGCCTAGTAAGATCGTTGTCTTGTCCGACCTTGCCCCCCCCCCTTGCCTCGTAGAATCCTGAAACACTTGTGTATAGGCACGCTATAAATAAAATATCATATTATATCAATTGTGATGGTAGTTCCCCACCAGTGCAATACACAATCTCCTAGGAACTTAATCTTCTCACTCACTCCAAGGAGGTGAAGGGGTTTAACGTTGTTGGCATTGTATTCCCTTGTGGAGACTGAGTTTCCAGGCTCCAAAGCATTCTGTATAGCCCACAGGGGGTTCAGAAAAGGGCTGGCGTTTTCTTCTTTGGACGAGTTGAAGTACACAACTAGGGTCTCCAGATCCTGAGAGCAGCTAGAACTAAATTCCGGTTTCATTTCCGGTTTCCCCCATCAAATGATCAATCTCAAGCCACGTTGCCCCCCGAAAATAACTGTATTGTTTTCACACTTACCACAGAGAATGGTCATGCCTGTTTCATAGTTCCCCCTGGAAACGGCCTGATATTTTCTACACCTTCTCCACAGGAAATGACATTCCACTGTGAAAGGTCCTAAAAAAAATTGCTTTCTCAGTTTCACATTCGAACCCAACATTTTCACCTTGCATCCAGAAACCTTTCATATGCAGAGAGTTTAAAAATGCCCCGAATGCCACATTATCATGTCATGTCATCGCACCAGGAAAGTATTATGCAAGATTCACATAGCTGCATAAGGTTGCTTCAACGAACGATCACCTTTGCTAGTTTTATGTATGACATATGAAATGGCCTTGCTGATTTTTATTGCTTTAAAAACAGGACATGCCAGTGCCACATTGCACCCACACAATTCATCTGCCAGCTTCAAAATGTCCATGCCCTATTCACATTGTCAACAGAAAACAGCTACATGTGCTACTTCCAAATTCACATTGCCCCAGAGCATCAGTATAACAATTTTACATTGCTGCTAGAAAACACTAGTTGCAAATTACTGCCAGAAAAGTACTATGCCTGCACCACATTATCCCCAGGCATGCATTATGCTAGTTTCACTATGCCCTTAGAAAAATGCCATGCCATTGATCACATGGTGCTAGTAAAATGGCGTCCTGCTACTTCTCGAGCTCTTCGCTCATCCGCCTCCAACTCCCTCAGCCGCTTCTCCAAGCAACGAGTTGGGGGTCGATCTCTCTCCTCAGCAGGGGCCTCCCTCTGGAACAGCCTTCCGGCCTCCCTGAAACTTGAGGAGAAGCATCTCTGGTTCCGGAAGCACCTCAAAACCTTCCTCTTTGCTTCTGCTTTCTCTCCCCCTCTCCCCTGCTAAATTCCTGATTGAAACTGCATTGAATCTGCACTGGGCCACTCTCACTGTTCTCGGTCCCTGGCCCAGCCACTTGCCCCCTGCTCTGCCTCCTTGGCAACCCCTGCACTGCAGGACTGTCTCTGTATCCCTACAGCCCCCCTCCCAGAACTTGTCTGCACTTACCTTGCACTTGCCACCAGCTGGCCCTTATTATTTATCTTGTTATGCTACTACCCATGTACTGCACTTTTCGCTCTCCCTTTCCCCTTGAACTTTCATTTCCCATGCACTTGCACGATCTGACTGACACCTGGCCTAGTAAGATCACTGTCTGTTTCCATTTGTCCCCCCTCCCTGCCTCGTTGCGCCTTGAAACACTTGTCTGTTGGCACGTTATAAATGCCATATCATATCACATCATATCACATTCACTCCAGAAAATAGTCATGCCTGACTGGGCAGTGCCAAACCACTTTTGCATGCTCCAGTTAAGCACACGTGCATGGCAGGTTGCAGGCCCAGTGCATGACCTTGCCATGTTCAATTGCCAAGAAAAATGACAGGTCAGCTTCACAATGCAAATGAAAGCTGCAGCGTGACTGTTCAAGTTGCCATGAGTAATGTGCTCCATGCATCGCCCAATAACGATCCCTCTAGAGCGGAATAACACATAATGCGGGAACCTCCTGAAGCCCTGCGAGTCCTCTCCCCCAACATCTCCGAGGCTCAGGCCACAACACCGGCTCCCCGGATGTACCTGGTCGGCACGAATGCATATCATCCATAATGATTAATTAATTAAATTAATTGATCTTTTATAACGCGCTTAATACCGAAGTCAGACCTGCAAGCACAGGCCCAGGATTTTAAGCATGGGAACCGGTGTTGCTGTGCCCAGGGATTTTAAGCATGGGAACTAGTGTTGCTGTCCCTGGGATTTTAAGCATGGGAACCAGTGTTTGCTTGCCCAGGATTTTAAACATGGGAACCGCTGTTGCTGTGCCCGGGATTTTAAGCATGGGAACCTGTGTTGCTGTCCCTGGGATTTTAAGCATGGGAACCGGTGTTGCTGTGCCCAGGGATTTTAAGCATGGGAACCAGTGTTGCTGTCCCTGGGATTTTAAGCATGGGAACCAGTGTTGCTGTCCTTGGGATTTTAAGCATGGGAACCGGTGTTGCTGTCCCTGGGATTTTAAGCATGGAAACCGCTGTTGCTGTGCCCAGGGATTTTAAGCATGGGAACTGGTGTTGCTGTCCCTGGGATTTTAAGCATGGGAACCGGTGTTGCTGTCCCTGGGATTTTAAGCATGGGAACCGGTGTTGCTGTCCCTGGGATTTTAAGCATGGAAACCGCTGTTGCTGTGCCCGGGGATTTTAAGCATGGGAACCGGTGTTGCTGTCCCTGGGATTTTAAGCATGGGAACCGGTGTTGCTGTCCCTGGGATTTTAAGCATGGAAACCAGTGTTGCTGTCCCCGGGATTTCAAGCATGGGAACCGGTGTTGAAGTGCATTGTTAAGACAAGCGTGTTGCCCCTGAGCTATCCTCCCTGCCCAATGATCAGTCTGCTGCAGTGGCACGCCACACTAGGTGAGATTTGTCAGAATGTTTCTAAAGCAAACCTTACATACACCAAGGGTACGAAAAATGAGGGAGCAGCGCCTGGTACCTAAATGCGCCAACCACCGCTGTTCAGGCCCAGTGACATTATTATGTGCATGCCAGTTTCAGAGGAAGCTTTTGGTGTCGGGGAGGCAGGTGGCCCCTGAGGGAGTTAATGATTGATGGCAGGTGAATATTTATAGTGGTGGGGCATTAGCATCTCCATCACGTTGTGAGTGAAACAGCATTGCAGGAGAGATTGGGAATCTGTGGGTTCTTGCCCAAGAACTTGTATAGCTCTACATGGATAGCTGGCCGGGACTTGGCCAACCCTACTTACCTTTGTATTGGCTAAAATGCACACACGCATTCTAAACTTCTCTGATGAATTTCCCATGCCTTGGACTTCGGTCACCCGAGGGCGTTCACCTACAGTGCTTTGAGGCCATACCAATTGGAAAAGGCACTATAAAAGTGACAATTACATTACATCACATGTTAAATCTGCTTTCTGAACATACAACTATCGGTATAGCCCCTGCTGGGGCTACAACCATCAACAATGAGTCAATTTCTAAAATGTGATGACATCTTCTCTCCATTAAGTCTATTTGAGTTGATGCAGGTTGGGAGCGGAAAATGGGCAGGTGATGTAAACCTCAAAGAGTTGTTTTGGAGACGCCTTTCTTGTAGCCCGAGCATCTTGTTATGTAAATTGACGCGCCGTGCTTCTGCACACCACCCATTCTCCTCAGAACACGCAGTCCTCGGTTCGCTGATGTAGTGCGCGCCAGAACCTCAGCTGCACCGTGAGCTTGGGCAGTGATAGGAAGAGAAGCGTGCTAATTAGGATTTGGCAAACAGCGTCTGGTCCTACATGACCATGAAACTCCTTCAAATTGGTTTGTGTGGTGCCAAAAAACATGAGGCCCGCTACCTCTGAGAGGGAGGCATTTCTTTATCACAATTTTCAGAGGTGTCGTTCGACCGGACGTGGCTACGGAACGAGATCGAGAATTAAGCAAAAAATTGATATTTCTAAGCCTTGCTGAAATAAATCCTCAACATTTACATATAAAACAGTTTGAATCAGTAGGGGGCCAGCAGACAGCAAGCGAGGCAAAAGGCTTGGCTGCTTATTTTGAATTTTGATCGTGTGGCTTAGTAACGGCATAGCAGCAGACCATATCGCGTACGTTTGTTTTGCGTGATTTCAGGGGGAAAAATGCAGCACGGTCCTCTTGATACGATGAAGGGTAAGAAAGCTCATGGAACTGCCCGGGGTTTATTTGTGAATACTATTTAAAGACTTTGATGTCCTGATGAAGTTGGTGCGGGGCGTGATTTGATGATGTGACAGTTTAAATCTGGTTTTACGCTTTTGAGTAGGTCACCACGTGGCAACAGGTGCAACCTAATCCAGTGCCGGCATTGCCTTTTACTCAGGAGTGACTGGGATCCAAAAGAGGCCCTGGAAATACTGTTCAGAGTGGCCCCATGTTACATATTTTCAGCAAACCCAAACCTTTTTGAAAATCACATAGATAATCACACAAATAAGGCACATGGTGCAGAGGCCTACCGGAAATCTCCAGAGTTCCCGTTAGGCCAGTCCTCGCTTGCTTTTACTTTCATTTAGACCATTTAATTCTGTGAACTTGACCAAAGCCTACAGCTCCCAGCATGCATTGTATGGTGCAATGAAACGCCAGGATTGCTGCACGGGGTCCCACTGACGTGTGGTTTTCTTTTGACCTTACTCTTGAGTGCATGACCCCAACAGCCGGGAGTGCTGAGAAGAAAAAGGTTTTGTCTGGGGGATGCTCGGCTTCAAAGCAAGACCTCTGTGGCCAGACGTATATGTTCTACAAGTGTTTCAAAAGGGTTAAGGGCCTAATTCGTGGAACGTTTAGCACGGTGCAAAGTGACTTGGCACTGCCAACAAACACGTTGAACCGGGCCTAATCCACAGGGCAGTGCAAGCTGTATTATTTGAGCTGAAAAGTGACTTTGCACTGTATTGCACAACACTAAATGGGCCTAATTCACATAAAAAAGCACTATGTCCGCACTACTTAGAGTTTTAATTTGTTTTATTTAGGCCCATTTAGCACGTTGCAAAGAGTACTTTTGCAGTGCAAAGGCACTTTGCACTGCGCTAAACGTTTCATGAATTAGGCCCTAAGTGTTCCTGACTCCAGGTGCCCAGCTCTGTCTGATTTAAATCAGCTTTTAACACTCTATATTATTTAGGGAGGTCTGCTGAGCTGAGATTGTTTTGCATAGTTGCCAACATGACCCATTCCAATCTGTAGATGCTTATACAGTCCTGTTTCTTTTTCCTTTGCATTCTGGGTCCTGTAGTTCTGCTTTTCCCATTATAAAACTCTGGCTACAAGTCCGAGAATGAAATAAAAAAAACAGGACTGGATAAACACCTATACATTGGAATGGGTCCTGTTGGCAACTCTGATTTTGTATTGGCAACACATTTGATAATGTCTGTACTGGCACGGAGAGTTTACAAATGGCGTCTAGTCGCGTCTGAAACGTTCAGCCAGTCCTAGGTTTTCATCCATGAGCCCTTTGCAGTTTGATGTAGGGCCATAGGTTAAGGGAAAAACAAAACTACACGCCCCATAATGCAAAGTGCTGCTGGCTGAAATTGAAGCATTGGCAGAGGGTTTTAATAGCGGTCACTATGGAGAAACCTTATTCCCCAAAAAGGAGGTTTGCCGAGCAACTAGCAGGGCAGAGTGTGGGATTATCCTAGCTCATATTTGTGGCTGCTACTTTTATAGACAACTCATGTCCCTTCCACTACATTTTTGGGAATTGTAGTTTTGAAACAACATCAATTGCACACATTGGATTTAAGCTCAAATAACACTAGCAGATGCTGTCTTCAGGACACCTTATTCAAAGCACCTCAGAAACAGTGCTGGACACTCATAGGAAGAACATTAAACATTGTCAAATCCACCTGTCTTGGCTTTTGTAGAGGCGTGGCATAGGCATTTTCTAGAACTTACCCTAATGGCAGTTCCTAGTCGTAAGACTGCCACAGCTGGCAAATGGTGATGACACATGGACATACTTTGTCAGTGCCTGGTAAATGCTATCTATGCCTATGCAAGAGCCAATACTGTTGTCTTTGCCCGTGCGTGTTTTGAACAGGAATTCAGTGCAACGTTCAGATGCAGGTACACATGTATTGCTTATATATTAACTGGCTGAAGGCACACTTGAATTTACATTTTTATTACACCAGGCACCACTTTGCAGCTGCACCTAAGCCATTTCCTTTCAGATGAATGCTAAAAGTAACATTGGAATGCCCTTAACATCGCAGGGCTACCTTAAAGAGATCAAGGCTGCGGGAGGAGTCGTGGGAAGCGTGTAGTGGACAGGAATGGCATCAGGGTTTAGCATGGACATGGAAGGCCAGTGGGTGGGTAAAAAGTAATGCAATGCCCAAAGGCTGGCTGTCCATTTCTCTCCTAAATTCACTTCCCATTACCATACTGTTAGCTTATAGGTCGTCAGTTACAGCACCCCCTAGTAGTCAAAACTTAAACTAACATTTTACTTTCGGCTCTTCATTAGTGATGTTCAGTGATCTCAATGTCTTTAGCTGTACAATATGAAACATAACCTCATTATTGGCAATGGCTGTCTGGTGGAGCACAACCTATGGGAGACATTGCCTGAAGTTTAGTGATATTGTAGCTCTCCAGAAATTCCTTTCTGGTACAATCCTCTCTCCCAACAGGTCTGTGCAGGATACCAGGAAACAGGTCTTTAGTGATTATATAATACATTAGCTAGGCGAACATCATTAGTTTGCAAGCTTCCACAATCTTAAAATGACTTCAGTGGGCAAAGGAAGATTTATGCTCTTAGAATGGATGTATACTAATTGACCTTTACACAACTGACCTCGGAGGAATTGACCTAATTGCAAAAGGTCCATTAGGACATGTATGCAGGGGGGAAACCCCCCCCACAAACCCCTACCCAATTCAAAACCCCCCAAAACTCCTCACCCAATCCCCTTATATTATTTATAATCCAAAACCAACCCAATACATATATAAAATAACTAAAATAATATAAAGGTCAATTGTGCAGAAGGTCAGTTAGGACCACTATTATTAGGTCAATTAGGACAAAAGGTTACTTGTAAAAGGTCAATTTGGTAATGCCATTGGAATAGCTTAATAGTTTACCTCTAGAATGCCGTATATGTTTGTGTGTTTTTCTGATTTGTGGCTCCTTCACACTTACACTTCAGAAGTCACCCCTACGCAATACAGTCTGGAAGATTTAAACGGAGCAGTGCAAAATATATGCAGGCAGGGAAGACAAAAAATCACTGTTGAGGTTCTCTCATAATCATGAGGAGATGGGAAAGCGTTGGTTGTGGCAAGTGAAAACCTATTGAAGGCTGGTAGGTTTTAGGCAGAGTCAGTAGTGTGTCTATCTTGATGGGGCCTTTTGACTACTGTGCCTATCTATGTGTAAAAGATGGATAGGAAACACAGGGCCTCATTACGAGAATGGAGGTAGCCATAGAGCTATTAGCTCCATGGCTGCCTCCGTTCCGGGCTCCATTACCGGGTTCCTGCAATGGGGACTTACCGGGTTACTCCGAGATAGGAGGACCCGGTAAGTCCTCCATTAAAGGAACCCATTCCCATTACCATTTGAGCCCCCATAGGGCTCAATGGGAATGGGGAGGGAGGTAATAACGGGCAGATTACATCTGGCCCGTTATTGCCTCCCATATTCCCCTCGCGGGACCTGGAAAGCACGCCTGGTTTTACCAGGCGTGCAATCCAGGTCCCGCGATGGCAAGCTTGTAATCGGTGCTTCCGGATTGAAGGGGGCCGGTCCCGTACTGGCCCCCTTCAATCCGGGAGCGCCAGGGTTATAATGAGGCCCACAGTCACGTGTTGGATAAATGTATTTCAAATATTGTTCAGGCTGTTGGTCACATTTCTAGTATTGCTTCTAAAAGGTTGGTCAGACTGAAATTGACAAGCCATTCGTCAGGATAATCCCTTATTGAGATCAGAGGTGACACAGCCATCCGCATATGCGGTGTGTTACCTTTAGCAGGCTAGAAGGGAGAGAGAAAAATCGTCATGTGTTAGAACTTTGGTGGGTGTGAAAAGGATGGGATGAAATGGTTTATTTGGGTGTGTTTCTCTTCACCCAGAAAGGAAGTAGAGGGCCGAGTCTGAAATGGAACAGGGCAGGGGTGTTGATAGGTGTGGAGAAGATCCAGGCTACATGAATGTCGGTACTGTCGGGAATCCGGGCTAGCTAGCCTTTTGGTTGTAGCCCCTGAGCTTCTATCCGGGGCTACAACCAAAAGACCTGGGGCTATAGCCCCCTCAGTACACCCCTAGCAACGCCTCCGGAACAGGGGCACGTGCAGGGGTCTGGGAAGCTTTTGTGGAAGGGATTGGCGAGAATTAGGCAACAGATTATTGCCTTAGAGATAGGCTGGTTGAGGTGTTGCTTTGTCCATCAGCTGTGAGTGAAGGGCCTTAAAATGCTTTGACCTCTGATTTTCTGTGAGGGCAAATAATAGGAATTTGTTAATTTGGATAGTGAGCCATGAATTATATATTATGCAGGCCACACTCGAAGAAAAGTACATTTTTAAATTGAAATCCCAATTATATGTTCTTATCAAATTCCCAAGCTATTTGCACACACGTTATGGGGGCACCTGCCTTGAGAGTTGAGATATGTCTATGAAAGTCTTCAAGAAAAGTGGTCACACATCTTGTTTGAACTACATACAGTGCACAATTCACGACTCAATCTCATATAATCTCACCGTAAATTATATGTACTGACACAAACAGTTCATATGAAACTTAATGTATTCAAAGAACATGATTTTGTACATTACTCACAATTAAGAAAATATATTGAATGTAATCTCCATCCAAACATTTTGTTTAGATATGCACATTCTAATGTCTCCATAATGCAAATTCACAATAAATGTTAATGTCCTTCAAATCATTCAAAGTACATTTCGTTTGTCAATTGTGTTGCCAACTATGTACAAAGCGATTCATTTTAGTTAAGAGTTCTGGTTTTAAGGTAACTTTACAGATTTTGGGTCAATCATTTGGCCTTCATCTGGAGTTGAGGGACATTCCTGCACACTATGGAAAAATCAAAATACACACTAATTAGAATATTGTAAAAGGTGTTATGTCAAAATTTACAGAACCCTTACATAAATCTCTACTCACTTAACTCTTGGAATTATATTAAAGTCACTAATCTCCAAAACCGTGATGCCTTCACCCATCAAACTAGATGGACAGACAGTGAGGTAACTTAGATACTGTTGCCAACTCTTCCCACCTCTAAATTGGATCCCAATTTACACAGGCAGGGTAGACGTCGGCCTTTCCTCAGCTTTTCTAGTGAAAGGCACCCTGTTAAATTGAATGCTATACACTGAATCATCCTCTTAATGTCTACCTTTCCTGAACCCGTTCACTGGTGTCCCAGAAGAGGAATTCTAGCCTGGATCCATGGCATTTCAATGAAAGGATATCCCACTGTAAGCTGAACTAAATGCAGCCACTTCAGTGCAAACTATATCCATGAAAAAACATATTTGGGGGAGGGGGCAATTGTACCTTAAACTATGTCCCCTAAAGGTAGAGTTTATTTTGATTTATTCGTTGGCTGGGCCATCTTTCCTCAAAAGTCTCATGTGTAGTGCGTGCTTTCAGATTCTTTTAAGGGTACCGCATAGAACAATGTCCTGTTACCGTCATGTGTACAAGATATCCATTGAAATACTCAGATGCCCTTTGCATGATAGGGTCGGCTGAGTGCTCCGGTCATTCCATTTATAGCACTACCTCTGGTCGTTCAATGTGATTTGGCCGAGACTATTTTGTCAATTTTGAATACCTCCAATTCCTTCTTTTACATCGGGACACATTTATGAGTGGGGTAGAACCCCACACCCCCTTCCGATTTACCCCTATCTGAATAATCATGATTACCCACCCCCCACATATATTTTCGACCAAATTCAATTAAATAAATGTGACGAATTTGACGAAATCCCAGACGTTGTAATCTTCCTATCCCACCACTGATCCCTCCTTCCTTTCCCAGCCGCATACTTTGAACAAGGAGACCCTCTATATTAGTATTCAGGCGGGTACATTGGGTTGTTTTCGAGAACATTTAGGTATTAGGCTGCTGGTGTGGGCTATTTTTCACCTTAGTGGAGACATGCCAACAGACTCTTGCTTGGGAGGTGGGGAAAAGGTACAGGCATGTTCTGGGGCTGTCAGGCTGGGGAGGTTTAGTGGGAAGGATAGAACTGACCGATTGGCAATCAAACAGAGTGGCCTCTCCTGCAGGACCATGACCTCCAGCGCTGACCCTTGCATTCTTAGGGTTGCCTTGCAGCATTGGATCACAAATCCTTGAGACACAGACATTTGATGAATTGCTATAGAAGCCTTGACTGTTCTGGGGTAATGCTTTTCAGCAGAGAGGCAGTGCTGTATGTTGAAGGGAATCTATTTACTTATGCATTCATACATAATATACTGAGGGTTTTTGCAACATGCTCTTGTTCACACGGGGGGGGAGTAGAAACTATGAAAACACTTCTAATTGTAGATGCATACTTTCGAGAGCAGTGCTCATGTGCAGAGTGCTTGAATCCCATGTTGGATGTATTGGCACATTCATTCCTGGTTTTTGCTTTGCATGCTGGGACTATTCGTGTTTTATTTGTAATTGTTTCAGATGAAAACAGGGGAGCAGGAATGTATGTGTGTCTGGCATCTGATTTGGGGCACTGTGAGAGTGGTACACTTGTGTTTTCATTTTATCAACTGCTCGCTAGTTTATAACGTCTATTGATGACCTGTCATCTCAATGGTGAGATGAATAGGCAGATCACTCAGCGTGCGTAGGCTCCCATAGTACAAGCTGGCAGGCAACCCACCCTCTAGCTTACTGCTAACAGTCGAAACAGTGTTTGACTTTATTGAAGGATGCAAGACACAGACATTCCCTCGCTTCACCTGTTGTGAGATTACAGGTCATTGATAGACGTGATCAAATAGTGAGCAGTTGGATAACATGATCTCTAAAGTGATGACAGAATGATTGCCCTGGTCCTGATGAAGGTGACATCAGTTATTGTCAGTCGCTGAAACCGGTTTACCACTTGCTGTTGATATCCTTTCAACTATTTGGGATACATTTATATATTTATTGGATATTTGTAAGGCACCTATACAACAAGTGGTGTTTCAAATTGCCACAAGTAAAAAAGGGAGAAGGGAGGGGGCGACAAGGGAGAAATAAACAATAATGATCCGACCAGGCCACGTGACATTCAGATTGTGCAAGTGCAGAACAAGAAGTATGAGGAACTAAGGTGGGAAAGGAAAAGGGTGAAGGGTAAAGTGCAAGTGCTAAGGGAAGGCCAGATGGCAAGTGCCAGGGAATGCAGGGAAGAAGGGGGGGAGGTGGACTAGACTGGGGAATTGGGGCCCGGTACTACTCAGAGGGAACCGGGCAGCCTGTCATTGAAACAGAAGAAAGGTCTTAGGAGGGGATGGTGTAGAGTGAAGGAGCAGGAGAAAATGAGGATCTTGAGGAGCTTCCAGAACTTAAGGAGATGCATCTCAAGGCGGAGAGAGGCAAGGAGACCATTCCAGAGAGCGGCTCCTGTAAAGGAGAGACATCCACCTCCTACTCTTTGCTTAGAGAAGTATCTTATTCGTAGAGAGTTAGAGCTAGCAGACCGAAAGGCTCTAGCATGGAGATATTTAGGGAGAGAGAGTCCCCAGAAAGCCTTATGAATGGTGCAGAGGGTCTGGAATGTGATTTTAGCAGCAACCGGGAGCCAGTGGAGAGAAATTAGGGCTGGACAGGCGCGGTCCCTGGGTTTAGAGGCCAAGAATAAGTCATGCAGTCTTATTTTGGAATAGTTCAAGGGGAAGAAAGGAGGATGAGGGACGATTAAGGAAGAGACTTTCACAGTAGTCAAGCCTAGAGAGGACCAAAGCTCTGGAGGCATTGAGTTTCTGGAGAAGGTGAGGAAAGTGAGAATACCTCTGAGGAGGTGCAGCTGATAGTGGGCATTCTTTGCAAGGTCCTCAATGTGTGTAGAGAAGGATAGAGGAATCAAGGATGACTCCAAGGTTTTATGCCACACAAGAGGGTGAGTGGAAGGGACTCGGGGTGCAGCCAGAGGGAGGGAGGGAAGGTGGGAGCTTGGGCTGGATGTGTGTTATTACATGGGGCGCTAGGCAACTTCGTGTATACTGTCGCTCGTGACAGAAGAAAATTATCATCCCAAAGATGTGTTTGCATGTATGTTTCAAATTGTATGCAGAGAGAGAGAGTGTGTGTGTTTGCATTAGTGTTCTAGTGTATGCATGTGTGTGTGTTACATTGGAAATGCTGGCATATATTTTTGCCAGAGACATCATGAAAGTGTTATAAAATGATCCTGTGTGTTGTTGGTGACCTGCAAACCATTGGACTTTTTCATGTGTTACACGACTGAAGCAATTATAGATTGTATAGCTTATCAAACATTATGCTGCAAGATGTACAATTTCAATCCGTCAGTATAAGACCACTCTAAGAGGCATCCCATACAATTCCTGGTGCCACAAGCGTTCTCTGCCACTGTATGTGTAGGACGCAGCAGTGTCAACTGTGTGCATCCTAGGACATGTCTGCTGATAGAATGAGCTGATAGAACGTGTACCCTTCACTCGCCCAACAAATGTGGAGTCAGCGATGGTGGGCTGCTGTGCAATTCCCTCAATGAATCGTGTATGGACATGCACTTTCCATACATTAGTGCAAATGCCACCACTCTTGCATCACTGTACACAGTGTCGTGGATTCCCAAAGTATCTGGCTACTGCACTGTCCACAGTGGAGTCAAATGACACAACACTGCTGTCAGCTTCACACTCTTACCTTCCCACTCACAGATTCACGCATCAACGTATTTGTATTGATCGCCCTAATCACATTCTCACTTTGCCCCCCATGCTTTTTCAATCATCCAGTCATACATACCACACCACTTATAATGTATCCATTCACACATCTCTACACTACCATATTCCCTTAACATTGTATTCATTCATCCATCTTTAAGACATTTTATTCATCCTGGTCTCCAATGAAATCCCCTTATTTAGTTCCCTATCCTCAAAATCATTGATTCAAACATCCTCCCTCACTCTCATTCATCCATCAGTCTTCACACCGCCTGCCTTCCCAACAGTTTACCACCCATCTCCCGAATGTTGCCTCTATGCGGAAACTCAGAGAATGTTTTCACCCTACACCACCTTAAACTAGTGGCTTTGTCAATGCTTGTTTCCAGTTACTGCATGATATTCACACTGAATTCCTTGTATGCATGTTTGGTGTGATAGGCCTTCATGAAATGGGAGTCAAAGAACTCGCTATGGATTTCCGCTAAAATAATTATGTGAAATGGGTGGATCCCCTTTACCCCAGAACGTATGGGCTATAGGCCATCTGGTTTCATCTGCTCAGACATATCCCGCCCGGATCCACCTACACATACAATGAGCAGTACTTGGTTATCAAAATATAGCAAGAAAGCAGCATGGGCGGGTAGCTTGTGGACTAATTGCTTGCTTTTGACATGGGTCAAGCCTTCATTTTCCAAATTTGGATCCTGGCTTATGTCAAATCAGCCATTTAATTTTCTATGGTGGATAAATTGAAGATTAGCTCAATTTAATAATAATTTGAAACTATAATTATAACAGTATGAAGCGAAAGGAATCCAACAAGAACAGTTCTACACAAAACCTGATATTATAAGAGCATGATCTGAGAAAGATTTGAAACCAAAGTTGTATTTTTGTTAGCTCTGTTCACAATGGTTTTAGGTATCTGCAAGGAAGTTCATTTAACTTTACACACCATCTGATAAAATTAGAGTAACTGTTCAATCATACATGAAGCCCACAACACACACACACAATCTAAACGGCATACTGTCACCGCCTGCATACATGTGTGATCATAGTACTTAAAACAAATAATCAATGTTTGTTTTTGAAAATAAACCCCAGTCTGCCTGCATCTATAATACGCCTGCTTTATGCCCCGTGCCTGCTTTTCATGGCCAGCCGCAATGGCCCAGATTGCAGAATGGGTTGGCGGCTGATAATTATTTTGCTCCATTTATGAAATAATTGTGGAGGGGAGGGATAATGGGAAAGCAGAGATTGTATCCCGGGGGCATTGCAGACAATGTGGCGTTGTAATACAGTAGCTTTGATTTGCAGGGACATTAAGAAAAATTGGATTAGTAATAAGCAGGCTCGGATTCAGCGGTGGAGGGTCTAAAGCCACAGCTAGAATAACAAGGCAATTTGCAGATAGGAGATTTCTGCATGCGGGAGCGATGGGGGCAAATGGGCCCTGTGCAGATGAAGAAAAATGGGTTTTTCCTCTCTGCAGATTACAGCTTTTAGAACAAATAAGGGTAGTTGTCCAGAGAATACAACTCACAGGAAGGCTCTGTAAAGATTGGACAAACAAATAACATTGAAATTCAAGAATATTGATGAATCTACCATCCTCAAATTTCCCCAATTAAATAATAGAGGATATTCACATGACACCGAGGGCGCTGCCCGATGGGAAAAAAGTCCCAGCACATAGTGAGTTAAAGTAAGGTTTGTGTCAGCACTCGGCCTGCCAACCTATGTACTAAGGAAGATGAAACAAGTGCCAGGGGTCTTCCTGGAGGAGTCTGGACATATGTGCAATATAAATGCCCAACACAATAAAATACAAATATTTCAAGCAGCCATTTATCTGAGCCAAGAGAGAGATAGAGAGAAGGTCTAACGGAGGCAATGTGAGAAAGTGAAATGGGACCTGTCTGCAAGAAGCCAGTGATAAGAGCATGTGGATGAAGCCTGGATGTTGGGCCTGGTTCATGTGTTCCTATGACTTGCAATGCCTTGTGCTGAAATGTATGCTTTCCGTCAAGCCTTACTATGCCATGTTATGATCATCTATATGTGCTTTCCGGTGTGTCTGCACTGCCACCTCCATGACTGCTCCTTGCACTAACATGCTTAAATTCTACATTCCAGTGCACAATGCATATACCAACTAAGCCAGCCACACCTGGCAATTAAATACCCCTGTAAACAGAAATCAAACATACGATCACTACAACCATTCAACCAACTTAGATACCACACCTCAGGCCCATGCATACTAATACCACGGGCACCACCACTAGCAAATATTTTGCCCCAGTTTTAATACTGTCCACATTTGAACTTACACCGGTGCAACATTTCTGTAATGTGGCTCAGCTGTCCAAAGAAGTTGGCAAACATTGTTGGACCACAAAATTGGCAAAAAGGAGTAGTAAGTGCACCAATTCACCATTGCATTACACACAATTTCACAGAACAAAGACTTACGAATCTGTGTAGAGAATCAATTAACACTGCATATTGGTGTTTTTTTTAATAGCACAGTTTACCCAAGTTTATGATCGTTTTACATTATTGACAGAATTTGTGGTCAATAACTATGTTACCAGACTGTTTCCAAGTTATCAACCCTAAACCAATCGACGTCCAATAATGAACACAAAGTTCCACACAATAAGTATATTGACACAGAAATGTCAATAACACAATTACTTAGCGTGTGTTTTGAAAAACGAGTGATGGAACATTTAAGTGAAGTAAGTGAAGAAAAAGAAGTCTGCAAGGACGGTTAATAAGAGAAAAACATTGTTCAATATTAAAACACACTCAATGAAGAAGTTAATAATTAAAACATGTTTGGGCCTAAAGTATTGGAAGAAAGAAACCAATAGGTGCACAGGTATCCGTAAACTAAAACCAATGTGGTTTTGCTAGAAAGTATATTTTATAGAATTGTACTGTCCAAAAGAATAAAAGGAAATAGCTACATGTTAAATAAGGAACCGTAAAATATGGACACCTTAGCAGGACCGGGCGGAGCAGCTAACTTAATAAGGAAGACATTTGCCAAAGCGGTTCATAGAGTGTGGTCAAGTAACATGTAGTTGTTGATTGCATTCTTGATTCTGATTGGCTGCAGGCACCAGTCTCTCTACTCGATGCTCATGTTTATATTGGCCCAATTGGTGGAATCATAAGCTTGTGATCTTCTACAAGGGGGACTTTTGGATGCTTCATAGAGGCTGGAGCTTGGAGAACTAGGTTTGATGAACACAAATGGGAGCATAAGGACATTGGGAGCCAGGACAGAGGTGAGGGCATGTGGAATTGAGGATAAAGACTTCATGTCGTAGTATGGTAGGCATTACACGGGATGCATCTGTTGCGCCTCAAGACGCGCACCATCTTCAAGACCTGTAGTACTAATTATACGGCAGTGAAATCCATGTTTGCTGCCTATGACACTAAGAAACATTCCATCTCAAGAGGACAAGAGCCCCCAGAGCCACTGTAGACATGAGGGAAAGTTCCATCACTGTTGGGAACTGGAAAACCATTGAACATATACGAAGGGTTTGTTCCCTACAGGTTCATTTGAAGGTCATCGAGGTATTCAAATTCGATGTAGGCAATTGCTTTACCTAAACATGTAAATAGCTCTGCTATCAGCTTGGAAACTTAATGAATACATTTTCATAACTCACACATTGAATATATCCAGAATCAATTTTGTATTAGAGTCATTAATAAACTAAAGAAATATACAACGATACAAATAGAGGAAAACATAAAAAGGCCCCGAAGGACATCATTGTGAAACATAAAAACAAATAACAAATGCACACAATGATATGAGGCTCAAATACATTGATGACGTGAGAATAGTACCAATATTTGCGATCCTTAACATCTAATAACCATCGCTCCCCCTAATAGGCCATGGGACCCTACTCTACTCCTAATCTGAAGTATAAAAGGGGAAAGGGAATTTATATGCACATCCCAGGCACCCATACCACAACATTCCCCGAATGCATATCCATAACTGAGAATAATATATATACCAGAGGACAAAACTTACCCAATTATTTCCCCAGGACTTTGGACACCATCTCACGACACATTATGCTCACAGCATAACTGCTACAAACCCAAAATGAAAACAACGCCCACCTACTCAGGAAACAACTCACTGTACACTTTCAGCAATTGGACACCCTACTCAACTTCCTCCCACCCAACATTCTTCTGTGTTATACAAAATGTGGAACAATGAATGTGAAGTCTTGCTTCCCCCACCCACCCTCAGCACTAATGACACTGCACGCCTGAGAGCCTATCGTGCACAGCCCATTAGTTCTTTTCAGCTAGGCTCAAGCTCAATCTAAGGCAAAACAAAAATAAATAAATAAAGGCTCAAAGATCTAGGTGTGTCATTGGACATATAGAGCAACGCAAAACAGAGGTGGCAATAAGAATGCATGGAGAAGGGAGGACTGCTCACAGCCTTGGGGTAAAGCATGGGGCTGAGAAGAAGTGGGTGCTTAGAGAAGCTAGGAGGAATCATTCAAGGATAGCCTTGCAAAGCCAGAATAAACTAGAGAGTCAGAGACTTGAAACATTGAGCATATAGCAAAGAGATAGTGAGCAAGGAAAACATGATGATGGAGGGAGCTACCCATTTCCCATCATCCACTACAAGGAAGGTTAGAGCAAATACAGCCATTTTAATCAAGTCCTCCTTGAATGCAAGACCATCTCTCTGGAAAGGGGTACATTGAGGTATGTTGTAAACATGACATTTTAAGTACTATACAGGGCACAACAACAGAAGGAAATAAGAAGGAAAACATGAATGTGAGCAATAGAGAAAGTTGAAGTATATGGGATGGAGTGATGTTTAGCGGAACAACTCGAATGGGATTACCCCATTTTGTATAAAAGAAATGCCAGGTAATTACTAAACAAAATAAAATAAATTTCAAAATACTAACACCAACACTTTGTGGCTTCAATGAGAACTCATATGTCTGAATAAAGAACATGACGTATGTAGAGGAGTCCGCAGAGCAAGCAAAAGAGGGACATCCATTCAAAAGGGTCCAAATCTGTCCTAAATATAAAATAGCATGCCATGCATAGATGCTACCCTGTGTACATGGACAAGACATCTATCATCACATAATGGCCGCGCGGAAGCAGACTCCACTGGAGTACTGAACCAAAAGAGGGGCTACGACGATGTTCAATCTCCAGAGGTCACGACTCAATTGTCAACGGAGGCATTTTGGGAGGCATCTTACCTCAACCCATACCTCCCAAATGTTACCCAGGCACCTGACACGTTTCCGCAATGGTAACACTGCGCATTTACCGGCAAAGAGATAATTGCTTTTCCTACTAACCTCTTTCTCCATCTCATCTAAGTAAAAGGCATTGCCCCTTTAATATCCTTTACTCGTCCTTTATTCTTGAGCAGCAAGCCATGTTATGAAGATTTCAGGGACACCCTACTTGTGTCCTTAAGATTCCCTTGTTAAAACCAGAAGTGTCCTGTATTTCCAGGTGGTGTTTATCGACTGCGGCACATGGTCCTATTTCTCCCTTTAAGTAGTCTACTATTATGAGAAGTAGAGCGATTGTATATTAGTCCGCAACCTACTTTTATAACAAGCTTCCTGAGATCCGAGAGCCGAGTTACGAAGAGGATCAATAGGACTCTGCACTATTCTTACGCTCTGAGGGAAGGAAATGTTTTTGTATGATATTTTATGAGAAAACTCTAATAGCCGCAGGCAAAGGATTCGGATACTCTTCATTAATCCTTTCTTTGTCTTTTTCCTACTACTGATAACTAGATGGCATCTTTATTTCCCACTACTCTGCTGAAATAGCAGAAAAGGCACAAGGCCAGACATGGAAGCAAAAAGCAATCAAGGTGGCTGAGAGAGAGTCTTCTACAGTGAATCGAGGATGCCGGCTGACGGTTGGGTTCCGATGAGTAGCTTCCCTTCCCCTCCCAACAATTCAGGATAAATGTTTCTCAGTCCTTTTGTATACTTGCATACGTATAGTGCATAATGAATAATATCACTATATGCAAAGGACAATGACTACAGAAATGTTGATTTTCAAAAAAATGTTATAATTAAATTTCAGTTGACATACGTTACAACTTATGGATGGTCAAATCACACATACATAATCAAAGATGGTCTCCATGTGCATAAATCATACATTACTCATGCATAATAAATACAGACACAAATTGCTATCAGATATTCCACAGTTCACAAAAATAGTGTCAGGGGGAGCACACAGACACACATCCCTAACCTTTGAGGGCCTTCATACATCTGCAGCCCTGGTCTAGTCACATGCATTGTTCAATTTACATACACCAACATTGCTGAGTTGTAGTTACTGCTTCAACGATGCATGAAAAGAAGGAATCCCGTTGCAGTAGGAAGAACAAATGTAAAATACAAAGTTATTCCGTTTGTGTAGTCTTACACGTTTGTATTGTATGTTCTGAGTATTGTGTGAACATGCAACATTACAGATTTAACTCTAAATGGTTTTTCTTTGTAAATCCCTACTCAGAAGTTACGTGAGGCATAATGTAGACACATGTGGCACTAACTTCTTTGTGGTGTGCCACAATTGCAGATAGAAGCGTGCAGCAGGATACTAAACTCGGCATAAGTTGCACACATACAGTGCAACAGTACTTTTATGAGGGTCCCACAAAATGTGTTAGAATATAATTTCTGAATTGACATCTGACAAGGCCCAGCAGGAAACGCTATGATTTAAGATGCTACACAGATGTGCCAGTGTTTAAATCCGAACAGAAATGATTACTAACAAATAGATCAACATTTCAAGTGTTCACTGTGTCCAACACTATACCAACATGTGTTCCATTTATTGCACAATGACCTCCCATTGTGTCACTAGCGCAGTGATGCGTCATATGTTCCTCGAGTGGGTTCACTGTATGCATCAGCTTGAACATTTCTTTATGAAATGCAGCAGGTTTTTTTTTTTTTTTTATCCATGCTTTTTTCAGTACCATCTGTACAGGCAGTTCTGACATTTCACTTATTTTGAATTCCGCAATGTAGGTGACATTTCAAATCATGAGGCCACTATTGAATTGCTTTAATTTTGAAAGTCACATACTACATGGGTATATTATGCAGCTATAGTACAAGCCATCCAAGCAATGAATGTTAACAAGTGTGCACCTATTAACAAACACATAACTCAATAAAAACAGATGGGGTACATTTTCCTTTCAAACAACCAACTACTTACATACGGAATAGTAAAAAAAAAGTAAAGGCAACTAGTCCCTGACTCTGGTCCATCCAGGATTAGAAACCAGGAGGGCAATTATACTGATTGCCCAGTGGTCATGGCTGCTGGCTGTGCAGAACATGGCTGCTAGAAGCAATATGGTTGCTGGTTTCCCAGAATTCAACTGCTGGTTATCCAGACCCATTTTCATGAAATCCAGACCTTAGGTGCATGTTACTGATGCCAGAACATGGATGGCAGTCCTAAGAAGCATGGGATCAATTTTTGCTGGACCTGGGTCCTGGCTGTCAAAAACATTGCTACTGTTTGTTAAAATAAAAAGAAATCATAGTTGCTGGTTATCCAAATCATTGCTGTTGGTTACCCAAATCATAGTTGCTGGTTGTCCAAATCATTGCTGGCAGTTCTCCAAATTGTTGATGAATCTGGTCCAGATCATTGCAGCTGATTATCCAAATAATAGCTGTTGGTTGTTGTGAGGGGTCAGTTATGTGAGGCTCAAGGTTTTCTCAAGGTTTGACATTTTATTTGAAAAGAAACAATAAATAAACCTTAAATAAACCTGCTCTGCCAAGGGATTGCCTAAATTGTATTAGATCTAAGGGAAACCCTCCTAGCATGCATCAAACTAACCCTCACAGAAAACAATCAAAGTAAAACAACATTAAAATAAATAAAATATTACCAAACAATGAAGGTCTTGGATGACTTCTACTTGTTCTCGGCAGATTCCACTGCCCTCAGAAATGCCCAAAGTCCATTTCTCCCAAGGAAAACAAAGTCTTAGATAAGTTCTTGTAAAGTTCAAATGAAAATAATAAGTCACTGAAGCACAAATCCACAGGCAACAGTGTCTTTTTCCTTGGATGAAAAGCTCCCTTTTCAAAGTACCATAAAGAAAAACAGCACCAATGGTAATCCCGGATAAGGTTCAAAAACAAATATGTCACTTCCACTTTAATAACAACTTTACTTTCTGCAGCGTCTTTTATGCACTTTGTCAGGATGCTTATTTTAAGGAAGTTGCTTTCTCTGTGACAACTTCCTTTTATCTTTGTTACTGTGAGAGCAGGTTTCTACCTCAACTCCTTCAACACATAACAGTTCTGACAGAATTTTAGACAACCACAGTTCAACGTCTGCTGCTACAACTTGATTCTGTAAAAATGACTTAAACAAGACTCTTGGACCTCTGCAGGCTGGTAAGGCACCCGTCTTTCCACTCCTACCTGAAAAGGCAGCCTCTTTTGTAGATACCACAAAATATGCTTCAGCTTCTAACTGCCACAGTGTCAGCGTTACAGATGCATAATTGTTTCTTATTACAAGCACCCAGCTCCATTCCCAAGCTTCATATGCATCTATGTGTCACCAGGGTTTACCCCAAAGCTGAAATGCCATTTTCTTGGTATTATGTATCTTTGTCACCCTTGTATCAGCGGACCCTGGGGAAGTATTAACTTAGACAATGAGCTTCAGTTCTTACTTTGGCTCATTTCATCTGTGAAGGGTTCTGTCTACTGGATTGGGCAAAGTTTGTTCTACGTCTGAGTTCAATAACTTTTTCAACACTTGAATGCAGAATGATACAAGACTTGACGTTCACTTCTAAATGAATTGTAGGCACATGCAATTGCTTCTTGGTGGTAAACTTCAACTTGCTACTTGTGTTCCCTTTTACAGAGACAGTATTCGTCCTTAACAATGATGGGACATATAATATTTCATATGCGGCCTCTCGGAAGTGATATTTTTTTGTAACTGAATGGGAAAGTCTGCTACAACTTGTGATATCATTACCACTTCTGTTCTCCCTTTTATTAGGAGACACGTGATTCTGGTCAATGATTGTAAAGGAACAATAGGAAAAGAAAAACTTTCTTCACATGCGAGCACTTCAGTTATTGCAGGATAATTGTTCAATATGTTTCCCTTTGTTTGACAAGACTCCCCACAACTACGAATGCGTTCACTCTCTTTACCTTCTACGCGAATGAATTTCAGCTGGTTACAGTTACCGGTTAACAGTTTCTGCTGCTTTGGAGTACGGTCCTTCATCCACCGGCTCCAGTATTACAGTGACTGCGGGCTGCCATGACTTCCTTACTTCTTTTTCTCTGCTACTGCTTCCACTGGCACTCTCAGGATCAACACCTCTCCTCAGCACAGGTATCTCGTATCTGGCCTCATTATTGGAGAGTCTCCCTTTCTCTATCTTCCCTCCACTTGCTTCTGTGCATGAGCCTCAGGTAAAACAAAGGACTTCAGCTCCGCATTAATGACAATGAAGCTCACCTGGGAGGATGCCAGATGTATCCAGTCTCTTCCAATGCAGCCACAGACTGACAGGGATTGTGAGCACAGGACCAACTCAGAGCTTGTTCTTTGCTCTCTGTCCCTTCCATGGTCACACTCCCTTGTGAACTGTCAGCCTCCAGTTCGGTTTCTTCTCCTACTGCTGCTGCTGCTGACCTTCCAGCTCCTGCTCCATCTCTTCTCTCTGTGACACCTTCCTGTAGTGGCCTTGTATGCCCCTCAGGTGAGTTAATTGGCTTAAAGAGCAGAACCTCAGTCTTGACTGACTGACCTTGCCCTAGGCTATTAGGCTTGCTTGCCTGTTCTCTACCTCTTCATGCCTCTTTAGCCCTCTTTTTTTGTGACAGTCCATGAGGGATTCTTGGACATGTAGTCCCGTTCAAGGAATTTTGTTTTTCCAACTGTTTGGATGGATTTAGCAACAGTGTCACTTCCCTCAATATTTTTAGAAGGGGATCTGTAAGTCTTAGCCATTTCAGAGATATTTGGAATAGGAACGGCCACATTCCCATCATTCTTTGTGGTATACCTTTGGTCGCGAGGAGGAAATATATTATATGTTTAGGGAGGCAAAAGACTGGTTCTTCCAATATGCCACTTTGTTGGGTTATACCCTGAGAGTTTATCTCTCCATCTTTAGTAGGGGGTTGGGATTCTTTAAATTGACAATATACCAATTCCTCTCTTGACCGGTAACAAAAGTGCCTATAAATATGGTGTCTAACCCTGTGAAATCACCCCACAGCCCTCGGCCTTGTCTCCACCCAGGTGATGTTCCCGCAGTACACCAACCCCAGAATTGCGATCAGGAAGCATCTGCCCTCTCCGAGCCACCCGGCAGGACACTTTAGACCGGGTTGCACTGGGGAATCCACAGGATTCTCCACATAATGCAGACCATCTCTGGTGGATATCAAAAATACTGCTGCTAGTGGTCAAGAGTTTCGAATCAAAATATTGGTACAAGTCGCTAGAGGATTGTTGCTATTCTCCGACACATCGCTGCTTGTTCTCCAGAACCTAACTGATGAATGAAGAAAATAGAAGGAAAAAAAAGCACTTAAAACCTATCTTTTGAAATCAATTAGTCTGAGAACATAAGAAGTGGGTAGATATGCTGAAGTCTAAGATTAGCGAACAGGGCCCTTTGTTCGCATCAACTGTGCATAGATGCTATTAAGTCTGTTCAGTTTGCGCAATACTAATACCTATAGTCCATCACTCGTTGTCAAGAACATTGTACCTGATTTTAGTATGTGAACTGGCAGCATATGCCTTTGTAAGCTGACCAACCTACATTATGGCAGTTCTCATAAGTGTAATGCTGTCATACGGCAGCGTGTATGAGGCATCTGTCTGGCTTCCACTTTCTCAAACAATGTTGGTGGTGGGTGAGACAATGTTGCTGGCTCTCTAAAGTGTGGTGGCTGCTGCCAGAGTTCCTAACCATTTCTGCTCCTTGGAGAGGTGGAATTTACTTGTGATTATGAAGGTCTACGTTATCAAACAAAACAATGCCATATTCATGTTAAGTCCTAAACTGGTTTGAAATAAATTTAGGAGTGAACACTTTTGATGTATGGATGACACAATAGATTATTTTTCTTCCTTTACATCAATAATCCAACATTGTTAAATAGAATTAATAACCGGATCCACTGTTAAATAAATGTTGATGTTGTCTTCACCTACTCTGATCTAAAGTCAGATATCAGTCCTCTCTATGTTATCCACTCTTAGGTTATATAATAGGTTATATAATACTCTATATCTTATGTCTTCTGATGCTTTGTGTTTAGGGTGATTGAGGCTCCAGTGCATCTTATAGTCATTGTGTGAATCAATGTTTGCTGCCCACTTTTCATCATACTCTTCACATGTATGACATTTCTACCCCCGTAGGCCTATGTATTTTTTGTTATATTGTAGTATATAATAATAGCCCACTTTGCAATAGCGCTATAAAAACATCAGCACTCTTTCTGCTTGAATCCAAAGGTAAATACGAGAATGTGCTAAATTGCACACTTTGCTTGACATAAAAGCCAGGTACACTCCTTGGAAAATGGGCAGGAAGGATCCACAATTGATACAGCGAAACAAGGGTTGTCAGAGGCCTTTCCCTTGTTGCGAAATGAGATATCAGTAAGAATGGTGTGTTATGCTAGGGTACTACTTAGCAGCTCTCTATTTTCTAGGAAGAAGGCACGTGTCGTTGAATCCTGGCTGTGTCGGTCGTAAGTGGTGCCAGAACAAACGATGGATTGCAGCAATCACGACAAGGATCTTCCTTTTACCGGCTGCCCTTGACTAGTCCACGGCCATCGCGTGATGTACAGCCATGCTCTATACATCTTTTGCTTGTCACTTGGATATAAAATATACACATTCTGTAAAGGGATAAGAGGGTAGTGGTGCAAAGCTTGTGTCTGGTCCTTAATTGCTGCAGATCATCAATGATTTGAAACCTAGTCGCCGGCATCTGCGTGTGACGTTCAGGTCTAGACTTCCAATGCCAAAAAGATCTACTAATGTATCTTTTCAAGGTTGATAGCGTAAGTACTATTAGTTTGGATAATGGAAACAAGCTTAACAAAGAAAACCCAATATGATTATTATGAACTAATTTTTTAAATAAATGTTCTCTCCTATTCTCCTATGCCCCATTTTAGTGAAATTGTCAGGTACTATGTATACAACTAAACATGATACTCGAATTGTAAAATGAGTGCACCGAATTGTTCGCTTGTTTTGGGAGGTTGTCTGGCAACCGAGCATTCGACTGCCTCAGCACACTAGAGCAACCGCTTAAACGGGTTTCTGCTTCGTTAGCAAATATTTGGACTCCATCTTGCTTACATCTGTCACAGCAATTCAGCATATTCTGCCCCCATGAAGTATGTATTAATATATACAATGAACATGCGCTTTCATCTTAGATAGTCTAATGAAAACCTTAGAAAAGTGCACCATAAAATGGCGCTCTCCATTTAAGGCATGCCGACCACATGGTCACTCGCACCACTAGTGGCGGTCTAGTCCTCATTCCAGACACTGGTCAATAGAAAAACATTAAAGATGGCGCCCGTTCCACGTTGCCTCCCCAGAAGTTCAGAGATCAGACTTCTCTGAAAAGGATGAGGTTTACGTAAGTGAAATATGGAAAGGAGCATCACAATCCTTGGAATTAGCAATCTCTAATCGACGTCCCTGCTGTCTCTCCAAACTTAAGTGCTAAACAGGAGGATTTAATCAAAATGACTTTCCTTCGTAGCATGTTACAACAATGCATGCGTTTAGACCACAGACCCAGATAGATTGCATCCATACAAAATAAGGATACGCCTGGCCCGCGTTTGTCATACATCCCGCCGTTTTATAGAGGATAGTTTTATGGTCCCCTGTTTTAGTTGTTTGTTCACATACAAGTGAATGCGCTGAACATTGGATAAGCCCTCCTGATAAACTATAGTCTAAAGATGACATGGAAAACTTAGTATGAATTCCTACACACACAAAGGCTAAGAATCAGGCGCTTAGCAACATTTACTTTGGCGGAACAAGGCATGTAGGAAATACTTATTTTAAGCCAACCTAAGTCCCCCATACACCCATGATTCTCCATGTGCGTTGGCTTCCTTCCCAGGTAAAAACCATGCCAACATATTCTTCAGAAAGGAGCATATCAGACACCAAGATTCAGGTAGAAGACTTTGTTTTCAGCTGTATTTATAATGTTTCACATACACAGCAATCGCCACATAACAAATGCTATATTTTTCACATTTTTTCATTTTGCTAACAATTGCTTCATGTTTTTCTGCGATTTACCAGCTCCACATAATTTTCCGTCTTCTATATTTGTCATATTTGTTTTGAATATTTTATATTTATTTTGCATTATTTAATTTTGTGATGAGATGTTTTCCTTGTTTGAACTATTGGAATAATACAACATAGTTCTGTATGTCTTCTAGACTTCTAGACTTCGTTGCATTTGTGTCAATAATAACATACTGCACTACTACAGTATGATAGGTACTGTACTTTCACTAAGCCCTATGATTAACTCAATTTATTTACCCGTCTAATAAATGCTGGTAGTTTATAAATTACTTTTTCAACCTTACTTACACGGGAACACTCTTTTGTTTACTTTCAGTCTTTTACTCCACTTAGTTCCCGTAGTTTATGGAGTTCCTCTTTGTTACCACAATATTTTCCACATCAACACGCAAAGCCAACTTAGAGCACGGTCTGAGCAAGAGTAATAACAATGCGATGGCAAACATATTCAAGTGGGATTTAAAGTACAGCAAAGTGGACCACATGTTCAATTTAACAACAGAGGCCAAACATGAGTGTAGTAGCAAGAATACGACAAACATACACAAGACAGACAAAACATAGAGCAGTTGCACACAACTAACCGTAGATACCCCCACGATGTATCCCCTGAGGGGTACCAGCTGATTCGGAGTTATCCGTACCATTCATTGAAAGATGACCAGATATCATTTACATCAAATTTCCCTCTTCTTCTAAACATCACCTGATCATAGTTGAAAAGTTTAAGCAAAGCATTCAACTGTGTGTCTAACGGAGGCCTTATCCTGGTTTTCCACAGCTTTAAGGTTTGTTTTTGAGCAAGCTCAAGTTGGATAATCCACATTTCCACACCATAATTGATCCCCAAGTCGCATCCTTCTAAAAATAATATTGTTTGTTCAGGAAGTCTAGGAAAAGCAATATTCTCCACCAAGTGTATCCTATCTAGAACATCTATCCAAATTACTCCAACTTTTGTCCAGTCCCAGAGCATATGCATCAATGTCCCCCTCTCCTTGCCATATCCCCAACATGGATCATTGTCTGTGGGCAAGTACGTCTTGTCAGGCGTCCAACAGAGGTAAAAGACTGTTAAGCTTGAAGTGATGCAATTTCTTTCAATTGAGTTTTTAGAACACTGGCATCCATCCCAATAACCAATTAAATGTATTGCCTCCAACATTCGGTAAACACCTATTGCAGGCTGGCACAGAATGATGCCCCCTGCCAAAGACAAGGAGGAAGACAGGGGAAAATGTGATCCCTCAAACAGTCAAAACATGTCAGTCGGGAGATGGATCAATAGACCCTGAATTCTGTTGGGCAAAAACAAATCATTCATACAAGTGAACAATAGAATGTTGTAATTCCTTAAAAATCAACTATGAATTGTGAATTTATAAATCCAATTCAATGATTTACAGGAAATGCGTTTTGCTTATGTATGACAAATATGATTGTTGAAGAGTGTAAAGTGGACATATTTAGGTTTTTCTTTTTTTTTTTTTTGCCATATAGGAAGTTCATTAAAATAAATACTGTGCATAGGACTACTGTCAAACTTGCTGAGGAAGTATCTGTGTGCATAAGCCACGATAAAAAGCACAACTAGACACCGTTTGAATTGAATACATTCTCGATTTGGTTTTCCTTATAACAATTGTGTATATAGCAAATAATTGTGTTTTATCTAACAACACCACCCAAACAACATCATAATCATCGTTGTTGGTGATGGTTGACGAGCCAATAGTGGTGACTTAAAGTCACTGGGAATATTTGTGTTCACTATTTGGCCCTTTTCAATAAAGAGAGAGAAAAGCCGACTTGGATGAAAAGCATGAGCGTGATTTCCAGAATATAACACATAACAGACAAACATGAACAAGTTCACACGGGCTTTTTTTGTGCTTCTTCTTGCTCCCCTGAAAGGGCAGAGACAGCTTAGGAATCCCATGGGTTCCAAGCGGGCAGTCCATGGAAATAGCTTCAGACCTTGACGGAAGCGCGCTCGGTTCCGGCACGGAGCTGGGCAAAGTTCACACCTGCCCTCCAGACGTGTCTCAACTCTTCTCAGCTCATCAATTGTCTTCCTCCACTTATTTCCCCGGGGCCCCGTTGGACTCTACCTGTTATGTTCCTTGTCCTAAATGTGCAGCGAGCGGTCTCAGAGCCGCTCAAGTGGGAGAGGATGTGAAAATGTGCCTTTCTAAGAAAATTGACGGGATACCCATTCGTTTCCTTAAATCCTTCCTTTCCATGTGATCATGGGTGGGGCACTAGAGAACATGGCAACGTATATGCAGGGAATCTTGTTATGGCTTTTCAGCTTTGTGCTATGATCTCATTCTCATGTGTATGCCTGTGTTAGCAGAGGAAACAGAAATCAGACACACTCGTTCCATTTTGGTGAATTACTTGATGACTTCATGTTCCATCGTGTCATCTCAGCCTGGCTGCAAAATCACACAGGAACTGGGAGGGCCATCAATTACTTTCAGAATTTCAGAATTTCCCTCACTCCAGATCAGTCCCAGCGGTTTACAGTCATTCCATCGACAGCCAAAACATCTAATACCATACCATCGAAAAAAAGCATAGATAAAAAGCATCTAATGATGTTTTTTTTTTTAATGGGCCCCCTCAACCCCTCTCCTTTTTCAACCTTTAAAACCCATTTTTATTAAACTAAATAAAGTAACCCTTTACCATCTAAAAAATGCATTAGATGCTTTTTTTTAGATGGTATGGCATTAGATGCTTTGGCTGTCGATGTAATGACTGGACACTGTCCCAGCACTTATCCCTCCCGTCACGGCAGCCCCCCTGCTAGTCTCCTCTGCTTTGTGCCCACCCATTTTACTCTGCAACTGCCTGTCTCTGATAGCAGCCTCCCTCACAATTTTTTTAAACTTGACAGCCACCAAGTCAAATTTGCTCGGCGTCCATTTTGTTATGGAGTGTTTCTTTCCTTTGACGCTTGCTTTTCTTCTTTTTGCATGACGCTTGGAACAGCTGGGTGGGTGGGTGCTAATAGCATTATACACCTCAGGAGGGAGTCGTTATCACTTGGGGTGATGCACTTTCCCTACTTATTGTCCTCGACTTTCCCTCGGGCAATAACTTGAGGCATGTTTTATCTTACAATAATGACCCCTACCTCGGTCTATAAGGCTTAACTACTGAATGCACTCCTTAAAAAGTTCCTTGTCTTTGATGATCAATGCACACCAGTTGGTGTGTGCTGGGAGCATGGCTTCCATTTCCTGTTCTTGCTTGAGAGGTGGCACGTGGTAGTATTCCTAAAGTGAGGGAAGGAGTAATGAAACCAGTCTCGGGAGGATAGCTCAGCGGCAACGTGCTCGCCTTGGAGGCAAGACCACACGCAGCAACACAGGTTCGATCCCCGGGTCCACGCTTAGAAACCTCTGGGTATTAAGCGTGTTATAAATAACCTATCATATCATATGTATTTAATGCACAGTGCTGTGTACCGCAACCTACCTTTAGGGACAATTTGTTCTGCATAATTAAGAAGAACAGGATTACTGAAAGATCTATCCTTCTCAACCAAGTGAGTTCTCAATGCTCTATGGAAGATTAGATGATCCTACGTGATAAGGATTGTGTAGGGGGAGGGCAATAGCAAAACATGGGACCAAGATCCAAGAATGGAAATTAAAAGAAGCAGGGAAGGGCTACCTTTACCCAAGAGTTCAACTGTGGTTCGGTTAAATGTCAATGAAGGATGTGTCATACCTCTGGGGGGCTTCACTGTAGGTTTGATATGTAGTCCACAAGGACTTGCGAGTGAGGAAAAGAAAACTAGACCCCACCCAAACTTTCACTGTCGATCTAACACCATAAACACAAAACAAGGCATAGCAAAGATGCCCCCTCCCCATAAATATGGGCTGTGTAATAGTCTCTCGATAACCCACCCATCGTTTTCTTTTAACACCTGATGCTACATAAAGGAATCTCCATGATCAGTTACCCTTGATGCCTGCCACCCCTGCACCGCAATGCGTAATGTGGGGTCAATGAGATTGTTATGCACGACTCCTTCCCAATACCACACGTGTGCCCTGTTGTCCAGACCAGCAGTTCTCCTGGTATACCTGTCCTGGTAGATAATCAAATTTGGAGTCTCCTGTTAAGTGACTTCAATTCAGCAATCCCACTAAATCAGTGCCTTGTCTGGGACGCCCAAGGGAAGCCTTTATTTATATATTTTTATGACAAGTTATACTCTGGATGATAACCCTTATATAACGCCCCTCTCTTTGAATCCCCTTGACCTCACTGAGCCAAGAAGAAGGTGTGTTTTGCAATTTAAAAGATTTATTGGAAAAATTAAACAATATATATATATCACACTTTTATAATAAATTAATATTTGATATCACACTTAAGAATATGACAGTGATCAACAATGGATAATATTACAATTGTAAGCTTATTTAATTACTTAGGAGTTGTTATAGGAAGGAAAAGGTAACTGAGAATGCTTTTATGGTTTCAAGGAAAAACAATGATGGAAAGAATGCAGTACAGAAATAACTGATAGGGTTTCACAAGAGATAATATGTTCACTTTTCCCCTGGTGGCAATTCACTCCCCCCCCCCCCATGCAATATAAGGAGATGGAAGAAGAGCACACAATGTTCAGGAATACAAACAAAATGCAATACAAAGTTCCAGTTCCCCCCAGCGAGTTTAGAGGAAAACAGGTATGCTTATAAAGCAGGCAAATCCTTTTAAATGTGGTGGCAATGAAGTAAAATATGCTAAAAACGCTTTTAATTCCCTATAGGAGGTTCAGGTTAGGTGATAGCTATTTAAGATTAGTTCAAGTCACACTTGTGATGCTCAATGAGGGATTAGCAGGTTGAAAACGAATTTTACCAGTTCAAGCAAAAGCGGCTATTTTGACAGGAGCTAATTTTTCAATTTGCGGCAATTTTTCTGAATGCATCCATTAGGTACACAGATGACCAAGTGGTAGAACCAGAAACCATCTGGAGACATTCTGGTACACTCCGTAGAGTCCTCCGTGTCTACACCAATCAACACTGCAGCATCCACACGTGCCTCTCTTTCTCCTCCCACTAAGAATATCTCCTCCTGTTCCAGGACCATGCACCAAGAAGCCAACAAAATGATATTAGTTGTACTATATATAGACCTTCCAGGATATTGCAGCATGAAATATTTTGCGGCATAATTAATGCACGTTTTGCAACACAAAATTGCTTTTATTGCAGCATTTTTGCAGGGCCTCTTAATCAGGCAATAAATGCAATTTTGTGTTGCAAAACTTTCCTTTTTTATGACGCAAAATATATAATAGGTCAGCATTAACTTATATTGCATGTTAGAGTGGCAATAGGTATCTGTTTCCACAAGAAAAACCATGAAATCCTTCCCGTTTTTAATGAGTTCAATATAAGGTAAAGGGTAATTTGGTTATATGAAAATCAGCATAACATCCAAAACATCTTGTACATTCTGGCATTGTTTCTCATGCCAAATCCGGGTATGCATTCTGGCATTGTTTTCCATGGTAAATCCAGCATACATTTCGGCATTGTTTCCCATGCTAAATCTGGGCATACATTCTGGCATTATTTCCCATGCCAAATCTGGGCGTACATTCTGGCATTGTTTCCCATGCCAAATCCGGGTATATATTCTCGCATTTATTCCCATGTTAAAATCGAGCCTACATTTGGGCATTGCTTCCCATGCCAAATCCGGGTATATATTCTCGCATTTATCCCCATGCTAAATCCGAGCCTACATTTGGGCATTGCTTCCCATGCCAAATCCGGGTTACCCTCGAGTCATACTCCTAACTATGAACATACTTTCATGGGCAAACCCTAAACAACACAGCCAAACTCTTTCTGCAAGGAGCTAGCCAATCCTACCGCTGTTTACACCTTTCCTGTTCCCTCCCAGGACCTTTGTATGATTCGGGCTCTAAATTCACCACTAAAACTCAGCACATCCTGTACTCGCTTCCCTCTACCTCTCTCAGGCCACCTTTGGCAGCCTCTCGCTCTCCTCGTCCTTTTTCCTCCTTCACTCTGAAAACACCTTACAATGTCTCTAGACAAGTCCCATCTATGAAAGTGCCATCCAAACAGGTGCTCCCCTGCCCATCCAGAATCCTCAATGATCACATTGGCACCCTTGCAAAGCCTTCTGCCGATTCCACATGTCTGGCAAACTATTGCCCGATTGCTATCACTCCTTTCCTGTGCAACCTCCTGAAAAAGCTGGCCATCTCTCAACTTACCCTTCACAATGAATCTGTTATTTGCCTCCATGACCATCAGTCTGGCTTCAGAGCAGCTAGAGGGGCGGAAACCGCACTCCTGAACACCTTTGAAGATCTCCACTCTAACCTCGACTCCAGCTCTCCCTCTGTCCTCATCTCTTTGACCTTTCTGCTTATTTCGAAATGGTCAATCATGCCACCCTAATTGACTGACTATGCGTGAACCTGGGCATCATGGATCAGGCCCTGGCGTGGCTGACCTCTTTCCTCCTAGACTGTCCCTCCCAGATACAACTTGGGTCCTTTCTCCCCACCACCTCTCTCTCCACATGTGGTGTCCCCCATGGCTTTATCCTCTCACCCTGGATCTTTAATGTCTATTTGGCCCCTTTGTCCCCCTGATTTCCACCTTCTCTTCTAACGTTCAGTGTTAAGCAGATGAAACTCAGCTCTCGTTCAGGCTTCCCTCAGCCTTCTCTCCTCCCTCGTTCATTCCAGACTGTCTATCCATGATTCAGAAGTGGTGCACCTCCAACCAGTGGTTGAAGTTGGCGGGAGTGCTTGGGAGCTCCTCTACTTTTCTTTGTTATGTTTTACTGTTCCTATACTTTTATTTTAAAAAGAAACCGTTCCGGAATGGTTTCGTTTTAAAATAAAATTGTAGGAAGAAGTTGAAACTTGCACTTTCAGTGCACTGCACTGCTGAATGTTCCTTTAAACAGCAGGTGCATGTATTTGGGGATTTGGATTGTACGTGGGAGGGGCGTGGCAATGGGGTTGGTGGTGAATGCAGGGCCACTAGATTGAGAGAGGGTAAGCGGGAGCAGGGGACCCAATGAGAAGAATTTCTGTCTTACTGGCATTAAGGCAAAGATCGTTGGAGGCAGAGGTTGAAGTGTACGAGAAGAAGTAGTGTACTTAGGGGTTGTAACTGTAACCCCACAGCTCCGTGCCGCCTTGCACTTACCCAGAACCGCTCTGTCCTGGCTGCACTTACTCAGGGCCATGCTTCCCTGATTGCTCTTCCTCCTTCCTCTCCCTTGCATTTCCCCCTCTCCTTGAACTTCTATTATCGCACCTGCATGATCCGAATGATACAAGGCCCAGTAGGACTGATTGTCGTGTCCTCCCTATGTCTTTCCTCCCTTGTCTTGTGGCGCCTAGAGACACTTGTGTATCATAAATCAACACTTTCCATGTTATATCATTATCCAGCTAGAACATTATTTCCATTGAAAGTTTTACAATGTCATATTAATTATTCAATCGATCAGCTCCCTCATTTATTGTGCCTCAGCCTCTTCCTCACTGCTTTTCTTTTAGAATGTATATGGTACAATCCTGTAAACCAGACTCCTCTTACCATACAGCGCTTGCCAATTAACACAGTTGAATGGTGCATAATACCGCCACACAGTGCGTGCTCTAACAAAATGGCTGACTTAAGTTTGTTCCATCATAATTCCGTTTTACTCAATGGATAAAAGGTATCCTCACAAATCATCCTAAACCTTCCTAGTAGCACAAAGCTGGTATAACAACCATAACTGCAGACAATTGAAAAGTCAATTGTTATATCAGTTCGCAATGATCAATAGTTGCCACCTTGAGCAATGATCGACAGTTGCTATAGCATTTCGGAAGATCATACCTTCCTCATTAGACAAGGTATAACAAACAATATTTTAGAAAATCAGAGTTTAAATATACAAACATCCTTGCTCTACCCGCACCAGTGCACTCTCCCAGATCCACACCCAGACAGATCAGTGACTTACAGATCAGTGACTTTACACATCTGAGATTCACAGCTTTTGAATTTTGGTCTAAGAGAAGCACCATACATAGTGTCAAGATGGCAGACAGAGCATGCCCTGTGTTGCAGGTGTTACCATTCATGCGCAAGAACGGTTGAAATAACATGAAACAGGTGGAGGTGGGCAACTTAGAACACATTGTGTAAGTAGCACAAACTGGTGGTTTAACACTTTAGGTATTTTATGAGTATGCACAATTGGGGCCAGGGTTGATGAGCAAAGTCGGGTATTATACAAAATGTGTCTAAGATGCAGCTTTACAGGTGGGGGGGTCTTCTTAAGTGTAACACCAGCTATATGGTCGCTGTATTCTTGATGTTTGGAGGCGGGGTGTCGCAATGATGGGGAGCAAGAAGGCTAATGTGGCAGAAGCGGGAAGCTATGCACGGTGGTAGTGAAGAAAGAGATTGACTATAGGTTGAGATTGTAGAGTGTGAGGAGTAGTAGCAGATACATTTAGTGTGATAGCAATGGTGACAATGTGCACTTCAAAGTGTTATCCTTATAATTGGAAAAGTTAAGCGGCAGCAACACAGTGGGCCTCATTACAACTGTGGCAGTCCGGAAGCAACAGTGCCGGTAAGCCTACCAGCACTGTTGTTTCCGGACCAGCACAGTACAACTCTGCGGGTGTGTGCCGTCCCACCCATCAGACCAGCAGGGCGGGATGCCACACGCTCACACAGAGTTCTCACGGGTGCACTGGCACTGTTATTAACGGTGCCAGTGCTCCCGTGTCGCCATTCAACAGACTCCATGGGAATGGGGACTAACACAATTTCTGGCACCTGACTTCCCGGCCACCGAACTTGGATTAGCCTGATGGCACCGGGGAAATCTGGTGCTGGTAATTCATTACAGGCCCAGCGGCTACCTGCCAGTTTTACCGGCACAGTTACCCACAGACCCGTAATGAGGCCCATAGCCTTTGTTCATGTCTACGGGACTAGTATTCCCTGATGAGCTGTTTCAGTTTATCTTCCAAAATCTGATGGCAGAACTGCTCAGTGATTCTATAATCTTTCCACACACAGCCTCCTTCCAGTTCATCTAAAAGGAGATATGGAAATCATTTCTCTTTCATGAAGTTGGAAAAAGAAGAAAAAACATTCTGAGCAATCACAATTAACCAATCGAATCACTCTGCTTGCGTTCATTTGGATAATTTATTCAGAAACCTAATTTCTGCTAATCTTTTAAAGATAGACTAATGCATTTGGAGACCTGGCATCGCTTTTCCTGCCATTGGATTCTTCAGTTCTTCGCTGGCTGGTGGCGCAACGCCTGTGTTTGAGTAGGCTGCACACTTGTATAAATATCTTTATGTGGACACAATTCTTGAGGGCTAATGCGGCTATTACGACAACACCAATAACCCGCGTTAGCTGAAACCGAGGCTGCTTTATTGCATTCTGCTGTTGATAAATATGTCAACAAGGGACTTAGACAGATTTTTATTTTTACATACATGGAAGGCATGCCAATAAAAAATATCCTTAGCTGTCTTCTGCTTTGTTTATATTTCAGACACACGGTGCAACAGTGCATGTGAGCGCATAGCAATGGCGCCCTCGAAACAGGATTTCTATTCCGGTCATTTATGAAGTACAAACATTCACTGACGATCAGAATCTTGGTGTTGTTAAACATGCTTCAACCTAGAATTAAGCTGCAATCGGCTGCTACTTAGCTAAAGACATGAAGAACTCGGAACAAGCCAATATTCTTCTAATTCGGCTGGTTGGATAGCTCAGTGACAATATGTGTGTTGGCTTAGGTATGCAAGAGGTCTGGGGGATACGACGGGTATACCGGTTCAGCTCCCAGGACCCTCTGTTCTCTCCGCTCTCTGCACCTCTTCTAGGTGATGAGAATGACTATGTGTTCCCACTGTATCTGTTAGCAGTACCACTTTTGCCTGTAAGAGCTCCCTCAGTGTTGCAACGTTTTTAACAAGTACAAGTCCATGTTTCACTTCATGTCTGTGTTGCTCAGAACGGCGTAACTTCCCACCGTGAGTGAATGTTCATTGTCGATCGGCTGCATCACATGGTTGATGACCATGAAATTGAGCTCTTCTGGTATGCAATGTATGAGAATGTATTCAGGTTTTCTGCAGATGGTCCCTTGTCGTTTTAGGTTTGGAATGTGTTGCTTGTCTCCGACCTTGGCTGCGAGCCCTAGCCTGCTGTTCTGTGCAGCCTGGTTCTGCTTTCCCTCGTCTCTCGTCCTGTGGCTTGTGGCATCTGTGTAATCCTCATTATAATTGCACTATGATTTCTACATATCTATACCATGCTATGTTTTCCATAGGTTAGTAGTATTTGGTCCTTCAGGGCTCCTTATGTGACCCTGTAGTTCCATAGGGTTAGTTGCCATAAGCATCTCTTCATTGCATTGCGTTCAGCGTTTCTGCACTTAGCTAATAAATAATAAAAGCTTTTGACAGTATGTATTTGTATCTGTCCTCTATCTACAGAACTGTGTAAGCAGGTTCTTTGTGTGTTCACATGTGTTCGTGTAATGTTGTGCATGGCTGTGAATGTACTTTGTGACTAATGTTGCTATGTCGTGGTGTCACTAATTACATCGGCACATTGGTTTCTCAGCATTAGTCAATGTCATCCATCGCCTCTTCATGTGTGTCTTAGAAGCAAGACAATACAGAGCAATACAGGTTCAAATCCCAGTAAGTATGCTGTTTTATCATGCATAGTAGGCCCTTGTTTAGATGAGTAGACAACAGGAGTATGGTATATAACCTATCACCTTCACTAGAACACCTAAAAGTGGTAAAAATGTATTTGCCAGAGCAACAAGAGCAACAAGATTTAATTGTGCCTGTCGGCACATACTTAAGCAATAATCCCTGAGGGGAAAAGATTTAGGGCCCGATTCACTGAACTTTTAGCACTGTGCAAAGTCACTTTGCACTGCACAAATACACTTTGCTCCACTCTGTGAATCGGGGTATTTGATGCCAGTGCACCGCGCTAAAGGTTCCATGAATCGGGCCTTTAACACTGAGTAATGACCCAGAAACCAGGCCCTTATGAAGTTGGGGCCTTAATGCTGGCCCTGGCAAGGTTACTAGGTGGAAAGACCAAACAAAGGGGCATATAGCCTTAAATACCCACGGTGGGTGCCTTGGAGTATCAGGGTCCTAGTGTACTAAGAGCAAGAAGCCTGGCCGGAGAGCAGTGCGTTCCATAGCCGCGGAGAAAGGAGGAAAGACGATACAGGAGATGGAACCAGGAAATGATGTGTTGGGGGGCAACTGACACTGTGGGGGTACAGGGACATGGGCGGTCATGCAGAGAGAAGGATGCAGGCGTGTGGACAGCCTTCAGTCAAAGCCAGCTGGGACCTGGAACAGAGAAGAGCACTTGCGAGCCATCCATCGGGTAAGGCCTTGATTTAGCCAATGGCAGGTTCGGAGGGACAGAGGGAGTGACGAGCGTACTAATTGCTGAAATGTTTAGTTAAGGAAATGGATTGCCTAATGTACTAAACAAAACAATCTATGAATGATCCGTTTTCCAACACTTGGAGCCTTGCCTTTTTCAATTGGAGTAAACAAAGAGATGATTCAGACGGATTGGAACGTAAATAATGTCAAAGGTTGTGCTGTTTTGCATTGCGTGATACGTGGCATTTGTCCAGTAGCACTGGATCCATTTGGCTTGTTTAGTCATCTGCTGCTTAAGGCTCTCTCTCTCTCTCTCTCTCTCTCGCTCTCTTTCTTTCTCTCTTACACTCCATATTTAAGTATTGTATTGTATTGCAAATGCATTTGTATCGCACTCCAATGACCCGAATATATCTCTTTCTCACTCTCTCTCATTCTCCTTATCCTGCTGATGGAGCCTCCCATGACATTAAAGGTGTTGAATTGCAGCACACAGTTCGATGAACTCATTGTTGAGTTTGTTGTTTTTAGCTCAGGGATTGCGGCCATGTTTTGCCCCACCCCACTTTCCATGGCTGGTCTTACCAGGATCATCTGGAGTTCCGCAGTGCCCCACTAGGCTGTGGTGATGATGGAAGAAAGATAGTTCCAGGAAGACTTAGAGGTCCTCCACCAGGCAACGGCCCATCGATGAATGGGTGGTGAAGCACAGGTTTTCGGTCCAATGCTTTGTGGATGTGAGGTTCCCGCTAGCTCTGGTCTCCTTGCTTGAAAGACGGCTTGTATGGTTGTAAGCCAATGAGGTCAAGATTTCTGAAGGTATCAAAAATGTAAAGACTGGCGTAGGTGAGATTTCGAACAATTAAGCCTTTTAAAGGGTAACTTTAAGCACAGGTCATTGAACAAAAACATCACAAACTACAAATTACTGTGACAAATACTGCAGCTCTCCTGGAGTGACCCAGACCCAACAAATCGGTGGCACTAGCTTTGGTAACGCAAAACAAATGAGGTGATGGCTGGACGGTTTTGCATTAATCTTAACCTCTGGCCTTTTTCTGGGCAACCCTCCAGACCATCGTTCTTCGCCTGCCAAGCCATTACAAAAGCGGAAAGACCATATGCAAATCAGGCTTGGTCCCACCCCAAAAGGGGTAGCCCAGCCTGGACTGCTTGGTCAAGTTCCTTCTGCACAAGACCACCAGTGTCTCAAGACATGTTTCAGCCTCATTGGGCATCATCAGTGACGAGTAGCTTGGGTTGCTAGCCTAGTTTTGGTAACACCCTTCTGGAGTGCTGTTGAGGTGTTCACACCTTCTTAGAAGCTAAAATGTTAGGATGGGAAGTGTGTATTTATTAGAATTGATGGAATCAGTAGTGCCCATTGGTGTTTTGTTTAGAGCCTTGCAGTGGTCGCAGTTGAGCCAAGTTGCTTCCACTCCTCCACACCCTGCCACATTGAAATGCACACTGGGTGGGACCACATGATACATGGCATAGATGCTTCTGCCCACTTTGTAGTTGGTTATTGTAATTGGTTATTTTTAACGCGCTTAATACCCAGACGTTTCTAAGCACGGAGCGGGGATTTGTCTTGCTTCTAAGACGCTCGTGTTGCCCCTGAGCTATCCTCCCAAGTAGACTCTGCATCTTGCAAGTAAATTACACATTGCAAGTATCATTTTAAGTAGTATTAAACAGGGTTTGGTAAGTAGGTATGGGGCTTTACAAAAGAAAATGATCTATGTGCCAGACATACATTTTTAATTTCAATTATCTATATGCCAGACATGCAGTTCCATCAGAGTTGGGCACCAATATGCCAGTATTGCCATAATACCCTAATGGGAGAGTCATTACCAAACACGGTAACTCTCCTTTATCCCCGGTGTTATTGCCCCACACCTCTTTTACTGAGGTGTTAACAGCTCTGCTTCTACTATCCATTCACAAACAAAGCCACCTGACCCTATATGACAGAAGGATGCCATGAGGCCGTCATTGTGTCACTGGCTCGCGAAGCTTCAATTTCATGTCCAGTGACAGAGAGTTGGAATGCATCTTGGTTTCTCAGGAGCACGCGCATTATACCATATCTGGCACCTCCACTGCAAACATGATCAAGTGCTATAAGGCCTGTTTTCACAAATGAGACTTGTGCAGTGCGCATTGTGCATGCATTTGTGGGCGTTCTAAGCACCCTTAGTTGCGTGCACCTGGACCTGAGCATGCACCTCCCAAATGAGAGAAGAATTCACATAGTATACCTCTCATTCAGAGTTAGTTATGGTGGAATACCCACCCACAGCATGGGATGAGTGAATGGGTGAGTAATCCACCCACCCCTACTGTATGCTGCAGCATGGAATTTTCGGTCGAAGCCTCCCGCTCCTCTGAATGGGCAGAAACTGGCCAATCAGAGAGGTGTGGGAGGTCAAGGTGAGAAATATTACACCCCATCTGGATGCTCTGTGGTGACTGGCCTGTAGGGAACTCTGGAGATTTCCTGGTAGGCCTCTGCACCCTGCGCCTCTTTGTGTTTTATTTCCACATTTGCTCATAGTGTTGGGCTACCCCCAACTCCGGATGCTGGCACGTTCGGCTGAAATACCGCTCATTGCAGCCAATAAGGTCAGCAGAGGTTGCCCCCCGAGGCTGAGAGGCTGATCGGAAGTTCCACTCAGAATCCGAAGAAGCTCCGCACGGCTACCGTGAGAATGCACAGACTGATGGAAACCACAGGGTAATCGTCGGCCCCGAAAGCGTTAACATTAAAGCCAATCATTTAGTGTGTGCATATTGAGTGCTTCATTATATTTGCTTTGAGAGGGTAAGGGAGGTAAACACATTAGAACGTTTTAAGATTAATGAGCATGTGCTGGCATACTGAAAGGCACACACATGGGTCAGAATTTCCTGTAAATAAGGGTCCCTGAAACTACTCCCCAAGTGCTGCCACACACCCAGATATGTCTTCTTACGGCAATTACTATTAGTATTATTATTATTATTAACATTATTATTATTATTATATTTATTGAGCGTGGATCTAGCTTTGAGAAGCAACTGAGCGCTTTACCGAGGTATACAACAATACAGATACATAACAGAGCGCTTTACAGAGGTAACAGTACAGCTGTATAACGGAGCGCTTTACAGAGGTAACAGTTCAGATGCATAACGGAGCGCTTTACAGAGGTAACAGTTCAGATGCATAACGGAGCGCTTTACAGAGGTAACAGTACAGCTGCATAACGGAGCGCTTTACAGAGGTAACAGTTCAGATGCATAACGGATCGCTTTACAGAGGTAACAGTTCAGATGCATAATGGAGCGCTTTACAGAGGTAACAGTACAGCTGCATAACGGAGCGCTTTACAGAGGTAACAGTTCAGATACACAACGGAGCGCTTTACAGAGGTAACAGTTCAGATACACAACGGAGCGCTTTACAGCTTTAACAGTACAGCTGCATAACGGAGCGCTTTACAGAGGTAACAGTTCAGCATCATAACAGAGCGCTTTACAGAGGTAACAGTTCAGATGCATAACGGAGCGCTTTACAGAGGTAACAGTTCAGATGCATAACGGAGCGCTTTACAGAGGTAACAGTACAGCTGCATAACGGAGCGCTTTACAGAGGTAACAGTTCAGATGCATAACGGAGCGCTTTACAGAGGTAACAGTACAGCTGCATAACGGAGCGCTTTACAGAGGTAACAGTTCAGATACACAACGGAGCGCTTTACAGAGGTATCAGTACAGCTGCATAACGGAGCGCTTTACAGAGGTAACAGTTCAGATACACTACGGAGCGCTTTACAGTGGTAACAGTACAGCTGCATAACGGAGCGCTTTACAGAGGCAACAGTACAGATGCATAATGGAGTGCTTTACAGAGGCAACAGTACAGATGCATAATGGAGTGCTTTACAGAGGTAACAACAGTACAGATACATAACGGAGCGCTTTACAGAGGTAACAGTTCAGATACACAACAGAGCGCTTTACAGAGGTAACAGTTCAGATGCATAACAGAGCGCTTTACAGAGGTAACAGTTCAGATGCATAACGGAGCGCTTTACAGAGGTAACAGTACAGCTGCATAACGGAGCGCTTTACAGAGGTAACAGTTCAGATGCATAACGGAGCGCTTTACAGAGGTAACAGTACAGCTGCATAACGGAGCGCTTTACAGAGGTAACAGTTCAGATACACAACGGAGCGCTTTACAGAGGTATCAGTACAGGTGCATAACGGAGCGCTTTACAGAGGTAACAGTTCAGATACACAACGGAGCGCTTTACAGTGGTAACAGTACAGCTGCATAACGGAGCGCTTTACAGAGGCAACAGTACAGATGCATAATGGAGTGCTTTACAGAGGCAACAGTACAGATGCATAATGGAGTGCTTTACAGAGGTAACAACAGTACAGATACATAGCGGAGCGCTTTACAGAGGTAACAGTTCAGATACACAACAGAGCGCTTTACAGAGGTAGCAAAAGAACAGATATACGGTGGGGTGGGGATACAGAAGGACACAGAGGAGAGGTATAGGTGTACAGGGTGGCAGAGGCGTCTGATGAGCCAGGTGGCGCAGGGAGGCGACGTGATGGTCTAGCTTAGACCTTGGCCATGATGGTGAAATGAGGCACTGCATTCCAAATGCAGAACATGCATTTTTTACGATTTATTTTAAAGGTAATATGATCCACAAATGTAATTAATTATGCTCTTTTGCATAAGCATTCTTTATGTCTTGTATTGTTAAGATTGCAGTAAGCTTAAATTCAACATAATTGTGGGGGCAACGTGTGTTGAAATTTAGACCAGCAATGGCAAGGGCACTGCCGTTTTAAAGTGGCAGTGTCCTAATTTGCAAAATGGCCGCCCGCACTTCACGCAAATGCGAAATCAATAGTGATTACTGTACTCTTTAATTCGTGTTCGCCGTGTTCATCAGGAAATTGTACTTCCCACACTGCAAACTGACAAGGGCCTTTTAAACCCAGGGCACCAAGGCTTTGTAAATCACGGCGAAATTCAATCTCGTGCTGTGCGTAAAGCTGCGGCCAGGACTGTTTCTCCTACACGTGCCCTTATTTAAGGGCAAAAGAGAGGTGAATAAATCAGTAGAACCGGGACATTCTTCGCCTCCTTCCCCCAGGGGCTGAGCAGCTCTTCTTACTTGAAATGATGAGATGAAATGAGACAGTAAGTGCACACAATAATGGCGTCACAGTACGCATGGGGGCCAAGTCTCATAGGGATGCAGGCCCCGAATGCAAGAAGAGCTCCGTCCCTTTCCTTCTGCATCCACCTCGTCAGCCGGCAAGGCCAGTGATGCACACATGGGACAGGTGTACAGGCGAAAGTATGCTCCACTTCGGTGCCCTGTGCAAGCTTTTTCGGTGAGCCCCCACCCACAGTCTCCCTAACATTCTGACAGCATTATAGCCAAACCACCACAAATGCAGAACACCAAGGGACTCAGATAACATCAAGAACAAACATCGGCCAAAGAACAGAACGGAGCCCCCTGCTGTTCTTGTAAGTATGTTTAAGGACCTGCTCAGTGTCATGCACATTGAAATATCAGTCTGGCCCAGCGGCCTGTGTGATTCTTTAAGAGGCGCTGGGCCAGGCAGCTGTTTAAAGGCAAGTCATCCTTTATTTGCTGTGCTGAAGGGTGTTCTTGTGCGGCCAGAACCCCTGCGCGCACCTTGAGCCGGCGCTGCTCCACTTCTCAGTGTTCTTAGAACTTACAACTGTAGACATGTTTTTGGGGGCATTGCCCCATAATGATTTGCCATACAAAAAACAAGAAACCAAATTGGTTCTTGTAACTTTGTTACATAATTGTTGTGTGTTACGCTGGTGTAACCAAATTGGTTCTTGTAACTTTGTTACATAATTGTCGTGTGTTATGCTGGTGTAACAAATCATCTTCTGGGACACTAGTGGTCCAGGGATCAATATCGGTTTCTAAAACATCAATCAGCCCCACACCTTTAGTACACCAGAAGGGATCTGAACAGATTGGAAACCCAAGCACATTATAAACCTCCTTGTCCAATTTTGGTAACGTGGACATAATGGCAGGCTTATCTCTGCAAGGTCGTGGATCGTTGGTTAGCTGCAAAACATCTCCACTTTATTATTATCACAATAGACAGTTCTAGAACACTACAAAATACAACCCACTTTGTAAAAGGACACAGAGGACAGACAGTTTCACGAAGAAAAGGGAAGCACTCTGGATACTGACAGGAGGGTAGTCGGTAAAGCAATAATTCTTAACTGTTGGAGGTTATTTGGTTTTACCACCAAGGGAGCAAGGGGTTGTAAATGTCACTAGGGGCCTTCGAAGAAGGACCAGGGGGACCGAACCACAATGTACCTGGTGATTGAGCTATTCTCGATGTTCAACAGTGTCAAGTCGGTTCCAGGATGCAATGCAGCTCCTGCGACAGAGTTCACGGTGGGAAGCAGCTGGAGGTATCGGGTTCAAGAATCGTCTCTATGCTGGTTGGCGGGTCTGAAATGCTGGTCGAGGCACCTCAGATGGCTTGTGTGACTGCAGTGTGACAACAATCAGTGGTGCAGCGGGTTGCGGTTTGAGGGCTCGACTGCCTCGAAAATATCCTTAAAAGATGGACGCTGGTTGATGATTGTGTGGCACCTCTCCATGCTTTTTTGCAGGGCTTGTGACATCCTTTCAAGGTGAATGGCTCTGTGCTGAGGAAAGCGTTTGCAGGCAACAACCTTGTCCTTCGGTCAGAGACTCTCTGACACTTCCCACCTTGGAAGCTTGCTGGCAGAACCTAGCAGGGCATGCTTGTGCTGGCTGGGAAACAGTTCTGGAGCTGCTGGATGGGTCTTCTGAGTCTGGTATCTCCCTCTGTTCCCTGGGAGATATTTAGGGGAGGAATCTTGCTTCCCTCTTGGAAATCCTGACCTTCCTTCACTGTAGAAGATGTAAGGCAGACTGTACCTTCAACCATTGTCCAAATGAGTCCTTCTACTTACTCCATCCGAAGTTGTCGGATTATCAGATAAATGAGAGGGTTCAGCCCTCTTTTAAAGCCAAATGGGCCCCAGCGATTGGTGCAGGTTAAGCCTACCTCAATGAGCCAGGCCTGGTTCCCCACTAACAATTTTCTGTTATGCACAAGGTCAGGAATAGAGTGCTTTGCAATGGGAAAGTTGAAGGGGTGACAACATATACTCCTAAATCCCAACCATCTTCCTGTCTTTTTTAGATCAAAGTGTCTCTCTGGTTTAATAAGCCCTTTGTTCTCTTGATCAAAGTGCAGGTCTCCCTTGAAGTTTGTGATGATAGCATACTTCCCGTCTCCCTTAAACCACATACTTCTCCCCTCTGAAAAGGGTCCGCTAAGCAGGGGTTGCCTATGGTAAATAATGGACCCAGACAGGCCATTCACTGTCCTTCATTCAGATGGGTGGGAACTAGCTTCAAGTTGTCATATTGCATATCAAAGAGGTGTTAGCCCCGCCTTCCTGTTGTCTGTTCTGTGACCAAGCCCCTACACAGGTTTGCTATAATTATGTCTTATTAGTATGCACTGCCATCAGCCAAACTAGACAATAGGAATGCAGATGCATGGAACCTTTGATATTTTAATTGGCCTGTTCATGTCCAAAGGAAGTTGCCCTTTCCCCCTTTAGAGATTCATTGATGTACCCATGGCTGTCACATTCCAGCTGAACATGACAGGGTAGGATGGCGCCTCTAGGCTGTTTCCTCCTGGAGTACATGTGACTTTGCGTTTCATGGGGTGAGTAGAGAAAATGTGTGCAGAATGTCCTCTCACATTTTCAGAGGTTGATCTCACATCATTCATTTTTATTACCAAAAAATCATAAAAGCCCAGGCGAGCGCACATTCCCCGTGCAAATGGTCGTACTTCTCATTGCTGGTCAGATAGCTTTGCTGGTTGAGCGCTTGCTGCTGTGATCTATGTGTGATTTGCAGGCAGCAGTTCGAATCCCAGGGAGGCCAACTCAGGCTTTTCTCCTTCTAAGGTCTATAAATGAGTACCAATTTCGGTTAGGATGATAATTGTATGTAAATATGTTCTATGCACAGCACTTAGACAAAAGTACTATATAAATAACATATCATTATGCTAACATGTTGCCTTGTGGCCATATTAAGGCTTTTTATTACTCATATGTCTGTTTACTGTTTAGTACTATACACTCATAGACTTGGTGATTAAAACATAATAATAATTATATGTTTTTACATAGCAATTCATGTTGGATTTCTCCTGCTTCTAAGCACTGTAATGATAGATGTTATGATCACCCTATTTAAAGGTAAACCATATATATTGAAAGGAGGAAGAGTGAGGGTTAAGCTTGCTGGGATACAAGTGTGATCTTGTACCATTTCAGAGGCTAGTACTTAATCAGTGAGCTAGTCACCCCTCAGTAAGCTATGGGTTTGGGTTAGCTTGGTCGCTCTCTTTTGGAAGGCCTGCTTCAAGTGTTCCTTTTACCCAAACCTGCTGACTGACAAGTGGAGGTTCCATGTAATAATGTCCCCGCAAATATGTCTCCTGACAAAAAAGTTGCAGTTTTTGCAGGGACGTTATTACATTGAACATGCGGGGGACACCCCTGCAATCCCCCATTTTTTTGCTTTTTTACAAGGGGATCAGGGGACATCCCCGCAACCCGTCCCCATACATAATGGCACCATATTTAATGTCGCCAATGGCTTTTCCCGGTGACATTATGTATGGGGACATTATTACCCAAGTGGCTGGGTTCCATTCTCAGTGTTGGCACACACGCATTGGACACTTTTGGGCCCTCTATGCCAGCAGACCTGCCGCCATCGGATTGGTCTGACCTGCAGCAGAATCGAATCAGTCACCTCATTAAGCTGAAAATGTCTGTGTGATCCTATGCAATGGGATGAACAGGGCCACATTGGAGCACGGCAGACATAGGGCCTCATTATAAGTGTGCCGGCCGGTAACAACGGTGCCGGTAAGCCTACCAGCACCGTTGTTAACAGACCGGTTTACTACAAGTCTGCGGGCGGGTGCCGTCCTGTCCGCCAGGTCAGACCTGCCGGGTGGAACAGCAACCTCCTGCGGACTTTCATGCAAGCACCGGCACCGTTATTAACGGTGCCGGTGCTTCTTTCATCCCCATTCCCATTGAGTCCTGACATCCTGGATCACTGGGGTTGGAATCCCCTGGTGATTCCGGCACGTCAGGCGCCAGTAAATATCACAAGTCCAGCGGCAACCCGCCGGCAGCACCAGCAGGGTTACCGGCAGACTTGTAATGAGGCCCATAGTCATATCCATCAAACAGCAGCGAGGTTGTGTTTACATAGAACACCGGGTGTTGTCTGCCACAATGTGACCAGGTTAAGGGAATACCACCAACTCGCTGATATGCCAACTCATAGAGGAAAAGCAAAACTGAGAAAGAGCCAATTACCCCTATGTCGGGCATGAACAGTGACATTTGAATGTCTGGCGTGAGTGGTGACATTTCCAGTATGCCACCAATTTGTCGAACTATCGATAACACTTGTTTCAGCAAACCTTTAAAATTACTTTAGGACTTTATTCTGCTTCGGTGCTTCTGCCATCGATTAATGTGGGTGGTGGCTTTGCCTATGTATCAATTTTTTTTGAATTTTTATGTTAGAACCCCTCCTTTTCCTGTTGCCATTCTCTCCTCTTAACATCTAACCCCATTCACCCTATCCCCCCTGTTTGCTGTGGGGGAGTGGGGTGGAACATTGTTGCATTATTAGCCCAGTGGAATATTGACTACATATTCCTTAAAATACATCCTTCTTTAGGAAATACATTTAGGAAACAGAACTTTACATTTTCTTTTTTTTGTAACCGCTTTTACTTTCCTGTATCTTTCTGGATTTAAATAATTCTCATGTATCTGTTGTTTTCTGAGCATGCTTTAAAAATGTGATCTTATCTTTCCTAAGCCGTGTTTTTCCTTTGTCAGGCCATTAAGGACCAGACATGGGTATGCCCAAAACTATTAATGTAATCATTTAATTTATTTTTGGGTCGGGCGGTTGGGGCGGGGGCAATACATCTGCATTAATCCAGATTTCTAATGGTCTACGCCAAGGGTCTGTCTTGGCACCTCTTTTATTCCATCTTTTTGGTTAGACATAGGAACAGAATTTGCCTCCCCCACAGTGCTAGGATGTAGGTTGTTCTGGGTCACCTGTCCCAATGATATCCTGCTGCTGGACCATTCTCAGGTGGACATCCATAGATTTCTCAGGGCATTCGGGTCACACGCCACTAAAAGTGCCCCTATAATCAAGCTCTTGAAATCTAAAATTGACCCTAAATTCTCTTAATAGCGAAGAGGGGCAGTATCTGTAAGATTTGGGCCTGAACATTTATGGTGGGAAGCGTAAAACACAGCTAATCGAGCTGGTGATTGCTAAAACCAAACACATGGCCTGTCAAATTAAATCATTACACCACCATTTTGGAAAATGTTCTCTTAAGCACCACCTTAAATTCTATGAATCAAAAGTGGTTCTAACCAAATGTTATGGCTTGGACGCATCCCACCAGTTAACAAATTATGACTTTGATTATGTGGAAGTTTTTTTTATGGATAAGTGCATTGGGCCGACAGGAATTGGGCCTGAACTCGATAAGCTGCAAAGCGTGTTAGAGTAGGTCACTACTATGTTCAAAGATATACCTACCACCTGCAAATTCCATATTTGAACAGATAAAGCCATTCAACAGAGAGTGTTTTGGTTCAGTCATGTTGGGGCACCTGGTTATGGCAGCCACTAGCCTGGAAGAAGTGGACACTTGGACCTCAGTGAGAAAAACAGGCCGAGAACATGACTGGATCAATACTTCAGAAACAGTAATGTCCTATAATACCTACAGGCATGTACGGGGGATACGCAGGAAACATGGATGTTGTGCCCTTTATTGATGCCAGTATCCCTAGTGGGGCTTTGCCAGAAGCATCTTATGCGTTCGTTTAAATCTATTACCAGCAAAGGAAAATACGTTGATGGACAATGAAGGACCTAAAAGATGTGACCTGTAGGTACTATCTGAAGTCCGGGAGGCCCTAAAAGATCTGGTGTGTTAATGTCAAGACCTGAATTCTCTCAGGATTAACATCTTTCGCCAATCCACTGAGGGACTCAGATTACACCCTTGAGAATCACTCTGGGAAGGTTTACATTTGGAACATTGTTCTGGATCTACGCTGTTTGCCTTGTATTCGTTTTTTTCTGAAAGTTGAATCTGTTTTTTAAATTGTGTGGTTTTTATTTATCGTCTTGCTTGAATTTATGTTTTGATTATGAAACTAGCATGTTTGTAAATTATGTAAAAATTAGAGATTGTGTTGAGGTCTCTTTATTTAGGCCATAAGACACTAAATAAATACATTTTTATAAATACTGTTTTAGTATGGTGATAAATTTACCGAGCATTCAGAAATGAGGTCCGTTCTTTGGATGTTTTAGTCTCTGGAAAATGTGCGCATGTTTCTCCTTTATGTTATAACTTTCTATGATATTCAAACAGGTTGCCTGAAACTTGCCGTATGGTTATTGATTTTGATGTGTTTTACTTTGGGGTATTTTGATACTGATTATGTGCGCATAGGTATTGTACGGTGGATGTGTTGATTGAGAAAACGCACACTAATTGACGAAAGCCGGTAGAGTGTTTTTGGGATATAAATCCTAAAAAAGTCATTACGAATAATTCTGTGGCAACATAAATCCATTTATAAAAGTAACTTTCAAGACACATAATAGTTACATAGCACATTTGAGTTATGCATAAACTTCAAAATTAAATATGTATAAAGCATCAAATAGTGCAGATATATAGCGGTTCATTTTTCAAAGTCCATTTTATTATATAAGGTGCACATTATAAAAAGTGCAATTGTGCTCTAGAAATCGGATGTGATAATGTGTGCAATTAAATAGCAATGCTTGTTTGCATTCACACACTTTGGTGTTCTTCTGAAAAGAAATTGAGGTTCTTTAACAAATTGAGTCATAATTGCTGCAGAAAAAAAAGTATGTATGTTTCAAATTTACTAAGACAAAATTGGCACAAATGCTCAACAGCAGTCCGGAACCAATGAACCACAGCAATATTGAGATTTAAGCAATTAAACCAAATCTTTGTTTATAAAACTCACTCCTTAAACAAAAAGGGCCATTTCAAAGAGTGTTTAAGGCCACCACAAATCAGAATTCTATCCAAAGCGTTAATAAGCAGTTTGTTTAGATCCATTGATTCCCATTGGTCCCCAAAATGCATCAGTACCATATATATTGAGAATGATGATTCCACAGTGACACCTGTTGGCCGCTGAACGGAGAGATTTGGTCTGAGTGAGCTATGCTGAAGGGGAGTATGACACTGTCCAAAATCCATGAAAATTGAGTGTAATCATAGCCATCACTATTGGAATCATGTTATAAAGGAAGAGATCAAAACCTTGAATGTCTATCACATTTGGTCAAGCAAAAGCTGAGAATAACACAAAAAGCAAATGTCAACATACTACTGGATATTAGAAAGCGAGAAATCCCTCTGATTCCAGGAAATTTGTTGAAGTAATTTGCTAAATATATATGAGTCTACAAAGAGCAACACAATAATTACCCGTGGAGGTATGTTGGATTTATATATGTGAAGGATCGGGTAAACCTTGATTGATCTAAATGTGTTGATCTTGGCAAAACTTTATCCCACAACAACTTTAGTATGTAATTTAAGAGCATTTAAAAGAGACTGTAGATGAAAGGACGAATATCTAAAAGTAACAAGGCAGTTTGAAAAGAAGATACAACATCTGTTCATTTAGATCAGAGACTTTGCCAATTATAACAGCACATAAGCAAGCCCTATACATTCTGGGCATCACTAGTCCTACTGAACAGTTTATAAGAGTTAACTAAATTAGTCAATCAGTAGCACATCGCTCTGTGCCATCAATAAAATATCCCTTAATATTTCTGAACTAGTGGAAAAGCCAGTGTACCAGGATAATTGTGTAAAGGAAAATAGAGTGTAAATATATGATGTGGTGTTTTTAACATAATGTATGCTAATAGAAAATGTAAAAGATCTTGCTCCTTTTGTGTGCAGGACGAGTAACCTCAAACAAAATCTCACAGAATCCGTTGAAAGTTCAACATAGTACATATGGCCAATTGTTGTATCTGCTCCTCATTGTCTTGGCTTCCACTTGCAGGTTTTGGACTCAAATATATAACGTAGAGGGATGTCAAAGTAATAGAATTCATGAGCAGCATGATTCAAAAGTAGACATGAGATCATAAAATAAAATGCTTTGAAGTCAAATAAAGTTTAAAACGTACATGAAGAATATTATTGATATAATAATACATACCAAGACATTTTACAATGAATAATTACATAATGCGTAAGTACATTAAAAAGTAATTTATTTTGTTCGAGAAATAGTGCTTAGTCAAATGAATTTCTGTTTGTGTTTTAAATGTATATATTTTCTTATGCAACCTGAAGGATGCTATTAAAGTGTTATCTCTGTCTTTGTGGTTTTCTACAGCTAATTGTATGTTATCATTGTTGAAATAAACATTTTGTTCACCTTTTAAGATTAACTTGAAGGCTGATTGTTGACTACGTAAGGCAGCTGCTCCCTTTAGCGGTGATAACAGGCAAAGCAGCCAGAACAGCATCGGAAAAACATACACCTGGCCTTTTATTATATAGTATGATACCACACTTTTACATAGTCGAAGAACTGTAAATACCACTTTTTGTGACTGTTCTTATTGTATCTACAATGAAAGAAGAGTGGAAGGAGATTCTACCATGGGCTAAGCAATGACCACATATTAGTGCAGAAGTGCATGAAGAGTCTGTCTGATGGTGAATGCAAGTATCAATAGAGTAAGGTGTGATGGCTGGATGGTGTACTTACTGTAATCTGTACTGTGACTTGTCTCAATGGCTGAAGTGACTTGTTCAGTGATTGGTCAGTGCATCAGTGAGAATCTACAATTGGGACTTCAGCAATAGTTTTGGTCATTCGTATCTGAACAGGCATTTCTGAGAGGACTATCCATTGAGGTGTTGGTCTCAAAAAGGCATCAAGAAACAGCTTGGACCTTTCAAATGCTGCAATGGTGTATATTCAAAACCTGGGTCCCAGGGAAGTTTTATTTCTGAGAAAATAGAGGTTCAAGAACCCCCCTCCCCAAATCCCCCAGGTGGGAAAATCCTGACTATGGTGGATGTGGCATTGTGAGGACACATTGCATAGACCATGCAGAGAATCTGCTTCAAGATGGGAAGATGTTATTCCATTCTTCCTAACCATTTGAGTGCCATTAAAACAAGGAGCGGATCCACAGATTGCTTCCCACTCCAAAGGATTTTCCTAGAGAGTAACCAATAATGAGGCCCAGGGTGTATTCCACTTCAATGAACCTTCCAAGAAATTATGTATCTAATTTCGCCTCTTTGAATTGATTGTGTGGGGTTTGGCTTACATATTGTCCAGTATGCATAGGGTTGGAGATGTTTTGAGGTCTAACTCTATGCCATGTGCAGGAGTTGAAGAGAGTAGCATGTGTTTTTCCTCATTCATTAGTGACTTGTCTGTGTTGAGCTGAGGTTATGTCACACTGCAGATACTGTGTGATTGAGGTCAGAACCAATGTTGTGCCTCATCTGGTTATCTGTTGAGGGGAGGCTCAAACTGTTGAGCGCCCCCAGCTCCTTACCTTCCTTGAAGGGTTAGATGTATGTAGACAGCTGTTTGCTCCTTTCTTAATTTTATTACCTGTCTTAGGGTAGGCCAGGAATGGTGGCAGCAATTAGAACGGGGGAATCCTCCTCCAGGGCACCAGTTCACATGTGTGGAGAGTGTGCCTTCAAAACTGCCAGGTCTCCTGCAAAGGCTGACGCTGTACACATGCCAATCCTGCAGTTTGATGGACTTGAAGGGTCTGTTTCACAAGGTCACACATTTGCCTGCACAAAGATTCCCCACCGACCAATGACAGACAGGCTGCAGTCACCTGGGGGTAGAGCGAGGAGGTCCCAAAGGTAATAGCGAAAAGGACATTACACTAGACTAGGGCTCTGCAACCTGCTCCTCTCCACATGTTTTGGACTACGACGCCCATGACCTCTCATCATTGACTATGCAACGCTGGCTAGGGTTGATGGGAGTCGTAGTCCAAAACATCTGGCAGCGGATCCCTTCTCTAGAATATTCTGATAAGATGGAGCTCCCAGAGTGAATGAAATCCTCAAGGACCTAGAACCAATGCCCTAGAGTGATGAGAGGTCTGGCGGTCTCACTCTTATGACAGAATGTCTCTCTGCATAAGATCCGACTCTCACATACTGCGCTCATATACATCACGTGTTATTTCCGCCCGATTCATTGTAGGCACCCCATGCTGTTTCTGTGTTCCCCTATCCATGCCTTGCTTTCTCATTCCATTTTTAACATTTTAGCCTCCCATGTTTTCTCTTGAATAAGATATTTCACTCTCTCTCTTTCTCACTTTTTTTTCTCTCTCTCTCTCTCTCTCTCTCTCTCTCTCTCTCTCTCTCTCTCTCTCTCTCTCTCCCTCCCTCTCTCTCTCTCTCTCTCTCTCTCTATTTCTGTCCTACTCTAACCCATCTCTTTTTCTCTCCCCTTTCCCCATTCTCTCTCCCCATCTCCCTCACCTCTGTCTTTTTCTCTCTATTCCTTCCCTCTCACTCTTTCACACTCATTCATGTCAACATTTCTCCACTCCCTCTCCTTCCTCAGCATCACCGCCCCTATTTCTTTCCCGCTCGCACTGATCTCTGTTTACGTAGAAGGCGTGCATTTTACGCCTTCTGTCTCTCCCCGGCTCCCTCACTATCACACCCCGATTCATGGAAACTTTACCGCGATGCAAAGTGATTTGCACTGGTGCAAAGTGACTTTGCACTGCCAACAAACACCCTGATTCACTGAGCGGTGCAAAGTGTATTTTTGCAGTTCAAAGTGTATTTTTGCAGGACAAAGTGAGTTTGCTCTGGCGCAAAAGTGGTGCAAAGTCACGTTGCACTGCAGCATTACACTTTGCACCGCTCTGTGTTGGCAGTGCAGAGTCACTTTGCACTGCGCTAAATGGTCCATGAATCGGGCCCTTTGCTTTCCATCTCAGACCACATCTACACCTTGCTTGCTTGCCTTTCTCTCGGTTATACCTGCTCGCCTTCTCTCGCGTGCTCAGACGTGCACACACGTGCATCCATCTTTCTGCATTTCCACCGCAGCATTGTCTGTCCTTTCCCAGTTAAACATTCACCAGAAGTGACTCGGACACATCTGCACACGGAAATAACAATCAGACTCCTGCTTGTGATGCCTCGGTGCCCCCGTCGACCTCTCGGGGGATCTAGACCCATTCTGAGGGGATTTATAGTGTTAACAATCCCCCGAATGATAATTATGCTGGTAGTTCTTGCACGTGCAAACATTAAAACCACGATGAACAAAAATTCAATAGGCCATATTGTCGAGCGTTTGCAAATCCTCCATCTCGCAGCGACAATTACACTGACCTGCAGCAGTAGGGGCAGCTAATGAGCTCACAACGATATTATGATTAATATTAATTTCATTTGGGCCTTTTCAATGGGAGATTGTTTTCCTATAGGCCTGCGCGCGCATTGGTATTAATTCTCTCTAAATCTGCCACCCTGGAGGGTATACAAATGGGCACTGAAGCAAGCCTGCGCAGCAGAAGCCCTGGAGGTTGCTAATGTACTATTCGTGTTTGTAATGTGTGTTGCTGTGTCTCTCCTGACCCACAGGGCAACACCCAGCGGAGGTGAGCGGATAGAGTTTCCTGGGGGGGTGAGGAGAGGATACAGGGCAGAAGCAGCAGCACTTCGTGGCGGAAAGGAAGGCTGCAGGGAGAGAAAGAGAGGAAGAGAAGAAGAGAGAAAGAGAGAGGGAGAGAGAGAGAGAAAGAGAGAGAAAGGGAGGGAGGGAGAGAGAAAGAAAGACAAAGGGGGTGGAGGGCAAAGGGAGAGAGAGATAGAGAGAGAGACAGAGAGAGAGAGAGACAAAAGGGGGTGGAGGGCGAAGGGAGAGAGTGAGAGGGAAAGAGAGGAAGAGAGAAAGAGAGAAAGAGGGAGAGAGAGAAAGAGAGGGAGAGAGAAAGAAAGACAAAGGGGGGTGGAGGGCGAAGGGAGAGAGAGAGATAGAGAGAGGGGGAGAGAGAGAGAGAAAGAGAGGGAGAGAGAGAGAGACAAAGGGGGTGGAGGGCGAAGGGAGAGAGTGAGAGGGAAAGAGAGGAAGAGAGAAAGAGAGAGGAAGGGGAGGGGAGAGAGAGAAAGAGAGGGGGAGAGAGAAGAAAAGAGGGGGTGGCGGGGGAAGGGGGAGAGAGAGAGAGGAAGAGAGAAAGAGAGAGGGAGGGAGAGTGGACAGTGAAGAAGAGAGGGAGAGAGAAAAGAAAAGAGGGGGTGGTGGGCGAAAGGAGAGAGAGAGAGAGAGAGAGAGAGAGAGAGAGAGAGAGAGAGAGAGAGAGAGAGAGAGAGAGAGAGAAAGGAAGAGAGGAATCGTGAGAGAGGAGGAAAGGAAGGCTGCAGGTAGAGGAAGAGAGAAATAGCGAAAGAGACGAAGAGAGAAAGGGGTGGAAGGCGAAAGGGAGAGAGCGAGAAACAAAGGAATAAGAGAATAGAGAAAGACGCGGAAGAGAGGAAGAAAGGAAGAGAGGGAGAAAGCAAGAGAGATCGGTGGAGGGCAAAAGGGAGAGAGAGAGAGAAAAGGAGACAGAGGAGAAGAGGAAAATAGATGTGAGAGAGAAAGAAAGGTATAGAGAGAGGCGTGGAGGGCAAGGGAGAGAGAGATGAAGGAAGATAGAGAGTGGGGAAGAGAGGAAGAGAGGAAGAAAGGAAGAGAGAGAGAGGGGTGGAGGCCGAAAGAGAGAGGAATAGAGAGGGACAGAGATGAAGAATTGAAGAGAGAGAGATAGATAATTAAAGGAAGAGAGGGGAAAAGGGCGAGAGAGAGAGAGAACGGGAGACAGAGGAAGAAAGGAAGAGAGAGAGGGGCAGAGAGGTAGAAAGAGCTAGAGAGGAAAAGGGAAGAGAGAGGGAGAGGGCCGGGGAGGGGATAGGAGTGGAGGTGTGGGGGGCAGGGAGGGGAAAGGTAAGAGGAAGAGGGATGAAGGTAGCAAGAGCAGGGGGAATAGGAGGATCTGGGTAGCGGAAAATGGTGCATCAGTTAGAAGTTGACATGGTAATGATAATAACAATAAGGATGATGACTTGCTTTCTTGCATAACATTTAATGTTGGATTCCTCCAGCTTCTAAGCACTGTGATAATAGGTGTTATTATTAGCCCATTTCAATGGAACTTGATGTACCAAATTTGGAAGGATTAAAGGCTAAGCCGTCCCTGCTACGGGATTTCATCTTGTGCGGCACAGCTTGTCCGCATGTTAGAGACGAGCCCTTTACTCATGAGCTATTCACCTGGAATGAATAGTGAGTGACACCAGAGAGTGAGTGCATAAGAGGGCGGGGGCAGGGGGTGGAGAGGTGTCATGAAGGGCATTCTCTGTAGACATCTCTATCCGGGTAGAGTGGTTTACATTCATCTAGCAGATGAGATGGAGAACTGCCTAGTAAAATATTCTGCTATCCAGGCACTAATAATACTATGGTGATGTTTCCTGGCACTTCATGCCAGATTCCTCTTTCACTTTTAGTCACTGTGAGGCCAGGCTTTATTTGTATCGCATAAATCAATGGCACAGGATTCCAAGACATTATTTCAATAAAGATCTGAGACTGCTCTGCCAAGATGTGAGCCTGTTCACTGAGGGCTGGCCAATTGTTCGTGACAAGCCCCTAACGCACTGAGCTATCTTCCTTGATCGTGTAAAGAATATATATATATATATATATATATATATATATATATATATATATATATATATATATATATATATATATATATATATATATATACATATATATATATGAAAGTCTTCAGTGATGTTCTTGAGGTCCATGGAAGGACTGGGGCCGGTGTGGGCACACATTGCTGTGAATCTCAAAGTGCAAGGTCGCGTTAAGTCGAGAAGGGCATTCTTGTTTCTGTTGGCCAGCATGAAATGGAAGGTTTTCTAGGCTGTCGCGCCTAGAAACACGTGTGTACAGGCACGTTATAAATGCCATACCATATCCTGGCAGGTCCCTACTCTTCTTTATAGTTAGTGACCCCCCTGTTTCTATTTTTAGCGTTGCATATACGTGAATACAGACAGAAATACAGTGCTTTCCTCTCTGCATTTATTTATAAAACACAGTAGCAAAGTGTAACAAGCAATGGCACAGCCAACAATGTCGGATTGTTAGAAGCCATGAGTTGAGGGTTTGCCAGGCATTGCCATCATTCACTACCTGACCAAGAGATGGCACCCACTGGAAAAGTGGCGTCTAATAGTGATGCCTGACAAATGCCTCTTTAATACCTACAAACAGGGCGAAATGGTTGGCTATTTCAAAGTTTTTGTTTGATTTTTTTTTTTTTACAGGAAGTGCAAGGAACATATTAATCAAGTGACTGATGACGCACATGGTTAAGATGTTTCTATTATGCCAGTAGCAGAATTACAACTGAGATTAGGCCATGAACTCTCTGAAGGTTGCTTAGAAATACTGTTGGCATGCCAAAGTTTGATGTTACTGCTTGAAAGAGCTAGCTTAGCGTGGCCCAAGAGGATGCGTTTTGGTAGGGAGGGCCAGGTGGTGGTTATGGATAGCCATAGGGATTAGTATTGTCATGGGCAGTTAATGGATGGGTAGATAAACAAGCACCCACAAGTAAAACACTGGTTGCATATTTTGGCTCTACCCTGAACCCAGGGCGGACTCACCGATGTTTCCCCTCATGGACTCCATCTTTGAAAGTTTTTGCCACTGATATAGTCCAGAGTCACACACCGCCCCGCAGCAGACCTGAGAAGGCACCACTCGCATGGGAAACATCTCCTTAAAGTGCTCAGTTTAGCCATGGTTACTATACAGTAATCCTTTGTGCTATGCCTGTGGTCTATCCAACCCCCATGTGCTGGGCACAACACTCTGCCCTTTTAAAGCAGATCCTTGCCCTGTTCAGTTCAGTTTTGTTAAATCTGGTGTCGCTGGCCTCTGAAGACCCCCAACGTCCCCTTCAGGGGCAACAAGTAAGCTCATGGCCATCAACAGGTCGGGCCTGATTGTTCACTTACTGATTAGGTCAGATTGAGCTCCTGGCCCTCTCCTTAAGAGACCTACATTTCCGTAATGTGTGATCATTTGTATATATTTATTTGTGGCACAGGGTGTTTTATTATACATACTTGAGATGCTATTAATTGGGCATGGAGGTCGTTGGCTCAATGAAGGGGTAGGAAGAGGTAACAAGGGGTAACACAAGGGGCAGGAATTTAAAAGGAAGTGTTTTTTCATGGCGATACAACCAACATGACGGCAGTGTTTGGTGGCTTGAGAGGAGCATTGGTAGAGGAGGAAAAGTTGAGAACCTTATCAAGTAGGGACGAGGAGCACATGGGAAGGCCGCAGCTGACGTTCACACAGTAATCAAGGCCAATGGGAAGCAAGAGCACCATGACGGCTTGGATGGAGCTAAGAACACCTGATCAAGGACTAATTCCAATGGACGCGCATACCGAAGCACAGACCACACAGTACCGCGCTACTTTTAAAAGATGCCAGCCTTAAGGCCGGCTACCCATACTCTCTATGGCGCTCTCCTGCTCTCTAGCTAGGTCTGCGCTTTAAAGAATAAAATAAAAATAGAAAGGGGACACATGATTCTGATGTTCACCAGCATGTTAATCCTGGTCTGCTCTGTGGTAGAAGAGATGGCGTGGTATAGGTTACAGACACTAACAAAAGGTCCCCCAAGCTTGAGCGCCAAACGGGATAAGGATGGATAAAGGGAATAAAGGGGGAAGGAACGTTGGAACAACAAGATAGATTACTTTGGTTTTGTAAGAATTAGGCGTTATGCAGACCCAATGATATCCCGAGGTCTGCCGGGAGGATAGCTCAGGGGCAACGCGTTTGTCTTGGAAGCAAGGCAACACAGCAATACAGGTTTGAATCCCGGGCTCGCTCTTAGAAACCTTTTTGTATGTTATAAAAAATCTATTACAATAATAGTATTTACCGAACTCCCATCCAAAGCATATCCAAGCCAACAGTATTACAAGCATCAGCCCATGGATAGGATTTAGTTATTGTATCCAATGAGCTTTCTCCTTTTACATCAAACACATCTCATGAACACAGATGGGAGCAAGAGGGGTCAGTAAGGTAAACGTGGCAGTCATTCTGCTGGTAGGCCCTAATCCATCAAGAATCCGCCGGCTCCTTGTTCCGCCCAATTACGCAAACTATCCCTGGCCCCGCGTTTACCTGTGCGAAAATAGCCTGATCAGTAATTCCACCTGCTTTTCAGTTTTTTAAACTTAGCATGCCTTTGATGGAGCTCTGGGGGGACTCAGTCGCTGCTGCACTTGCAATTGAATGCCCCCCAGATCCCAATGACTCTCCCATTCCTGAATTATAGGCCAAATGTAAAGCGCATTGCAGGAAATACATTGCGCTACCCCGTCGGCCGCGCCATCACAATGGCGGCAGAAAAATTGCAGCCATTATGGGAGCTTTATACCATCCAGTTTATCACCCTAACAATGCACTATGATGCCTCTAATTAGGACTGCATCAACTAGTCAGGGGCTGCTACTGAGCAGTCTTCCAGGCTCCACAGAGACCTCCCAGGCCCTGATTTAGCGCTGACATTACCTGGAAGCCAAGCCTGATCCGTCAGTTGGAAGGTTCTATAGCAGCCACTTGCATAGACAGGAGCGAATGCATGGCCTGCAGCGGGAGAGGCGCGCAAAGGAGAAGCAGGGCTTGTGCTAGGCCGGCAGCTGCGTGACCATTGCAAGCAAAGCTTGCAGCACACTTGGAGATAAGCACATGCACAAAATGGTTTCTATTCACCTGGACTGGTTAAAGACACCTTAACATAAAGTTCTATTCCCATGAAGACTGAAATAGCAAGACCCAAAACAGAATCGGTTGGATTGACCAAGAGTACTCCTTAAATTCAAAACAGGATACGACTGACGGGCAAGGTGAGTATTAGGACCTTGGTTTTATAGTTTCTTGGCTCTCAGGCAGGGGCCTGATAACATTTTATGAATATCATTTAGCAAGGAATGCAAGATAAGTGTTTATAAGAAAAGCATGGCGTGTACCATTAAGACATTCTGTAGTTGTTGTGCCTTAGCAGCCTGCTCATTGATGCAGCAATAGGTTGTGAAAACACTTCAATCCATACACAGAGCTCCAAACCACTACTGTGTGCGTTCACTGCAGGGACTCAGGGTTGCCTACATCTTTCCCTCTCTGTCCCCCCTCGTCTAATCCAGGTTGGCCTTGCCTGCCTATGGAGAAAGTGCAGAAAACGCATTCACCAAGGACCCCTCACCCAAGCCTAAGTGACTGTGGCGTCTACTGTGAAACTCAAGATGGAGCCGGGCTACGTGAGGGTTGGAAGTGACCAACCCTTACTTATCCTCCAGGACCGAGCACGTCTGTTCCCATCTCACTCTGTAAAACCCAGTGTGAGGGATGGACCTGCCGTTGAAGTGTCAGTATCACTAGTAGCATTGGGATGCTAAGACCACCTAGATGAAACCAGATGCAATGATTGGATATTCCCAGTGTGAGGGATTTTCCTGCCATTGAAGTTGCAGTATCGCTAGTAGCATTGGGATGCTAAGACCACCTAGATGAAACCAGATGCAATGATTGGATATTCCCAGTGTGAGGGATTTTCCTGCCATTGAAGTTGCAGTATCACTAGTACCATTGGAATGCTAAGGCCCCCTAGATGAAACCAGATGCAATGATTGGATATTCCCAGTGTGAGGGATTTTCCTGCCATTGAAGTTGCAGTATCGCTAGTACCATTGGGATGCTAAGGCCCCCTAGATGAAACCAGATGCAATGATTGGATATTCCCAGTGTGAGAGATTGTCTTGCCGTTGAAGTTGCAGTATTGCTAGTACCATTGGGATGCTAAGGCCACCTAGATGAAACCAGATGCAATGATTGGATATTCCCAGTGTGAGAGATTGTCTTGCCGTTGAAGTTGCAGTATCGCTAGTGCCATTGGGTTGCTAAGACCACCAAGATGAAACCAGATGCAATGATTGGCTATTCCCAGTGTGAGGGATGGTCCTGCCGTTGAAGTTGCAGTATCGCTAGTACCATTGGGATGCTAAGGCCACCTAGATGAAACCAGATACAATGATTGGATATTCCCAGTGTGAGGGATTTTCCTGCCATTGAAGTTGCAGTATCACTAGTACCATTGGGATGCTAAGGCCCCCTAGATGAAACCAGATGCAACGATAGGATATTCCCAGTGTGAGGGATTTTCCTGCCATTGAAGTTGAAGTATCGCTAGTACCATTGGGATGCTAAGGCCCCCTAGATGAAACCAGATGCAATGATTGGATATTCCCAGTGTGAGAGATTGTCCTGCCGTTGAAGTTGCAGTATCGCTAGTACCATTGGGATGCTAAGACCACCTAGATGAAACCAGATGCAATGATTGGCTATTCCCAGTGTGAGGGATGGTCCTGCCGTTGAAGTTGCAGTATCGCTAGTACCATTGGGATGCTAAGGCCACCTAGATGAAACCAGATACAATGATTGGATATTCCCAGTGTGAGGGATTTTCCTGCCATTGAAGTTGAAGTATCACTAGTACCATTGGGATGCTAAGGCCCCCTAGATGAAACCAGATGCAATGATTGGATATTCCCAGTGTGAGAGATTGTCTTGCCGTTGAAGTTGCAGTATCGCTAGTACCATTGGGATGCTAAGGCCACCTAGATGAAACCAGATGCAATGATTGGATATTCCCAGTGTGAGAGATTGTCTTGCCGTTGAAGTTGCAGTATCGCTAGTACCATTGGGATGCTAAGACCACCTAGATGAAACCAGATGCAATGATTGGCTATTCCCAGTGTGAGGGATGGTCCTGCCGTTGAAGTTGCAGTATCGCTAGTACCATTGGGATGCTAAGGCCACCTAGATGAAACCAGATACAATGATTGGATATTCCCAGTGTGAGGGATTTTCCTGCCATTGAAGTTGCAGTATCACTAGTACCATTGGGATGCTAAGGCCCCCTAGATGAAACCAGATGCAACGATAGGATATTCCCAGTGTGAGGGATTTTCCTGCCATTGAAGTTGAAGTATCGCTAGTACCATTGGGATGCTAAGGCCCCCTAGATGAAACCAGATGCAATGATTGGATATTCCCAGTGTGAGAGATTGTCCTGCCGTTGAAGTTGCAGTATCGCTAGTACCATTGGGATGCTAAGACCACCTAGATGAAACCAGATGCAATGATTGGCTATTCCCAGTGTGAGGGATGGTCCTGCCGTTGAAGTTGCAGTATCACTAGTAGCATTGGGATGCTAAGGCCACCTAGATGAAACCAGATACAATGATTGGATATTCCCAGTGTGAGGGATTTTCCTGCCATTGAAGTTGAAGTATCACTAGCACCATTGGGATGCTAAGGCCACCTAGATGAAACCAGATGCAATGATTGGATATTCCCAGTGTGAGAGATTGTCCTGCCGTTGAAGTTGCAGTATCGCTAGTACCATTGGGATGCTAAGGCCCCCTAGATGAAACCAGATGCAATGATTGGCTATTCCCAGTGTGAGGGATGGTCCTGCCATTGAAGTTGAAGTATCGCTAGTACCATTGGGATGCTAAGGCCACCTAGATGAAACCAGATACAATGATTGGATATTCCCAGTGTGAGGGATTTTCCTGCCATTGAAGTTGCAGTATCGCTAGTACCATTGGGATGCTAAGGCCCCCTAGATGAAACCAGATGCAATGATTGGATATTCCCAGTGTGAGGGATGGTCCTGCCGTTGAAGTTGCAGTATCACTAGTACTATTCTTGCGCTTCAGTGGTCACTGTCCTCCATGTAAACTTCAGCAATAGGATTTTAATAGCAGATCTGTACAATTCAATAACGCGTGCCTTGGCTTGGAGTTTAGAGCAACGCTTTCATTATAACGTAAATAGCCTGAAGAGGAAAGCAGGCCCTGGTATTAATGATGAGAGAAGCTAGCACGCCCCTTTCACCTGCCCCAAAAAAGTTCTCCGGGATTCAAAAAAAGAGGATTATAGATGCACACATTCAGATAAATCCCAGTGTCGAATCGCACACATCAGAGGGGACCTGGGCCCATTGCAAATCTCATGCACTAGTCTCAAAAGGGGCGCATTCGGCTGCACTCATTTGGAAGAGGAAACCTGTGTGTGCGTGCAGCCTTCTGCACGTGTTCTTGCACGCACACGTAAATCAAGACGCTAATTATGAGAGCTGAGCGATCTGGATGCCTGACTCTGCCTGACTCTGCCTGACTCTGCCCACTATTGCCTGTCTATGGCATTAGTGATGTCCCTTTCCTCGCACTCAGGCATGTGGGTGTGATGCGCGATATACGAAATTAAATAATAATAATAATTAATGTGCACAAATTAACTAATAGGATGTATATGGTGCTTTGACTATGCAATAGGCTGTCTTGATTTTTGACGAAGTTGCAAGTTATTTTTGAACGACTGTAGATGATACTTATTGGTTAGTTATTTAAATTGTTGTATTGATTGATGCATTCGAAAAAAAGATTTTGAATTGAATAATATGCTTTGGAAGGTATTTGGGGCGGGGGCAATAAGGTTTGAAAAGATGACTTGAAATTGTGCACTAGTATAGGGGCATCCCGTTTCCAATGGGAAATGAATCACCAGCTGCAAATGACTGTGCAAAACAGCTGCAAAATGCATACAATGTTGGATTAATTATACGTTTCTTGCATGCTCTGCCTTGCATTAAAATTGTGTATTTCACATGATGCCTTTTGTCTTCCGCAGGCTGTGCCTTCCTGACGTACTGCGAACGAGAATCCGCGCTTAAGGCCCAGAGTGCACTGCACGAACAGAAGACGCTGCCAGGGGTGAGTCCCTTTTCGCTCCCTTTATTCATCTCAATGTGTGCCCAGGCCTAACTCAATGCACGCGTACCACATTTGAGACACATAGGGCCTCATTACGACCCTGGCGCTAATGGGTTAACGGCGCCGTAAAAGACTGCAGCGCCGTTAACCCATTAGCGCCTGATTATGAGGTCCCTTTGCGGGACAGGACCTTAACGGCTGGTCTACACCAGCCGTTGAAGTAGGGACCCGCAAAGGGACCTGGGTGCTAAGTACGGTACCTTACTTAGCGCCTTCCCCATTCCCATTGAGCCCTGTGGGGCAGAAATGGGAATGGGGAAGGGCCATGGAGAAAGGGGGAGTTACCGCCCCGCCAACCTTGTAATGGGGTGGTAATTCCCCCTTTCTCCATGGCGGAGTCGGTAAGTTACCGGCATGGACCATGGTGCTAATGGCACCATGGTCCTCCGCCTGGGTCGTAATGAGGCCCATAGACACACACGCACACACACACCCATAAACCGGTGTGTTCTCTTCAGCAGATTCGCCTGGACTTACTGGAAAGTCCCTCAGTGTGTTCTGCCACACAGCAAAGCCACAATTCATGTTGCGTTTAGATTGTGTTGCACCGGTGCATGATAGCGGGCACACTGTGTGCATTTCAGTGCATGTCATCATAGCTAGCCTCAGCTTGATCCCAGCCGGCTGATCGCAGCAGACATGTTCTGTTGTGGCATCGCAGGGTCTGCGCTGAAGTGAGTACTTGGCCGGGGTTTACTTTACTGCTAGTCTGGCCTCTTTCTCCTGCTTGCTGGGATCTGAAGCAGCACTGCAGTGATGACATGTACTGCGGTGAGGTGCATTGTGGGAAATTCTGTCATGAGTGTTTTCATCAATAAGCGGTACTCCGGGGGTCTGTGAGTATCGGACGTGATTCTAACTTTCTATATCTCTTCAATGTTCGTGTTCCTCGTCCCTTTATTCATATGTTTCCATAAGTTGTTCACTCTTTTCAAAGTGCTCGCATGTGGTTGTCTCTCCGCCTCTGTCTCTGGGCCCGATTTACAAAGCATTTTTCAAGGCGATTTTGAAAAGCACCTTGGTGAGTCAGGCTCTGGGGTTCTCTTACTCTCTCTCTGCTCCTAAGGTTTGTGCTCTTCTTCTCACTATCACCTCACTCTCCTCAGCCATTTCCACTGGCTTTTATTTTCCTCTGGGAGGGCTGTGGCCCCTGCTTTCCTACACTGTCCTGCTACAACTGTTCGTCTTTCAATTTCTCTCTTTCCTAAACTTTATCAAATGCGTTTTTTTTAAAGTGTTCATGTTTCTGCTAGGATTTCTTAAATTTGCTCTATGGCTTAAAGACTTTCTTTCAGGTGTTTTCACTTTTATCAATGATTAAGTTCTATTTGGTACGTTGGCCTGTGACTATGTTTTGGAGAACTGAAAGCTAAAACAAAAATGAGACACGTTCTCTGTCATGGAGGAGAGTGGATAACTTAAGTGAATGACAAATGAATGCTCCCCTGGTCCGGCTGGGTGAAGAAAAATGTTTCTTTTTTCTTTTTTCCTTTGTTCCTCTTTACCTTTGTTTGCCTTGTATTTTCAGTAATGTGAACTCTGGTTTGTCAATTTTATCAGACGTGTACTCTTCGCAGTAAGTTTTTAATTGTAAACCGCAAGCTAATAATAATAAATAAATAAATAAATAAATAAGACAGATTGCAAAATGTGTCAAAAGTAAAGTACAGAGACCTGTTGGTGTCTCGCTTAACGTGGCATTTTCCTCTGTAGCATTGGAAGGCATCCACGTGTCAGCACGTGCTGGAAATCCTTTGCCGCTTGTCAGATTTGGTAACCAAGGATGAACCAGCCATCGCATCAGCAGGGAGCTCATGTCAACTCCCTCAGGACAGAGCTCCCCAAATAACCTATATCCCTGCTCACCCCATCTTGCCCATGCCAACGCATCTCACGCTTGCCTTGGCCACACTTCAGAAAGGGAGGCCATCCGTCGTCTCTGTTAGTCATGTTGTTTTTCCCGCCTTTGCTCTAATTAGTTTGGCTCTTTGGAAAGGGTCCCGGCTGCTGCAGACTCCCCGGGCGCATTGATTGGCCGGTCAATAGATGAACAGACGTGATGCTAATTGATAAGAGGCGTCTTTGCTTGACTATCATGGCACCCATGTTTAACTCCAGTCACATTGAGTTCACCATTTCACATTTCTCAACCTGGAACTTTTTTTTTGTAATACTTTTAATTGCACAGTTAATTTCCTTTAGAACGTTTGATAACCACTGTAAGTGTGGCCTGGTAGCACAGGGATGTCTGTGAGATAGAAGTGGGATTGGGTAGAAGGAGCATGGTACAGTTCTACCCCGTCCCTCTATGCAATGTTTTTAGGTACTACTAGGAGGGCAAAGGTTGTGCCCCTTGGGCTCTACATAGGGTTGTTGTTGGGGTGAATCACAGGATCTGCCCCCTATTTGTGTAAGTAGTGTTAGCCGTCCTATGCCTCTTTCTATTGCTCTTAGATAATATTAGCAGGGACCACGTGTTTCCCAACCCTCTATATACTGATCTTGGTAGTGTAATCGGGGCTCTGTCTTGGTGAGTAGGGTGGGTAGATGCAATGGTTCTGCTGGTAACCACTTGTTAAAAAGGGGAACATCAAAGTGGCAGACTTGCTACGAGCTGTGGCAACACAATTCAATGGCCAACATGTTCCTTTGCTTCACTGCACACACACACTGCACACAATCTCTGACTCATAACTGGGCGCTGCATACAGGGAGAGGGAGTGGCTGCTAGCGCAAGGGTCCTGCAGCCAGTTTGCCCATGCATATCTAAATGGCGGCTGCCAGCTGAACCCATGTGGTTGTGGGCAGGGGTCACCTACCGTCTACACGAGTGCAGTGACTGCCTGTTCCTTGACTGACCTTAAAGGGCCTGTCACAGCAAATGCTAATTTAGGGGTCCGCAAACTGCGGCTTTCCAGATATTTGGGACTAAATCCGATTATCCCTCACCATTAAATGTTCTGGCTAGGGTTGATTCGAGAAGCAGTTCAAAACATCTGGGGAGCCAAAGGCGGCGCGATTCATGGAAATGTTTGCATGGAAAATTAGGGATGTGTGTGCCATTCTGTGTGCAAAACCCCAATACGTCGATCCATGGAATTGACTGTGTGGCCCTTTTTCCTTCACAGGCAGGTGTAAGTACACTTGTGCATAGCAATCGCAGTGTGTTGGTGGGTTTGCATGTCGGATTTAGGGGTGAGTGTACGCAGCCAGGGATCCGGTCGGATTTAGGTGTGTGAGCAGGAATGGTTCACAGGGGTTTGCACGCAGAATTTCCAAAATCCACCCGAGTTATGATACATCATACACATGTTATTGAGATGCCAGTAACAGTTATGGGGGACCCCGTGCAAGGTCCCTCGACATGAATGCCTGCTTGCGGGGTTCCCCATGCACTGTTTGAAGGATTCGTGTATTCTCACCCGGAGAGCACGCTAAGCTGCACTGGCTGTTTTCTGCTTTGCATGGGGGCGTGTCAGCGACGTTAAATCCGCAATGTGCGTATATCGTTTCTTTGCACGGAGAATTCCATGAATACGCTGGGCGTGCATTTTCTATTATGCTCGCAGGCCAGCACGGCGTCATTCTCCGCGTGCAACAGTTGCAGAATGTATGCGCGCTTTTCCATGAATCAGGCCAAAGTGTGTAAACCCCGGCGCTACTATGACTTTTCCATCCTGGTGCCAGAGATAGATATTTGTAGAATATAGGGACTTTCATGTTAAGCATGAGCATTTCTACTGAGTCCCCGGAACTGCTTCCATGGGTCTTTTCAGGGGAAGGATCAACGGGGTCTGCCAGACATGAAATGCATCGCTTTGCCAACTATTGATGTGGATTCTTCTCTGCCTGTGGCACCCAGCAGACCAAACTGCGCCGGGTGGCATGAGTGCCACCCACAAAGCAATATGCATGGTCAGAGTCCCTATGGAAAATCACGCCACCCATGGAGCGGGCATATTGTCCTACATGTGTTCAGGCCTGGCACATACAAGTCTTTTGGTAATCGTAGACATAGTGCAGAAGAGCCATTGCAGAGTTATGTGACTTGTGTGGATAGCTGTCTTTTGGACCCCATAACACTTTGACTTCATGGTTCTAACCTCCTAAATGCTTCCGGCTTAAATGAACATGTACTAGGCTTTTCCTAGACATGTATTAATTAACTCATCCAGTTTTTACAGCTATAATTAATTTCGTCCGGAACAATTAAAATGGTTTCTAGGTCATGTGTGCCCTTTTTGTTGCCTCTAGGTTTCTGTTATTGACAGTAGTTTAGTATGACAAAGTATATGGTGGGTGCAAAACATGGGTGTGGGCTGGTTAATCTCTAGTACTCATTTGTTGGGGGCTAACGATCCAGCCTAGATTTATGGGGATTTGTCTAGAAGAGAATCATTGTTGGGGCGGGTGGCGTGCTGAAAATGTTTATATTGGTTGGCTGGGGGGCAACCAGAAGGATTTCATATTTTTTGATTTTGGCTATAAGGTGGTGATTTAGTCCAACCAAAAAGCCGAAACGAATGTATTAGTGTACAGCTAAGGCGAGATGGCATATGAGGAGGGAACAATGCTTTTAGGCGTTGTTGGATTCCATACCCACTTATACACTGCCTATGGCCATGCAGATCCTTATGGCCGTTCACCCCCACTTCCTGCCCCTCCCCACCCGAAACACACCCTGCTGGGATCTCTTTCAACTAGCTTTATCAAGCCTTAACATCCCACTTTGCACTCAACATGCCAAAGCAGTCTTCTGAAAGTAATGGTTTAATTAGTGCTGTAAACGCTCTGCTGGTGTAATGAAAATGTCTTAACCAGGTCTGCTTTCAGCCACTTGATTTACAACCTGTATGTGGGTACTTAGCTGAAGACCTGTAAAACGTAAGCATTGGCAAAGCCAACAGTCTTGGCAGTATTTATTTTATGTATTGGGTATTTATAATACACAGTTTGTTTAGAGGCGTAAATGTGCATCATTTTCCAGCTACTGCCATTAATGTCCAGCTTGTACCATTACAGCAAAGCCAGGCAAATACTTTTCCCATGTCTAAAACGGTTGGCATTGCCAATGCGTGTTCTTCAATATAAGCAAAGGCCACTTGCTGTCTCCTGGTTCCAGACTCTAGGTGGCGCCTTTTGAAGAAGTTGGGCAGCGGTGCATCAACCAGCAAAATGGCGTTCTTACTGAGCTCAGTTTCCTCTCCAATGCATGGTTCGGATGAGAAGCCAAGTATTATGAAATCAAAATGCCCAGCAATACTGGTAGACGAGAAGCCAAGGATTATGAAATCAAAATGCCCAGCAATACTGGTAGACGAGAAGCCAAGGATTATGAAATCAAAATGCCCAGCAATACTGGGAGATGAGAAGCCAAGCATTATGAACTCAAAATGCCCAGCAATACTGGTAGACGACAGATGGCCTGAATGGGTCCAACGAGGAATCGCCAGCATAGGAGATGTGGTTCACGAGGACAACCTGGTACCATTCGAGACATGGCATGCAAAGTTCTCCCTCCCAGACACAGAAAGGTACCACTACATGCAGCTGAAACACGATTGGACGACCCATAGACACATAACACAAGACATGCCAGAAAGCTCCCCATTTGAGAGAAACATAGTTTTGGACCAGGTGGACCGGAAAGTCATCTCTACCATGTACAATGTGATAACATCATTTGCGACACCGGAACTAACCAGCTTGAAGGCAAAGTGGGAACGGGATGTGGGTCCCCTTCAACCGGAGGACTGGGTGGAGGCCCTGATGTACCCGCGAGAAACGACAATTTCCTCAAGGCTTAGACTGGTCCAACTGAAAATCCTGCACCGCACCTCTTACCCGAGAGTGGCTCTCTTCCGCTGCGGCAAATCCTCGGGCGCACGATACCTACGCTGCAAATGTGAAGAAGGTACCTTTTTCCACATCTTGTGGGAATGTAGTAAGATACAGCGGCTCTGGCAGAAATGCTGTGATAAACTGTCTAACGTTATGGGTAAAGAGATACAGAGATGCCCAAAACTCCTTCTCCTGGGGATCTCCAGTGACACTGACCTTTCCCGTTATGAGAAATTGTGCTGGTCAACCGCAATGGCAGTTCTCAGGCGGAACATTGCGCAACTGTGGGGATCGGAACGTACGCCAAGCTTTGAAAAGTGGGTCACGGATGTGGACATATGCGCTATAATGGAACATAAAGTGTACGCAGCAAGGGGTTGCCCGCAAAAAGCGGACAAAATATGGAGAAGATGGGAAGAGGCTAGCTAAAGGACAAGGGTGGCTCCACAGCCTCTGTGACTGAGAGATGCCCCGGGAGAGTGGGGGTAATGCCTCTGCCATGAATAGCCTATGCCACGTGGTCATCTGATGTCAAGTTGACGGTCTGTCGGACCATGGTCCCGGAAGTTGAGTTTTTGAATGTTTTTGGTTTCTTGATTGTCTCTCTCTCTCCACATCCTATCACATGCACCTGGATATGTAGATATTGCATATGCTCCTCTCCCTTCCAGTCCACCCCTTCCCTTCCCTTCCCTTCCGCTGCTGCCCCAAATTTTCCCCCTCCTTTCCCACGTCCCTACCCTGCATTGCAGAGAGATGAGCGTAATGTTGTATGTTGTTTTATGTTTCAAATCAATAATATCTTTGATAAAAAAAAAATATATATATACTGGTAGAAGAGAAGCCAAGGATTATGAAATAAAAATGCTCAGCAATACTGGAAGACGAGAAGCCAAGGATTATGAAATCAAAATGCCCAGCAATACTGGTAGACGAGAAGCCAAGGATTATAAAATCAAAATGCCCCGCAATACTGGTAGACGAGAAGCCAAGGATTATAAAATCAAAATGCCCAGCAATACTGGTAGATGAGAAGCCAAGGATTATGAAATCAAAATGCCCAACAATACTGGTAGATGAGAAGCCAAGGATTATAAAATCAAAATGCCTAGCAATACTGGTAGATGAGAAGCCAAGTATCATGAAATCAAAATGCCCAGCAATACTGGTAGCTTCCAAATCTTTCTGGTTGGTATGAGATGCCATCCTGGAAAAATTCAGTTCTGATTAACAACTGTATGAAACAGGTGGTGGTGCCGGAAACACGAGAGCAACTGAAGAACAAGGCAAAGGGTATTACATCAAAAATTCATTTTATATTGTTATAGATTGTAAAAAAGTCTTTAATTAATTCATTTTGTAAAACACATCCTATATAACAGACATTCATACATTCATTCATACTAATACAGCTCAATACAGCTCTAAAAATAGTACATTTACATTTTTTAAAGGGAAATGTGACGAAAGTGCAACAACTGTTCCATTGTTAGGATAAAAAATACGCTTTCTAAAAAAACAATTAATGGGATCAAAAGCAAACAGATACAAATTCTGTGTAATGGAAATGTCAACAACACTTCCAGTGTTCAATGATAATGGTTCATTAACAACTGGCCTAGGTTTGAAGGACCACAGTGCACATCTATAAACCAACAAGCCACTGAACATCTTCCTTTTAACCCAAAATGCCGCCAATACTTCAGAATCCCGGCAGTCAGTGCGGGAGTCACTCAGAAGTGAGGACATCAGATAAGCCTACACTCCTATTCCTCGAAAGGTTAAATTCCACTTTGAAAGCAGCAGCCAAATAAATGATGTGCCTGATTATTAAAGGTGGAAGGTTTTGGCATCCAGAACTATATCGTTATCATTCCCCGTGTTGTAGTTTTCCAAAGGTGGACCTTCATGTTTCATTATCAGGAGTATAACAAAATGCATTCCACTCCTTAATGAAGATGAGGTCATGATTTTGTTTTTTTTGCTTCAGTGACTGGCACTGAAGCTTGAGGTCACAGCTAAGGTCTGGGCACAGCCAACAGTGTTCTTGTCTCAAGGCCATTGCCATTCTGCAGCCTCCCTCTGTCTGGAGGTCGCCATTGGTGATGTCAGCGGGCGGCCATGTTTTATGGCCTTGCCTAATGTGCCGCTGTCCCTCTGCAATGCCGCAGAGTAAAGAGTTGGCTGTGACAGGAGGAGAACAGCACCAAGGGGAGGCATTCAGCATATTACACCCTTCCCCACCCCTCCCCCCCGCTGCACCCCCCACATTCTAATGCATGGTCCTGATGGATGAACGATGCCACTCAGCATCGCTCAGCTGCTTGATGTGACGCTGATGAGAAATGCGCCAGGCTGTCTTCTTGAACTCGTAATTATGTCACCCTGGCTTATTTAAGGAAACAAGCACATGGGCCTTGATAGATGAGAGTCCTGGGATTCAGCTTTACGGCTCCGGTGTGAGTAGGAGAATATTATTTATGGCGCGCCTAACCGTGGCTGATAACATGCAGCAGCACTATCAGACATACTTCATCACCATAAAGCAACAAAAAACACATTTCTCAGGTCACCGGTTCAAGTCTTCCTTTGCAAAAGTTCACACAAGTCCCATAAAATAGAGTCTCCTCACCTGACATGATGCAGAGCGAGACAGTGGCAAAGGCAGAGGCGCGATTAATAACTAAAGAGCGGAGGGCGCAGGTGCACCAAGTGCGCCGCGCGACCGGTGCCGCAGCGGAGCGTCCTTCCGAACAGGAAGCCGCGACAAATAGACCAATGGCGTACACTAAAACATTTCGGATCAGGATATGACTACTGAATCTTTCTAGAAAATGGGTGAATGTATCAGGCTACCGGGGTAAGGCTAAGAGGGCCCTGGGGATGATTCCAGAATATTGCCTTCATATATAAGGTTAAATATGTATATTTCATGGATTTTAACAATAGTATATTGAATGAGAATGTTTGGTATGTATTTTTACTGTATTGTATAATTTGTGATTTTTTAAAATGTGTTAAAGGTTGAGGTTTTCTCAGCCATGTAACAATTAAAACAATTAATTTTTAAAAAAATAGCTTTGAAGTGGAACACTTGCAGGTAACACACCCAAGTTCTTTTGGGGATTTTAGAAGAGATATTCTAGTGGGGGCAGCAGGAATGCATTTATAAACTGACTGGCTATGCTGTATGTGTGTACTTCACTGAAGTCCTGTAAAAAGTAAGCATTTTCATTTCTGTGGACTGCAATACATGAGTGGACGGAGGCCATTTATACATATTTCTATGCGAGTGGCAACGGAGTCTCAAAACTTACTTTCCACCAAAGGTACCTTGCAACTTGCAAGAGATTGCAACATGTGTAAAGGCAATTGCAAATTGCAAGCTGCACTTTGTTTAGTTCCCCCTGGCACTTTGCGTCCGAGGATCCTGCACTTTGACTAGCACTGGCTTGGCACATGCAACATCCTTCCATACCTCTGGACCCTGGTCTTTTCTTAATCTGTACTTTTTTGGCTTGGCTGCTTTTAATGATGCTGATGCGTTCAATGAATTAAGAAAAATAAATGAAACATAAGACCACATTTAAAAGAATGTTTTTAAGAATGTTTTTTAAAGTTTTTTTATTTTTTAAAGTTTGGAAATTATTTATTTTCATTTACTAAATCCAACAGCTTTTCTTTTTCCTATTCGGCTTTAGATGAAAAGGGACTATGCTATTCGGCACATCCCTAGTTCATGTGTTCTGTGACTTGGGATTTGAGACTTGACGGCATTGACACCACTGGTCCCAAGTTTGGGTCATGAATAATATGCAAAGCGGGATTCATTTTTCATGACTCATACCCATCCTAAAGAAACGCAAAGGATTAGGCTCATCAACCTTAAGAATGTACTTAGGAGACCTCTGAAGATTAATAGTGAGTGCTGCCTGTGAGTGTACAAGGTCCCTCACCTGGGGGAGGCATTACACAGGCCCTCAGACTCCAGTGGTAATGGCATGTCACTATTCGGGTGATCTAAGTTAGACAGTTGTTCATTCTCCATGGTTGGTCTTCATCAAAACATCTGCCCGAATACCCAAATGGACTTCTGGAAAACCCGGTAAAGCCCTTAGTGCAAGCCTTCTGTGGTATTTAGTTCTCCACGTGCTTGCTTACCCTCTCTTATTCTCCACTTAAAGTACTTAAGCGCACCCTTAAGTTACTATGGTTAAGTAGTAAAAATACAAGTGGTATAGCAGGGGCCAAAGGGGCTCCATAATAAATGTTTGCAATGTGTTCCGGTTACCAAGCCATGAGCCGTACCCGCATCCCTCCGGTCCCCATTCCGAGCGGCCAGGATTTCCTCCATGAGAGCGCTCTCTCTCATCCTGGAAATGAGGCGACGCAAGGCTCACCATCAAGATATGAAGTGGTGTATGAGTTGCGCCTTTCTACAGACCTACAGATATCGCTTCATTGTATTTTTGATCAGGATTCATTTTTTGTGTCCCCGGTTATGTACCCACGGTTGCGCTGCCACCTACTTTGACATGCTTTGGTGTCGTATAGGTAGATTCCATCGGGTTAGATTTTGACGCAGACGAATTAGTTGAATTCATTTGCCAATCATTGCCACAAATATATGTGTGGGGGGGAGTTTGAGTAATAATAAAGGTGAGGGGGGAGTTGCAAGGTGTCTCCACTGCATGCATTTGCAGTGAAAGATAAGAAAAGAAGAAATAAAATTGAATAAATCGTCTGCGGCAAAAAAACTCGATGGAATCACATAGATCCCTTTGGATCGGTGCTTAATACACTACTAAACCTATTAATGGAAAACAAAATTGTCTCAGGAGGATAGTTCAGCGACAACGTGCTCGCCTTGGAAGCAAGACGGCTCAGAGCAACACAAGTTCGATACCCTGGTTAGCGCTTAGAAATCTCTGGGTATTAAGCACGATATAAATAACCTATCGTGACGCGCGCGCGTGCCTGCGCGTATTGTCGCCTATTTCTCACAGGCCGAGGTTCAGCTCTGACCCTATGCTGCTAGTGCACTATGACACCCAGCCTCCACTCCCCATTTCATCTGGAGGATGTCTGAGTGATTCTACTGTTGCTCCGGCATTTCTGCAGGACCTACACAATTTCCGGAGGACATTGGTACCAACTGCCATCACACAGGCCCGATAAAGCTATACCCGAAAGAGCTCTTCTGCCCATTAGCCGCGATGCACCAAACCAATAACTTGACTCACTCTAAAACACACACTCTATCAGCTACTCGCCTACTCACTCATTCTCGGTCTCACTCATATGTCTATTAACTTATTGTCTCGTTGCAATTTCCCTCACTTACTCTATGAGCATGGCAGCATTGGCCTACAGGAAACTCGGGAGATTTCCCGGTACGCCTCGACTCCCTGGGCCTCTTTTTCCAAATGTTCCCAAAGGAAAAGGGTTGGGCTTGCTGACAATGTGTAACATGAGGCCACTTTGAAACATATTTCCAGGCCCTCGTTTGGTTCCCAGTCTACCCCTGTTTATCTTTGTAACTAAGTAGCCTACTCATCTCTGTACCAGCGCCACCATGCCTACGGGCTTTTGTGCGCTATACAAATAAAAAATAAATAAATAGAAATCGCTCAATGATTTCCAGGCTCGGACACTCACTCGTGCCTGTATTCACTCCCACGCCCACCGTGTCATTCGCGCACTCAGACCCTCGCTCACACGTCCCCTCCCTGCAAGCTGTCACTGGAAGACGCACTGCACGCGTAAAAAAAGCCGGGCATTACTGCCAGCTTCCGTATGAACTGCCTCGCGAGTGAGCACGCGTGCCAGAGACGGCGGCCTTGGTGCAGTGCTCGGCTCGGGATCCCGGCATTAGGCGGGGGCTGTTTGTGTTCGTGCTGTGGAGCAGCCCGGTGATGAAGTATGGCGGTCCTTTAATAATTTATAGAAATTCTTTGATGTTGTAGTAATTACATTAAAGGTCACATATCAAAGGTAATTTAAGTGAGCAGCTGTGATGGTTTCTCAGAAGCAATCAATACCGCTGTCCGTGGTGCTGATTTCACAAAGGGGACTGCCAGATTAGGGAAAGGTTATTACCACGCAGGCAGGCAGGCACCAGGGAAATCACGAGCCGGCTGCGGAGGTGCCGCCCCCTTTCCACGCCTGGAATGACGCTGCTCACCACAATCTACACTAATCCTTCGCGCCGGGTGCGTGGCACTTTGCTGGTTAGCCTCAAGGCGTGACCAAGGACACAGTGAAGGCTGCTGTGCAGAATGCATAGGCTGGAGTGGTGCGTGTGGGGCTGCAAGTGCTGTGTGCGTGCGTGCGTGCGTGCGTGTGCTTCCTCAGCCACTCACCAATTCCTGTGGCTTAGGAGTAGCCGGGGGACCTACTGAGCTCGCCTGGCCTACCACCGATTGTCGCCCTCTTTTTTTTGTAAGCAAACCCTGTTTTTGTGTGAAAATGCCATCGATGGGCTAGTTTATGACGTCATACCACCTGACAAGCAGTGATAATTTGCTGGCTTCTTTGTCCAGGCTAATTAGACCCTCACCTTTAAAAGGCGCATAACATGCAAGGCCAGCATGACTAATCGAGACCGAGCCTCGTGGCTGACATGTGCTGGTGGACCCATGTTCGTCCCCTCCCTCCTGCCCATGTTCTCTGCAACGACCTTTGGATTGGGTTCTGCTGCTGTCAACAGACACATTTTCCAAATAGGTGCTGGCCAAAAATGTGTTTGCATCTGGAGGAGTGGGCAGGCATATCAGGTGGACAGGAACCTGGACTTTATCTAACAATAACAGCCCCCAGTCCATTCCGCCCAATGGGGACTCTTCTATTGGCGTACGTCATATGTTCAGTAGTGTGACCCCCAATGGAATCCTGTACCTACTCCCAAGCAACACTTACATGGGTTGGCATTCAGCTCAAAAACCCTCCCGCCTGAGCTCCCCTAGTATTGTGGCCATCATTGCTTGTAGATGACTTCATGGAAATTGGCCGTGCCAATCATGCAAGGCCAGTTTCCCCTCAATAAATGGCAGCTCGGCTAGAGATCGGGTGTGCTATTGGCTTAGCGCCCCGGCTCTCTGCCAGAGGTGTGAAATGATCTATAATGGTGGTGAGGAATAATAACCAAGGCTGTAATGTGAGGGGGAAGGGCTGCAATATTATATCACCAGCAAATTGTAAAATTCAGAAACCATCAATATTATTGGGGGAGCATATGGTTTCTATTATAGAGCACCTCTCAGCCAATCAGAATGCTAGAAAGTATACCAAACCTTCCAGCTTGTGCATCAGGATAACATCATGAAACTTTCTTTTTAGTTGCAGAGCTCCTTGTACTCCTAGCATGACATACCCCAGGGGAGACATGCTCGCTTGAGAAATGACCTTCCACCAACCCTCGTCTTCATCTAGGGGAATAACTTGGAAGTGGGTCTTTGACTCCCAACAGGACCCTTCCCTGGGTCTACAAGCTGCACACATCAGGGACCCGGCAAACCCAGAAACCAGCAATTCATGAGGATATGCAAGAGTGTAGAGGAAAATCCCAGAGATGATTTGATATAGGAAGTTGCAAGTAATTGGGCCTCATGACGAGGCTGGCAGTAGCCGTGCCTGTAGTACACAGTATTCATTTTTTTTGCGGCACCCAGAAATGGGCAATTACCGGGTCATTACGGCCTTGCTGGATCCGGTATTTGGCCATTCCAAGGTGCCGTAAAAAATTCTATGGCGGTGCCGGTGCTTCCGACATGCTGTGCTTGCGGGTGCCTTTCATTCCGACGGGTCAGACCTGGCGGAATGAAAGGCACCCACGAGCACGACTCTGAGTTTGCCGGTCTGGATACAACGCTACCGGCATGCTTACCGGTAGCGTTGTACCCGGGCCGGCAAGCTCATAATGAGGCCCATTAACTATGTCCCTTCCTCAGAAAGGCATTGGCATGAAACCCTCTCAAAGACTGAATGTGTCAATGATTGAGTGCAGAGGTACCACTGGAGCTTTCATGAGACAAGGATAACAAGATGGTGCAGGCCTTGCTCCAGTGGCAGCGATGGATGTGGGTGGATTTTGGGGGATATGGGCAGCGGAGCTAGGAGAGGTTGGCAATCCCAAAGAGTGACTCCAGTACGTTTTAGAGAATGCTAGGGCAGGCACAATGTATCTGATGTGCTGAATATTTGTGCAAAGATCACTATTTACCAAATGCTATTCACTTTATTCAAAACTATAAAATAATATTTCACTACTCACATCTTTCAATAACATATGTCGGTTGTACTGCATGCCTTTGACAGTCAATATACTAGACAGTGCATTACACTCTTCGGTAACAATGCATGCAAAATGAGCCTACATACATATAAGGCAACAGCAGTGATCACATTAAGGAAGGCATGACTTAGGGTCTGGTGTGAGTATTGCACTTTGACCACAATTCTCTATGAACCCCCTCTCCTGATGTATGTGTTTAAAATACCATGAGATCACTGAATACGGATAGAGAACACGGCCCTCGCACACTGTAGCATCTACTCTATACATAGTTACACTTGGGCGCAGTAGTGCCCCAGTCAATTAGAGTACTGCCAGGGATAGGAATAGGCATGCCAGGTCGTGTCTCATTATGTTCCCTCTTCCTCCCACGCTCAGCTCCGCTGCCAGACCTGAGAGCGCTAGGATGCAAGTGCGGGGAGGGCCTGCGTTCAGGATCAGGTTATGTCACTCTGACAAATGATGGAAAGGGAAGATTGCACATCTGCTGGAGAAAGGGGCTCTCTTCAGATTCATCCAAACAGGAGCAGTTCCCTCTATTGCTGGAATGCCCTCCCTCTCTCTCCTGCCAGTTCTCTCTGTGTGACTCTCCTTCTGATCCGTCTCTTTCTCACTATCTCTTTATTTCTCGCTATTTCTTTTTTTCGAATGCCCCCTCTATCACGATCATTCATGTTCTTTCTCTTCATCACTTTGCATCACGTTAATATGCCTCTCTTCATCTCTCAATCTCTCAGAAACCTTGTCTTCCAATTAATTGTTCTTTACATCTGTCTCTCTCGTGTCTCGGAGGGATAGCTCAGGGGCAACATGCTCATTTTGGAAGCAAGACCACACAAAGCACCACAGGTTCGTTAAGCGCGTTATAAATAAAGCCCTGCTTTATTTATTCAAGCCCTGCAGTAGTGGTATTACTTGGCCAATGATGGTAGCAGTTGCAACAAGGGGCCTCATTACGACCCAGGCGGTAAGGGTTTTACGGCGGCGTTAACAGCGTTAGCAGGTGTTAAAATCCATGGCGCTAAGGGACCATGGAGTTAATTACGCCACCGTAATTTACGGTGGCGTAATTAACGCCTTCCCCACTCCCATTATGCCCTATGGGGCAAAAATGGGAATGGGGAAGGGTAAATGGGGATTGGGGACTTACCGCCCCGCCAAGGTCGGAATGGGGCGGTAAGTCCGCCAACCACCATGGCGTAAACATAGTTTACGCCATGGTGGTAAAGTCACGGCCCAGGCGGTAACTTACCGCCTGGATCGTAATGAGGCCCAAGGTGTAAGTACATGGGCCTCTAATAGCTGAGCCGGAAACATATACAGTAGCCAAAACTGTTGGCTTTGTCAACGCTTGTTTTTAACAGGACTTCAGTGATGGACATGCATAGCACTTATAGATCCGAGTGGTTGAAGGCAGACCTGGTTAAGACATGTGTATTACACCCGTAGCAAGTTTACAGCTCCTATTAAGTCATTAACTCTCAGAAGACTGCTTTGAAAAAACACCAGCAGGCACTTTGAGTGCAAAGTTTGATGGTAAAGCTTGAATAAAGCGTTCTGAAATACTTCCCGTGTTGAAGTGCTTTGGGCAGGAAGGGGCAGACTCTTGGTGGGAATTCCATAGAGATTAGCATGGCCATGGGCAGTCAATGGGTGGGCAAATAGCCAAGCAACACCTGCAAGCTCTGTGTCCCTCCTCATATGCCATTGCTCCCTACCTGCACTCTAATGGAATAGTTCATTGGTGTCGCACGCCCACACCATAATAGCCGAAACTAACAACAGGCAGCCGTCCTCCATCCGAGGGCACTAGTCACTTCCCATCTATTGCCTGAATAAGCCTGCCTGCAGCTCTTTATGGATACTTAGCAAAGAAGGGCGCGGATGTAAAGATGTTGGGAAAGAATCCCAGAGCATTGGAGCAGAATGAGAAAACACGTGTTGGCTTGTTTTCCCTTTTTTTGACAGTGGCTTCTCAAGTCCCAAAGCTCGGATGATGTAGGCGGTGCACAGGCAAGTGGTTTCAATGCAGAATGCAACATTTGCAAAGGGGGAAAGAGGTGTGCGAGGTGTTTGTAGAGGGATCCCAGAGACGGGGGCTCTAAAGGACTGTGCTTCCCCGCGTGGGCATAGCCCCCTTACACATGCAAGCCCGGCACACCCGCGCTTTGTGGGAGATGCCATGCAGTTGTTATTGGGTTCACCCACCGCTCTCCTTGTGTGTAGGGCTGTTCATAGGTGCTGTGCCTGGGCGCAGGGACCTCTTTCTGCGCTTGAACAATGGGGCATATGACTATGAATGCTTCTGCAGACACTTTGCAAAAAATGCAGTACAATTGTGCATGCCGCTTGTAACGACGGGGCAAACATTGCTCCAGTGCAAAGATCCAATGCACTTTTACCCACTGGCTTGTGGGTAATTGAATTACCCATCAGAAATTCCAGAGCATTTTTATAGTATTTCGGTTACAGTGACCTACTTTTGAAAAAAAGATTTGACGTAAGGCCACCAGTAAATATGCTTTCTGGGACTAGTTCCACTTTACCCATTATAAAGCTCGGACTACAAGTCCCAGAATGCAAAGAAAAAAAAACAGGACTGGATAAGCACCTGCAGATTGGAATGGGTCATGTTGGCAACTATGAATCTGCAAGCTCATCAACATTTCCCACCAATGACATTCAGCTGCATCTAGTGTTGATGAGCATAAATATACGGTTTTAGCACATCACTATGTCAGCGAGGTACACACTCATGTAGGCAGAGAGGAAGCTCAGAATTGTTGTACAGTGGCTACAGGGACAGCATTATTCTAGCATTCCCACTCCATTGCACAAGCGCCCGGTCCCATTTTCTGAGTCACTAATTCGCTACCGCTGCCCAAGAAATGCCCCAGATAAACACAGCCGAGAGCAGGAGGATTAGAGCGGCTTGCGCCAGATTGCCTGTAAAGACAGGAGCAGAAAAGCACGGTCTGCTAGCAAAAGATTTGCAAATGGCAATACATGTAAGAATACATTAGGGGCAGAAATATTTTGGGACATGGATATTTTTGTGTGTCATATAAATATTCTACTTCATTTGAACAGGAGGGATGCCTCACCCCGGGAAAATTGTGAAACAGATCATTGGAATTGACAATGATGTGGTGTAGAAAGCCATACACAGCTGTTACCAGATAGGTTTCTTTTTTTGTTCAAAAGGATGTATTCTACTACTATGACATCATGTCAGTGGACTATGGACGTCATAATCCACTGCTGTGACATCACTGCAGGGGTATAAAGTGGCGTTAGCACCCCGTTCCAAGGGCTGGAACGGGGGGATAACGGTCCAGCATCTCAGGTTAACGGCCCGAAAGAAGCGAGGGTCGGTTAACGTGGGCCACGGCCCGTTACTCCCCGTCTCAGCCCTTGGAACCCGGGTTACCAAAGCAGTAACCCAGGGTGCTAAATAAAGAAATGTTCATTAATTGGTTGCCATGCGCGTCCTGTTCAAGTAATAAAAATAATGATCCAAAATGGCCACCATGGTTGCAGAAGGCGGAGCTCCATAGGGAGCCCCTCTTCTATTAACATGGCGGCCGGAAAAGCAAGGAGGGAAGCTGCTGCGGTGGCAGCGGGGTAGGCAGCCTGCACATTCCATGGAACGCAGTTTGAGATTAGTGGTTTCAGCCCAGGTTTCATGGAACCTGATTGGCTGCTTCCCTGGCCTAGATGCTAATGTTCTTTCTCTGCCTCCTCTGGTCTCCTTTAACCCGAGGGAAGCAGAAAAGTCCCCGTACCCTTTACTTGTTGTCACTGCTTTTGACAATGTCTAACCGGTGGCTCTTTACCTGACAGGTTCAGGCCCACTGCATTTTTGCAAAGCAACCCTGGAAGGGAGGGACAGGGTGAGGAAGGTAAGAGAGGGGCTGGTGCCTTGCAGGAAGGCCAGTAGCGGAGGCAGCTTTTGGTGCCATGCGGGGTAGCTAAAAGGGCACCAGTGGGAAACAGGGGGGCGCACTGGGCACCAGGGGGAACCCAAAAGGGGCCAACACCCCCCACACTCCTATTGGCTCCACAACTCAGAAGGGCAGGTATAGTTTTGATGCTTACTGGAGGGGGCACACAAGGGCAGCAACATAGGCTCTTAAACAAGGCTTTACTTTGGTTGCCTGGAAGGGCAGACACTTGCAAGGATAGTGTGATTGCAGGACAGCAGGTTTGATTTGCTGAGGGGGGGCGTGAAGTGTAGGTGCCTATTCCCATATGCCTCCCCTTTAACGCCCAGCAGTATCGGTCCATGGGGACAGCAGAGTGGGGTCTGTAATGGGGCAGAGGGCAACACAAATCACGATGAACCACAGGAGACACGTTTACCTCTATGTTCCCTGTGGCATCATAGACCATTTGACATTCCCTCGGGAGCCAGATTCAAGTGTAAAGGTGTGGTATTAGCACTAGGGCAACGTTTGCACAAGTGCAAAAACATACTTTAAACACATTTTGCACTAGACCAATACATATTGTTTGCACTAGTGACATTTTTGCCATAGTGCTCATACCATGAAAAATTGCACTTGTCACAGTGCAATTGTTTTCGAATGTGGCCCCAATGTTTTTTGCACTAGGGCAAACTTTGTCCTAGGGGTAATACGGTGTTTCTTTGCACTTGCATTGGCAATCTGGCCTCAGATATCATTCAAAAGCTCTCAGTGGAAGACTCCCCCATTGTTAATTTTGACCCCTCTCCAATATTATATGTTGCACGTTGTACTCAAGATGTTGACATCTTATTGACTAGTGATAGAGTGACTGAATGTTTTATTGATCATGTGATCAAAAGTATAAATGAGTAAATCAGTCATTCGGTGTGACAGTCACTAGGAGGCCATATGGAAAGGGCGCACTATCCGGCTTGTGCTGCAAGTCGAGGAGAATCCCACAGGGATATCATGACCGGTTCTGCATCCGGCACATCCAATGTTCCCTGAGGGCTCACCTTGTGATATGCACTCCGCAGATGCAGATCACGGAATCTCTGCATGCAGGTGGAGACCCTGGGGCAGCAGTCCTGTAAGGAGCTCCTTCGCTAGAGTCTCTCACTCGACGCAGCGAATGCTGATTTTCTCTCCACTTTTCAGCAATGCCGCATGATGGCACGAAGACAAATGTGAATGGATTTCATTTCTCCCGCTCTCAGAGAGATTGGTGCCTCACTCACGCAACTGCCGCGTGTCCCACATCCAGGAATCAATTTAGGAAGAAAATCCCACAAACACGATGATTCTACTCAACAGGTGACACGCTGTGGGTCTCGGAGATAACGAGCTTCATCCACCACATCTGCAAGAGTAAGAAAGTAGGACACTCTGTGAGCACAAATGAAGGCGGGTGTCACCTTGATATATAAACAGAACTAGTCTCAAGATAATCCTGGGTCACTGACTGCACAAGAATAGGACATGTCCAAAACATTGAACCATTTCTGCCCGATTAGGGGCCGTGTCTGGAGATGAATGTGGGCGTGGTCTAGTACTAACAATGCTGTCACTGCTGTCAAGGATTCCAATTTGGCAACACCTTGCTAGCTCATCATTTATTTTATTATTTATTTTGTATGTTGTTGTTCCAAACGCAAACCTTCCTTGAAAGCTGCAGAACGTTGGACATTGTGCGGGGGAGCAGCATATGGGCCGGCGTCGTCTAACACCCTTGATATTCTGGAGCTGCTCACGAATGTGTTCCTTAGCCACAGCATCAGCATGAGGATGCAAGGCCGGTCGAACCCCAAAATGAACATCAGAAGTACCTGTACGGATTCACAGGAAACACATCGCCTGGAGACCAATTCCGTTGGTGACGGTGAGCGGGTGAAAAACTTCAAAAAAATTCAAGAATCAACCGGAATACAACCCATTCTGATACAGAACAAGCAGAATGGGCACAACTACACTCACCCCCCACCTTTAGAAACCTGTCCAGATCTACCCAAATTAACATCTCACCCTCTAAATAATTAGACCTAACCATTATTACAAGGGTGCTGAAGTTAATCTACAGATTGGGTCCGATTCTGAAGTTAGTGTTAAGTACCGAAAAGGTTGTTAAAAGCATCAACGACCTTTTTAGGTCCTTAAGACCTATTCTGAAGGTGGCACATTCTTCTGAAGTCGGTATGAATGTGACACTTTCGGAATATATGTGGCTGTTGCTCGGATGGGTGGGAAACCAACCTATCAACCGCCTCATTCGTTACCCGCCACTTAAGACAGGTATTCTTGTGGCACTCCTCCACTTCTAAATGTGCGCTAAAGTGGCGCACATATACGGTATCATGTTGGTGCCGGTATTGTGGAGTAGTGCCACGGGAAGCTGATCACAATGCAGATAGGTGGCCAAACCTTGGTGTTTGGGAGGTGGGATGGATGGGACACTCATATGCAAATACAGCACAGACAAATGTCCCTTTCCATGATGCAGTGTTGTGGTGGAAGGAGGGATCAGATCCCTCCTTCTACCAGAGTTTGTGCTGTATTTTTGCAGGAATTGTTTTGCAGTTAAGTGCTCTTGTATCACTGTGTTCTTGGCAGCACTTTCGTAAAATAACGACATAATCGTTATTTTAAGAAAAGTGCTGCTGAGATTTTTCCATTGCGCTAGTTGTGCCCAAAAACAGGCACAATGAACACGGTGCACTATTGTGCTCACGAAGACGCCCAGGCCCACTTGAGAATAGTGGTGGAGCCTGGGCGTCCTGATGTGGCACAGCGAATCATGCTCTTTAGCACGCTCACTGCACCAACTTGAGAATCGGGCCTCAGTCGTTGGTCTTTTCTGTCCCCAAATTTATTTTTAATTGTAAGCATTAGGATATAAAGGTAAAAGGGCAGACCAGTGGGCCAATTCAGTTGCGCCCACATTGCGGGCACGTGCAGCACTGTGGATGTTGAGGGGATGTAGAGAACACCTCAGTGCGGCTTCAGTAACATATTACTTTCCAGCCTTGCGGCAGCGTCTGCAGTGCATCAAACCGTACAGCTTGTTCTCGCATTGCTCTGCATAATGGACCGTACTAAAATCCATATTATGCTGCCACAGATTCTCTACTTTGAAAAGTTTTCACGCCCGTTGTAAATTACACTTCGGTCAGTGGTGGCGGTCTATGGAGCGTGCAATTGATCAGTAGAGGCTTCTGCAGGGCCAAGTTGATATTTTCACATCTTTCACGTTTCTAGAGCAATCAGGAGTTACATTTCACTTTGGTTAACGAGAAACTGATTATTTAATCTTTCGTAAACGTAGTCAGTTCAGGTGTTAAGAATATTCTGCAGTTACCAAGCCCTAACATTAAACCGGTGCAGGCCACAAACAATTTGAAAATCGGTGGAGCCCAACCCAAGAAGTGTATTTTTTAGGACCAAACAAACTACTGATGTATTGTTACATTCACAGTAGGTCCAGGGTCGCCAATATGCAAGTTGTGGATAAATCCCAAATATCGAAAAATACACCACCCACAACAAAAACTCATGCACAACATTCCATTTGCAGAGAATACTGTGGGGAACAACAATAAGCAGCAAAGGCGCCTGCCACATAAACATGCAACACACATTCCGCTGACACTCAAGATAATCACTTTTGAAGAAAAAAAAAAAAACAATTCAGGTATTCGATCAGGGAAGTAGGTTCTGAAGTTACCAATACACCTGCGATGGGTGAAATTGATCAATTCATCGTCAGGCGGATCGTAGACACAAGTAAGCGCACAATAGAAAAAAATGTATGGACTGTAGGTCCAGAGCAAATGAACACACTTGCGTCGTCGACAACACTTAAATGCCCTTCTGAAGGAAAAAAAAAACAATGATTGAGTGATTGGTACATGAGTAGTCGGTCTGGTGTCACTAACATACATTATGGATTTAAACATATCATTGAGGAATTCACCTTCAGATGGTTCGACAACACCAACACGCGCAAGTTGTGGATGAAGAAAAAGCATCCTCTGATGGCTTGCAATTCCCAATGCATGCCCTGTGGATGAAAGGGAGTAATCGCGCACTCCATCAGCAGTAGGTGCGGGCCAACTGATACGCAAGTTGCGCAAGAGATATGCCTACACAAACAGAGACCACCACACAGAAGAACTGCTGCGAAACAAGGACATGCACAGATGGACAACGATACTCAGAAAGGGCACCTGTGGAATGAACAAACAAATAGAATGGAATACAAGTATGGAACAACAAAAAACACTCAGCATGGAATGACAGGAAGGGCAAACAGCCACAGGCAACACTTCCCAAGAACTCTCCGATATCTAATGTCCATGTGCAGACATTCAGAATGTACAGTGAACATTTTAAGCATGAGGAATTCAGTGGAAAATACAGGTTGGGACGAACAATAAGGTGAAACCGGCAGATGTTTTGAATTGTATAGTTAAGGTGCAAATACTCACGACACTGGTAGTCAGATGTCTACTCTACCCCTCCCAGCGATGCTGATATTAAGGTCCCAGGAATCAGTGCAAATGAGCTAGTTTTCTAATTCCACATCCATCACAATACAGGTGTAACCTTAACACACACTTCGGCCCTACTTCTCAACAATTGTTTTAAATATTGCTATAGGTAAAGGGAGTCTTGTGGAGCAGTGGCATCTAGAGCCATCAGTAGGAATTGGAGGGCATAAGCACAGATACATCTGGGACTTTCATCGAAGTGTACAAATGAAGCGATAAAGAAACTCTGATCCCCTCGCCCCTCTACCCATTGTGATAACAGCACAAAGCTTGATATGCTGCCCTGGTAGTGATCAAAAGAAGACTGGTTATTCCCTTCAAATCTCCTTACCCAATTAATCCTTGCTGGAAAGAGAATAATGCACAAGTAGCAGTCCTTGGTGAGGGTGTTTGTGTTGCTGCATAGGTACAGGACATGTTTGGAAACTAGCAATCAGGTGGAAATGACATAGGATGCAGTATACACACAAGAATTACAATGCCCTCTCGCCAATTATGACCAATAGTTTCAAAAAATGCAATCTTTCAATGGGTCTAAAACACAAACCTATTTTTCTTTATTCTTATTTGTATTGTTTTTCACAGAATTCAAAATCACATAACATAATTCACCTGAAACGAATTTACAGTACTAATTAGCAGTGCAGATTTGACACTGCTGTCCTACCAATTTATCAAACACACTTATTTCTTACACACCACTCATACATGCCACATACCCACATAACCAATTATAATCAAAAGACAAAACACATTCAAATCATGTAAAGTTGTAAGTAACTAAACGGACTGGATACATATAACCAAAAAAAAAATAATTGTCTAGAATTGTGCACATTTTTCACTGTTTTGGTGTTACTGTGTACAGGGTATGTAACCATTACTTATATTGTTACAAAATGTCTACTTCTTAGAGATATATATATATATATATATATATATATATATATATATATATATATATGTATGTGTATATATATATATATATATATATGTATATATATATATATATATATATGTATATATATATATATATCCAGGGTCTTCTTCCAGGATGCAGTATTCATGCAAGACACAAGTCAGTAGGCTAAGAAAAAAAGGAAGGCATGCCTCAGAGTAGGGACCGGCTCAGATTAGCATCCTCAAACAATGTTATTAAACTGCTCAAGCACGGATGCAGCAGACAGACTGGATGCAAGCAGAAAGCTGTGCATTTCCCAGCATAGTCGAACATACCGATAACTAGAACACATGCTCATCAACTGAGATCAGCAGAAGGCCATGGATTCCAAATCCTCTTGACATTGGTGGGCATTGGTGTGCAATAAGTCAATGTTCACTATTATTATCCACAAAATAACACTATAACTAGGTTAGGCAAAATAAGATTAAATGAGTTGTCGAGAATCATGCATTTTGGTTAGGAGGTGAAGCTGTCATTTGAGCCCCCTCTGAAACTTCTGCACTTGACCACATTGTTCCCGAGTCCTTTTCAAATGGAAAGAAAGGAGAATGGGTGCTGCATAATTTCATCTATCAGAAGGGAAGTATACAAGTGTCAAAATACTAATTAGTGTGAGCATAGCAAATCTTGTGTGGAGTAAAATTGTATATTTTAAAGCTTTAAATAGATCAGACTTGTAGATGGTACATGATGTGCAGAAGAGCATTTTGAATTGTACAAACAACAAGGTTGTGCGTCAAATGGGTAGACCATCAGTAGAGGCTTGCAAAATTGTTTTTTGTCCCCCAGCCCCTTCCACTCAATGGCCTACATCATAAGACAGAGCAGACAATGAGCTAAACAATGTCACCAGAATGTGAAAGGGCAAACCTGTGCACAGAGAGCTGCACTGTGAGAAAAGATGATTCATTCAGTATTACTTATTCATCTGGTGGCAAATTTGGGATCCGATCCTCAACACTTAGGTTGCACAGATTCAGCTCTCGCAAATATCACTTTATCCTCATTACAAGTTGGACGGTGTGGGTTAAATGTGGTGATATTACTGTATATTGCTGCATTACCGCACCGCCCAATCATGGGTTGTGCAGAAAGTTGGAGGATTCACTGCAAGCTGTAAACTGGAGTCAAATCTGACAACTTTCCACCCGATTTCGGCAGAATTGAAGCCGTCAGAATTACGGCCATGGTAATTCTTCTGAAATTCACATGGAGTCCTATGGACTCCAAATAAATGAGGACTAACACCACCACCGCCACTTCTAATGTTAACCAAGTGGCGGCAACAGTACTTCTATTTGGTGGTATCTCGTAGGATTTCCCACCAAGATACCACCAAACTTATAATGAGGCATTCTTCATTGGAGGGTGGATGCCCAGTTTTTATATTTCTTGCTTGGAGGGCACGAGCTTCAGAGAGATACCATACTGATGCTTTGTTATTTGCAGAGTACAGAGGGAGCGCACTAGGTGTTACTGTATCCACTGCCGAAGTATGTATGTATTTACTCTACAGATCTCTGAAAGCAATGGCAAGCATCCCAGGTGTTACTATTGCCGCTGCCCAAGTATATATGTATTTACTCTACAGATCTCTGAAAGCAATGGCAAGCATACCAGGTGTTACTATTTCCGCTGCCCAAGTATATATGTATTTACTCAACAGATCTCTGAAAACAATGATAAGCATACAAGGTGTTACTATTGCCACTGCCCAAGTATATATGTATTTACTCAACAGATCTCTGAAAGCAATGCCAAGTGCCTAACACACTGAGCTAGCTTCTGAGGCTGCATTTCATCTTTAGTTGCTGTGCTTTATCGAAATATTCCCCACAATAGGTTAAAATGCTTAGCAACTCTAAGCTACCAAATACCTTATTCTAGCTTTGTTTAACAAGATGTGCTACAGTGGCTGCTCAAACTGTACAACCGTGAACCAGAACAGATTGCATGTACTACAGTGAACACAGACGCATTACAGTATTAATTGATCAGAATGGATTGTACTTGTCAACAACAGCCAGGCAGCAGACGCCGAGCCTCAGCAGTGCACTATACAATTTCATGAGATGTGGTATTTATGTTCTGTAAAAAAAGAAATGGGAACCAATTGCAGTAGAAGCCTAAGTGGGGACATGGGGCATTTGTTCCCTTGTTTGCCTTTCTATAAAGACATTGCTGTGTTTCTTTATGTTAGTTAATTTCAAAGTTATTTGAGGTCAGAAGCAATGCTTTTTGTGTCCACCTCCCAGCCAAATGTCATCCAACAGTTCTGCATTGACCTGCAAAAGATATATAAGGAGAGGTGGACCGGCCCATAAGTAACTCTGGAGATTTCCCGGTAGGCCTCTGCACCCCGGCCCTCTTTTGTGTGGTAACCCATTTTATTTCAACATTTTCTCATAGGAACAAAATTTGACATATGGGGACCCTTTGAACAGTATTCCCAGGGCCTCTTTTGTTTCTCAGTCCAGCCCTGTATATAGCACTTGGACACCATCTGCTTTGCACACATTAAGCTCAGTTTTGCTTCTGAAAGGCTGGCTGCAGACTCTCTTAGCAAGGCTTTTTGGGGCCTGGGACCTCACTACACCCAACTCTCTCTCTCTAAACACCTCAACACCTCCCTGCTAGAGGACTTTTGTCATCTAGCCCCAACTCCCCGCAGGACAAACGCTCCTCTGAGCAGAGTGTGGGGGCAGATGCCTTGCAGGAGCTGCCCTCTGGAGCCGGATCTCCTTAAGTACAGGAAGCTTCTCAAGATCTTCCTTTTCTCCTCCTCCTTCCCTCTTCCCCACCCTGGTTAGTTTCCACCTGACATTGTGACTGGTTGCCTGTGTTCCTTATGAGCCTTACCGGGGCCAGGCCCTCCCTGGACCAGTCGTCCCCCACACTCTTTAACAGCATGTGCCTAGGGCACCCTTCCCTGACTAGCCTTGAGGCCTTTCCACCCCCATCCTCGCACATTTGACACCCCCCTATTTTTCCCCCAGGCACTTACCCCCTTGGCTCGCCTTAGCACATACCCCCTTGGCTGGCCTTAGCACTTGACCAGCCCCTCGGGCCCCTCACTCCTGCACTTCTCCCTCACCCCCTCTCCTTATCTCTTCCCTCGCACTGATCAGTTCCCTCCCCCTGCACTTCTAGTTACTGCTCTTGCAGGATCAAATGGCACAAGGCCCAGTAGGACCGTTATTGTTATTTTCTCATCTGCGCCCCCACCCCCTTTGTCTTGTGGCAGCTGGACACACTTTCTGTTGTCTAGGCACGATACAAATGTTCAATAAATAAAATCAGTTAAATAAATGTTAAAGTGGACATTTTTTTCTTTACTTAAGTGAAAGGATTATTCAGTGTTTTTTGTTCACTTTTCTTTGTGGTAAATTTGGTTGCCGGTCGTGTTGAAAGAAATATTTCTCAGAAATTGTATTGCTGCTCCTGAATGCAGAGAGATGCTTTCTGTTCTTTCCCTTATTGCTTCTGAATTTAGAATCTCTGGAATGCAGTCAATACCAGTAGTTATTGACTGCATTGAGAACATTGTGATTGGCTGAGAGGAGGTCAATAATGACTTCCATGTGCTAATAAGAGATATTAAAGTGAATGATGGAATGTAACTAGTATATTGCACAGTTTCTCATAAGGGTTTGTGAAAGGCATGGTGTTCTCCCAACCAACACATCAACTTCTTCACGTGTTTTGCAATACTCAGCATATTTCCCTCAGCAATCAGCTGTTCTACCACCAGGGGGTAGCATAAAGAAGTGGAGAGGTAGCACTCTGATAGCAGCTGATATTAGATACTAATTGCAGATGCCAAGCTGGTATTGCATGATGTATACATAATGAAACATATGTAACACGTCATTGCATTATATTGAAATAGAATTGCATGGGCACTTTGAAGAGAAATGAATATAAAGAAAATAAAATAGTAGGCCTAAAGTGTTAGATTCCATCTTTCTTTCTTTAATTGTAATTGGATTTCTAGATTGTAAATAATATTTCTGAACATCCAATAAAGAGTTTTCTGTTTTCTGTTTAAAAGAATCCTTCACATTGTGTTTAAATATTCTGATTTTCCAAAGGGGAAACACAAAAAAAAATCAATCAATACCACCTTCATTCAGCACAGAGTCATACACGTGAAAAACAACAAGAAAATACAATCTCATTAATATTACATTCTTAAATAATGTAAGTCATTGATAAGGTATACAAGATTAAAAATAATTGATTAAAACACAGGTTCACGTTTACATTTTAAAATCATCATAGCCACCGTTATCAGCAGGCAGAAGGAGGGAAAATAAATCATATTTATCTGGGTAAAACCTTGGGCATAGTACCTAATCTGGTTTACATCTTTAATTGTTTGATCATGTCACCCAAATCTGCTATGCCACATTTTGTGTGGATACCAATACTTGAATTCTTGCAATATGTACCATCTACTTACCCTCTGAGCTTCCAAATCCCATCTTTGGTCATTTCCTTTTTCAATCATCTAGGAAGGAATTACACTGGCTCAAAGTTGAGAGCAGAACCCACTTCAAAGCTCTCACAATAGCCCACAGATGCATCCACGGGAAGGCACCAGGCTATCTAAAATCGAAAGTACGTCCTTATGTTCCAAGCCGCGCCTTGAGATCCTCGGATCAAAATAGGATCGCAGTGATGCCACACAAACTTAGATCTGGACTGGGAAAATCTTTCCCAGTCATTACAGCAGGCATCTGGAATAATCTGCCAGCCCACATAAGGAAAGAACCTAACTACTTACGTTTTCGTAAATTAGTGAAAACATATCTCTTCAACTGACCTTGACTTTCATGACCCACTAAATCCTTGATTCCAGGAACTGTCCCGTCCATTTCTGTTGTCTTTGTGTCCACGTTTCTGCGCCCCGAAACTCGCGAGTTAACGGCGCAATACAAATAATTAATTAAATAAATAAACAAATAAATAAAATTAAGGTTTCTGAATGTATTTTTATTTGTATTATTATTATTATTATTATTATTATTATTATTATTATTATTTATTCTGGTGGATAATGAATATCAAATAGTTACTGAAAATGTGATACCTGTAATATATCACCAGAGATCACATTGGGGGTGTCTTTTTTGGCTGTCTGGGATTTGTCAATAACAAACAGTCTTAGCTTTTTTAATAAGGAGTGACTTTGTGTGTTATACTTCCATGAAAGACTTGCTCCTTGTATTATGCATCCGAACAATTCTGTTTAAAAAGTATTTTTCTTATTTAATTGTTTTTGCTTTTTTCAGGGTCAACATTTTATGCCATATGGTGTCATCTCAAATTGCCCAACAAAAGAAAAAGCAGCATTCTGGCCAAAATATGCCCTTTTCACTTTTTGAGCAAATTCCAAGACTGCATAACTCTACTGTAATTCCCCCAATTTCTCGATGCATTTATTCTTTCATGTGTCCATTCCATTTGAAAGTGATCTGTTCACGTTTGTCTCACTCTTCCTATCTGGGCTACCACAAACCTTTTTTTAATTGCCCTTTTCATCCAAATTTGATATGTCACACCCATGCTATATTATTGGAGAAATGTATGACCCCTTATCATCTAAACTACATAACCATTGTCATGGATTTGGCATTCTCTTTTGCCAACTCAGTTTGGTGATTTTGTTCATTGTTATTTTTCTTCTGGCGTTTAGTGAATAAAAAATATTAAAAATAGGATACATTTCATAACAAATCAGATTGGGGATTATTTTCTGGCAGTTAATTACATCTTGTGCAACATTGTTTTTAAAACAAAAATCAATATGTGTGTCATGCATTCTTTGAAAGAATAATCATTTTATATCACATTCATTTCCATAAACAATGATTTGTTAATTTTGTTTTGCGCTTTCTTTATTGACAAACAGTGGAGAAGACCTTTTCTGTCCAAAATATGCCCCATTTTCATTTTAGCAAATTCAAAATTCAAATGATCCAGTTCTTATTGAAGATTCTTCTTCCGTCCCTTTGTTCTCACATTGGTTCATGTTTCCTGCCATTTTAAATTCAGACTTCTTTTCAGGTCCACGTCCACTCTCAACATATCACATGGTAATAGCTTCAATTACACACCTTCTCCTCTAACCGGCGTTTTATGATTAAATGTATCAAAAGGTAATATCCATCCTTCATAGTCCTCTTTAATACCTCTTCTCCTTGTTTTCTGTTCTTCACTTCCTATGATCATGTTTTGTTTGATCTGTACGCCATACTGCAACATCCTCGATTGGAATGCATACATTATAATGGACAATGCAAATTAGGATTGTGTTGTTTGGGCATAATTCCAATTTGGGGGTCTGCAGTCTCATTTTATGAGACCTCTACTCTTTATGAAGGAATAGGGTATTGAGTCATCCATACGGTGCCCTGTCCCAGGGGTGATTTAATCAGCCTGCAATGATTTTAGTGGGTAGGCTGATAGCAAGTAATTATTTTTTTGATTTGCCTGGGGAGCACGTTGATTTAATGCATTAATAGCCTAATGTACCTTTATGGTAGCCATTGTGGTAGGCAGTGGCATTTATTAAGTCCTCATCTTGTTTTAGGGTCTTCCTTTGTTAGGGAAACCATGAGGCAGGCTTTGCAACGGCCGTTCTGAGCACATGGGCTCTTTGCGAGTCCAAGATGGCTGCCTCCATGGTTTTTCTAACTGGTTTAGATGACTTCCTGGTCCAGAGCAGGCACTGCATTTCTTGTGGTGGTGGACACACCCGATTTGCCTGCCACCAAAACATTTATTTTAAAGGCCCTAATGGTATTGGTGGGCTGGCAGAATAGCTTATTCCAGCCCACCAATGCCACTAGGGCCTTTTCAAATAAATGTGAGTGAAGGGATATATATATATATATATATAGGAGAAACCCAGGTTGCAAACTCAGTGCTGCTGGTTCTTTGTAAGATAACCGGTCTGCTTATCTGCTCAATTCTATCTGGCCATTTCTTGCTACGGCTGAAACTGTAGGCCCCCTTCTGGCCTCACTGGCTGGATGAAGTGGGGTGTGCAAAGTTCCATTTGTGCACTGTGGGTGCTTCATGTCCTTCCCAAGATGTCCTCATCCTTATTCTGGTTCTCCCCAGCTGCTGGGCTCAGACCTTCAATTTTGGGGTTATTTTTCCAGCTCGTTTTGATGCTGTTTCCCACCACCGTGTTCCACTATGATTTTGAACGTTGTTGCCACATGGAAAGATATTCGGACTCCAAAAACCCACCAGATCTGCTTGTCTGGTCACATACTGGTCACCATCATGGTTGTCGTGATGCGTGGGATGCTTTTGTCTGTCTGCTAACAGTGGTTGCCATCTGAGACGCTGGGGTCTACAGTGTGCTGGTTCCTCTGTCCTCCAGCCACCTCCATTGCTCATTTTACTTCTGGAAGGGGTTGTTCTTTCTTTGGGCCATTGAGGGCTTTGCTGGATAGGTGTGCCTATCCCAATGTGACCAGATCCTGCATTCCGCCCATTGAAGTGTAGTTCTTACTTACCAGGTTGCTTTGTCATTTAGGAGCTAAATGTCTGGAAGCAAACACTGTACTTGGCTATTGGCCATGGGTTGGTGCATTATCCCTACTCCTTCTCAGAGGACCCCATGGCCTGTGGCCATTGGGTTCTACAGGTCCCCTTCTGCTACTTTTCTCAATTTGGTAACTTTGGGGGCTGAATCCTGTTCTGTTTTACTGCTTCTGGGGTTTTAGAACCTCCACTGGATCTCTTTTCCTGGTGTCCACTGGCATCCACTGGTGTCAATTGCATTCTCCTGGAAAGACACTGAAACTTACATAGCTTTTCCTAATATTTCCTATGGGACACTGTTCCTACAAGCAGCACTCCAAGATACTTATCTGGGCTGTGGAATTTCTCTAACGTCCTCCTAAGGTCTCTGGACTTCCTCACCAAGCCCTGGATCTTTAGAGATTTCCCAGGCTTTGCTAGGGTGTGTATATTACGCTCCTGCTTAGTATTTACATAGTATTGTTGTGTGCTGCTGTGTTTTCCCAACTTGCTGTGTAATGTGCCATTCTGGGCGTAGGCACAGTCTTCCTAAAATATATCCTCGACATTGGTAGCCCTCGTGGTTGTGCTGGAATGTATATTTCTCTATGATCCACAACTATGCAATACTTTATTTGGAATGTTATAGGAAACTTGGCAAAGTTATGTTTGGTATACTTGGATCCAGAACGTGATAATGGTCACTATTCAAAACACTCTCCAGTTAAACTAAAATAAGAGGGCATTTGTCTGATGTCTTGGTCCTTGACTCCGATGAACCGGTTCTCTGCTTCCAACCCCTGGCTCGTTCATTCCTTTTCAAGGATGGCATAGAGGGTTGCGAGGAGTAAAAATGCTGCTCATTGATAGGATAACAGAGGGAGACCATTACAACTAAGTAGAATGACATGTTTAGGGGAACAGGGGAGGCATAGGGTGTGTGGAAGGTAAAAAGGAACAGCCCGCCAGAACACAATATGTCCTCCGAACGGATACCAGAATCCCAAAGGCACTCCACAAAATCCTTCCATTTTGCCATCCTAATTCTAAATACACAGTGATTGAAAACAGAACGCCATGTCTGCGAAAGGGCCTGAACACATCTCCCTCAGGGATGCGGATTAGTAGCCCTCTTGCCTGCACAAATAAGTAAATTAATTACTGGAGAAGGAAGAACACGCAGGGATTAGGATGCGCTCACGGGTTGGGTACACAAGCCTGCCAAAGTGTCACTGTCTCCATTGTGTAAGCCAACCCTGGGCCCTTGCTGAGATGGCAATGCATTTCTTAGGCTTTGGGTTTACGCAGTGACCTGACTGTACATGCATGTTGTGGTGTGTTCTGTTGTATGTTGGGTAACTGCAATCTATGTATTCTGCTCACATTGCTCACTGAAGCACCTTCCCAGACCGCACTAGGATATTTTATAAAGGCAGGCGAACAGAAACTTGCATTCAAATGTTCTACTGGAGAATAGGTGAGGTTGGGATCAGGCTTCTCGATGCAAGGTCAGGCTGGAGATCTTCTAGACTGGGCTAAATCACCACTGTGGTTGGTCTCAAAGCATTGTGGCTTGGTTGGCATACGTGGCATATGAATAACACCGGACGCTGAGGGAGCGGATGAGACAGATAAGAGGCCAGATGTATATATTAAAGAGAATGGGTGACAAGGCAGAGCCTTGTGGCACTCCACAAGTGAGGTTAAAGGAACAAGATAGAAAAGGAGCAAGAGCAAGCACCTGAGTGCGATCAGACAGACAAGAAGAAAAGCACGAGAGGACCTGGCCCGTAAACCCAATCTGGGACAGGTGGGTAAGCAAGATGGGGTGATCAACCGTATCAAAGGCCGCTGAAAGGTCGAACAAAATCAGAGCCCGGCCCGTCATCTCCCCACCATACATTGACGAGTAAAAAAAACGAAACAGTAAAACTGTGGGAGAAGATGGGAGAGAAGGAAATTGTTTGCGATTGCTCGGGTGAAGTTCGATCTATCCAAAGCAGATCATAAACAGATCATAAACAGTATTGCAAAACGTATTAGGGTAAACTCGAAGGTCTCTGTACAGAAAGGGAATCTTAGGTTCCATGTGATGTTAATGAAAAATGTCATTCCAAAAACATTTTAAATGCCGAAAAAATACAGATTTTATTTTCTTCATTTTTATTTGGGGGGTCTCTGTTTCGCATGGATTATTACCCCATCCCAACCCGCTCCCCATCCTTTTTAACGCCTTACCCCACCCCCATATATATATTCAATAAATAAAATCAGTGATTTTTGGGATTCAAGTTTCGTTAAAAATGTTCGTCGTTATTTTCCTTTTGTTAACATCACTGGATACTAGGGGTGTCACATTGTTAGTTTTACGATGGTACGATAACCTTCTTGCCAAATGACGGTATATCATGGTTATCGTGGTATAGCAGGTGGAGTTAACTAATCTTAACAAATATTTTCTAAAAGGGTCATAAATTGACAGATTTATCATCACAAACAAAACCAGGCACCCAGGGCCAGAATTGAGCTTTTCAACATACTTTCCACTGAAATGCCTTGCTTCCACTAAACACAAACACACGTGTGGAGAGGAGGAGGGGGGGAGAGAAAGCCCTGATGCAACTGGCAAAGCAAACTGAATAGCTTTTTTCAAGTGGTCATGTTACCCTTTGGTATGGCAGCAGGGAATACCCACAGAGATGAGTGAATTTCACAGTGTGACTTATTATATGTAAATTCAATGATAGAACCAGGGAAATCCCCCCATTGTCGTATGTTTAGAGAACATTATCCATTATAAATACATAAACCCCAATGCCGCCACCCCAAAGTAAACCCTTTTCCTTCCTGGCACTGTATCTATTCTTCCTATTGCTAACATATTGATTTTGTGTCGGGCACGTGTGGTTTATGGAATGGCATTAAAAACTGCTCCAACTGAAACTACTTGGCAGACGGCACATCCAACAGTGCAAGACCAAGACTGCGCAGCACTTGCTTACTGCAGCCTTTCCAAATCAGATTGAAAAGCACACTTAACGGTATAACGGTATAAACAATGCAACGGTTATTATTGTTCAATTAAGTGGTCCACGGTATCTTTAACGGTATACCGTTATACTGTTACATCCCTACTGGATACCAAATGTTTTAGTAAGGGTAGTTTTAGAGAGAAGAATAGGTCTTACTAAAAGTTGTTTGTGGCTGTCTGATAGTCTCAATATGTGATCAAGCAAAGCCTTTATCATCATTATTATGAAGGCACTTATTGCGCACAGACCTAGCATAAGGAAGCAACATAGCACTTTACAACTCATAGGGGGAAGAACACTCGGAGGGAAACAGGTACAAGGGAGCGGAGAGCTAGCAATGGGGATGGGAAGGGTGGAATATTTGACAGCAAGGAGAGGAAACTGTGAGGGACAGATCACCCAGTTTCAGGTAGGGTGGGAAGTAGCGGGTGTGGGGACCTAGGTGTTGGGGATGAGCCATTCCTTGATGAGGAGGGTCTAGAGTTCCTTCCTGAAATGTATAAGTGAGGCGGTGAGACTCATGTTGACGTAGATGAGGAACCCTGGTGCTATCCTTCATTTCTCCCACAAATCAAACTCGGGAAAAGACATTTTGGAACTGCCAAGTGTGGTGACTAGATTGTCAGTTCCAGAATTGAAGAATAGAATCTGTCAAATGCAAATATGGATATACAAAATAAAAAGATAACTCGATCAGAGCGGGTTTGATGTTTTTGTTCTGTATGCAGAAAGAACACGGCACCCAGGTGGGAGCATGTCTTGGGCTAATGTGTCGTTAGGTTTAATGGCTTCCACAACACCTGGCTATGTTGAAACAATGTACCAGGGGTAGGAGAGTCAACATACCTCCGACTACTCCCTATCTTCCAAATGGCCCGATTCTTTAGATCCAAAAGCTGGGAAGTACTACATGCCCCCCTAAGGGAGAGGTGCCTCGTCTGAATGCCATGCCCAGAAACGAGGTAGTGTGGCATTCTGTGGCCTGTTAGAAGACTAATATGGATGGTTATGGTGGCAAGGACCATCACAACACCAAAGTTAAGAATCCTGCTGGCTAATTTGCGTTGTTTTACTAATCATGTTTGTCAGTTTTTTTGAATCGCTCAATTTAACTCTGCTTTTATCATTTCTTTCATTTAATTGCTAACAATTAAGCTTAGCTCCACAAAATATGTAGGACGATGGAGTCAATCTTTTGTAGTAACACATGCTTTTCAAATGTTCACTCGTTTACACCGACCTCTCAATGCCTCTATTGCCACAACACATACCGTCCAGAAACAGACAACAGACTCTCACAAAGTACCAGGGAATTTATGAACCGGCCGCCTCCACACAGCAGCAAAGCGGTCTTCTGCCCCCCCTCGTGAACCTATGTCACCCAGCTCTCTTTCAGATCTGTCGGAGCACATGGAGAACCATGCACATGGCAGCGGTGCACAGTATAAATCCCTGTAACATAAATTAATGTGTATTCCATTCCAACTGCTCAAAAACAACACCCACTGTACCTCATTTCCCTCACTCACCAGGAAAAGCCTCAATATTGCTCACGCTCACTCATTGGGTGTCCCAGATATCTCTATACCGACGCTTAAAAACAGCACCCCAATGTGCTGCACACCCTTAGCAGGTCAACATAAGCATCTATATAGAACCCTCTCATCCCCACTCCTCCACACACTCGAGCATCTCCTCCGCCATCATTATGAACACTACCAGGAATCCACAGCCCCTCACTCATTAACACCCCGATCCTCACCAATCACCAACAACCCCATGCACCACATCTGCCCCCACTCATCAACTACAATTCCCTACGTACTCAACAACAGAAGCCCCACTGTACTGCACCCCTCACTCATCCGCACTGATGCCTCAGCTAATTCTGGCCCTTCCGTGGACACCAAGACCGCTGAGTACCTGACCCTTGACTCAACCATCAACACCAACAGCCCCCACTTACCACATTCCCATCATTCATCAACAAGGCCATAATCCTGGATCACAAACTCCCTTGTCACAACATGGCAACATAACGATGGGTAGAACCATTGCAGTGCAACATGACCTGACTGGCAATGTCCTGGTTTATTTATTTATTTATGCAATTTATATAGCGCACCTAGCCCAAAGGCATCTAGGCAATGTATGTATCGTAATGGTCTACATGCAGCTGCAACAAGGTTCACGCGCAATGAAACTGTACACACCAGTCAAATGTATTATCGTATCTCTGGTGCTTGCGGCCTCAGGCTCTTTCCTATTTTGTTTCTCCAAAATAAGGAGGCTACTTCAGACATTTTTATATATTCCATAGAAAATTAGCCCAAAACAGAAACAAATGTAAAAAGGTCCAACCTCCAGTAGCAACGTTTTTATCCCTGGCTAAGAAAGCTCCTGCTCGCGTCTCACTGACATCGGTAATAAAATGCAGGTCAGCCTTATATTTCAATAAGGAGAGACCACCCCCTCCACCCCCCGATCATATTTGGGTCATGTCAGAAATAATAAGGGGCTTATTGTCAACACATCCATCCTGCCATGCTGTGGTTTTATTAGAGCTTTCCCAAGGCCTAGGAATCAGGGGCGGTTATTCACCGCACTCTGCATGCCGCAAAGGATGGCGGTATTGTTGGGGAGGGGGCAGTGTTCTTTGATGAAGAGCGGGGCCTTGGGAAATATTTTGAGTGAGCGTTTGTCAAACTAAATTAAATTAGGATAATTCAATCTTCTGCGGTTGTGCCGCCTTTGAGGAATTCCACTTAGTAAGCAGAATAGGGCAATAATGCGGCGGTGTAATATTACACATACATTTATCTGGGCCATAAGGCTGAGATTACATTTACCCCATAAATGATGTTATTGTGACAAAGTGTTGTAATATATACAGCTGAAACCTTTCATTATTTTTATTGGAAATCTGACATGAGAAATATATGCACAAGTAGGCATTTTAAAGTGCACACCTGTCACAGATAGGACAGCTTATCACCCCTGCTCGCACACTCACTATTTGGTTTTCTCTCTCCCCTTCTGTTTTCCTCTCCAACGTTCTCTTCTACATGATCTCCTCTCTCTCTCTGCCCCTTTCCCTCTCTCCATCTATCTCTCTTTTCCTCTCACTCGCTCTTCTCTGTCTCATAGATCATCTCTCTATTCTTCTCTCTCAAATGCCTCTCTCCATTGCTCTCTCCTCCCTTCTCTTCCCCATACCTCATCTCTCTCTCTCTCTCTCTCACTGTCGTACTCACAATCTATTTTTCTCTCTCATTCTTTTAGTGCCTCTTTCTGTTTCAGTATCTTGGAGTCTCTCTCAAACCATCTCTCTCTCTCTCTCTCTCTCTCTCCCCCTCCCTCCTTCTTGATCTCTGTCCCTCTCCCTCTTGATCTCTCTCTCTCTCTCTCCCTCTTGATCTCTCTCTCTCGATATTTCTCTCTCGCGTTGATCTCTCTTTTCACCTCTCTCTTCTTCTTTCTTATCTCTCTCTTATCTCTCCCCTCTCTCTACTCTCTACTCTCTCTCTCCTCCCTTCCCTCTGTCCATCTCTGCTTTGTTGCAATCTTGCTGCATCCTATATATTGGCCAGGGGTTCGGAGAGGAAATGGCAGTCTTCTGTTGAACCCAATGTTGAAGGCATTAAGCACACCAAAGTTTAGAAGATCGCAAGAAGACACAGCATTCCACCTTCATCGATTCAGCTGAAAATTCCACGAGCCGTTCATCAAAATTGTGCAGACAGCGGCCCTGGCCCCAAGCTGTTGCCTATGAACACCTTTCGTTCTGAGGAGTCCTTTTTTTGTTTGAGATCTTTTTGATAGGTTCAAAGTTTCCATCTCCTCACAACCGCGCCATGTTGATATGCATCACGTGGGGTGCTCCCTCTTGCACTTTCTCTTAGTTTAAGCTTTTATTATAAAGGTATCACGAGGCTTGATAACTGAACTTCCATGACAGAGCCTTTGCCAATTAAAATGCTCCCAGAGATGCCTCCATCTGTCCCGACAGAGCCCTGGAACATGATCATGGTTTCCGAACAAAGTAAAATGGGTATCATAAAATGACCTTCTTAAAAAAAGTCAATGCTGGTCCTGGTTTGGAGGAGAACCGCAGAAATGGTGTAAGCAGGCATCTTACAACAATTACATGTACTCTGCTTTAACTCTGCATTAAATCTGAGCGCCTACTGCAGGTTGTGCCTAGAGGTTGCTCGTAGAAGTCGCTGTTGTGGAACGGCCCTCCTTTTCCCATTGCTTTAAGGCCCTGATTCACAGAAGCCGTTTATAATGGCCCAGTCCCATAGGAAAACACTCTGTGAATCAGGGCCTTAATGTCTGCAGAGGCCCCTTGGAACTACTTATGCCAGGCGGTAATCACATATTTGTATCATGTTCTTTTTCATTGCAGCCATTTTTTCCTGCTGACTTTTAAAATGTTTTTTTACCGCAGAATTCAGGGGAGGCTGTTTGGGCCAGGGAATATGGTGTGGGGTATAGGCAGTGGAGACAATGGTGTTGGGGGGAGGGGCGGTCGGTAGGGGGGTTGTGGAGTGTTCCCCCTGAAATGTTCAGTAAAAAAAAACATTGGCAGCAAAAAAAGCTGTGATGAAACAAGGTGTGGTAGGAATATGTAGAGCCATGCCAGGCAGCATGGCATCAGCTTGTAATATGCCACAAAGTCAAGCCGTTCATCACTGCCTTAGGTTTCAGAGGACGTGTCTAAGCCCTGGTCAAATCCTGCCTGCACAGGGACTATGCCTTATTTGACGGAGTTCCTGATCCCCCCTGGACCCCTCTGAAAGCCGGACAGCATGCTACAGCACAACTCCTCACAGAAATAGGAACATGTCACCCCATCTCCCCCATGCCCAAGGAGCTGCATTGGCTGGACCTTCAAGCAAGACCCATGTTCAATACCCCCTCATCACCTTCTGAGAAGTCACAACCCGAACTCTGCTCTCTTTGGCTGGCAGGCCCCCCGTCTCTGAACTCTGAAGGCCAGCGCACCGCCAGAAGCCAAACCATTGCCAGACTGGAAACAAAGAGCTGCATTGTATAAACCTCCTCATTACATAGAGCCACTCAAGGTATTATAGCATGCATTTCAAATGCATAGCCTATGGTTCAAAATGGTGTTGCACCCTAGCAGTAATGCAGGAAGCAACAACGGCACTGCAGACTCTCTTTGGTGGGGCACTGGATGTGAAACAACGGCATCTGCCTTTATTCTAGCAAGGCGGCAGCACTGCTCCTAGGTTGTAGCCTTCTGAGCGGACAAGGTCAGCTGGACGCATCCCCCAAACCCCTTCAGATAGTTTAGAATGTGGGTGATATGATCAATTAGACCACGCCCTTTGACCCTTCGCTCAGCCCAGTGATTAAGGGTGCTCGCCATCATATCTACCTGGGGACTGCCCGTCATGCCACCCCCACTTAGCATCTGAGGCTTTCATGATTGGACACTAGAACAATAAGAATAGGGAGCACAGGATATTCAATAACATGCCTGTCCCTGGAGGTTAGCTCCGCGGCAACGTGCGCACCTTGGAATCAAGACGACAGGAAGCAACACAGGTTCGATCCCCGGGTCCGCGCTTAAACACCTCTGGTTGTTTAAGCGCCTTATAAATACGCAACTCCGAGAAAAACAATGCCTGCGGGCTGTCAGAGCGCTTTAAAAATGTAAATAAATAAATATGGATGATGATGATGATAATTATATCAGGTTTTATATAGTGCTTTATCCAGGATTCCTCCTGTTCCTAAGGGCTCTAATAAATGTTGTTATTTATTTATTGTATTAATTTCATTTGTTGTTAGCGCCCAGACGGGCATGGGCGCATTTAAATGGTGGACAACGTATAGCCGTCAGATGGGTGAGTGAGTGAGTTAATCCAGCCGGTATTCAAACTTCCGATCTGCAACCTAGCCACATAAAAGAGGCAAGTGCTTAACCTGTTAGCTATCCATGCGACTAACTTTAGAGTCAGTGGAACTTTGTAAAAAGAGGGTCAATAAAAGGGACATTTTAGGATAAAAGACACCCAGATATTCTAGTGTGTTCTGTCTTGGGGTTTACTGATTCACGTACCAGCCTAAGCCCTTCACCTAAACTCCAGTTTGTCACCCTTAGAATCCAAGTATACTTAATTACCCAAGCTCAGTTTGATCAAATAAAAAAAAAAGCACAGAAAAATATTAGGATAGAAAGAGAGGAAGTTCTTAAATTTCCTTCTGAGTTTTATTTCTGGATCCATTTAAATGAGTTAACTGCAGTGGTAAATATACCATCAGATGACCTGTTGTGACCAGGTACTTCTCAAATCTGAGAGCAATCGATGTCCCAGCATGCCTCACGGGCCAGACTTCAAATGCCTCTCCTCTTGTTTTAAGCTTCTCTTCTCCTTAATTTGCACCTAAGGCTCGATTCATGCGCGGGAAACCAAACTGTCTCTTTGCCACCATTACACAGTGGGTGAATTCTCTGGAAGGAAGTAATGTCCCGGCAGTTAGCGGCGTGGTGCTGTGCGCTAATCTGCATCTACGGTAAACACGGCTGCGGGCAGCGGGGCCTGTGACCGCCGCTGCCAGCCTGTGCCGGTGTGTGCTGCTCTCAGATGCTTCTCAGCCTTCAGATTTTTGTTTTTTTGTTGTTGTCATGGCCTCTCCTGTCCCTTGTTTCCAGGAAATTAACATTGCCGGATCTTACATTCATCTTCCGCAAGAAGGTTCCTGCCCGATGCCGTGGCACGACGCGCCAGCAAGCGACAATAAAAACCGTTACAATAATTGTGCATTAATCCCTTTCGCGGAAGGAGAAAACATTTATGGGGGGAAATAAAATTGTAACAATTAAGGAACCCTCAAATACAGCATAAATAATAGAGATAATTCTGTGTATATTGGGGGATCGCTGAAAGATTTCGATCTTATAGTGGTTGTGCATTGTGTGGGGATCACTATTGCCTCCTCAGCGGACACTTCAACAGCTGAAAGGCTGCTTCGGGGTGTGTCTTCAGCTCATTTGATGAGCAACCCCCTATATCACACTTCCAAAGTCACTTATGAGTTTTCGTCCTTCTGGAATGTGGATGGGAGAAGTCTTTACCTTCAAATAATTCTTCAAACACATGAGATTGGAATATTTTTTCAGTTTTCCGTCCTGTCCAGTATTGGATTTCCGCTGCATTTATGTGCCTGCTTTGTTGTGTTCTATGTCTATTGGCCGCGCACAAAAGGTTGCGCGATGATTGCAGCACAAAGGGTTGCACATTTTCAGGTGCAAATCCTAGCCGCTATACAGCACCCTACACCCTCTCGCACCCTCACTCCAGTAACCTGATGCAGGCTCCCGCCGTCGGCTGCCTGTTTCTGTCCTCTGTGGGCACTTTGTGAGCCCCAGAGCTGTATGCCCAGGGTACAACACGACACGCTTTTGTGCCCAACCTTTTTGTGACTCTGGTTTCTGGCGCTTCAGCACACAGAGAGCGTACAGCTTTGTTGTGTTATGTTATAAGCTATACATTATGTTTGTAGAGTGCATTGACTCTGCTCAGAGTGTTTCCCAGGGCTAGGCTTAACAAGCTGATGTAAATGAGATGGGAGGCAGCCAATGAGAGACTTAGTTATTGAACAGTAAATTTGTTCAACAGAGGAAAGACAAAAGATTGATTTCATAGAAGAGGTATGTTTGTAGTTCTGGAATAGCCATCTTCCAAAGCAGGGGCCTGCCACCTATGTTTTTCCAGAGGTTTCAGACTACAAATACCATCAGCCCCGGTCAGCATATTCAATGGTGAGGGATCATGGGAGTCACATTCCAGAACATCTGCCGAGCTCGAGGTTGAAGACCACTGTTCTAAAGACTTGTCTAAATGGCATTCGGCAGGGTCCACAGCAATTTCTTATCAGAAACATACTATACAATGAGTTCCGCCATAATGTAATTAATACCCTACTTTTTTCATGTAAATTTTCAGAACAACATTGGTATCTTGATCTGTATTCACAAGAGTGTGGATATTCACTCTTGAGGTCGGACCATGGGCCGCACACTAAGATATGTTGGACATGTAGACATTTGATTTCAATGCTTGCTGTGACTTCCGCGGGAATTTAACCAAGCAGTGAGGCAGGATACCTCATTAGGCAGGATCAGACGGTAACTATTGGAAGACTTTTTTTTTTTTTAGGGTGGGTAAATATAGTGGGCAAACATAGTATCGGGGAGCAGTGGGCCGCAGTACAGCAGTAGCAGTTACAGGCAAACATTAGATGATTAGCGGTGTGGGGTGCTGCCCATTGCCACAAACAATGTTGCGCAGGGGATAAATGACTCTATTGATTTCAAACCCATCGCAGCTGACTAACAGCCATAACTTCAAGCCCCAACCTGAGATCAAGAATCACCCATCTAACCAATCATCGGGATCAAGCAGCAGACATTAGTAGCCAGTAGTAGCAGTGATTATCGATTCAGAGTTCTGAGGGTGTGTATAAGACTCCTGCTACAGGCCACTTCCGATGGTTAGAATATGCAGTGGAGGAGAGCTGAGTGAGTGTGTATGAATGTTTTCCCTTGGGCCCCTACTTGCTGATCATTAGTTTCCCGATCAACAGCCAACCATGAGTCAGCAAAATGGTGCACAAGGTGCCTGCCCAATTTGCAATAGATGAGCGACAATGACTGACAAGACAATCCATGCAATTCAAGTGAGCATGATGAATAACTCTACTAGCCATGAGGGACGTTAACAGATGACACACCCAACACTGCAATGTGGTTAGAGGAACCTGAATGCACACATCAAAGGTAAACTCAAGACATCAAGCAGAGAAAGGGATGCACCACCACAGGAGCGGGATAGGCAGGACAATGAACCTGCACCAAGGATGGGCAAGATGGCACTGTACAACTCAACAAACCATCCATATAAAATACACGCGCATGCATGAGTCAGCTCTCAATGTCCTCGTGGCCTTCTTCTGAAAACCAAAACCCTGAGCTCAAATCCACCTGCTAAGAGAGCAAACCACCCTGAGAGAACTTAGCACACATCGCTACACAGTCCCCAGGTGGGGATGCCGACACTCAATCACTCATCAGCTCATCCACCTAGGAATTTATCTTCACCTGTAAAAGTAATCAGCTATCTTCACTGCCAAGAACCTCTTGTACTTGGCTGCTCCCTTTTCGCTAACTTGTCTCCACCCCAATATATGCCCTTGGTTGTCATAATCATGTTTTAAAATATTTATTTAAATATAAGACTGGTGGTGCAACTCACGCCACACAGTAACACAGCTGCAGCCATCCGGCTTCTGAAGGCAAGAGATGAGTGTTTGAAGTCACTGGATCTGGACCACACCAGCCACTTACTTGTGAAACAGAATGCACGCCCCGCTCGATTGACCTAGTAAAGATGATCTGGATCCTCAGTGGGGGATAAGGCAGACAGGGCCTGAGGATGGACTAAATGTCCAAAAATGCATTGGCCACATTGATGCCTTCTGCATCGGGTCCTCCCGCTCTTATGTGTATTAAATTGCTGAATCATCAATGATATGAATTGGCTTGCCATTTCTTCAGTTTTTCTGAGTTTCTTTGCATGCATATCATGATACAGCATATATTCTACTTATGTTACTTTTGCGCACATACAAGGGGTCCTGCGAGGGCTCAAGAGGTGAACACGAGGCACCTGAAGAGGTACTTTGGGTATTACAGGTACAGCTAGGGTGCACTATTTATCACCCAGAGTTGGTCCTATCTCGCATGGTCATGGACATTTATTTTAGGAACTATGTATTTTGCATGGTCATATGTAACAGCCTTCGAGTAGACCTTTGCATGTTAAGTGGCAGAGTTTACCTGCATGGTAGGTAACGCTTTGTGTATTATTTCATATCTGGAGTTGGTCAAACTCTGGTAACTATACAGTAGAAGGAAAATAACTATCTGGCATGGTCCTGAAATTTGATTTCTAGGGACTATGTTATTCACTTTGTTAAATGCAATATTGATTGTGGATGGGAATGTGTATGCTAAGTGTATGCTAAGTGTATGCTAAGTGTATGCTAAGTGTATGCTAAGTGGCAAAATGTAATTTACATGACTACATAAAGAAGACACCTAATGACGTCCCCAATCAGTTTTAGATGAGTTTGCCACTGACCAGTCAACTGTACCGCCCCTGGACATACAGAAGACACATATGTGTTGCTCTGTTGGCCCAGGATGGGGATTTGCTCTCTGCTCTCTACTTCTCTGCTAGGGTGGGGGCACGGTGTACTGTTCAATAGAGGGGATACACTGGAGAACGTGAATAATTAGGGAGACCGCTTTCGCCCATATCAGTATAAGCAGTCCAGAGCGGATATTCCATGGGGGACCTGATTCTCACATCAGCCCCCATAATTCCTGCTGAATTAAAAAGTTATTGGGAAATTGGAATAACTCGCTTCGCTCAAGCTGCAGGCCTTCATGCCCAGGAGAGTACTGAACCCCACAATTTTTAGCAACTGAACACCTCTTATACATGGTCGCCCACCCCTTCTATCTCCTCAACCAGCCCCCGGCTTGGCAACATGTGCTAAGAGTAGAGAAACTGCAGAAAACAGCACTGCTAACAACTGGCACATTAATATATAATGACGAAGAGTTGGGGGAAAAGTGATAGAAAATCTGTCAGGGGCTCAGGAGTCTCAGAACAGCGGGAGTGGCCTGCATTTTGCTGCAGCGAGAGCCGGTGCGCTCCTGCGCTTGCGTTGCGGGGTATGCCGGCGTAATATCTAAGTAAGGCGGTATGGATTAACTATCAGTGTCTGAGCCGTGTGCATTATTACAGGGAAGGGAGCAAAGCAGCTCAGAGTTCAGATATCTGACAGATTGCTCCAGGCTGGATCTGGGGCACGGCAACAGCACTTTGTGCTTAATTAACACTGTCAGAGGATGAACCCACAAAAAAGTGCAGCTGTTGGGGTTGGGTAAAAAAAAAAGACCCAACATGTCTGCTGTTCCAAGGTTAGCTCCATATGGAGGTCAACTGCTTGGATTTAATTGGTGGTCACTGTTCAGGGGATTCTGTGGAGGGTCATGAGCCTGTTATTTCTTTAAAAATAAGAATTGGCCTTGCTTGATTGGTTCCCTGCTCATTAGAACAGATTGGGACTGAATTTAATAACTCAGACTATAGGGGCCACTGTCTGTGTGATCTGAGATCTGCATGCAGACAGAACCTCAAACACTGTGCAGGAAGCGACGTGGGCTTTCACGCTCTCCATCTTGCGACGCACAGGTGTTTATGCCACTGTATATTTTTACGGTACATAGAATTTCAATGTACACTTTTATTTAGAACCCTGCTTTGCTCCAAAGAGATGCTGTGCTTCATGGATGCCTAGGGCCAGCATCCTAATAAGACAGTACCTTGCATTTGTGTTGCTTGCAGAGAGAGCACTGAGAACAGTGCTGTGGGGGGCATACGCCTCAGTGTTCTCTTACTGTGCCTGTGTACAGTGGAGGGCCTGAGAATTAAATGTTCTTTCATCAACAGTTTTTTTTCCCCCCGATGGACTGTTTACCGCAAAAAATCCACACAAAAAACCTCATCACATTTTTTGTGTTTATTTTTTATTTGGATGGGTCCCCACACAAGCTCCCCCTTCATTATATTTGTAATCATACCCCAAACACCCTCCCTGCCCCTTTCATCCCCTTACCCCCTCTACATGTCAATTAGTTATTTGGTGTGTTTTTTGCAGTAAAAAAATCCATCTAAAATAATCCTGTTGATGAACAGATGTCGTACCAATTAAATGTTGGGGGCAAGGACTGGCAGGCTCCTACACAGTGGCCCTGATTCACAGAGCATTTCCCAGTGGGGCTTTGCCATTATAAAGCGCTTCTGTGAATGAGGCCCAGCGTTGTTTAGAGTGAGAAATACCTGTTTGTGGAACCGCATCACCTGACTCTGCTGTGGTCCTATTGATTTTTAGGCCTTAACACTAAATTAACTACTTGACTGCCAGGGAGATGGTGGTCCATGTGTTGCCAGGCTCTCTCGGATGCAGCGGATGTGGTCGGCCAAGTTTTTGGCAAGTCCATGTTAATGACGACCGCAGGCATTGTGCCACAAGTGGCACTAAAGTGGTTACGGTCATGGCTAAGATGAGGTGTTATCTGCATTGGGTAGCACCTAAGTGGGATTTGTTTGAGGAAGACTCTGCAGAAGGAAGTCTTCTTAACATTTGGAACAGGATGCCTTTAAACGTCTATATCTCCTCGCGCCACATCCCAGAAAATGTACCCGTAAGAGCCCCCCTTCCAATTGTATTGATATTATTGCATACTGTTATGGTATCCTCCTGTTCTACAGTGCTTTTGCTTCACAGCTAGGCTTGCCCTTTGCAACACCCGCTGCACACATTCATCCAGCATCCTATTGGCTCCCTAGTGTCAGGGTTGTCCAACTCTGGTCCTCGAGGGCCAGAATCGTGACAGGTTTTCAGGGTATAGACCAAGGAGATCAGGGCGACAAAAGGCTGTGTCTCCACTGCTGGGCCAGCAAACCCATGACACGCATGGCAGTGTTATGTTTGCAAAGGTAATGTGTTGCCCTTGTGCAATCCTGCCAACAGCATGTCAGATAGTCTTGGAGGCGGGATCTGCGTGTAGAGGTATGGGTGCAACCTGCTGCTCACATATCCCAGTCCCAACAGGCTGGACTCTTACCACCCACTTTTTCTGTTCGATGAAGCAGGTACTGCAGAGATGGGTGACAGCAGCCCCGGTTGCACCAAAGGAAAAGTTAACCAAAGAAGACAGTTAGTCTGCAGCTTCATGCAGAAGGTGAAACGACGCTTGAGGCAGAATGTTACCTAAACTATAACCACGGAGATTAAGCCGCACGCTTTGCAGAAATAACTTGCGGTGCAATACGAGAAAATATACATATGTCATGGGGAGGAAAGTCACATGTGCAGGGCACGTTGGAGCGGGATGCGCTGTCTCTCATGGAGCTAAGGTAGGCATTGCCACCTGCATCTGACTCCAGCCTGCAGGGCACAGGTCCCCTTCAGCTCTTCATCCTTCCAAGGTCCATAAACTGGGGACCGCTAAATTGGCTAAAACAGCTCTGTCATTACAGCGCCTAGGGGAAGAGGAGTCCCTCATCAAGTGCTATATATAAGCGTGATATCATGATTACCATCACTCCAAAACGTATGTCCTTGATTAATGAAAGACGAGTGAAAGAATGAGTTTCTTTTTTCCCGTAATGTGAGCCTTGAAGCTCTGGGTGCCCATGGAAACTAATGCTTCAGGGTGTAAAGTGAATCCATTTTGTTTGGGGATGGACTCAATATTTCTTTACTGTCATAGGATTCAACGTGAAGGGGTGTGGGAATGTTTCCCTGGGCATGTGTTGGAACTGCAGGGTGCATTCTGGTGTGCTGCTATTACCGCAGTCAATTTCCACACTAACTGCTGATCATGAAAGAGACATTGGGTCTCATAAGTATGCCAGTCCGGTAACAATGGTGCAAGGTAAGCTACCGGCACCGTTGTTACCCGGACGGCATACTCCGAGTTCGGCGAGCGGGTGGCTTTCAGCCCACCAGGCCTGACCAGGCAGGCAGAACGGCACTCGCTTGCAGACCTTAACGGTAGCACCGGCACCATTCACGAATGGTGCTGGTGCAACAGCCATCCCCATTCCCATTGAGTCCAATGGGACTCGAATGGGAATGGGGAGTAATTTTTTCTGGCGCCTGGTAATGAGGAATTACCGGGGCCGGTGGGGCTGTAATGCCCCAGTAAGTCTGCATTGCTGGGCGGTGGAAAAAAATTACTCCGGCGGCAGCTGTGCCGTTTCTACCATTATGGAGTCATAATGAGGCCCATTGGGTCTCATTATAAGTTGGGGGGGTGCATTAACATGTGGCGGTAATACAGTATACCACCCGACACAACTACGAGTTTGGGGGTAAGGTGGAGGAAAAACCTCCAGCAAGAAGCTGAAGGTTTTTCCTCCATTTTACTGCCCAAAATCGGCAAATTCAGCAGTATCACTGCTGGGCAAATTACCACCGTGGGTAATACCGCTGAAATCCCCCATGGAGTCCTATCCACTCCAATTAATGGAGACTGATTCCACCTCTTGTATTTTTTCGGTAATACTGCTGACTAAGTGGCGGTAACTGTAATACAGTTTGGTGGTATCTTGGCAGATTTAACACAAAGAATCCACCAAACATTTGATGAGGCCCATTCACTGCGTGTGGCGGGTGGTTTCCCATGCCTGAATGCAAAACAGAAGAGTTTTTTTCTGTGTTTGTTGTTTTTTATGGCTCAAGAAGCACCGCACCCTGTAGGATGCACTGTGGAAATTCAACCACACCTATTTAAGAAACGGTTTATGTTGAATCCAGTTGAGCACATGGAATTTGGTGTTCAAAGGTCAAGCTGATAACACCAGTAAAGGAAACCACTTAACACCATTTGTTTCTGGTAACCAGTTTGGAGATGTAGTTGGTTGCATGCTGGCCACCAGAATCCAAGACATTGCCATGACACTCAGAGGTGTGCGCAATAGGAAGTGCACCGCCACCCGCCATCTGCACCCAATGACAGCAAGTGAGAGTAATATACCGTCACGTGATACATCAGATCATTGTTCAGATCCCTGCTCTGTCATGGGACCTCATGTCCATCTCCCGGGCATCATGTAGGAACTTGGTAGCGACTATGTGGAACATGGTATACTCATGTTTAATTTCCTATTCCCCCTTCCCGGCAACATATGCGCACACACACACACGCACACATACACACATACACGCACACATACATTTCAATCATTCCAAAGAGCAGGTCATCCACAGACATTGGGCCTCATTACGGGTCTGGAGGTAACCGCGCCGATGCTACCGGCATCTGTTATTACTTACCGGTGCCTGACTTCCCGGTGCCACCAGGTGATTACAACCCCATCGGCCTGGAAAGTCAGGAGCTGGCAAATTGTAAGTCCACATTCCCATAGTCAATGCTGGGACACCTTGGGAATAGGGACCACAGAAGCACCGGCACTGTTATTAACGGTGCAGGTGTTTCCGTAACAGGTCTGCCTACTGTGGCCGCTGTGCCCGGCAGGGTCAGACCTACCGGGCACGGAGGCACCAGCAGGCAAACCCATAGTTTGCCGGTCCGGAAACAACAGTACCGGTAAGCTTACCAGCAACATTGTTTCCAGACTGGAAAACTTAGAATGAGGCACGTTGTGTTGAGTGATGCAGCCTTCTCTGGTCTTGGGTCTGTACTGTAAGATCGGGGGCTATACTGTTGTTGTCGGCTTAAGAACTAGGATATGAGGCACGTGTGTGCCCATATATGCAATGGTCACTAGGGTCGGGGGAAGTTGGACCTGAGCAGTGCCACCATCTCTCTTCCTTTCAACTCCTCACTGAAGACATACCCCTGCCCTTTAACCAGTCAGATGCCTAGCTTTCTGATGGCATATATATAGCACATAATGGAGCCTTGCAGTTGTTAAGCATCCATTGTCATGGCAACAGTATATAATATTGGTATGCACCATTATCTTCTCATGTATTCCTACACATCGTACTGATGCCCCTTGCTGTGTTGCAAGTTTTTCAAATGTTTAATGTCAGGATTCCCTTGAGTATCAAGGACTGTGATGTCATTACGTGACCAAGATTTCTGTGCTACCACTTCCAGTGATGTCATTACATATGGATATTAGTTAGCCCGCAAGTGGGGGAGGCAGACTCGGGAATATGTCAGCATGTTAATTGGTTACTGGACCTCCTCAGAATTGAACTGGTGAGAGTTGAGGAACCATCTGGGTCATGGGTGATGTCACACGTGCCTCCGCGCCCCCATTTTAGGTATTTGATAAGGTCGCAGGAGCACATCACGCATGAGCAGATATATCGTGTGGGGGTGCGTGATTCCTGCTCAGACCAGATCACTGAAACACTGATCTGATGATACAGGGGTTTTGTGAACTTTTAATCGGGATAGTGCAGGAAACTTCATTAAACTGGTCGATTTGCATATTGACATCACATGACGCAGTTACCATCTGAGGTGCAGGGAGATACAGGGGTGTGTCCTGCGTTTCAAAATGATGTGGATCCGGAGCGTGTGTCTTCATTTCAGGGGTTTGGCCAGGAAACCACACCTCTCTGCTACCCAGCAGCATTTCCGGTATCTGGATAGGTCGGCAGCTCACTGCCCCGTCTCCATGGCACGGGTTGGCACGGGAACTGGGGGCGCTGCGGCACGACAGCTGCCGGCGTTCGCTGCCTGCCGCAGGATTCAAAGACACTTCAGCAGCAGCAGAGGGAGAATCGGAGTGGACAGCTCCTCACCTGGCCCGTGGGCACTGCGCGTGACCCCGCCAGAGCACCCTCCCGAGGAAATGGCAAGAAACTGTGAACTGAGCACACCTGAGTGCTTTCAAGTATATTGGATGTTTCCGTTCTGTTCAAGTGGAACGGGTTGATTTGTGCACAGATATCAAAGGTAGTGTTTATTTTTTGGGTCATTTGATGAATAAGTAATGTAGGAAAAGCACAAGTTGAAAAGCTGGTTTTAGTGAAAGCACTGGTCGTTCATCTCTGATTTAGAGGTTGGTGGAAGGATATTGAGGGCAATGCACTACTTCATAGAACGTTTAGCGTGGAGCAAAGTTACTTTGCAATGCCGATAAACAAGTTCCACCGGGCCCAATTCACAGAGCGGTGCAAAGTGCCTATTAGGCCAATTTAGAGCGGTGCAAAGAGCACTTTTGCGCTGCTCTTTGCACCGCTCAGTGAATTGGGCCCGATTAGGCCCAGTTAGCTCAGTGCACAGAGTACTTTTGCAGTGCAAAGTGACTTTGCGCTGCAAAAATTCACTTTGCACCACTCAGTGAATTGGGCCCGATTAGGCCCATTTAGCTCAGTGCACAGAGTACTTTTGAAGTGCTCTTGCTCTGCAAAAATGCACTTTGCACCTCACAGTGAATTGGGCCCGATTAGGCCCAGTTAGCTCAGTACACAGAGTACTTTTGCAGTGCAAAGTGTTCTTGTTCTGCAAAAATGCACTTTGCACTGCTCAGTGAATTGGGCCCGATTAGGCCCATTTAGCTCAGTGCACAGAGTACTTTTGCAGTGCGAAGTGCTCTTTCTCTGCAAAAATGCACTTTGCACCGCTTGGTGAATTGGACCCGATTAGGCCCATTTAGCTCAGTGCACAGAGTACTTTTGCAGTGCAAAGTGACTTTGCGCTGCAAAAATGCACTTTGCACCTCACAGTGAATTGGGCCCGATTAGGCCCAGTTAGCTCAGTACACAGAGTACTTTTGCAGTGCGAAGTGTTCTTGCTCTGCAAAAATGCACTTTGCACTGCTCAGTGAATTGGGCCCGATTAGGCCCATTTAGCTCAGTGCACAGAGTACTTTTGCAGTGCGAAGTGCTCTTGCTCTGCAAAAATGCACTTTGCACCTCACAGTGAATTGGGCCCGATTAGGCCCAGTTAGCTCAGTACACAGAGTACTTTTGCAGTGCAAAGTGTTCTTGCTCTGCAAAAATGCACTTTGCACTGCTCAGTGAATTGGGCCCGATTAGGCCCATTTAGCTCAGTGCACAGAGTACTTTTGCAGTGCGAAGTGCTCTTGCTCTGCAAAAATGCACTTTGCACCGCTTGGTGAATTGGACCCGATTAGGCCCATTTAGCTCAGTGCACAGAGTACTTTTGCAGTGCAAAGTGACTTTGCGCTGCAAAAATGCACTTTGCACCTCACAGTGAATTGGGCCCGATTAGGCCCAGTTAGCTCAGTACACAGAGTACTTTTGCAGTGCGAAGTGTTCTTGCTCTGCAAAAATGCACTTTGCACTGCTCAGTGAATTGGGCCCGATTAGGCCCATTTAGCTCCGTGCACAGAGTACTTTTGCAGTGCGAAGTGGTCTTGCTCTGCAAAAATGCACTTTGCACCTCACAGTGAATTGGGCCCGATTAGGCCCAGTTAGCTCAGTACACAGAGTACTTTTGCAGTGCGAAGTGTTCTTGCTCTGCAAAAATGCACTTTGCACTGCTCAGTGAATTGGGCCCGATTAGGCCCATTTAGCTCAGTGCACAGAGTACTTTTGCAGTGCGAAGTGCTCTTGCTCTGCAAAAATGCACTTTGCACCGCTTGGTGAATTGGACCCGATTAGGCCCATTTAGCTCAGTGCACAGTGTACTTTTGCAGTGCGAAGTGCTCTTGCTCTGCAAAAATGCACTTTGCACCGCTCGTTGAATTGGGCCTGATTAGGCCCAGTTAGCTCAGTGCACAGCGTACTTTTGCAGTGCGAAGTGACTTTGCGCCACCAAAAATGCACTTTGCACCACTCTGTGAATCAGGCCCGATTAGGCCCAGTTAGCTCAATGCACAGAGTACTTTTGCAGTGCAAAGTGACTTTTCTATGCAAAAATACACTTTGCACCACTCTGTGAGTTGGGCCCAGTGCAGTGCAAAGTCACTTTGCTCACGCTAAACGTTCCATGAATTAGGCCCCTAGTCTAGGAGAACCCAAACGCATTTCAAACCACGGGCCACACGAGCATGGCCGAGCAAATGGAATATCGCTTCTGGTCTGTGCTGTGTGAGGCCACATTCTGTCGGCGACGCCGTCACCCAACCTGGAGGCCAGGAGACAAAGTGGAGACCTGACAGAGGACATCCTTTCACCTGATCTCCGCCATCGCTGTCTCAATGGCCCGGACGAGCAGCGTCTGGCAACAGCGTCTATATAGGGTGAACATGGCAGTGTAGCAGGACTTTGCACCCTTTAAGCTTGGCAATCACTTTGGCTGTCTTCATTCCTTGAAATACAAGCTCTCCTTTTCTGAGGTTCCCTGTGGAGCTGTTGAGAGAATGAATGTGTAGCCTTCGCCCAGCTGTTATGATTTCCCAGCATGCTCTGTAATTTATTGCATATAATAGAGTGAATTAGCAGAATAGAAAAAAAAAATATCTCTGGACAGTGAGAAAAAATTGTGATGCGAAAAGAAAGCAATTACACAGTTCGAGGTCACTTCCTAAGCAATGCAGTTCTTCCACTTCCGTTGCACACCGGATCCAGTTCCCTGCAGCAGGGAGGAATGCTGCAGAGAGTGTAATGCAGAGAGTGCACAGCAGAAGCTCCTCGCTGTAGTTTTCCGGCACATAGGAAAGACATGATAAAACCCTGTGGGCTTCCACTGTGGAAAGAGCAGCCACCTGTGCCAAGACACGCCCTGAGCTGCACGCTTAGCACACCGGATGGAAATTGGTCACCGTGCCTAAACAATAGGGCAGGCCTTAGTGGCGGCAGCACCCTGGGCAGAAAAGGACACATTTCAAAATGGCGCCTTCTTCCACCACGCCAGCTCGGAGTAGCCCTTGAAAGTCTCCCCCAAGCTGACACCCTGGTGGCTGATGGTGGCCCGTGCAGGTGCCCGGGTGGCCCAAACCTAAGGTCAGCCATGCTAGGCAACAAGGGGTAGCGACACAACTTTGCACCTGAACTTTGCACATTTAAAGAGACGTAAATACCTGTGGAACAGTCACACCTATTGGCAAACTTGCACTATCGTAAACTTGTCATAGACCAGCAACAGTGGGCATTTGGGGGTGTAGTCTTGTAGTTGCTGGTGTGCCAAATGTGTGCGTGAACACCTGTGTGTGTGTATAATAATAACACAACCACATTCCTGTCAATCTATGAGTCTTCATCAATGTTTGCAATTGCTTTACAACTTGAGTAGCGCAGTTGTCAAGATACACACACCTTGCGACAGTTCTGAAAGTCAATGGGAATGTTCATAATCGCAGGGGATGTCTGGAAGAAGATGCAATACTTGATGCATCCACAAGGTGGAGTAGGAGAAAAATATTTAAAAGAGATTTAGCAAATGTGTCAATTGTGCCTGACTTACATGTGTAACCTTGGCCAGCATAAAGCCGTCTTATGTTATTCTGATTTATACGACACACCAATACAATTTCCATGATCTCCAGCTGTTCTTGCTCTGTCAGACTAGGAACAGTGTCAACGTATGGGCCATTCTTATTAAACAGGAATAAAATGCACTTTTTAACATGAGTATGAAGTTCTTTTGTTAAAACTATTTACTGTAATACTTTATGACCGGTCATAGCTCTGAGTTACTTATGGAATGTCCTACCCCTGAAATGGTATTCTTTGTAAACCAGCTGCCACGTGTTCAACCCATCGAATGGGTTTTCAGTGCTCTTCACGACCTCATTGAGTCCTGCCCAAGGTGATGATGTGGAGGGCAGCACCCACCCTTCCATCCCTACCTCCTGCACTTCCCTTTGCTGCACTTGCACATTTGAATGCCACAAGGCCTAGTAGGACTACGGCTGTATATTACTGTTTTGCCCATGTTATTCTGTCCCCTGGTCCCTTCCCATTTAACCTTCTGGCACCTTGAAACATAATTCTGATGTATAAGCGCCTAACAAATGCTCAATTAACAAAAAGGTCTAGAACGAAACATGGAGCATACATTTGTTGTGTGCGATACATAGATTGCTTTAGAGCTGGGATTTTGGCAATAGTTCACAGATATTGGAATGTCTCCTATCTTTGGAGTTTAACGCAAAGCTCAGTGGCATAAACATCTGAAATGAATGTGGAGGGACTGTATCCAGAAAGTGAGGACAACAAGTTAGCTACCAACAGAGTCTAGAAACTCTACATGCAATTTCCGAGGTCATCAATTAAGTGTAGTGTTATCTCAGCCCAGGTGTAAACAGGGCACATCAGTGGGCACCAGCAGGAATGTGGAGGGACTGGATCCAGAAAGTGAGGACAAAAAGGTAGCTATCAATAGAGTCTCGACACTCTACTGTTGGGTGTCCTGACCCACGTTTAAGCTATCCTGCTACAACATTTGGTGCTGTGGGCTTAGGAAATTCAAGATGGCGGAAAACCCACATGTGCGCCGAAATCCAGGAAAGCTGCGCAGTTTGTGCGCACACTAAAATGGTTGCCTCACTTGCCACCCACCAGTGCGAGAATGAAAGGCCGGGTTGCCATGAGGGAAATGGGTTGCCAAAGGAAAAACAGTAGCGCCGGTTAGCTTCAAAGCGCTTTAAAACCACCATTGGACTACCCGCACAGTAGTCTGAAACCATTGGGAATGGCAATGCTGATTGCCAAATGCAACCTAGAAGTGTGGGGAATTCATTTCTTAAATCCCAAAAATGAGTGCAGTACCAGTACTCACCACTATCCAAAAGCCGGCGTTTTAAAACCACTCTGTGTGTTTTTCTGAAGGCAAGCAAAATGCCTATTTCAAACCTTGCAACATGTGCAAAATATTCACTGAACACCAGCAGACATTTGGCAGAATGGAGTTTTGTGTGCCTACAAAATCTGGGAAATGAAGAGCCCAAAAACAATGCTTATAACAAAAATGCTATGGAGTCAGCAGCTTAAGCCTAACTGCAACTGGATTTAAAACCACCAAAATCGAAAATGTTAAATTAAATGAGTGACCTATGTTTGGTGTCACATGCCTTTGTAACTGTTGAAATGTCATAGTTTTGCACTTAGAATCAGCATTCTAGCTGCATGTGTAAAATTACAAGTTATTTTAAAAGCAACAAAAAGTTAGCTGAAGGTCTGGCTTAAGGAACTTGATTTTGCCTAGCAACTACCCATCAGGAGTGAAACTTGAGTCACCACTGTGTTCCCAGGCCAACCTTCCTTTTGCTGCCCAGGCTAAGGATATGCCATCTATCTGATAATTGAATTATCTGTGCTCTGCAAGAGAGTGAACAAAGCCCTCTTCACTCAGGCAAAGGTTTTTATTACCGCAGTCGTAAATTGTAGCTTCCTCTTGGCAGGAGCTGGGAGGAGCACTGCCTGTGAGAAGCAAGCTGGCTTGGCAGAAACTGGAAAGACTGGTTTCTGTACCATGTGACCTGAAAAGACACACCCCTGCAGCAAGGATATGGTTTTATAAAAAGATGAATAACTCATAGAGCGGACATGTGAAAATTTTATAAATGATACCATAATTCTTGTGATTTTTCTGCCCACAGTTTAAGACGTGGTAGGAACCGGTGGTATGTTCGGGGAGGTTTTAGCGGAAAAGTGGATATTACTCTAAATGTGTGCATGTTAAAAATCTGAAACTTCATCAGTTAATGTCCCTACCCCCTGCACACATGTATGTAAAGTTGGGTCCATGTCGGAAATTGAAAAAGCAGTTAAAAAGTGAAATATGTGCCAGTTCTGAATGCAAGCTCCCAGGAAGAGCAGAGTTTGAACAGGGGATACCTCCTGTGATGCATGATGGGTGCATATGATTTTAAAACAATATGTACCTCTGCAAATATGTATTTGTTTCAAATCTAGATTTGTGTGTAAGTTGACAGGAGGAGTGGACTTTCTGCAGGCTGTAAAATGACATCAATCTGACTCACAGTTCAGTTTGCCAATCAAGCGGAGGAATGGAAGTTTGACCAATTAGAAGCTGAGAGAGAGGTAGGGTCAGTGATGCTAGAACACACCCACATTCTAAACACATAAAAGCAGACAGACAGGACAGATAGGGACTTTCCAAATCCATTTGCAGCGGGACGCTCTGCCGGAAAAATCCATACTTACCTCCATCAACCTCCAGAAAGCCAAACTAGAGACTTCAATCTATCCAGAACTAAGAGACCAGACCAGAGGGAGAAAGCAGTGCTGTGCCCAGAGAGTGACCAGAGCCCAGTCTAAAACCCTGACCAGATCCATGGCGAGGCCCATTTCACCCAAGAATATAGTGTGAGTACCTAGAAAACTGTGCAGAACCAATCTCCTAGTTAAATTCATATAATTCAATCTATTTAACCTAAGTAGAACTGCCTCCTAACTGTCACCTGTCATTTTAGCTGCAAAAGCTGCACGTGTCTTTTTGAACTTTAAAATTTCGAATCTGAAAAACGACCTTTATTCAATCGTTCATATCTCCGCAACCGTTTGGGCTAGAGACTTGCAATAACTTTTATTTGATAGCTTAGAATCGTGGCTTTCCTACGAACCAAGAACCGCATTCCTACCCCTTATAGTTTTACCGCAAATGCGGAACACGCATCCGCGAATTTTACCGCGATTTGCAATTTCTTCACATGTAAAAACTGCTGCTGCCTGCCTTCCATTTGCCAGAAATTCGTTTGACCTGCTAACTATCCCTGCATCATTGCTAGTGTGAGCCTGGACTAATATTAACTAGATACCACTCACCCTGAACCTCTGAAAGGGAATTAACAGCATTTCCAGCATATTTCTCATCCATTGCTAACACATATAAAAGCATTTGGGCCTGTGTTTTCAAAACTCCTATCTGTTTTCTGTTGTCTAAGCTTGCTGGATTGAACTGATTACATTGATTGCATTTCTGAGAACTGTGTGCTTTCCTCCCATTCCCTTGCATTGCATAAAGAGGGGGGGAGTGAATAGCCAGAGAAAAGTGATTACATTGTTTGGTTGAAATCATATTGAGTATTTTCTGTACTGCATTCATTGAATATTGCATCCACCTGAGCTTACATAAAGCATCCTCTACCACATTATACTTTTGTTCCTATTTACCAGTGTGTTACCTTATCCATTCATGTCAACTCATTAGTGATTATAAGAAGTGTGCTAGTGCCAGATTCTCCGTTGTTGATCTTTATCATATCAGATTAAGTGTGCTATTCAATTATTAATTTATTATAAAGTGGGATATATATACCTATTGTTTAAATTATCAAATAAACCTTTTAACTTGCAAAACAGAACTACTTCTTGGCTCAGTGGGGTCAGGGGGATTCCAAGAGAGGGGTGTTATATAAGGGTAGTCATCCAGAACGCATGAACTGGACCTAAAGATATATCAATAAGGGTTTTCATTCAGTATTCTAGACTAGGCGTTAACTTGGCTGTAGTGCTGAATTGAATCCTCTTACAAAGTGGGGGCTCGTATCCGGGATTCTGGGTTAGAATACCACTTGTGCAGCTTAATACGGTGTGCTAACTGACGGGATACATACATCCAGTCGGATCACCACGCTGCATTACGCTGTGAAGCATTCCTCAAAAGGGACACTCCAAGAAAAGTTCTGTTCTGCAAAAATAAAATACAAACTTCTGTAAGTCAGGACAGAGACCAATCTCTAGAATGACGACCTTAGTAGACATGAAAATAGCCAGAGAGCACCTCTTGCATAAGCTATTTGTGAGAGGTGAATGGACCGAACAGGGCCAGGATGTGTGGTTGCAGGCCATCACACAACAGGTCACTGAAACAGGGTCAGATATATATAGAGATCAGGGTCCCTTACATGTGGCCCTGAGTGAACTATATATGGCTCCTAAAGCCAAAGAGGAACACAATAAGATCGCCAGGATAGCAGCATACCTGTACCTATATATGGGAGACATGCAGGATAGATGTGCTGAAAGCCAAAATCTGGCAAATAGGCAACAGATGGCATTACAGAAGGTCCAATCTGATCTGGACTCTTCTGAGCAGAGGCTGCAGAGGAGCCAGGAGTCAGATAATGACAGCAGACTGTACATCACTAAAATAAAGGAGGATATGGATGTGCTGCAAAAGGAAAAGGTAGAACAGGATACTAGATTTCTGGCCTTGCAGAAGGAGCACCAAGACAGTTTGAACTCCCTACTGCAGAGCCAGAAAAAGCTGGAGCAACAGATCAATTTCAACAGGGCATGTACAGAGCAGGTAGCCACCCTGCAAATCCAACTAGACAGAGAGAAAGAGGAGAGCAATAAACTGATCCTGAAAGACCTGGATACCCAGGCAGAGTTTGATCAGGAGCGCCAGAAAGCTGGTGCCTTCCAAAGGCAAAGGGACGACCTGGCGGCACAAATGCAGGCTCTTAGTCAGGAAAGAGACGCCTTAGGCCAGGAAGTCTGCCATTTAAAAAGGAAAATGGAAGAAAATCACCTGGCCCACCAGGGACTGGGTGACCTCCAAAAAGAAAACCAGAACTTGCTAGAGCACACCAGGAGGGTGGAGGATGCTCTAGCAAGAAAGGAGCAGGCCAATAGGGACACAGCTCAGGAGGTAACCCTCCTGCAGCAAAGACTGGCCCAGTTCTCCAGGACCAACCAGGAAGCACAGAGGGAAAATGAGGCCCTCTGTCAACACAATGATAGGCTCCAACAGCAGGTAGCGATGCAGGAGAGACTGATAGAGTCGAGTAAGGCCTTAACTGAGGAACTGAAGGCACAAATGCAGGCTCTTGCATTGCAACAGGGAGCAGGGGCGGATAGAGATGAGGTTCGCTGGGAAATGGAAACTCCGGAGCATAACCTCAGGAGCCCTAGTACCAGAGGCCCTCATACCTCTCAGTCCCTGGACTCTGCCACCCCCATGTCCCCTGGCGCACATGAGCACAGGGCCACAGGGATGGCAGATTACTATCCAGCCAGAAGCATGGGGCTCATAGGCCAGTACCATCCAGGAATGGAGGGGTGGGCATCCGGGTATGGGCACCCAAGTACAGTACAGTTCAATGGGGAACCCCAGGAGAGTAGGCCCATTAAGGGCATCCTGAAAACCTCTGCCCAGTTAGGTCAGTGGAGGGGGTACCCATCAAATCCTGGCAGCAAGGAGGAATCTGAAGACTCCTCTGAACTGCGCAGGACACAGGAGACCAGGTCCCCACATTCTGCCAGCCATTCCCAGGCTCGCAGAATCCGGGAAAACCTGGAAGAACAGACGGGAACCTCTGGGAGCAGTGCCTCTGAGTCCGAAGAAGAATGGACAAGGGTTACCCGAACCAAAAAGGCCAATAAGGCAAAAAGGGCCTTGCTTAAGGACCCCTTAAAGCAGATTAAGGCGATCAGGAGCGTCATCACGCCTTACCATAAGAACGCTAAGTATTCTGTTTGGGAGCATTTAGAGTTGTTTGAACAAATGATGGAGACTTTCCATTTGAAGGACAGCCAAAGCTGTATTCAATATGTAAAGTGGACATTCTCCCCGGAATACTCCAGTTTCTTTGCGGGGCTGGAGGACCAAAATCATTTAAGATGGTCCACATATAAGGCGGCCATCCTGAAACATTTTTCTGTTCACAGAAATCCTCAAGAGGCTCGCAAGGCAGCCTACAATTTGCAATGTGGGGAGGATCAGGCCCCACAAGAATTTGTGCAGGAGTTAAAGCGGGCTTTTGCACAGACCACAAGAAGGGTGCGCACGGATAGCCGTGAATTTATAAACACGTTTTTCCATGCCTTGCCCAAATATATCATGACCCAGCTCGTGAGGGATTTTCACGAGAAAAGATCTTTAGACTGGGTCATTGAACAGGCTACCCGCATCTATGAGGTGCAGAAGCCCATAGAAAATAAAAGCAATGCCCAGAAAAACCCCAAAGCCAACAGCACCCCTGCTGCTGCCAAGGTGGCAGAGGTAAAGGTCACCCCCGTTTTGGATTTGGAGATGGGGGGGCCTAAAAACCTACCTGCACCTAATAATGCTAGGCCCAGAAGGTCCTCGGGCCAGTCGCAGACAGGGAGCCAGGGAGGCAGCCCCACAAATGGGGTCCCTCGCTCTCCTGACTATGTAAGTCCACGTTACAAGGGAAATCGACCCATCCTGGGTTATGTGTGGACTCCTCCAGCCCAAGGGGGGGGATCCAGACAAGCACCTAACCCAGGGAACTTCCCTCCAAACTTCCCACAGGAGGGCAGAAATTTACCAAACCCTGGGCAGAACTTTTTCCCCAGATATCCACCCGACTTCCAACCCCAAAATCATCCATCCTTCTTTCCTCAATTCCCTGAGCCCAGACCACTGAATCCGGGAGAGGGGAGGCCAAGGGTGGAGGGGTACCAAAATCTTCCCAACCAGGGGTACTACCAGAGGAGGGACAGCTACCCTTCCCGGGATCAGCCCAGGGGAGAAAACAGGGCCCCGTATCAGCCTGAGCGGGTTTCCCAGTTAGAGCGCCAGGTTCAAAACATGGCGCGGGATATGGGTCATATACTGAGGGCACAGCAGAACCCTCAGATCAGCATGCCGGCGCAGAACGCACCCAACTCTGGACCTGGTGCTCCAGAACAATGACGGGGGCAGCACCCCGATAAATCACCGGTTCCCAGGGAGGAGGCACAAAGGGAAGGGGGGTGTAAAGCCTTGGAGGAAGCTTCCTTCCTCATTTGTAAACAGCCCCTGGAAACTCAGGAACCGGAAACAAAATCTCTTGCCCCTGAAAGTCTGCCTCCTAAGGAGCAGAGGGGGGGTAGGAGAAACAAAAGACCCAAACAGACTCAGTTTGAGGAGGAGGTACAGATCTTCCAATTTGAGGGAGAGGGATCCTCAGAGGATCCTGGGAAAAGGATCTTCTCCTTCAGAGAGGGGGGAACTCCTCCCAAAGAAAAATGGGTCCCTAGGGATGCAAATCCAGACTGGGGAGATGTGGAGACTGAGCTACCGCCGCCCACCATCTCATCCCAGAACCAACAGCAAGAAAATCCCCTGGTTCAAACCCATCCTGGTGACTGCCTCCAAAAAGGGGGGGGCGGCCCGGAACCGGAGCCAGGGGAACCCACAATGGCTCTGATCTCCAGTTGCCAACTCTTTCTTTCAGATTCCCAAGGCTCTCCACAGAATTCTGCCCAAAATTCTTCTCTCGCGATGTCCAAAACCAGAAAGTTAGCCCACCAGTTGTCCAAAAATGTACATTATCTGTGCCCCCTTGAGGAGAAGGAGGGAAGATATTATGCCCCGGTACAAGTACAGGGGCAGGGTACAATCTCGGCACTGGTGGACACTGGATCTCAAGCTACCCTTCTGTCCAGAAGGGCCTTTGATGAACTGAATGCAGGAAGGGGAGAGGATTACCAAATTCCTCTCACCTCTCTTCCGGGACAACTACAGAACTTTGACGGGAAGGAAATTCCCGTTGAGGGGACTGCAGACTTGGACATTAAAATTGGGCGACACAAGTTGAAACACCCGGTCATAGTTGTGACCCCAGAGGGCACCCCTTGTTTACTAGGGAATGACCTCCTGAGAAGGTTGTCACCCCTAATAGATTGCGTAAACAAGGTCCTCTGGACCCAGACTAGCCGACCAATAAAATTAAAACAGAGTGTCAACCATGTTAGTTTAAACGGCACATGCCACATGGTTGAACAAAAATCTGACCAAGTAGAATTTCACTTCCAGAACAACCAAATTCCAGACGTGACAGTAATAGCAGTAGGACAACAGACTGGTGATGGGGGGTCCTCTCTATTTCTGAAAATCAACCTTCCTTCCAGTCTAAAGTGGTATTCCACGCTGGAAGGAAACACTCTGAAATTCTATACTAATCCACAATCAGAAACTCCCACTCCTATAGTCCAGAAAGATGTGAAATCAGCTCAAAGCCTGGCTGATATTCAGCAAATTGGAGAGCAGTTGTTCATCCCTGTTCAGTTAAATGATGGGAAGGACTCTGTTCTCGCTCGAGTGTGTGTGAACAACGGTAAGAGCTTCATCAGCGAAGCCATGTTTCGCCAACTCCCAAAAGATCCAGCCATTCCCACCTTCAAACTGATAGACAAATGGGAAATGGACCTGAAAGCACCTAATTCCAAACATCTCCTGCCAAGCAGGTGTATGCTCAAAATCTCCATTGGCAACAAGAGCATAGTCCACAATTGTTGGGTCGTGCGAGACGTCACTGCCGCCTTTTACTTAGGCAGTGACATTCTCAATCGCTTTGCCATTAGTTTGGACCTAATAAACTTCAAAGCTTGGTCCCGATTAGCGGATAATCCCATGGGCTTTGATGATCCAGAAAAAGCATTTAGGTCAGCTCAATTGCTACCTTATGCAGTTGAAATTCAGGTTAAAGAGGAAGTCACCATCCCAGAAAGGACCCGACAATTCTCCCTGGAAGTGAAAGTTAAAAGGGGACAAGAGTTGAAAAACCCTGATGCTTACATACATCTAAATGCTTCTCTCCAACAGCAAGGGTTGGGGGTAAACCCGACTCCATTAGTCAACATAGAACATGACCCCATTCTAATAGAGGTGGATAACAGCGACTTAAAGAGTATTACTCTAGCCGCAGGCACCATTATTGGAATGGCGGTTGATGACCGACATTTCTCCATTGATCTTGTAAATGAACTGTTAGGACCCATCCCCAAGGACTGTTTTGACAGTGACAGTGATGACAACGCAACACCAGACAGGATTTTTACCCGGCATGGGGGGAACTTCCTGGTGTACACTTCCTGCCCCTATGGTAAGGAAGATGTGACCTGTGACTTCAGGAGGGATGAGGTGATTTTCCAGGTCCATGAGGGCTGCCTTTCCCACCTGAAGCCTCCGGTCCAAATCAGCACTCTGACCAGGGACTTCTCCACCCAGCTGGAGGAGGCCGCGGAGATAGCCAAACCAGAAGTCTTTCCAGGCTTCAGGCAGATGGTGGAAGAGAGAGTCAACCTAGCTGATGCCTGTGTGACTCTGGAACAAAAGCAAAAGTTGAAACAAGTTTTCTTGGATTTCCAAGATCTCTTTGCGGTAGACTCATATGACTGTGGTCGCACCGACATCCACACCACAACAATCCCCACGGACCCTGGCATGACTCCAGTGTTTGTGAAGCAATATCGCTTGCCTCTCGCATCAATGGAGTCCCTTACTGAAATAATTAAGAACCTTGAGTCCCGGGGAATAATCCGTCCAGTCCACAGCACCTTCAATAATCCGGTGCTGGGAATATTGAAGCCAAACGGCCAGTGGAGACTCTGCGCTGACCTCAGGGAGCTCAACAAACGGGTCCACACTTCCCGATGGCCTCTTCCCTACATTGACCAAGGGCTGGCCCAGATTCAGGGGTCACAGGTATTCACTGCAATAGACCTGACCAATGGATACTGGACCGTGCCTGTCAGTAGGGAGGACCAATACAAGCTGGCTTTTACCTTTGGGGGCCAGCAGTACACATGGACCCGGACTCCCTTCGGATACCTTAACTCCGGTAATGAGTTCAATATTTTCCTACATAAGGCCATGCCCGACCTGGGTACGAGGGGTAACCTGGCTTATGTAGATGATGTCCTCATCAAAAGTTCATCTGTGGAGGAACACATAGCAGAGATCCGTTATGTTCTGACACAGTTGAGGGCCGCCGGAGCAAAACTTTCCTTTCAGAAAGCACAGTGGTGTAGAACCCGTGTTAATTTCTTGGGGCATGAGATTACTCCTCAGGGTCTCTGTCCCCAGGAAAAGAAAGTGGAAGCACTTCAGAAACTGAAAGACCCCACAACTCTGCGGGAACTAAGGAGCCTCCTTGGACTGACTAATTACAGCAGAAAGTTCATTGAGGGCTACGCAGAGATCACCAGACCCCTGATTCATCTCCTGAAGGGGGGGGTCAAGTGGGAATGGGGTCCAGAACAAGCCGAGGCAGTAAAACAACTCAAAAGAAGCCTCTCACAAGCACCTTGCCTAGCTTACCCTGTCAGAAACAAGGAGTTCTTCCTGGAGACGGGGTTCTCTAATACGTGCTTGACGGCAGTATTATATCAAAAGCATGACAAGGTCAATAAAGTAATCTCCTATGCGAGCAAAACTTTATCCTCTGTGGAGGAAAAATTCAACGATTGTGAGAAGGCACTCCTGGCAACGGTGTGGGCATTGAAGAATTACCGCCCGTTTATCCAGGGGGAACACATCATAGTGGAGACTCCACACCAGCCTCTGCAATATCTCCAAAGTGACAGAATCCGGGCCGGAAATGTGAGTAATTCCCGAATTACTTCCTGGATTCTGTCAATGCAAGGCTTTCCTGTGGAGGTCAGATATGGCCAAAACAAGAAGAGTCCCCTCGCGCAAGGTCTGGCTGACTTGCATGATTGTGCCAGAGAAAACTGTCTCGAGGACGAAAGTCTAAAAATAAAGGACAACATGGAGGCATACCTTAATTCCCCCCACAAAGTCTTTGAAGAAGACAAGTGTGAGGGAATGCCCACTGTGTATGTGGATGGATGCTCTTACCATGTCGACAACAACGGGGAGAAAGAACTGGTGGCCGGCGTAGGGAATGCATGGGTGAATGAGTCCCCAGAACCCTCCGCTGGATACAAAATTGGTCCCCGAAGTAGTCAGGTGGCAGAATTGATGGCTGTGCATCAGGCCATCCTCACTGCTGTCCAGCATCAACTCCACGAACTGGTCATAATCACAGATTCGGATTATGTACGGAACGGGTTCGTGGAGCACCTGGTTAATTGGAAGACCAGAGGCATGGTATGTGCTAACAACAAACCCTTGAAACATGGGAAGTTGATCCAAAACATTGATGATCTGGTCACCTCGAATGGGATGACCATCTATTGGAAGAAGATCAAGGGTCATTCCAAAGTAGAGGGACCAGACAAAACTGGAAATGACTTAGCTGATCAGCTGGCCAAAACCGGGGCCATCCAAGGGGATCTAATTGAGATTGAGTCCCTGTTGGGGGAAATCCAGGTCACCGCTATCACTAGGTCCCAGACAAATGCTCACAACGACCTCTCAATTGCACAATGGAGTAAGGAGACCCCTGATGCTGATTTGATTACAGCTCAAAAGGGGGATCCAATTATTGGTAAGTTTTACCAGCACCTTGAGGACCCTGAGAACTTTCCCCTGACGGATACCGATTACATTGGGAAAGAGGACCTAAGAGTGTTGATGAAATGTCCAAAAATGTTCCGGATCCAAGACGGTTTGCTGGTAAGGAAATCCAAAGCTGGCCACGATCAGTGGGTGTTTCCTACCTCATTCCGAAGCCTGATGTTAAGTCACGCCCATGATGCGGCCACCGCCGGTCATAGGGGGTTTCACACAACATTGGAAATCTTAAGAGAGGTTGCATACTGGCCACACATGGGGCAGGACCTCGACCAATACTTGAAGGGGTGTCTTGTGTGTGCACAATTTCAGCCGACATCCCTCACACACCGGGCGCCTTTACAAAAGAGGGGAATGACACTGCCCTGGTCAGATTTACAAATCGACTTTGTAGGCCCTGTGATTCGCTCGGCTAGGGGGAATAAGTACATGTTGACTGTGACATGTTTGTTTACCAAGTGGGTGGAATGTCTCCCAGCCCCAAACTGCAAGGCAGAAACTGCAGCTGCCTTGATGATTAACCACATCTTTTCCCGTTTTGGTCTACCTCAAAGGATTGAGTCAGACAGAGGTAGCCACTTCACCAGTGAAGTAATGACAAAGATGTGGGAGATACTGGGGGTCAAGAGAAAGCTGCATATTGCTTACAGACCAGCTTCTTCTGGGGCAGTAGAGAGATATAACCGGACAATTGTGAGCATCTTAAAAAAGTTTGTGGCAGATTCTGGGCCAAGTTGGGATATCCGATTACCTCTGGTCCTAATGGCCATCAGATCTACCCCTTCATCTGCAACCAAAATGTCACCATTTGAGTTGATGACTGGGCGCAAGATGGTGCTTCCTCAGCATTTGCTCTACCGGACCCAAGAGCAGACACTAATAAATGCCTCCACTACTCATGAGTATGTGGAGAATTTAAGGAAACACCTTCAACATGCTTTTGCTTACGCTCAGCGGAATCTAGAAAGATCGACTGATAGCATGAAGACCCATTATGACCTGAAAACTTCCAGGAAGGAATATCAGGTGGGAGACCGGGTCTATCTATACAACTTCCAAAGGAACCAGGCCAAGCAGCGCAAATTTTTGCCTACATGGAAGGGACCCTTTGAGATCGTCGATAAGATCTCCCCTGTGGCCTACAAGATCCGCATCCCCAAAGGTGGTTCGGCAGAGGGGGAAGACAAGTGGGTCCACATAAACCAGTTGAAATGTTGCCATCCCAGGCACACTCTGCAACAACTGGAGGAATCCTCTGGAATCCTAGCGGGTACTGTCTCAGACTAATTCAGTTCCAATCATAAAACGTACCACATCTAGTCTCTAACATACTGTGATTTGTATGAAACTGTCTCTTAGTTACATTGTTTTTTTTTCTCAAAATAAGAATGTAATGTTTTGTTATGATGAAATGCATATGCTGCCCCACTATCTCAACAGTGGTGGAAAAAAATCTATGAATAGGTATTGCCGCTCTTCCTTTGTCGTCCTAGGAGAAAGAAAACCGGGAGACGGGCCAAGGAGGACGATCCGGAGACCGGGAACGGAGATCCAATGGGCCCAGTGGACCGCCCAATACTCCCATCAGGACCGGCGAGGAGAACCGATCGATCAGTACCGGATGGAGAAGAAGATGCTGAACTGTGCCATCTACAGAAGAGGAAGAAGATTATGCGGACAGACCGGTGCATGGGTCAAAACCCTTGTGCACGCGACTCCCCATCGACTCAAATTCAAAGTGCAGTCGCGTGGGGGGGACTTGTTGGGTGTCCTGACCCACGTTTAAGCTATCCTGCTACAACATTTGGTGCTGTGGGCTTAGGAAATTCAAGATGGCGGAAAACCCACATGTGCGCCGAAATCCAGGAAAGCTGCGCAGTTTGTGCGCACACTAAAATGGTTGCCTCACTTGCCACCCACCAGTGCGAGAATGAAAGGCCGGGTTGCCATGAGGGAAATGGGTTGCCAAAGGAAAAACAGTAGCGCCGGTTAGCTTCAAAGCGCTTTAAAACCACCATTGGACTACCCGCACAGTAGTCTGAAACCATTGGGAATGGCAATGCTGATTGCCAAATGCAACCTAGAAGTGTGGGGAATTCATTTCTTAAATCCCAAAAATGAGTGCAGTACCAGTACTCACCACTATCCAAAAGCCGGCGTTTTAAAACCACTCTGTGTGTTTTTCTGAAGGCAAGCAAAATGCCTATTTCAAACCTTGCAACATGTGCAAAATATTCACTGAACACCAGCAGACATTTGGCAGAATGGAGTTTTGTGTGCCTACAAAATCTGGGAAATGAAGAGCCCAAAAACAATGCTTATAACAAAAATGCTATGGAGTCAGCAGCTTAAGCCTAACTGCAACTGGATTTAAAACCACCAAAATCGAAAATGTTAAATTAAATGAGTGACCTATGTTTGGTGTCACATGCCTTTGTAACTGTTGAAATGTCATAGTTTTGCACTTAGAATCAGCATTCTAGCTGCATGTGTAAAATTACAAGTTATTTTAAAAGCAACAAAAAGTTAGCTGAAGGTCTGGCTTAAGGAACTTGATTTTGCCTAGCAACTACCCATCAGGAGTGAAACTTGAGTCACCACTGTGTTCCCAGGCCAACCTTCCTTTTGCTGCCCAGGCTAAGGATATGCCATCTATCTGATAATTGAATTATCTGTGCTCTGCAAGAGAGTGAACAAAGCCCTCTTCACTCAGGCAAAGGTTTTTATTACCGCAGTCGTAAATTGTAGCTTCCTCTTGGCAGGAGCTGGGAGGAGCACTGCCTGTGAGAAGCAAGCTGGCTTGGCAGAAACTGGAAAGACTGGTTTCTGTACCATGTGACCTGAAAAGACACACCCCTGCAGCAAGGATATGGTTTTATAAAAAGATGAATAACTCATAGAGCGGACATGTGAAAATTTTATAAATGATACCATAATTCTTGTGATTTTTCTGCCCACAGTTTAAGACGTGGTAGGAACCGGTGGTATGTTCGGGGAGGTTTTAGCGGAAAAGTGGATCTTACTCTAAATGTGTGCATGTTAAAAATCTGAAACTTCATCAGTTAATGTCCCTACCCCCTGCACACATGTATGTAAAGTTGGGTCCATGTCGGAAATTGAAAAAGCAGTTAAAAAGTGAAATATGTGCCAGTTCTGAATGCAAGCTCCCAGGAAGAGCAGAGTTTGAACAGGGGATACCTCCTGTGATGCATGATGGGTGCATATGATTTTAAAACAATATGTACCTCTGCAAATATGTATTTGTTTCAAATCTAGATTTGTGTGTAAGTTGACAGGAGGAGTGGACTTTCTGCAGGCTGTAAAATGACATCAATCTGACTCACAGTTCAGTTTGCCAATCAAGCGGAGGAATGGAAGTTTGACCAATTAGAAGCTGAGAGAGAGGTAGGGTCAGTGATGCTAGAACACACCCACATTCTAAACACATAAAAGCAGACAGACAGGACAGATAGGGACTTTCCAAATCCATTTGCAGCGGGACGCTCTGCCGGAAAAATCCATACTTACCTCCATCAACCTCCAGAAAGCCAAACTAGAGACTTCAATCTATCCAGAACTAAGAGACCAGACCAGAGGGAGAAAGCAGTGCTGTGCCCAGAGAGTGACCAGAGCCCAGTCTAAAACCCTGACCAGATCCATGGCGAGGCCCATTTCACCCAAGAATATAGTGTGAGTACCTAGAAAACTGTGCAGAACCAATCTCCTAGTTAAATTCATATAATTCAATCTATTTAACCTAAGTAGAACTGCCTCCTAACTGTCACCTGTCATTTTAGCTGCAAAAGCTGCACGTGTCTTTTTGAACTTTAAAATTTCGAATCTGAAAAACGACCTTTATTCAATCGTTCATATCTCCGCAACCGTTTGGGCTAGAGACTTGCAATAACTTTTATTTGATAGCTTAGAATCGTGGCTTTCCTACGAACCAAGAACCGCATTCCTACCCCTTATAGTTTTACCGCAATCGCGGAACACGCATCCGCGAATTTTACCGCGATTTGCAATTTCTTCACATGTAAAAACTGCTGCTGCCTGCCTTCCATTTGCCAGAAATTCGTTTGACCTGCTAACTATCCCTGCATCATTGCTAGTGTGAGCCTGGACTAATATTAACTAGATACCACTCACCCTGAACCTCTGAAAGGGAATTAACAGCATTTCCAGCATATTTCTCATCCATTGCTAACACATATAAAAGCATTTGGGCCTGTGTTTTCAAAACTCCTATCTGTTTTCTGTTGTCTAAGCTTGCTGGATTGAACTGATTACATTGATTGCATTTCTGAGAACTGTGTGCTTTCCTCCCATTCCCTTGCATTGCATAAAGAGGGGGGGAGTGAATAGCCAGAGAAAAGTGATTACATTGTTTGGTTGAAATCATATTGAGTATTTTCTGTACTGCATTCATTGAATATTGCATCCACCTGAGCTTACATAAAGCATCCTCTACCACATTATACTTTTGTTCCTATTTACCAGTGTGTTACCTTATCCATTCATGTCAACTCATTAGTGATTATAAGAAGTGTGCTAGTGCCAGATTCTCCGTTGTTGATCTTTATCATATCAGATTAAGTGTGCTATTCAATTATTAATTTATTATAAAGTGGGATATATATACCTATTGTTTAAATTATCAAATAAACCTTTTAACTTGCAAAACAGAACTACTTCTTGGCTCAGTGGGGTCAGGGGGATTCCAAGAGAGGGGTGTTATATAAGGGTAGTCATCCAGAACGCATGAACTGGACCTAAAGATATATCAATAAGGGTTTTCATTCAGTATTCTAGACTAGGCGTTAACTTGGCTGTAGTGCTGAATTGAATCCTCTTACACTACAAGCAATGGCTGAGGTCATCAATTAAGTGTAATGTTATCTCAGCCCAGGTGTAAAGAGGGCACATCAGTGGGCACCAGCAGGAATGTGGAGGGACTGGATCCAGAAAGTGAGGACAACAATGTAGTGAGCAATAGAGTCTGGACACTCTACATGCAATGGCTAAGGTCATCAATTAAGTGTAGTGTTATCTCAGCCCAGGTGTAAACAGGGCACATCAGTGTGCACCCGCCCGGCAGATTTGTAGTGTACCGGTCCGGAAACTTAGAATGAGGCCCATTGGGTGCTTGTTTGGAGAAGAGATATGGGAGTTTGCAGAACTTGCTGAATTTTGCACAAAATTTTGTAAACTTCACAAAACTGTAAATGTTTGCAGGCACCGATGAATGGCTTTCAAATCCGGTTTCCCATATGTGATATACATACATCATATGTGATTATCAGAAGAAGCAATGGTCCTACTTTTACCACCTGTCAGTGATATCCAAATTCTGTGAAGGTACAACATCTGAAAATGAGTGCAGAGAAATATTCCCACCAAGAAACAGAGAAATGATGGAATGACTTCTTGCAAGCCGACCACTTCCAGATGATGAAAGGATGAGAGTCATTAGAATATAATGCACTGCAGGCTATATAGTATGCCACTTCAACGTCCTTTTATTCTCTCGCGACTGGAGTGGGATGATGTTTGATTACACCATCATGAATGGAAAAAGATGGATAACTCCTCTGGCCAGCTGTGTGATCATCACCCTTTTCTATACTCCAACTAAGGTAATTACTAATTGCATGTATTAGAACTAATTATGACATTTGTGTTGACCTTTCTTTACATTACTTTGATCAAATGGTATGCAATTGTGGCTATTCTTGTTTTCTTAACTGCTAGGTGCAAACTTGCATGAATATATGTGCAATGATTTTTAGCTCCAGAGCAAATTGTCTGAATATTTAATCTGATGAATGAGTAGTGCAGGCAGAACCCCTCACTCTCAGTGCTCTCTGAAAAATATAAGAAACGTTCAACTTAGGGTAGTTGTGAAGTTGCAAACTTTGCAAAGTAACACCAGCAAAAACACGTATTTTGCCAACGTATAGTTTGGAAATGTGCCCCTTGACTGAGAGGTCACCTCCGATGCTAAATTCTAGTGACTTGCAGCGGAGAGTGAGCTAAGGGGGTGGGCATAACAAGTTGTATTTCCGTCCGCCAGCTTTGGACGCGGGTGCCCTCCTGAGGAAGAGGTATTCAGCCAATGGTTGCAATCAGCTTCGGTAAGGCACTTGGCATCCAGGATGACTTAGCGGGAGGCTTTCAGTGTTTGGCTTCAACTACACATTGAGCCCAGGCAGTGCTGTGTGTATGCCACCTTTTTGGGTCTCTTCATTTCATAATTATTCGGGGGTGGGCCCAATACTTCATTCAGAGATTGGCGATACCCAGGTAGATGCTGGAGCCCTTTGGGTTCCTCCAGGTTATAGGACGGTGGAGGAATAGTTTCCTTCCCGTCTGGATGTGCTAGTCTCTGCTAGCTATGAAGGATGCAAAACACAACCGGGTGGCTTTTCCAAACCCTTACAGAAGACCAGGGTGTCTTATAGTGTTAGGTGGTTGGTCATGCCAAAGCAGCAGATATGCCAGACAAAAGACGGAGTTATCCCATGTTTGGCATGCAAAGAGCATTCTAGATGGCATGGATGGGGGCACTCTAGTCATGGCTGCTCGGTCATAAGCCAAACTCCGATTCTTGTTGAAGGTTGTTTTTTTTTCCTGGGATACATTAGATCATTTTAGTCTGTTTCAGTGAAGAAGAGAGGGATGTTTCAGTCTTGAGTCTTTGGGATGGAGCTCAAGAACTTGATCAATGCTTTAGATGGGGATACTAGCCTATTAGCAAGGGTGTCCATGAATTAACTGAATAAAAAACAAAATGAATGGAGAAATTACCAAATATATTTTGCCGAAAAAACAAGATTCCTACTTGCTTTTTGCACTTTTGAAAAAATAATGTGGGGAGAGACCCTCTGATCCCATTCTTAATCCCCTACCTCAACTGATACCCTTACTCCACCCCAGACCTATATTTTAATAAAAATCTCCACAATTTCAAAAAAGATCGGCCAATTAATGTGGCCAGTTCTTCCTCGTTTTTTGGGGACTCAGTCGTTTCTAGGGATACCTTTTAGCAACTTATGGTGGTGATAGGAAAAGGCTTATGCAGTCCGACTCATTGCAACTAATCGTAACAGAATTACAAAAAATATGGTATTAAATATTGATATTATATTAATATGGAGAATCATGTTGCCCTCCACTAATTAAACATGCCAGAGGCATAATATGACCTCAGCAACTCCTATTTGCATCCATTTAGTTACTTATTCGAAGAAATGATTTTGAACTCTGACAGCCCTTTATTTAATTGCTCTACAACAACACTACGCTTGAAATACATTTCTCGTTAACCTCTGTTTGACCACCCTGTATCTTATATTTGACTTTCAGTAGGCATAAAAGAAAGCCCAACAGCATGTGACTGTTCTAACAGTGTAATGAAAGGAGATGCTGATTACACAGATACACCCATGTAGACAGAGGACCCGAATAGCAGGAAAATCTAGTCTGGTTCAGATATGTTGGACCCATGATATCTCTCTATTGACTCCGCAATCTAGTGCTGATGAGCGATGTAATCCAGAACATCTTGAGAGGCTGAGGGTTCCAGGAGCCTGCTGAAGAGTCTTCTTTGGATTGTGTCCTTTCTCGGTCTTACACTATCGCATCTGCTCTAGAAATGTGCTATATTATGAATTCTCCAATTTAGAGGGCATTTGGCAGCCTTTGGGCCTCATCACGAGGTCCGCGGTAGGGGGTTAACGGCACCGGTAAGGGTGCCGTTGCCGTTAACCCGTTACCGCCGCATTATGAGGTCCCTTAGCGGGAGCCGCTAAGGGACCAGGGAGCTAATGACGGGCCCTCTATTAGCGGGCCCGTTATTAGCTCCATCCCCATTCCCATTGAGCCCTATCGGGGCTCGGATGGGAATGGGGAATGGTTCTTAGAATGGGGACTTACAGGGTCTTCCAAGGTTGAAATGACCCGGTAGCTGTTTATTACCTTGGGGCAACCAGCCAGAAGTAGTTTTCCTGATAACCGATATCGAGAGGTGAGGCACCATTAACAGACAGTATAGCCTGGCCCAGAGGTAATTGTTGCCATAAACACCCCAGCAAAACATGTGGGGTGATAATGATTTAAAACTGGAAATCCTCCCATGGAAGGGAACTTGCCCGGAGAATGATGGCTTCCATGGACAGAAGAAAAGGAAGTTGCTAAATACATTTTCTCTTTCCATTGTGGTCTGGAGGTGAAAGAAAGTGCAAAACTTCACAGAAGTGGTGAGTGAAGCCTTGCTTCTTAGAACATGAAGTAGGCAGGGGCATATGAAGGCACTGTGGTGGATGAGGAGACAATGGCCACTAAAGCCTTTTAACAGCGAATAACACCTGCTTTCTGAGCTTCCTGATTGGCAAAGACAGATGGTGCCATAGTGACCATGGAAGGGTCATAGATATTACAATAATAGGACCTGTTTCACAAGATGAACTCTACCACACTACAGTTAACAAGACCCCGTCAATATACTGAAACAACTGGAATAATGGAACCTCTATAGTAGCACTCCCCAGCCAACCTTAGACTGGCTGATCTGCTCCCCCCTGTTTTCTTCCCTCATGCTTCTATATCCCTTGCTGCTAAATGCCCCCCCCCCTCCATTTTTGTCCGCACTTCCTTGCACAGATTCATTGTGATTCGCTCTCCTCTCTGTGTTCTTCCCTCTATGACCTGCAGGGGTGTTGCTAGGTCTGGAAAAGATCGGGAGCTACGATAATGTCGAGACTGTCGGGACTCAGGGCTAGCTAGCCTTTTGGTTGTAGGTCCTGGGCTTCTATCCTGGGCTACAGCCAAAAGATCTGGGGCTATAGCCCCCTCGTCCCCCCCCCACCTAGCAACGCCTCTGATGACCTGTAAAGTGCTCCGTTGCTTCCCAAAACTAGGTCCGCACTCAATAAATACAAAAATAATAAGAAGAATGCAATAGACGGCCATGTGTTGGTCATCATGTTTCAAACTATTACATATACTTTTTTTCTGAGGAAAAAAAGTCAGGGATTCTTTTTTGTGTGTTTTTATCATGTATTGCCAGTTTGCGTCATATGGATATTAAAATCTCTTATTTTACTGAAATATCTCACTAAAACTCCCCGAGCATGAAGGAAACAATCATTAGTAGCCCACTCTGAAAGAAACTGACGTAAACATGTGACTAAATACAACATACTTTGATAAATAGGCTTCAATTTTGTATACATTTTTAATGTTGAATGGCACTTGGTTTATTCATCTGTTTGGTTCATTATCCGTTCCAAATGCTGTCCGACAAAAGAAGGCTTTTAAAAAAAATTCAATTGCACAAGAAGCGAATGCTCTCAGCCAGACCTCTTGCGCCTCTTTCTGTGTATTGCAACCGCTAATTATCTCGCCTCAGCACATGCTGGAACAGCCTATGCTTTTAAGAGGGTTTATGCATTAAACTAATTATACAGTGCTAATTTGGTAGCTAGCAGATTTTTGCATTTAGCTTTCATTTGATTTTGGTTGCTATGACGAGTGGCACTTTCACAAATCTGCTGTTGGCCGGCTCACGCTTTCTATGGGAACACACTGCAGAGCCCGAAAGGTGGTGGCGGAACAGGCAGAGACGAGATATGCATCCCTTGAAACAGCGATAATACTCAATATGACACCGCACGCCGAAGCTGTCCAGGGGCAGGTCTCATGATCTTCCTCGTGAAAATGTGTTACTCTGCCAAGGTCCTGAGAAATGCCATGGTATTGAACTAGAACTACCATTTTCATCAGAATAATCGTTTACAGCCTGTGGGTGCAACATCGATGAAACGGGTGCCCTTTCACCACTGAAAAAGATTGAGGTGCATTTTTAACTGCTAGATAGGAGCCATCTTACCTTTTGACAAATATCCAAATTTTACAATATATATCAACCGCCATGGTATTTGTAATCTTAAGTGGATAGGTTCTATTGCCACTCCTTGGCCGTGGAAAAGGGAGCAGGGTGAAGAAACCTTCCCTTGTTTCCCCATACAGAACTTCCTGCAATCACCTAGCAGAGGAAGGTCATGAAATCATTGGGGAATGAATGATCTGCCAAAAGGATTTATTCTTCATTATTATACATTTCCTGACAAGTGGAAAGTTTCTTACATTCTAAAATATGTTATAAAGTTAAAATGTGAATGGGGAAGTTTTTCTGGCAGCTTAAAATTAGCTAATACATAATCCCTTTTTTTTTTTTTTTGTAATTGTATTTTTTGTGAGGGGGTGAATATTTTCTGCAAAAGGAGAAATCTGAAATTTTCCAATTATGACCAATATTTGGCCATTTTGATTTAGGACACATGTAAGGTCTCTATTTTCAAGATACCTCCGTTAGATGAAACATTGTGAACCGCCCGCAAGGGCCGCTTACTTTTATACATATTTTTATGTCGATGATTCTAAAGGATCTTATATCAATCAACTCATTTTTTTCATAATTCCTATGATCTATTATCCATCATTAAGAGTCTGCCATATTGTCTTGGGTATCTTTGGGCTGGGCGACCCTATTTTGGGTATCACCAGTAGAAATACAACACTGGCAAGACATGAAGGGATTAAGAGACAGGCATTCTCCTGCAGAAATTGGGGAGCAAGATGAAAACGAGAGAGGACACAAAACATATTTTTAGGATGCCAATTCACTTTTTTTCTCCCCATTTCTTATCAGAACAATTATGAACGTGTACCCGTTCCGAATACATATTGATTCAATGTTACAAGGGGAAAACTAAGCATGAGCGGCTGCAACATACCACGTTCACAGCGGCACACTGCCATTTTCGGTTCAATGCGATATTGTCCCTGCAAACATGTCGCCTGGCAAAAAAGTCGCCAAAAAATGTCAGTTTTTTGCAGGGACATTTTCACAATGAACATGCGTGGGACACCCCTGATACCCCAAAACCGTTTTTCTTTTCCCCAAAGGGGAGCAGTTGCCATATATATTGTCACCACAACCCTTTTTCAGCAACATTATGTATGGAGGCCATATATATGGGGATAATATTACCGGATACCCAATTTTTGCACTATTGCGAAATTGAATTGAAGCAATATAGTGCATATTAGCATTGTCTAACTTTTACTGAACTACAGGCTCACGGATTCTACGTATTATTTAACACTAACGTATAATCTGTGTTTGGCAGATAAGATAACTGGAGGACCGGGAGATAGTGTTAGTCACCCTGTATCGCACATGTGGGTCATATTGGGTGGAGAGGACCATATCCCCGGTGTGTGTCTCCTTAGTCAACAACGTATACACTAAAGCACTTTTCTTTTTTAGGCAGAATCTGGGACACCCACACGTCGTCACAGATTCGGATCCCAGGAGATTTGCTTCACCTTTCATCTCTCGGAGATTGATTAAAGGAGGCCTGTTAGGTAACGGGGACGCCTTTCACTTACGTACCTTTGACACCCAGGGGATACCGCGCTACTCGAAACCTAGGCTATATGATTCTGTAAAAATAATCCTCTATCCCTGACGGTGTGTTGTGTCACTGTGTTAATTGGCGGGGGCTAATGAAGGAGAGCTCTGCCTAAGGTGGAATGGGCGAGGAGTCGGATACTAGGTCAGCCTCTAGTCATCTTGAAACTCTCAGAATCCATGTTGAAATGGCAAAGTAGCGTGGAAGAGTTTTACTGTTAGAGGAAAGAAAGGCAGCTTAGATCGTATACATGTAAGACTTTTTGAATAAAACATTTCTCTTCGCTGCACAGATGTTAGAGAGCGATGTTTCCATCTGTGTCTGGTGTATGTCGCCACAAATGAGGTGTCAACTGTACATGGGACTGACAGTGCTGGAGGCAGAGTTTGAAACCGGCCTCGTTAATTGGCCAGGGACTCTGGGCCGTTGCATAAGCCTCTTCCATGGAAAATCATAGCCTGACTCATATTCCTGCCATCCGGTGACCTTCAAATATCCTTTGAATTTATCCAAAGAGAGAGGCTGGAAAACTTTAGTAGCGTAGTACCTGCGATGAGCCTGTATGAAGCAATCACAAGCGCAGTATCGGCCATGCTCTATAACAACTGGTACCACTGGATCCAGTGTTTGGAACGTGAGTGGACTGGGGTCACAGGAGATAGAGGGAATCTCATTGTGAAACTCTGTCTGGCATGGTTTGAACACTACAATGGAAACTCGGGTCTTGTGATGCCACTCTCCTCAAGTTATGGACTTAATAACATTTTGCAATTTCTGTAATTCCTTAATTAAACGCACCATCATAGATGCGAAATTCAAATTAGGGATGTGCACAATTTAAATTCCAAATATGTAGTTGGACAAAGTTAATATTTTGTCACTTTATGAAATTGAAAATGCATGAATTATTATTCCAATGACTCTACTGGCCTCTTCTAACCTATACCTAAATCTGAAATTAAAACAGAAAACCGCTTTATCTACTATTTGTCAAAATGTTTACAGAGTAAGGGGTTTGCACTAGAAGACCATGAAAGATATTTAATTCATGAATGTACTAGTCTTGTCATGTATTTATTTGGTATTTCTGCAGTATGCATTGCACATTATGAGCCCACTCTGTCCTAGGCATTCATGCCCCACCTACAGATTCCAGCCTATTGGCATCTGCCAATGGGAATTAATGTTAATTTGAAGGTTGGGATCATACGTATTAAATGGGCTTTCCTGAAACAGAGCGGATCATGAGACAGTGTTAGAAAACTGGCATTTTATTCCAGGAGAGGAGGCACGCATGGAGAATACACGGCCTCCTCTTCTGTTGCATATGTGGTGTAATCAAGTACAAATGCAGAGCTGAATTTGCAGTTGTCTTCTTTCAGTGCCTCCGTTCATTTATACGCTAACTATTCTAATATCTTCCTTCCATTTCAGGCTCTCTTCATTCTACATTCTCTCCTGGCCTTCCTTCTTCGCACCATCTTAAATCTTCCAAAACTGAGATCCTATGTTTTCCTGCTTTGTCTATTCCGCCTCCCATGACTCCTCTTTGGATTTCTTTTCCACCCTCTCAGCGTTCTTGTTAGACTTATATGTGCCATTATGTTTTATCTGACACTTTCATTGTCGCTTCATATTGCTGATATTGCTCACTCTGGAGGATAGCTCAGGGGAAACACGCTCGCCCTGGAAGCAAGACGACGCGGAACACGGGGGCCACACTTAGAAACCTCACGGTATTAAGCGCGTTATAAATAACCGATTACAATTACTCCTTCTACTTGCATCTTAACAATATCGGCAAAGCTGACACTTTTCTGTCCCTGCTGCAGCTAACCTTCTTGTTACTCCTTCTATTACCTCTCTGATCTTTTTTTCATCTGATTATTGTTGTGTGCTTCTTGTTGGCCTCCCTGCCTATTGATTGGTCGCACTTCGTTCAGTCAGTTATTCGGCTGCATATCTTCCTTTCTGTTTCTCCTCCTCATTATTCTAATTCATATGTCCTTGATTATCTCTCCTGCTCTCCTTACACCCTTATATTTTTTTCCATTTTCCCTGCATTGTCTTTAGATGCCTCCACAGTCTCACCCCCCCATCAGTCTCTACCCACCCCATCAGTCTCGCCCCCCCTATCAGTCTCTACCCGCCCCATCAGTCTCGGCCCCCGCTATCAGTCTCTACCTGCCCCATCAGTCTCGGCCCCCCCTATCAGTCTCTACCCACCCCATCAGTCTCGGCCCCCCCTATCAGTCTCTACCCGCCCCATCAGTCTCGGCCCCCCTATCAGTCTCTACCCGCCCCATCAGTCTTGGCCCCCCCTATCAGCCTCTACCCGCCCCATCAGTCTCGGCCCCACCTATCAGTCTCTACCCGCCCCATCAGTCTCAGCCCCCCCTATCAGTCTCTACCCGCCCCATCAGTCTCGGCCCTCCCTATCTTTCTCCTCTTGTCCATCTATAGACCTTGACATTCTCCTCGCTCCCAATCCTATTTTGTTCATGCTCTCTCTAAGCCTTCATTTTCCCAGTCCCATGTTGGTTCTTTTTCACTCCTGGCTAATAAGCACAGGAGTCTGTAACCCCTCCCAATTGTCAGCAACATCTCCTCCGGGGCTTCTACCTTTCCTCACTTCCCCCCAAAGCTCAATGTTCTCCAGAGCCCTAGTTCTTTCTAGGCTGGACTATTGGAATAGCCTCTCACTCAAACGTGCTCTTTCCTCCCTTCGCCCCTCAAAATAATCCAGAATAGGACTGCAAGACTTATCCTTGGCCTCAAGCCCAGGGACCACATCTCTCCAGACTTAAAATCTCTCCACTGGCTCCCAGTGACTGCAAGGATCAAATTCAAGAACCTTTGCATCATCCAGAAGGCTGTCTGGGGCCTGGGACCTCTACATACAGCTTTCTCTCCCTAAATACCTCCTTCCGTCTTCTGGTGCCAACACTCTGCTGGTCAAACGTTTCTCAAAAAAGAGAGTGGGAGGTAGATCCCTTTCCTTGGATGGTGCCTCCCTTTGGAAAAGCCTCCCTCCCCCCTTCAGACATGAGCTGGACATTCTTAAGATCCGGAAACTTCTCAGGACCTTCCTTTTCTCCTCTTCCTTCCCTCTCCCCCTCCCAAACTAAATGCTCCAGCTGCCACTGCACCTGGGGCCTGTTCCCTTCAGAGTGATACAGGGGCCAGACCACCCCCCACCAGTCACCCCAGCATCCTTTGCCAGCACTTGCCCTCGGACTCCCTTTCCCGGACATCCCAACTTAGTTCATCCTGTCCACTGCACTCCTCCACCCCTCCCTTTCTCTTTCCCCTGGCACTTGCCACCTTGACTCGATCAGCACTTGCCTGCCCTTACCCATGGGGGGTACTCCACTTCTGCACATCTCCCTCTACTCCTCTACCCCTTGCATGTATCACCTTGTCATGCACTTGCACGATAAGATTGTCATAATGCCAATATAACTGTTTCTTTGTTGTTGTATTCTTATGATTTCCCAAGCGCCCCCTTCTTTTCTTGTGGTGCCGGAAACACCTGTCTATAGGCACCATACAAATGTCAAATAAATAAATAAATCAGATCTTCACCATCCTTTTCTATTATTCATTCACAAATTACACAACACGTTCTCTCTTGGTCCTTACTATAATTTCCTACGTTTATTGTCACTGCTGACATCCTGTTTTCTTGTACCATCAATTGTGGCCAGCAATTTGGTTTAAGTGCTTTATAACTCTAATAAAATAAAATACAAATAAATAATGAATACTAGGGTGAGAGAATGGAAAATGAGGTTTAGATGGTCAATCAATTACACTAAAAATTATTTTCAAAATTCAGATACATATCCATTACATTTACAGAAGTGAAGCAAATATGTTGTTTCATTTAAAAGTTCAATTTTACAGATGTAACAGAAATGTAATAACAAACACTTCAAAATATTAAATCCTTAAGCGGGTGATGTGTCAGAAAATAATGATCAATACATGAGATGTGCTCGATTGACTCATTCGTACAAGTTCACACCTCCAAATTTAAAGATCAATAATTCACACTATTTCTAGCTTGTCTGTGTTAGGCATTGTCATCTAGCAAGGGTGCAAAATCCTGGCTGATTTGATTTTTATTATCAAATGTGGTCTTAAAAAGAGGAAATCTGCCACCAGATTCCCCCTTTCCCATCGATTCCATACCAAAAGCATATTTCACTCGTGCCATATCAGTAGTCTGATCCGCTGGACCCGCTCTACTCGTGGCACACAGCACGTTTGAAGGTCACATGATGCCCACTTGATAGTCGCAGAGACAGCCAAGTCCCTGCAGCCTAGAGCTGGCATTTAAGTTATGCCCCCCTGTACCCAAAACTATGACGATCCTGAGTCGCCCATACTGGTGGCAGGATTAACACGTTCAAAATTATTGCATTCGACTTATTGACTATAAACCACTTCCTCTAGAGCAATACACGTTGGGTGTGACATCAACAGGGCAAAGGTCCTCTCCGTTTCAGTGCAGAGATTGGACCACTAAGGCAGGGTAGCATTAGTCCAGTCACCTGTGGACTTTTGCCTTGAAAAGAAGGGGTCTTCCAGGCCCTTGGCAGATTAACTTAGTTGCTCTTGGATCCTTTGAAGGCTACAGCTTTGCTCTGAGGATATCACTGGACTTCCCTTGGGAGAGTTGTACTCTCCAAAGCTCTCACGCTGGGGTGAAGAAGGCATCTTCCAAGACAAGACCGAAGGAATATCTGGCCACTACCACTCCCAGGCCACATCGGGAGCAACCTCTGCTGGGGATTAGGACCTACCGGAATCTCCTCCTAAGGTGGGAGAGCAGACCCTGAACACGAATCATCCCATCCACATGTCCCCCTGAAAGAGCTTCACAGCATCCAGAGAACCAGACCAGCTGAAGCTCTCAGTTCACTGCACCAAACCAGTTCCTCTATGTACACTGCACTTGGAACATGAGGGAAGTCACCAGCGCTGGTTGCTGTGCTACTCCAGAAATCGAATATGTGCTTGCTCTTCGACCAGCTCGAGACACAGCATTGTGCCCCAGCCAAAGCTCATCATTGGGTAAGTCGAAAGTGACTGCTCAATGCTGGGACATGAACTGAATCACTGGAGAGTCACTCGCCAGTTCTAACCAGGGCTTGCAACTACTGCTCGGCCTAGCTAGCCTTTTAACTGCAACCTCATTGATCACATATTGATTCTCCCAAGATCACCACTTCGATGACCATCGCCCACCGACTCAAACTGCTGGAGCATCACTCATAGACCCCTCCCAGCAGCTAAAGCCTGACTCTGCCTGGCCAACTGCAAGCGTTCCTCGGACTGCCCCAAACTGCATTCCTTGAAGAGAAGCCATTATACCGCACAGAGCACCTGCATTCGCCCCTACTCAATGCCCCGCTTGCTGCCGGGGCCTCAACAATCCGACATTCCCGAAATGAGCCTGATCAGTTTGCATCAATGTTTGACCCCAGGTGTGGCTGAGTCAACCCACCAAGAACTGAAACCACACACTGTTGACCCTGAACTGGTTAGGTCACGTTTGCTCCTGTTCTTCAACAAGATATCCTCATCATGTACCTTACCTACCACCGCTGGAACCACGCTCAGCGTGTTACTTTCTCCAGTCTGTCACAATTTCTCTGTTCTTCCTTTGGGGTGGGTTTTTGTGCAGTGTTTGCATTTGTTTTACATGCAGATTGTGCATTTTTAATTGAAATGATTATATGTTTTGTAGAAACTTGTTTGGACATTCCCTTTATTTTGGCCTGTGATATTGTGTTTGGGTTGCTACTAGTTAACCTTCAAACTCCTCTTAAATGCATAGCCTTCCCTCGGGCAAGTTACCACAAAAGGTGAAGGAGGTATATCTCTTAACTGTCCCGGTTTTATCTTCAATGAATGCATTGGGTTTTGGTTTGTAGAAGTGTCAGGGCTGAGTGGGCCATTTTGCCCATACTCACCCTTGTACTCTTGTGAAGCAGGATCCAATTTGTCACAGTCAGTAGTTGCCAAGAATGCCCACTGCTGCTGAAGTCTAGAAGATATTTTTAAGCAGCATTCTTGCAGTGATGGTACAATCAATATACAATTTTATTAATGGGTTTGCTTTTACAATAAACCATTTACAATAGTTATCATATTACATAGTTTAAATACAATCATCCTATATACAATTCTAAGATTTTCCAATGTGCATTATTTCTTCCATCGATAGATAGAAGAAAAGAGGGAAAATAAACTGAACAAAAAACAGATCGGAAAAATACACATTCAATAATTGTTCAGCTGATTTAAACCTCTGCACATTTAATCATTCAAAAGTAAATGTTTTTTAATGCAAACCCTTGATTTCATTTTTCATGACACTACATGCACCCCTAATGTTAAGTGCCAAGGACGAGTATGCTCGTCCTTTGTGCATAGACTTGCATAATAGCCTGCCACTTAAGTGGTTAACAACATCCCATCTTTATCATTCAAGATGTCAACTAAAAGAGCAAGTGTGCAGGACTTGGGAGGTTCAATCGCTCCTTACGGGCTCATGCTAGCCACCAAAGAAAATTCATTCCACTCGAAACATCCAGAAGTGGTCGGAATTCTGAAATGACACTATTTTGGAAACCGCTGGGAATTGATCTTTGTCAGAACAAAAATGTTTTGCGGCTTGAAACATATCCAACCTAATGTTGCTTTGGACATGAACAGAAGACAAATCAATACCAGTTCTTCAATCCGACTTCATCCCAGCAGGACAACAACTATGCAGTTCCGTCATTAAAGCGGCATCCAATGAGAAGAAGAAATCTGTCATCTTGGCCTAATAACAACACCGTCAACAACGACCAACAATAAGGCTAGCAGAATGGCCTGCTGTTGGGTTTTGAGACCTACTGTGACATCATTCACTGGATTGCCCTTTAAAAATGCTTCTGTCCCTAACTAAAACTCCTCGGTGTCATCATACATTAGGGGATATGTACTCAGTCTTTGTCAGGGACAACTGAGTCATCGGCTCACCTGTGCTGTTCATCCCAGGACCACACCCATAGCCTCCAGAGTCGAGCTGTTCCTCCAGCTGCTGAACTTCTTGGCATCTTTTTATAATTGCATCAGATTGGCTGTAACCTGCTGTCAACCTGCACTTGCAACAATGTGAGGACTATGTATGACCCGACCCTGTGGAATACCTTAGAATCTCCTCATTGGCTGTCAAGGGATGGCCAGAGCTATCCCATTTCCAAATGGCCACATTCCTAGGTCTGATTCTTTGGACGTTGATTTCAGGAATCTTGCATTTTCTGTAATGGTGCGAGTAGGGGAGGCAAGATGCTTCAGCAAAGACTTGGGGCCTGATTCATGGAATTGTCTGCAGGTTTCAAAGTGACTTTGCACTGCCGACACAAACCCTGATTCATGGAACTGTACAAAGTGTATTTTTGCAGTGCAAAGTCTGTGCAAAGTCTCCCATTAACCCTCAATCTTCTTCCCTCTCTGTTGTTTTGGGAGTTTTGTTACTGACTACGAAATAAATTTGACTGAACAGATATTGTTCCCTGACGTCAGACTATTTTGTAAAAAAACACATAGGGCCTGATTCAAAGATTCCATTTATAATGGTGCAACCCATTGGAAAACACTCTGTGAGTCAGGCCATATTCTGTTGTGAAGAGGGGTATTTATGCCAAGATGGCCATAGGCATCGTACTAACTTCATGATGTGCAATGAACCTTTCGTGCCAGTGCATTGTCAGATGGATCTTTGCAAAGAATAACCATGAAGCCCCCAGTTTGAGCAAGGGTTAATTAAAGGTCAGTGGTGGGCATGCATCTTATCATGCATCTTATCAAGGATTCTTGTTTTTCACAATGTTGCACATGTAGAACAGGATTTCTATGGTAATTGACAAAGCTGTGGGCCACACAGATTAAGGTGTTCCATGCAAGGTATTGCTTTAGCCTTGGCTCATAGATTGCGATGCAGAGCACTTTACCAATGAGATGATAATAAAAACTGCAATAATAATGCAGCACGCACGCATCATTGCTCACCACGATTAGGACTCCAGAGGAGGAGTCCTTTTCTGTGGTCGGAATGCTTGCTCTGCCGAGTATCTTCTCGTCGTGCCTTAATTTTGTGCTCGCATGTTGCATTTGCCACCGATTAGGGACCCGAGGTCAAACGTTCAGCGATACATCACTCCCTACTTTTCATTTGTCTTGTTTTGGTTTACCCTCTGTTATTTTTCCATACCGGTGACCCTCTCCCATCCATCAACTGCCATCATTATTACATTACACGCCATGCTACTAGACGCGGTGGTCATCTTTTGGCATGCTCCTATTCTGCAAGACTTCATTTTGTGGTGCTACCACCATCACCAGGCTGAATCCTTGTTGTTCCTGCTCATCGCCTGGCGGCTCCCTCACCTCTTCCATCTTCCGAGCCCCCTCGCTAGATCTTCTGGTCCTTCCCTTTTTTCAGCATCCCAGAGCTGCTCCTCCCAGCCATTTGGGGTGTACCCACTGTCCCAGGTCAGATCGGAAAACTCTTTGTCCCACATTCATCTCCCGCAGAGTTATGTTTTTACAGGCGGCACCACCATTTCTATTGATGGGGACAACCATGTGAGCCCTGTCCTTTCTCACCTTGATCTCTCCCTTGCCCTCTTTTTTCTACTGCCTGCTTCCTCCCATTGTATGATGCCTTCCACCTGCAAAAAGACTGCCTGCATTATCCCAACTGTGGAATAATAACCTGCTTCAATAAAGGAACAAAGAGGACAGACAGTTTCACAAAGGAAAGGGATGCACTCTGGATACTGAGAGGAGGGTAGCCGGTAAAGCAATCAGTCTTAACAGTTCATGGTTATTTTGCTTCTCGCCCCTCACTGCCACAAGCATTGTGTACCAGCCACCACAAACACACACATCTACAACAAACATTTTGCACAACCCTTGCCCCTCCTGGAAACACACATGCATGCATACATATAAAACCATACACACACACACACACACACACACACACACGTACCTGCTCTCTGTGCCTCCCTTCTTCTGGGCTGCTCAGGAAGGGCCTGTCAGCCCCTGCATGCACTTGTGTGTAGGCTGGGGTAGGGATCGGCCTCTGTGGCCCAGAAAAATTACGTCTTTTTTGGCTAAGATCAATAGATCTCAATTAAGTGGTATTGGACATATTACATACAAAACCCACTTGTTTTTTACTGGTACCACCATATCTGTTATTCGGCCCCAAGTGATCTAGAAGAACATTGCAACCCATACAAGTAAAAATAAAACTACACAATGTACTTCAGATCAAATTAAATAGACAAACAGGTATGCACATATCACACATTTACCCTTCTCCCTATACTTCCCCACTCTGTCGATCCCTTATACGGGTACAAACCCACACAGACACCGTTTTTCCATTACGCGGCCGCAAGGAGAACTGATCTCCAGAAATCTAGGCACAGGGATGTTACCCATTTACTTGTCACAACTTAAGAACGCGACATGAAAAACCTGAAGACATTCTATATTGTTTATTAATTGGTATATGTACGGTTTCTAAGAAGGCCAAAGGCAGAAACACGTGTCAGCAACGGACTAATCTTGTGAATAAAATACTCTTAACTGGCGCAATTTGTGTGGTGGCATTGAATATTAACAGATACACAGGCACACACACACAATCACTTACTGTAATGGCAATGGTTACCTATGGTGCAAAAAGGATTTTTAAATCGTACCTTGATAATGATGTCGTTCACCATAAACATATTTTGCTATATCACCCTAAGTGTAATGTCGCTGTAGAGAGTTTTAACAGGATTGTGAGGGCAAGTGTGAGATTAATTAAGGTGGTGGACAGAACTAGAAAGAATTCTGTTGGACGGTGTGAGGAGGTTCATGGAATGACCGGACATATACCAATTACAAATTTGAGAGGGTGTGACTCCTTTACTGGATGAAGACGGTGAGATGGGTAGTATATCATGGCAAAAATGATGGTGTCATGCAGGTGATCACCAAATATTGGTACCCTCTTAGAAAGGTTGCACATAGGTGGAATACCAACGAGGTTGACCAGGGTACAGTGGAAGTAACATTGGCTATCTTGGAAAAGAGACATAACTTGTTTGACGCAGTTAAAGTTGTCAATTGTATGAAGAACAAACCCAGGAGGCTAATCATCTGGTAGTGCGTAAGTTTGGTTTAATTGAAATAAAATTGTTATTTCAGAATGGGGGGGTGTGGTGGCGGGGGTGTGTGTGTGTGTGTGTGGTGTCACGGGCCACGTGAAACCATGTACGCTTTAGTCCCTGTTCAATCATATTCTGTGCACCAATGCCCATATCAAATAATCTCCAACCACACTTGCCATCATTTTAATTGGGGGCTGTCAATGTCCTGGCTTCTCTACCCCTCTAAATCATTAATATCGCTGCCCGCCCAACTCTCTTTGCTGTACACCTCCTAGCTTTCACACGCCACCCCTCTTGCTTCTTGTTTGGAATTTATTTACAGCCTTTTGTCTCTCCATCGTGTCTCAGGGAAACAGGGTAAGAAAGCATCACCTTGCTCGTGGCATCCTCCTAGTGGATCAGGGAAGCGTGTTTGATGCAAAGAAGGCGATGGAATTGTAGGACTTTCACGCCGCATTGCAAATGGCAAACACGTGACCTGTTTCAGCTTTATGAAAGTTGTTTGTGTCTATGTGATCAATTTTGTTTCCAAACCAACCCACTTCTACTTTTTTTTAATGAATACACCGTACAATGTCTGACACATTTATAACAATTAATCTGTGAAAAGGATGTTTTGACTTAAAACTAAGTGGTTGATTGATGCCCACCTTAAAGAATTCGTCCTCTAGTGTTTTATTTTTTATTAAATCACTGATTAAAGGAAATTAAAGCAATGTTTGTATGGGGAAAGTTGAAGGACATTTTTGAGGGGGAAAGAAAATGTGTGTGCTACAGATTGAGGGTGAATTAAGGGAGGGGGCATTTGTAAAACTGGGACGAAAGGGTGATGCCCACATTATATATTGCCAAAAAAGGGATAGGTGGAAAGGGAGATTTTGATGCAAACAGGGGACAGAAACATTATGGCGGTGTCAATGATCATGCCGTCTTAGTGGCAGATTCAAATGAAAGAGTTGCATAAAAATGAAAAAATAAGCAAAACAGTCTAGCATTTTCTTATGGCCAACTGACCAAACTCGTGTCATGTTAACCGTTTTTCCCATAAAAATGCAACATGGGCATTGAATGTGGCCAGGTGTTTTCATTTCTCTTTGAAACTATCCTACAGACACTTTGGCTTGAAGTGGTGCCTTTGTACTTCTTCTTGAATCCTTAATTAAATTATGTTATTTTTTTTTGGTATGAACTTCATTTAAAAAAAATAGTCAAATAAGCCAAATGTTTGTTTTTCGACATAAATTTGTCAAAGAAACATAATGACAAAAATCTTCCATGGCAACCGCAAGTCTTTGCTACAATGTATTTGTGGCTATGCAAAGGAGCACACCTTGTGACAGGAATGTAATGGTTTCCTCAGCGCGCTTTGCCAATCCCCAATGGCTGCCTTTGTTCCTCTGGCCTCCTTAGTGGCTGAGAGAACCTTTGGCAGGCATGTTTCGGCTCGGTTACCCAGATGCATGTGCCCCCCCAGTGGCACATATGTTAGTTGAGCCGATGACAGAACATTTGAGAAAGAATGTGAGGTCCCCCACACCCCAAAAAAAAAACTCCCACTTTGAAGAGTCCCTGAACAAATGATATCTTAAAGCACCAGGACAAAGAGAGAATGCCTTCCTCGGTAGATAGGAAATGCCCGGAATCACACAAGTCGCAAAATTGCAGGATGCGCTGAGCGGCGAGTGCCTGTGTAATATGGCGGCCAGCTCCCCTTTTCTCTTAAAACCGCTAAATACAATAAAGCCATAAAAATAAATGAAGGCAGCTGCAGTTTTATTGAAATAAAAGGTTTGCAGATAAAAAATTTAAAAAAATGAGCACGCAGCTATTCAAAAACAGGAAAGCACTCAGCCACGGTGGTTTCCTCTGTAAAGGACATTAGAGGTACAAGGCAGGAACATCTCCAAATATGGCAACAAGGTCCTATCAGGAGCTGGGAGACAGTGGCGGAGCCGGGAGGTGGGTGGGGGTAGAGAGGAGCGGTTAGTCCTCCCTTGGTGCCCAGTGTGGCCCCGCCCTCGCTGGGTCCCCAATTATCCGGTCCCCCTGGCACCAAAAGCTGCCTCTGCTACTTCTGGGAGACTACACGGACCGGAACTATAACGGGTACCAATGGAACGGATATACATGAATAAATACACACTAGGTTAAAGGTCTCTTTTTGTCTTAAGGATGTATACAAATGCTTTTTTCTGAGGGGGCTTGATTGCATTGTGTGCTCTCAACAACCTACTGGTAAACATTAGAAATGCCTATGCTCTATGATGCGTGCCTCGATTAAGCTTTTTCTTAAAATCATCCCAGAAACCTTAAAATGTATAAAAATGTAATTTTTAGTCTAAACGTTAGTGAACATTGAATCTAGGTCAGCCTAGCCATGAAACAGCACTTATGTTTGCATTAACCCCAGTGTCAAGTAAAAGATTCCACACCACAAAAAAGAAAGTATATGAATGTAGGCCAGTCTAGCCACGTAATAGCACTGTTTGTGTTTGATTTACACTTGATGACAAGTAAATGATGCCATGCCACAATAAGAAAGAATATGCAGACCTGCATTAGTTCTGATCATGTTTGGTTTAACCTGAATGCCCAGTAAAATATACTCATCACGTTTGCTTTACCCTTGAGGCAGAGAACATTTTAACTGTACGTCAATCGTAAAGCAAACATGATAAGTGCTATTACGTGGCTAGACTGGAATTCATTGAATGTAGGCCAGTCTATCCATGTAATTACACTTATAATGTTTGCTTTACCCTGGAATACTGTGAATCAAGGGCAAAGCAAGCATGGTGAGTTTTATTATATGGCTGGACTGGCTAAAGTGACTGCTAACTTTAAGACACACATTTCCCGCCCCTGAGGAATGTCCAGCAATTTTTAGCCATTTGGGACAAAAATGTATATAAGTCGGGCTAAGATCGCCATAGTGGGTGAATTGGGTGGAAATGACCATTACTATGTACAGTCAAGCCATGGAGACTTGACGTTTTTCTATGTGTGAATGTATTCATTTTTGTATTGTTTATTGATGTTATTGTATGTTTTTACAAATTATTGTTATGACTAAGCAGGTGGTTGTACTTGCGATTGGATGTATTAGAACATACAATTTGACAAATATATTTGCATATAACATCTTCTCGATCCTTGTTTATCAACCTACATTTGGTTTAAGGTTGTTTCAGAGAGTCGTTAGGCTGAAGTAAAGGTACATATTTTTTAATTTACAGTTGAAGGTCTTCATTTTGATTGTTGATATAAAGTGACTGTAGACCAGTCTATCTATGTAAGAACACGTTTGCTTTACCCTAGATACATAGTAAAGTAGCGTTAATGTGAAGCAGGGGTAAAGCAAAAAAAAAAAGAAAATGACATATCCCAAACAGTCACGACTCCTCTCATCTTAGTGAGCGTGTCAACACTGCAGGCAGGGCCAGTCTTCCGAAGCCCTGACACCTTTTTTGTTCTTCTCATTACTATATGGCTATGTTTGTTGTGGAGCCGAAAGGGCTCTGCAACATACAAAACAAACGTGTAGTGGGGGCGGGCTCCTACTCAGAGGCAGGCAACACAGTCCCCATTGCAAATAAAAGACACAGCCTTCCAGTCAGGCAGGGATTATACAATTACTGCGACCCCCGAATATATCAACTTTATTTTTATTCCAAACCCTTTTTTACCCCATATATATTGGGGGTGGGTATAGTATATAATGGATGAAGGGGTGTGAGGGGCTGGGGAAGGTCTCCTCCCGCATATATATGCGGTGAAAAGGTGGTAAAAATAAAATGTTGACATTTTCGAGGGTCGCAGTAAACACGGCGCAGTAATCACATGGCAAGAGGTGGTGCCCTTCTCCCTCCCCCCCATCTATAGTGGCAGGCCATCACTGGTCTCAGCATGTTAACCAACATTCTAAGTAATGTAAAATGAGTGCCTTGTGCCCTCCTATTTGAATCAGACCTTTATGCGAGCCAATCCTCCTTTGGTTCTCTTTCTGGGATTACCCAATCTGAAAGACAGCCTATACCCAGGGTAGCACAGTGAGTTTTGTAGTAAATCTAGCACATCCCGACTTGGCAATTGCTCTCAGGGTTTTTATCATTATGGAAGTTGCTTGACTTTGCTTCATGTATTAAACACGCATGTGTGGATAGGAGAAAAAGTGTGAAGCAGACAATTCAGCTGTCCTACGTCTTGCTATGGCAAATATAGTAATGTCAGATCATGTTCCTACCAGAAACAATGGGTTTCATTCCGAGGTCGGCGGTAACCCACTGGTGCCACTGGCGGGTTGCCGCTGACCTGGAAACACCGAATCCACTGCCTGACTTCCTGGTGCCACCGGAGTCCCGGCGGTGCGGGAAGTTGGGCGCCAGATTCGGTAACTCCCCATTCCTGTGGAGCCCCAAAGGACTCCATGGGAGTGGGGAGACGGAAGCACAGGCACCCTTGCTAATGGCGCCGTGCTTCCTTGAAGTGTCAGCCTGCAGGGGCCATTGCGCCCAGCAGGTCCGACCCTGCTGGGCGCAATTGCCCCTGCAGGCAGACACGTAGTGTGGCGGTCCGGAACCAAGGATGCCCGTAAGCTTACCAGCTTCCTTGTTTCCGGTCCGCCGCATTTGGAATGAGGCGCAATGTGTTAGGTCCACAATTCAGCTCCTTAAAATCTTTGTTTTTCAGAAGCAAACACGTGAAACTGAACATTGAAATAAAGCTATCTGGTGACAACTCATTTTTGGGAAATACAACACTGTGGTTCTCTGGTTGGCTTTACATTCAATGACAACGAACGTGTCACATTATCAAAAAGAAGCGGCAACCTTGAACTGCCCCTCAGATGACAGAAATGACCTAGTCATGCACTATGGTACAGCTCAGGGCAGTAGGTCACTGAAGGCAAGAATCCATGCACAAAGAATTCCATGATCTTGTCAGGAGCTATTGTTTAATCGCAGGACTCTATTTGAAGTGTTTTCCATATCCTAGTCAGGTACTATTGTTTAATTTTAGTACATTCCATGACCTAACCAGGAACTATTCTTTATTAGTACCCAGCAAGGGGGTCTGCGGGTTTGCCGTCCTCCCAGCCAAATGAGGAGTCTCAGAACGGGGTCTTTACCACACAGGGAAAGACACTGCTCCGAGGCTCATCAGGCCACCATTTTCCCTTGCCGGGTAAGCAGGTAAGTGTGCTCCCCTCACGACACTGCTCCTTCCTCCCCACATGCATACCCCTTTTCCACATCATCAACCCCCACCTCTGACCCACTTACCTTTTTCTACCTCATCCCTCTTCGGCGTCAGGCATGTGGGCCTGTTTGAAGTATGCTCTGTTAGTTTGTTAATTGCTGCCACCATCTGCAGAGGGTCAACAAACTGACAGGGTGGAACCCTGGAGCCTTTGATAGTTAATTAGGCCTGCCATGGCAGGAGGAAGGTTTTGGCACTCTCCCTACTGAGATGCATCATGTACTTCACCTGTCAGGTCCCAACTAAATATGACAGCAAGACAGCACCTGTAGGCTGTGTTCACCCAGAGTAAACAGGTCTATGTGTATGTCGTGCAGTGAGCATAGGAAAAAGTGTGCGGATTAGCTCCACACATTTTTTCCGGAGGTTGATCTACCATCACTTATTTTCATTTAAAATTTCAAAAAAGCCCACGCAAGCGCACACACACCGTTCGGATAGTCGAACTCCTCACAGGTATTCATTGCATACCCGAGTGTGTTGACTTCAAATAAGCACAGCAATTGCAGGTGGAGGAAGCAGTGAAGATATAGCCTGCCTTGCCCATTTTCCATGCTCTGCACTCCCTTATCGTAATCCCCTGGTCGCATTATGAAGGCCTACGAAGTGAATGCACGCTCCGGTGGCTTCCATTGCTCAGCATACAGTAGGGGAAACTGAACATCAGCACAAGAAAATAATCCTGCTTGATCCTTGCACTCCCGCACACAAGTCTCTGAAAAATTAATATCGAACCAATTTTAGAATCCGGCCCCCTGGGGGCTGTTTTAAGGAATCCCTGTCACTCGATGTCTGCTTCTGCTGCCAGATTTACTTCCCGGGGAGGAGCGGGGGACGGGCCAAGGAAGCAGCCTCTGGTTGAAGAAGCTGAAGCTGCTCGGATACCTGCAGTAATGAACGAATACACCTTCACACAGTGTGTGCAGCTGTTCTAGTACATGCACGCTCTCCTTTGTTTGTGTCACAAGTGAAAGGGCTGTACTTGCAGGTTGCCACTTATTTGTGTTTACTTCTTAGCATTGGCTATGGGCCAAGGCACACTAGAGCAAGTACACACCATAAACCAGGGGTCTGCAACTTTGTGAACTACAACTCCCATCGTCCCTAACCAGCATAGTCAGTAGCCAGATATCATGGGAATTGTAGTCTGAAACATCTGGAGTGTGAAAGGTTGCAGACCACTGCCATAAACAGACCATCACAACATAAACAACACGCACATAACACACTAGATACTACCCAGGCACAAACACACACAATGCAAACAATCGCATGACATCATTGTTGTGTTTAAGATCCATTTGTCACAGATTTCAAAACATGTAATTTATGGAAATGAGATTACTCACATTAGTTACAGATCTGACATCCCAAATGTACCAACCTTGCATGGGAAAAAGATTTCCTCTTCTGTGCACAGATGATGCATTCCTGGCAGCCAACAAGGGAACGCAGTTCAATCTCAACTAACGACAAAGGCAGTGTAAAGTTTAGTCAATAAAAAGCAACGTGTTTAATATTGGCGTGAGGCTGAAAAACTACCAAAGTCTAAAGAAGGCTCCTTGCTCTGTAGTAGAATAGCTGCAATACACCTCGCTGAGCCTTAGACACACAGCGCCCTATTCTGGCGCAACCAATCTAGCAACGGCAGCAAAAAAAGCAGCGGCAAAAGCAAGTCAGAGTTTTGACTAGACCCACCTCTACAAATCAGCACCACTGGTTACAGAGACTTTCCAAAACAAGACTGCAGTCTCCTCTGCAGGTCAGCGCTCGGGCCCAGACACGCCCTATGGATAATTCCACACTTACCCCTTGATTTTCCCTTCCGAATATTGGGAGTCGACTTTGGCTGAAATCGCCAGAAATCCTAGCATGAACATTAACCAGAGGACATGGCCCTCATTACGTGCTTGCTGGCCTGGATAAATGCCAGTAATTCCCCCACAGGCATTTATTCCGGACTGGCAAAACGCGAGTCTGCAGGTCAAGGCCACGGATCTCCCGGTGGGCCTTACCTGCCCGTAGATCAGGCCCCTACCAACAGATAGACTACCTGTAGACTACCTGTATGTATATTAACCTAAGTTGCGCCCGGATTCCCTTGGGCCTGATGGTGCGCGTTACAAATAAATAAATAAAAATACAAATAATAAATGCCTGAATCACCGGCACTGATACTCCCGGTGCCAGTGATTCAAGCAATCGCAACCCATTGAGTGGCTCCATGGGAATGGAAACTTACTGTCACTTCGCCGCCCGTAATATCCCGCTAATATCATGGTGGAGACAGTATGGCAGGGTTGCAGGTATCCTGCCAGAATTACCGGCGGGATACCGGCAACCCTGTAAGGAGCCTAATGGAAAGCGTCGGCAGACATAACTTGTGGATAGTTGGTTGGGCTGTTAGCCCGGTTCAAGCAGAATCATGTAAAAAGAGATTTAAAAAAATAAACTAAAGATGTCGGTACCACAAAAGAGAACATAGTGGACGAAGATAAACATATAGCAACCCTGTAGCAAATACTCCCTGGTGCACTTACCCTAACTTGACGAAAATAAGGAAACTGAAAAGCAACCCATGGCTGGGGATATTTTTAGGCCTGGACTATTCAGCCATTTCTCAGAGACTCGACATCACCCGAAGGTAGAGTTGGGAGATGGCTCCATGTCATAAGGGACACCGTTCTCCATTCCTGGGCTTTGCTCTACCAGAAGTTTTAGTTTTCTCAATTGTATTCAGTTGAAGGAGCCCAACACTAAAATAATACATACCCTTATATTAATAGTGATAATAAACTGAAGAGAAGTGATGGCATATCTGCAAGCAGGCCAGCCACCTCCAAGGATATGTCTCTATGGCTAAGAAGCAGTGGCGATGCCACCAGTTTGGGCTATTGTGTAGGCATGGGATAGGCATTTGCCAGACACTGCCGTGATGGTACTAACTGACCACGGTAGCTAGCAGCTGCAAACTAATGTGAGCACCTGGGCATGTAATCGCTGTGCCTGGTGGCTGATACTCACACACAAGCCTAAACTGTTGGCTTTCCCAATGCCTGTGTTAACAAGACCTTTCATGCACGCTGCTTATAAATCACGTGGTTGAATGCACACTTTTTTTATCACACCAGTAGCACATCTACAGCTCCAATCACACTCAGGAGACTACTTTGAAATGGCTCAAAGAGATCCCAGGAGGATTTGTTCCGGGCAGGGAGGGGCAGGAAATGTAAGGGCTTTAAAAATCAGGATGGGCAGAATGACAACACCTAGGAAGGCAATAGGAAAAAAAGAAGCAAAACACAAAGAGCAAAATAACATGAAATCACCACCAAAAGATCAGCGATCAACACCTATGTGGCCTAACTTTCTGCATGTGAACCTACCCTCCTTCTCTGCACCGCTTCTCCTGGAATATGGGGGGAAGCAGTGAAGGGGGTCAGGGTTCCAAATGTAACCCTTGAATATCCCCGGTCCTGGAACACGTTAGACAGGAAGGGAATGAGAAAGCAATACAAGGAGATGATATGATAGTTTATGTATATAGCGCCTATGCACAATGTGTTTCAAAGCGCTTAGATGGAAGAAAGCCAGGCGCATGAGTAGCATTCCACCTACTTTACTAGGACTCACTTCACACTCCCCACCCCCCACTGACCTCCTGGCTCCTGACCTCCTGGCTTCTCTTTTTCCATGTATTCTTTTATTTATATGGTATAATCTTCCTCTGCAAAAACCAGGTGAGTCAAACGTTAATGACGTTTGAGGGGTTTGGTGGAGGGGAAATACTGCTTTTGAGAAAATGATAGCCCATTATATTCACATTATCAGGAGGTTTCAGAAAGACAGTTACATTAAGACGAGATTTACTTTAAAAGGGCAACAATCGCGTTCTTAATTCACAGTAAGATGCCAGACCCCAGCAACGCTCGTTGACATCGAGACGCCTGCTCTGTAACGGGAGCACCTGCTCGTTGTTTTGGGGTAAGTAGGCCTCAAACGATAATCTTAGAGTCTACTGCGTTCACCAGTGCAATGTCAATTATTAACATGTTCGTTAAACGGGAACAACAGGAAGGCGCTTTAGGAAGTGGGTCTGCACTCAAATACAGAATTCATGTAACATCATTGCAAGTGCTTACTAATCCCACTTCAGCTTTTCGTGCAGTCGCCTCTCTGGCAAAATGGTGTATAGCAGGGGTCGGAAAACCTGCAGATCTCCAGAGGTTTTGGACTATGACACCCAGGATGCCTCACCATTGACTCCTAGCTCATGGAAGTTGAAGTACAAAACATTTGGGAGCTAAAGTTGACAGAATACTGGTGAATGGTATGTTTCACAGAGTTGAAGTCTCACGCATTGAAATTATTAGCATTACTAGGGTGAATTATGTTTGAAAATGTGGTATTTCTCATTTTGATCTCTGATATTTGGTACGGATTTCTTAGGAAGCCATTGGCAACTATGTTCTGTGCTGAATGCTGCATCCTTGTACTGTCACATCTGTGAGGATTTCGACCATCCTCACGGGGAGTGTGCACTCACCTGGGCTGCTTTGATTTTTCTTTTTAAAAAATGGAATGTTGGTAGATAAGCCGCCGGGAAACGTGTAGGGCTAATCCGCACACATTTCCCAATGCTCACCGCACAACAAAAACATAGTCAAGTGTCATCTGGGGGACACAGCCTACTGGCACAGTCCTCCTGTCATGTGCAGCTGGAATGTAACAGCCACAAGTACATCAAAGCATCTCAAGAAGTGGGAAGACAACACCTTCCTCTGGCCATGGCCAGCCTAATTAAACTATCAAAGGCTCCATTTATCCGCCCTGCCTATTGTTAAGTTCTGTGTGGTAGCAGCGCATACTCATGAGATTGAATTGAAGCAGACCTGCGAAGAGGACTGTTCATAGAACTAACAAAGGGCAGTATACCCCAAAACTTTTTTGATATACAATGTGTCAGGTTGAAGCTAGCTCCCACCCTTCTGTATGAAGGGCAGTGAATGTCAAGTCTGGGAAAACTGTTTACAGTAGGCCACCCTGCAGGGTGACCACCTTTCAGGGGGAATAGTATGTGATTTGAGGTAGACAGAACGTCTGTTCTGGCCACAAACTTCAAGGTAGACCCGTCCTTTGATAAGGTGTCACAGAGAGCTCAATTAACCAGTGAGACACTTTGATCCACAACATACAGGAAGATGGGTGGAACTTAGTAGTACATGTTGTCACCCCTTTACCTTTCCTGTTGTAAAAAACTCTGGTTATAACCTCATGCATTACAGAAGATTGTTGGTGGGGGACCAGGATTGGTTCATTGAGGTGGGCTTAGCCTGCACCAATCACTGGGGTCCATTTAGCTTTAAAATAGGGTTGAGCACCTTTTTTGGCAGATCATCTGACGACTTCAAAAGGAGTAAGAAGAGGGACTCATTTGGACCCTGGCTGAAGATACATTCCATGACTCCTGACCCCAGGGTGGCGTATGGTGTGGAGGCCTCTAAACCCTCACCACTATGCCCTCTCAGGGGATGATACCAAAAGACACACACCTCATCATCAGACAAAATTGCCTTCTGATCCCACCCCGTCAGGCCCCTGCCCCCACCTTCCCCTTGGCCCACCCAAACTCCAAAGGTCATGGTGGGTGGAATATAAAAAGTGGTTTGGATGGGAGGTTGATGGCATGGGCGGAGGCAGCAGGGAGTGCAGCGGTGTGGGTATCCCAGGAGAGGCAGAGAGGATGCTCACCTCATCCTCTGCCCTCCATTTATGGGGGATTTTCCCACATGCGCGACCCCCGGCTGTACCCACACGGGAGACACTGGGCCGTCACAGCCATAAACCAGTCGGTGGTAGCACACGCTGGGCGCACTGGGCTACTGCCGCACCTGTCTGACCCCAGCCCGCCCAGCCCGGCATCCCCGCAATGGGTGGCTCTTTGCCTTTGAAAAGTTGTCAGTTGCCTGGAGAAAGATGCTTTTGAACCTCTATCTGTGGGTTTACTTTGGGGAAGAAGGTGGATAGTGCAGGGCTTCAGAAAACAATGTTCTCTGGCTAGCAATCTCATGTGCATAAGGTTTGTGTGGCTGAGTGCCCACTTCATACATCTATGTGAAAACCCAAAATCCAAGGTCAAACTAACAGCCTGCCACATCTGACTCTTGGTGAGTGCCAAAACAATGTCACTACTTCCCTGCATCCGCCAATTCTATTGGGGAAGTCAGCTCTGCATGCTGCGTCGCCACCGCACAGCCTACATGCCGGAACACTGCATGCGGTTACGTACACCACAGAAACCTGAAGAACTTGCTTTGAGCAGAACCGCCAGAGATCCACCTTCGAGGAAAAGAATCGCAATATAACATGACGGGCCTTCGTGAAAAGAGTGTCTTACAAAATGCAATTAATTGTAAGCACATCCCTTGAACAACATTCTGCAAACACTCTTCTCTAGGGCATCTCGTTTACTGGTCACTCCACAAAATATATTTGGCATAGCTCCTAAAAGCTGAAGGCGCTGTTCCCTGGCAGTGATTTGAAGGCGTCCTTTCACACCTCAGTAATTGTATTGCAACTGGTTATTTATAACGGGCTTGATACCCAAAGGTTTCTAAGTGCAGACCCAGGGATCGAACCCGGGAGCTCCACGTTGTCAGGCAAGCAATTTGCCCCCGAGCTATCCTCCCGATCTCGTATGTTAAACAGCAGAAATGCCCCTATCGATTTTCAGAAAATACTTTCAGGTCAATGCAGACGGAGCCAGCATGCCTATTTCTAAAATGTAAACTAAAAAAAAAGCTGATTAAACCCATCCTGCCGGGCTATACTATTAAGTGAAAGTCATGGATAGCATCTTTTAAGATGGTGTTGATATCAGACAGGGATAACACGTTGCCATGGAGATTCCTGGCCTCATATTTCCAGTAGTGGACTATTAGTAGCATGATTCGGCATCGAGGCGTCAGATGTTGGGCCCGGTTTCCTAGTTATTCCATATATGTTCACAAACTGGCTGTCTTCAGGGCTAAAAGCCAACACCAGGGCCAAGCTGAAACCTGTCCAAGTCCCTGGAGGTTCAAACATCTTTGAAACAAATGCTTCATGACTCACGTTTGTGGTGACAAAGGTCAGGACATAAATCAACTTTTTTGCCCATGGTATGTCAGCGGGGTGATATACAGGGTCCCGAGTTATCAACGGGCGGCCATCGAGCGCACCTTCTTCAGGGCCCTGATTTATCAACGGCGGCCATCATGCGCCTTCTTCAGGACCCTGATTTATCTGCATTTCCCATGATGCAGCTCCTTGGCTGTGTAGCTTTGATTGATGTCCCCTGCTTTATTACAATAAATGTGAGTCATGAACTCTACTCAGTGATGAAATCATCCCGAGCCATACATCCATACATCACCTGGTTGCCGGACGCCCTTGACACAAGAACAGACCATGAGCTTTCGCAGCCATTCTGTGTGTGAATGAAAGTAGGTTTCCTGGTCGAAAGGCACACTGCTAAAGTCCTCTGGCTTGACGTGGGGCAGCGGGGCAGAGATCAGCCTTAGTCTTGTTGAGGCTAGACATTGATAATGTCCGCAGGACTACAATGCCGGACCGAAGAATTGCACTGGACAATGTTTCATCGCATGAGGTGTTAACGCAACACCAAAGCAATGGTTACGAATACTCTGCACTGGGCTATAAATGCCTGCCTCATCGTCAATTGCAGATCTAATCAACCTTCACTGACCTTCTGGGGTACTTTCTCCATGTGTCCATACTCTGGGCGCTAGTGAAGTTCTTATGATCTGGGGTGCTGAGATGTCATGTGACCTATCAACAGCTACCAATGATGGGAAGATACTTATACAGACCCTACTAGGATGTACAATTCACAATTCGCCAATTTCACAAAACTCCCCAAACGTGGCTTTTTCAACAACACCTGACCAAGGACTAATCCCAATGGATTCCTAGACTGACGTACAAACCGTACGTCACAGCGCTGTGCTACTTTTAAAAGATGCCAGTACATACACTGGCTACCCACACTTTGTACAGCGCTCTGCTGCTCTGAAGCTAGGTCTGCACTTTAAACAATAAAATTAAAATAAAATGTTGCCTGCTTCCGGAGTGTATCCGGCTTGTTTCATACCTAGCTGTTCTCTTTTGAGTTGTCCAGAAGCCATAACCCACAATCCAATATCAAGCAGCTCTACTCTCAGGGGTTAACAGGTGGTACATCACAGTAGTGGATAACCACAATTATTCTGCACCAGACTGCAGTGGCATGGGAACTGGGCAGGGTATGGGAGTTACTTAGCCTGACTACTTGCCTGAATGGAGAGATATGGTGGAGTTAACCTATCCCACACTTTCCTAAGCACGGGGAGAAGAGGTTATAGGGGGAATGTGGGCTGCGGGGGCAGTGGGTCATGTGCTTGACTTTTCTCACACCCAATATCCTGTGTAAGCAGCCAGAGTTGCAATCAGCTCAAACAGCCTTGGAAATGTAAGGCTATCCGTCTTCTGCCCTTGCCATTGGAGGGTCACACGATAGGGAGTGTCCCTGGAAGGTGAGTGGGATAGACAGAATGAACAAAGTAAAATGTAAGCCCGGTTCACCCCCAGATTTGAAGCTAAACAATGTTCACGGGAGCTTTTCTTTTTTTTGGTTGGTTTATGCTGTTAAGCAGAGGGTCAAAGGTCGCTGGGATTTAGAAAAGGGTGGGCAGGATCTGACATGCATTTTTCCCATAATCCAGTCACAAGAGTATATAATAGTGAGAATTATGGAGATCAACTCTTAGGGTATCTAATGGTAGATATGGGCCTCATTATGAGTTTGGTGGTAATTCGCCAGTAAATCTGAATTACCATTACCGCCACTTGGTCCTTTCGGCTTACCACAGGAGTTCAAGTGCTGGTAGGGTTGTGTAATTCCTCATTTTTGGACTCCATGGCGATTTTGGCAGAATTTCCACCAGCGGTAATTACGTCACGGTAATTCCTCCATTTTTTGGCAGTAAAGTTCATGTAAATCTGCCGCAATTCCACCAAGCTTGTAGTAAGACGGTGAGGTAATCCAGCGTTGAAGTGTCAGTAACGGACCCACGCCTGGGCATATCCGTCTCACTCGGGGTGACAATGGCAAAACAAAAGAGGTGATGGATGGGAGGCTTGGAATAAATCTCTACCGCTGGCATTGCTCTGGGCAACCCTTCAGGCCATCGTTCTTCGCCTGTCAATCCATTACAAAAGGGGAAGACATATGCAAATCAGGCCTGGTCCTGGCGGATTATTACGTCACAATTATTGGTCTGTAATGTAACAATGCATCATGAATTCCCAAAATTACCAGTGTTGTTATCATTGAAAAAATGCTCACAGAGGGGACCATGCACACATATCATTTTCCATTACAGCAGAGTCATCAGAAGGCTCGTCTGTTTTCCGATTGGCATCCATTTCCGTTTGATGGTCATCAAAATGTCATTTAACTTGCAAACAGTAGAAAAAGGAGATGGAAGCCCTCACAATGTTCTTAAAGCAAACAGATGATGAGACAATCACAGTAGCTAATGCGGCACTCTAAGCTCCCATCCCAGCAATAGCGCCATATCCGCTTGTCCAGCTCCTAAAGTGGGAAGAGACAGTTTCTATGACAACTTGGATAGAACTTTATATTTCGATGTTAACGTGTGTAAATGGTTCCGGGAACTTTTTGTACCAGATCAGAAGATAAGAGGCTGGGGACTGGGTTTGAAAGAGCTGGTGCACTTCAAAAGTGTGATTTCCGTCCGCGAGCCATCAAAACATATTGCTCACCTGAGGTTTCCCTTTTCCAGAGTACAGACTGTTCTCTAATGCACACGACTGCAGAATGGAAGAGCCTTTTAAGTTAAAGGGCCATTTTTGAGCCTTTATACCAAATTACATATCATCTTTTACTTACGTGCCCGTTATTTGGAAAAATCGGAGTTCTAGCGTCGTGTTAATGGTAAAACGACTCCACCAAATGATCACTTCCTAACATAACAAGCGGGCCCGGATGCACCGCTTCTCCTGCTGGCGAAGCACCTGGAACATGCTACGGGGTGCATGAGGGTAAGCTGGGGGTCCAGACTGAGCACAAGCTTTCATGAGCCTGGAGTAGGCCAAACCGGAGATCGCAAGTGTTCCCGTCAAACAAACCAGGTCACTCTAGTGGCCAGAAATAAATGGACAGTAGGATCCAGAATGTGGGTTTGACATGCAGAGAACACAAATAGTCATGGACACGATCTCGCACTATATATCCATCCCAGCCATGGCTCACGCCTGATCTCTCCTGTCGATCATTGTTATGGCGTGGTGAAAGCCATTGGGAAAAGTCTAACTTTCCTGCTGACCATATCCTTGCATCGGATCTACACACCTCTTAGGACTCCACGCTCAATGCTGCAAAGAAAAAAACACAAACCTCATCCTTCGCCACTCTCCCCCATCTCTGGCAGCTATTCCTGTTTCTGAACTGCATTTGCTTGCCTCTCCCACCCACTTTGCTTTCCTCGTTCTCCTTCTGACTTCACTTATGAAATCATCCAGCTGAGATCCTGTCTCTCTTCCACTCGCACATTTCCTGTCATTCCCCACCCCCAAATCAGTTCCTCCATTTCACTCTTCACCCCGCCTCTGACCTTCATCCAGGGTCCTTCCCATGTGGTGGTAACTCAACTACCTCCCCTCTTGATCCCTCGCATCTCTTATTCCCAAAGTGTATCCCCTCCTTCTTCCATCCTTCTACTCATGTGTACATCTCTCTGCTTGGCTCTCTTCCCTGCTGACTTGAAACACGTGGTCATACTCTCAATTCTAAAAATGCCTTCTCTTGATCCTACTCCCCCTCCCTGATTTCTCATTGGCCTTCGCTTTCTAAGATCTCGGAGCAGGTTGACTACTCGGAGATTGCCTCTTGTCTTGGTCATCATTCCCTACATCTGGAAGACCAATCTGGCTTTCGTCATCATTCCACAGAAACGGCCCTCTCTCTGTTTCTAATTCTCTCCTGTCTGCTGTACGTTCTAAAGTTCCCTCTATTCTCATACTTTTGGATCTCTTTGCTGCTTTTCAAATGATTGATCACCCCACTCTTCTTTGTATTAGTTTTTTCCTCTGTGGCTTTCAGGGACTGTTCTACGATGGTTTCATCCTTACCTTGCTACTTGCTCTCTCTACATTTTCTGGGCCGGTACATGTTCCTACACTCTTCGGTTACTGCACGGCGTCCCTGAGTCTCTGTCAGGTCCTGCACTTTCTTTGCACTTTACACCTCGCTTTCTTCTTTGCTTTCCTCTTTCAGCATCTCTTCTCACTGTTATGCTGATGACTCACAAATCTAGGTTTTCTTCTTTTTCTTTCTACCATTCATTGAATTCTACCATTTCTTCCTGTCTATCTACAATTCAATCCTGGGTGCATGGTAAAGTCCTATATCTTGACCCCTCTAAGACTAAGATTCGCATCTTACCCTGCTCTACTATTCCCCCCTCTATTTTATTTCCCCCATCCAAAGTCCTTGGCTCTGCCTCTGCTCTCAATTTTGGTATCTACTTTGACTCCTCCCTCGCATTCACAAGGCATATCTCTAACCGTGCACATTCCTGCCAGTCTGAACTATTTAACATACACGTAGCCTTGCACTGTGTATCTTGCCACCCCATTAAACTACTTCTCTCTACGCTGGTTTGTTCTCGTTTTGACTACTAGTCTGCCCTACTCCTTGGTTCCTCTGCCTATTATGTCCCCCCACTTCACTCAAGCTTAATTTCTTTGATTCGGTGTTGCGCTGCGCGTACATCTATAGACTTCTTGTCTTCGCTATTATTTTTTTACTACGCCTCAAAGGACCAAGCTAGAGGAAGTGGATGGTGTCAGGAAAGACTACATATAGCTCCCAGTGGGTCCCTTCTATCTGGAACATGCAAGCGCTATTGCTTTATCCACCTTAACTGTGTAGTTCCATTGTATTTGTTTTCCTTGTTGAGACTTGTTGTATGTGAAGTGCATTGACGTTGTTGTTTGGGGCTTTTTAGGTACTGATACTTTTTTTCTCACTTACGTTTAAACTCTGATTTTGAACACGTTAAACGTAACAGATTTGGCAAATTAAACAAGACACAGTATGACTTAAAACAATAAAAAAAATCATATAAAAATCCAATACTGCCATAGAATGCAGACAAGTTATGATATCGTATGATAGAGTTCGTCTGAAACAAACTATCTTCAACACTCTTTACATCTAAGAGATTCTTTAAGTATAAAATAATATTGAACATGTTGTTCAATTGTTTGTCCATATTAATGTTGTTCAAAATATTATCTAAAATATTCACTCCTGCACGAACCGGAGGTGGTTTTTCACCCAAAAGGAACAAGTTCCACCCCTCATCTACTGATATGGCCTTTGCTTTATTAAGGTGCTCCACGAGGAATATCGATCTTTCAGAGGTCAGTGCGGGACAAGTTGTTATCTGATGTTTGACTGCTTCGATACTCCTTGTAACTTTGCAAAATCGACAGACGGTCGACAACTTCTGCAGTGGAGACAAGGTGGCAAAAGGGAGGCGCTAAAATATCGGATAACTGCAAGAGAGCTTCCAGGTTGTGTGACATGGAACGGAAATCAGGGTCTCTACTTGGCTCTTAATAATGTCTCCGATATGTGCTATTGGATTTCTGTTTGTGATATTGTGTTCTATATTTTGATATTGTGTAAGAGCTGATGTTCCTGAACAATGCATTGATATGCATTTAACAAGCTGAACTTGCAGGTAATTAGTTAGATTGCCCTCTGAATGTTTTGAACTTCAACTCCCATCAGCTCTGGCCAGCAAAGTCAGCGATCAGGAATCATAGTAGTTATGTTATGTTATTGTGCTTTATACCACGCACTGCTTCCCCTTTATGTGGTCTGCAGCCGCCCTGGCAGATATGGAAAGGAGGGAGGGTTGGGAGAGCTAAGTTAGAAGGATTGAGCGGGAAAAGCACATGAGAGCTTTGATGTATGGTTGCTAGCTTCAGTTCGATAAACCGGTCACTTTGTGCTGGTTTGTTTTTAGTGTGGTGCATGAGTGTGTGTGCTTGGAGATTTGTGTGTGGCTGGCTTAGTTTCATGTTTGGTGTTGCATGATGTGTGCAGTTTCTGGCGGTTTTATGTTTTGCTGCGTTAGAGGAATGGCCTATTTTGTTCTGTGCTTTAGGGTGAGTACGCAGGATATTGGTGCATTGTTAGTCGGTTGGTGGAAGGTTGCATCACGTTCAGCTAAGTTTGATACATTGGCGACCCTCAACAATTTTCCAAGTTGGAGTCCAAAAACATTTGGAGAGCCACATAATGAGCTACCATGGACTAGAGGGAATGGGGTTCAAGAGAATAGAGTTGAAAAGTAGATAGAGTGTCACACATGCATAAAGATGTCAATAAGATATAGAAAGAAGTGTAAACACGGGGGTGCTTAGAGAGAAGAAGGAAGTCTCAAGTACCCAGAGGCACAACCATGTGGGGGCATGAATATCAGTGGCCAACAGCATCCATGGTGTATAATGAGGAGCAAGCAAAAAGGGCAAGGGATTGGCTACAAGGAAACCCATATAACTTTGGCTTTAAGGGGGTAAGGATCATAACACATAGTGCTTCAGCTACCGCACAGGAAACTCAGGGTTGCAAAGTTATGTGCAAAGATATTTGTTTTCAGATTATGGTTTTTGGTTACTGGTGATGAGACGCGAGTTAGAGTCGTCCATGAGAGGTTGGTGTTGGAGACTAGGGTCGCACGGTCAAAACGTGCAGAGAAGTTGAGTTCCAGGAGGCATCACTGCATTACCACTAAGGACAAAATGAAAGACAGAATTGATAAATGATATAATTCCCAGTAGGAGGAGATTGATTGTCAATGGGAAGACATACATCAATGCTACCGTGGGGAAATGGGTGTGTATAAAGCTGCAGCAATCATGAACCTTGCCATGGGAGACCTGGTCAGTGCCACACTTGCAGGCCACTGATCATTAGACTTTACAAGCAAATATCAAGAGTAATAGCACTCAGTGTGTCTGATTTACAGATGCGTTTGCAAATGGGAAAGTCCCTTTCAAAAACACCTTGCAAATCAGGTCCTGTATGGTTCCTTTAACTTTATTCGATACTTTGTTTTTTAAAGTAACGGTTACCCTCCCTGTTACTCCAGTGTTATCGCTAGTAATATCTCGCCTTTACATAGCAATGCAAGTAATCTGGCACTAGATTGGTTTAGGTCTTTCCGTCAACAGCGGGTGAGATTGGGGGAGTTCCAGTCGGACGTCATCAAGTTGAATTATGGAGTCCCGCAGTGATCTTCCCTATCTCCATGTTTTTTAATGTGCATATTCTGCCTCTTTTGGAAATCCTGAGATGCTGTGGGTTGAATTTCTACTCTTACGAAGTAAGTGGATGGATGTCAAAAAACCATTTGCAACTTAATACAGCGAAGACTGCACTTATTCTGTTTGGACCTAAGCATTTGCTGACCACAGTTAAGAAACTGCCTATCCACATGCTTTAAGGTAAAAGCTTAAAATGTGTATCTAAGATAAACAATCTGGGTTGTGTATGGCAAGAGGATCTTGGCAGTGAAGCTCAGGTGGGAGCAAAGATTCAGGCGGTGCATTCGCTCTGAGACACCTACGCCAAGCACTCCCCTACATTCATAAAGAAGACCATGCGTCTGTGATGGATGCATTAACTAGCACCCACTTGGACTATTTAACAGTCAATTGTTGGTTGCTCCATCTACACAACTTCAAAGAGTTGAAAAATCACAGAACGCGGCTGTCAGGATGATATTCAAGGTGAACAGAACTGCTCATGTGTCTCCATATCGTCGTGAGCTACATTGGCTCTCAATTGAAGATCGTATCATGTTTAAGGTAGCCTGCATCGTCTTTAAATTTGTAAATGGTATTGCCCCTCTGTTTTTGAGAGAGCTAATTCGTCCATATCAACCTGTGAGACAATTGTGCTCTAGTGACGGTCACCTTCTGGCTGTCCTCCATTCAGTATACAAATCACGGGGCGATTTTCTGTTTTGGCCCAAAGTTGTGAAACTCCCCACCACTAGAAATAAGGACCATGAGTTCACTTCTTCAGTTTTGTCGAGCATTAAAGAACTTTTTGTTCAGATAGAGCAGTCTTACACCTAGGGGGTCCAGTATGGATTTAGCAGTGCTCTCCATCAATCGCTGTTGTCATCTGTGCCACTCTACGGTGTATTCTGTTCTGTGTGCGTTATAAATACCAAAATACAAAAACCAAATACAAAATGTAGGGTTTCTCCCACTTCATAACGCTGTAATAGTAAGGGCCTGATTCACGGATTTATTAGTGCAGTGCAAAGTGACTTTGCACTGCCAACAAACTCCCTGATCATAGAGCGTTGCAAAGTGACTTTTCACGGACTGGTGCAAAGTCACTTTGCACTGCGGAAATACACTTTGCAAATGACCCATGGATCAATCTTGTTTACTGCTAGGCTCTGCCCGCTACTTGCTGAGGATGTCTTTGACTATGACATCTAGCAAGTGGCTAAGAGACTAGACAAAGCAAATTTAATATTACCAGAATTTCAAAACTCTCCTACCAAAGCCCCCCTCCTACTAAACAGCTCTCCACGGGCCCAACTGACCTTAGATTGTACAACCTTGTGCAGCCAAGAAATGAAATTGTGTATGGAAAATAAATAAATGATGAAAATAAAGCAGGTGCACCAGTCACATCTCCCATGATTTCTGAGATGCTACTCAAGCACTCTCTTTAAGTGATTTCATTTTCTTCCAGCACACTATATATATATGTATATATATATATATATATATATATATATATATATATATATATATATTGGAAGAGCGTTAAGAAAACTATTTTCTGAGGGCAAAAGTTCCAGTCATAGCAAGCCTCCGACCATCAAAAGTTGCCATGGCAACCACAATGTAATTAAGGCCGCTTCGCCTGCAAGCAGCTGTGCGCACTTTATCTGCCTGGAAAGAAAATCTCAGCAATTTGCAGACCTCTTCCTGCTCTGGGAGGGAGTTCTGAGATCCTGGAGCTCCTAATTAGCTTTCCTTTTCTCAAAATACCTAAGTCATAATGAAGTGTGCAGTAGGAGCACACGCCAAGAGAAAGGCTCAATGAGATGAAAGTTCCAGCGACTCCTCTGCAAGTTGCTTGGCTACGGAAACTAGCTGCCCCCTGAAAAAAGGCAAAGGCTTGACGGTGTAAGCCAATTCATGGCTTGTTTTCTGGTCAAAACACGTAACGTTGCCTGAAAGGTATCCTCTGTACCATTCTGTAACCGCTCTGTACCTGTTCAAAGCAAGCGACTGCTAACCATTGTCAACAGATGAGCTCAAGGGATCCGCCATATTGGAAGAAAGGAAATCCCACCACACCCTGAAAGGGCTGACTTTCATTAGGAGTATGATATGATATGATAGCTTATTTATAACGCGCTTAATACCCTGAGGTTTCTAAACGCAGGCCCGGGGATCGAACCTCTGTTGCTCTGTGTCGTCTTGCTTCAAAGGAGAGCATGTTGCCCCTGAGCTATCCCCACGAACTATTCAATCTGTTGGATTGGCCAGTCTCATGGATACCCCTCGGTGGGGCCCATTGTCGCCTGCTGTGAGATGTGGTAGAGGAGTGGACTAAAGGTCGAAAGTTCATCCCATACCACCTGCATATTGGCAAAGCGCCCCGCTCATCTGCCTGACATCAGCGGCTCACATGTGTAGGAACTGACCAATTGTGTCACTGAGATCAATGACAGTTCGTGTTTTCAGGATATCCACACAAACTCCATTCGAGCACAAGGCCTAGAGGTGGAAGTTGTTGAAATCAACAGTGGTTTGCCTGAAAGCCTGGCGTGCGAGAGGCTATTGTCTCGAGGACTGGACTTGCAGACTTTTGGTAAAATTACATTTGCATGCGCTTACATTTGACCTAATCACATTTGTTCGAATTTATTTGACTTTCTTTTGGTCTAACCACTTACAACACTCCACCCACTTCCCCTCAACCTAATCTGTACCCTTACCCAGCCCCATATAAATATTTAACTAAATTTGACCGAAAAAAAGGTCAGAAAAAATTGGATTAGAAGTTTTAGGGCAAATGTTTTTAGGTCATTTATGCTAATGCTGCGAATATTTAATTATGAACTGTACGGAAATTAAGCAAGCAGCTACCCAGCAACACGTCATATATATTTATTTATTTAAGGGGTTGTCTATGGTGCTGGAATGAGTGCACCCCCTAAACAGGGGATGAGCAGATCTTTCAGTTTCTTGTGCAAGGCTTTGCTATGTAGTAGTTGGGCAGCACACATCTTGTGTGCATTGAAGCAGGTTGGTTCTTGGCATGTATCGGGAATTGGATAGGGGTTGGGGGGGTGCTATAGAGCTAGCCAGTGGCCTGCATTCATTCGATATTTTAGCGCCCACTCAGTCACTTGCGGTTGCCACATTCAGTCTGTGAGGGCATCTTCTCTGGCAAACGCTCCGCGTGCGGGTTGACTTGAGGCAGCGCTGTCACACCTGCCAGAAAGGATCGGGGATCCGGGCAGGCCCTGGCAGGGGATCCCTGATCACAAGCTGATTCATCTGAATCTCGCACACACCATGCAGACAAACCGCCTGGTTGTGAGGCTTTAGACATGGAGGATGCCTGCAGAAAGTCAATGCACCATACACCTTCCAGTGTCTTAAAGTGCAGAGGCGGACCTTATGCTGCCCGAATCCTGTCCCTGAAGCAACATCCCCCCTGTACGAGTTCCCAAATCCAGCAAAAGTTATGTCTTCCGGTACCTTTGGGAGAGGCCAGGAAAAGGAAATGTCTGCATTCCTGGACCCAAACTACTGAGAAGAAAGCATTGTGGATGCCTGCTCTAATTACTGGCACTTTATCATCCCGCGTGCTCTGTGTTAGCTGAATTTTTAACTGGGTGTATTTCATTGTTATGTATTTAATTTTACAGTATTTCTTAAGTACGAATCTTACCCCAAGGGCTCTCAGAGCGATGAGCAATTTGAAACAGAATTAGTAAATACAAGAAATACATTGTCATTAAAGCAAAAAGACAATCTATAAAGAAACATAAAAATGCAAAATTGTCTTCTTTTTCCATTTGTTTTAAAGTAGTCATATCCCAAACCATCAGGATCACTTGATAAGTCTCATTAAGACGTGGGGACATTTTCAGGTTACACTGGTAAAGATCAACTTTCTACGTTGTCACAACCGTCCGAGAAGGGTTGTGATGAATCAACTTTCTAAACCATCAATCAGCTCCACATCTCCAGTACACCAGAAGGAATCCAAACAGATTGGAAAGTCAAGTCCATTTTAAACCTCATTGTCCAATTTTGGTAACGTGGATGGAATGGCAGGCTTATTTCCGAAAAGGTCCTGGATCGTTGGTTAGTTGCAACACATCGAAAATACAATTATTACCCAATGATAAAAGGAAATATCCAGTCAAGGTTGTATCAAAATATCTACTTTATTATCACAACAGCCAGTTCTAGCAGACTACAAAATACAACCCACCTTGTAAAGAAATGCAGAGGACAGACAGTTTCAAAGAAGGAAAAGGGATGCACTCTGCATACTGACAGGAGGGTAGTCGTTACAGAAATTAATCGCAATAGTTCAAGGATACTTGGTTTCAACACAAAGGCAGAAATGGGTCATAAAATGTCACAGCAGACTGACAGCTTCAGGCTTGCCAACACAGTGGCTCGGGGTCAGTAATGGTTGTCTCAGTGCTGTACAATGTTTTTGAAGCACTGGTCGAGGTGTCTGAGACAGCTTTAGCGACTGCGGCATAATAGTCAGAGGGGCAGTCGTTTGCAGCTTGAGGGGCCCGACTGGCTCTAAAATGTCCTTTAAGGCAGACCTTAGTAGATGCTTGTAGATGCACTGCTCCTAGCTTCTTCACTGGGCTTGTGTCGTCCTTTAAAGCAGACAGCCCAAAGCTGAGGAGAGTGTTGCAGGCAGCTGTCCTTGGTTTGGCTCAGAGACTCTCCGGCACCTCGCACCTAGGAAGCTTGCTTGCACAGACTAGGAGGGCAAGCTGTGTGCTGGCTGGGAACTGGTTGTGGAGCTGCTATTGAGTCCTATGGTTTTGGTAGCTCCCTCTGTTCCCTGGGAGATGTTTAGAGGTGGGATCTTGCTTCCCTCTTGGAGGTCCTGGCCTTCCTTCACTGGCAGATGTAAGGCAGACTGTACTTTCAGCCAGGGTTCAATGCTGAGTTCTTATTGTTACTCCTTGCAAAGTCTTCAGATGTTTTGCTCAAAAGAGGGGCTCAGCCCACCTTTAAAGCCAAATGGGCCACAGTGATTGGTGTAGACTAGGCCTACCTTAATGAATAAATCCTGGGTCCCCACCAACAATCTCCTGTATGCATGAGGTCATAATCAGAGTGTGTTACAACATAAAAGGTAAAGTGGTGAAAACATGTAATACTAAGTCCCACTATTCCTGCTGTCTGTTGTGGATCAATGGGTCTCTCTAGTCAATGGAGCTCTCTGTGGTTCCTGATTAAATCGGCAGGTCTCCGTTAAATCTGCGGCGGGAACAGTTTTCTGTCTCAATCAATCCACATAATCGTACCTTCTGAGTGGGGTCCCTCCTCATGGGGATGACTACTGTAAACATGCAGTCCCAGACACATTATGTCACTGTTCATTTATACTAACGGCGGGAGCTGGCTTCAGGTAGACACAGTGCATATCCAAGGCTGTTGGGGTTTTCTGTCTCTTTTGTTAACCTCTGCAGCCAGGCCACATGTGGGCCTGATTCAAGTATACTCTATTAGTATGCTTATTATGTTAATCACTGCTAACATTCTGCAAGGCTCAACAAAAGGACAGGGTAGATCCATGGACCTTTTCATAGTTAATGAGGCTGGCCATGGCTGGAGAAAGGTTGTGCCCTCCCCTTCTGAGATAGCATGGTGTACTCTTGACTGTCATATCCAACTAAATATGACAGGTGAGACAGCGCCTCTAGGCTGTGTCCACCCAGATTACACAGGTCTATGTGTATGTTGTGCGGTGAATATAGAACAATGTGTGCAGATTAGCCCAGCTCACTTTCCAGAGGTTGATCTACCATCATTCAATGTCATATAAGTGGATGGTCGAATACCTCACAAGGGTGTCTCATTTTTAGTTTTCAAACTAGTCTATTTTGCCTGCCGGACTTTACATTTCAGGATAAATTATGGTAGTTTGCTTTCACCTACTCGCTCATAGGTAAAACCTATTCGCACATAAGAACACAGCATGCTGACATTGACCTCCCAGGACGTGAATCCAATTTAGTCTTTCCGGGTCACCATGGTGGAATATTTTTGCACCAACTCTCCCCATCAACCAAGTCAAAGACATATTTTGCAAAGCCTCCCTAAGTTCATGACCTGTTAATTTATGCATGTCTATGAAAATCATGACTATCCTATAATTGATATTGTCAGCTATCGGCTGCCCCTTACACTTGCCATTTCCCCTTTGTACCTCAGCATCAGCTGGAACTTCTGAGGCACACCGGTCATGCAACTTATTTTAGGCCCTGGGTCGCACCTAAAAGTAGCAATCACTGCTTCATTAGTCTTAAGTGTTGCATTATCATTCATAGTTAGGACCTGCTTAGTAGAAAACAGCTGAAGCATTTCATTTAATTTCACTTCCTGTTTCATCATCAGGCCTTGTTATCATTTGTCAAATGCTATCAATGGCCATGAGAGGTGATTGCTTATAGAGCATTCCGGATAATAAAGTCCTGGATAGGGAAGCGTTTACTGTATAATACGCATTACCCAGATCCCATGTATATCATTCTATAAAGATATATGTGATTGCCCTCTCTGCCCCTCCTCTCCTTAAACTCTGAAAGAAATAGAGACCCCACATGATTAACAGGTACTGCAACCATTGTGTCACTACATCCATGTCCTGGGGTGCACCCATTCATTATATATCATGGATATAAACCTTCAAATGTTAAGGTGTGTTTGATGAAAAATGAAATTAGGAAATGGGCACCAATCTCAGTGGGCATCATGTACCTAATAATTAAAGCAGGCAACCCTTTCATACCAAATAGATCAGTCAAATAAAAAGATCTGTGACGATGTTATTGTTATCTGAAGGCTGTTCTTTGATGTTATGCAAAGCAGCCAAGAGCCTTGATTTGTGCTATCTGCCCCCTCCTCCTATCTCAAAGAACGAATCCAAACGAGTCCAATAGGCGTCCTAAACGTCCATCTCAGAATGAGAGCCTTTAATGGAGAAATAAATGTATATGATTATTTTTTGGTCATTTGCTTGGCTCAGTAAGGGAACTGTAGTGATCTTATTAGGATGACACTATATTCTGGAACTGATCATTAGACATGAGCATTCTCAAACAGTTAATTTACAATGTTAGTACAATTAAATAATTTCCGTTTTTTAAGAGCTTCTTTTGCTGAGTATAAATAACATGTTGCCTCTCTCAATATCCTCCCTTCTTGGTAAGATTCACGTTCTATTAGCACCAAGGCGCTGTTTAATTTTCTGTGCTGGCCACCGATTGGTAGTCCCGTGAACCTCTGCATTTGTTACAGTATGCATGAACATGAATAATTAAGCTAAAACAGCACATTACAAATACAGTCGTAGACTCTGCTACTGTCCCTTTGGTCCCTCGCAAGGGCTGTCAGAACATCAATACCCCCTGCATAGCCTGTCCACAACCCTTTCACCTCCCCTTATATGGACATTGCCTTCCAAGCGAGACAGTGACATCCCTGAAGGACACTACTGACAATGTATGTCTTCAAATACCAGGCCAGTCCTCACCTCAGGGGATGCCTCTGCTGCTGCTGCTCTCATTACACTCTATAGTTTTTAAGAGAGGATTGCCCTCTCAAGATATCTTTGTTTTGTTTCTGGTTGACCCGCTGTCAGCAAACACTGTATTCACTGTAGAAAATGGTCGCTTGTCCACCCGTGTCCTGACCACCAAGATAGGAAGCAAAACAGGGTGAGACAGAGAGAGTGCTAGACCTGATGCAGAAGCCGTTTGTATTACCTTATCTTATTTTTAATGCTATTTCATGAACACATGTTTGTGTTTCTAGCTCCCCAAGTGTCCTTTAATGTAAACATCGTCACGTGCACCCTCGTGGATATGTAGACCAAGGCATTGTATTAGCGTCATATCCTTATAATTGGTTATTTACAACGCGCTTAATACCCAGAGGTTTCTACGCGCAGACCGGGGATCGAACCTGTGGTGCTCCACGTCATCGTGCGGGAGCGTTTGCCCATGAGCTATCCTCCCGAGACAATATCAGAATAACGTACAAGAGATAGAGGCGATTTTATAGTGGAACATGAGAGAAGCCATCTTCACCCAGTGCAATGCATTTGACTCAACTAAATCTTTGGAGAGTTAATGAAAAGTTGTCATCTATAGACTAAGGACTGAAATTAAATTCCGGGTCAGGCACCCCGAAGGAGGATGCTAATGCCATCTGACGTTCAACACATCATGTGCCCTTTATACCTAACGTGGAAAGTGGTCCATAGAAAACTGTGCAGGAGGAGAAGCGGATCCCAGCCCGAGCTCTCAGTGACCGCCGGTAATACTTTAAGACCCGAAGGTGGAACCAAGGACTCTTAACTCAATAAAGAATAGTGGATCAGATAGTTTTAAAGGCACTGGAACTTGAGTTATTTCACTAAAAACCTCATAAGATGTTATTGATTTTTAAATACTCTGCAATAACAGCATTGCATTCCGGCTGCATCGCAATGCCAGGGAGCTCCATTGGAAAGTTTGGGTCGATGCAGGTCAATAAAACAGCTCAATGGAATCGAGTGCTTTGTGCTTCTGCAGCCAAGCTGTTGCCACGTAGCTATTCATTTATTAGTTTTTAACTCTCGGTTTTTCTTCCCTTTATTTTTTTGTTTTTGTTGACTTCTTCTTGTCTATGCGTGCATTCCAGGGCTGTCCTATGTCTGAAGAGGGTAGTTCTACATGGAGCATAAGAGTCACCCGTGTTTCACTTGTTGATCATAACTGCCTAATAAACAGACACCACCGATAGTCCATGTGTCACGGCCACACTGCTGTCACTGGTACCTTTCATGCTAATAACATATGCATATATGTTGTTTATGCATGCAACGATATATTGAAATGTACTTTGAATAAACAGTTCCCACATTTACATAATTCTAAACATATAATTAAGCGATGTGCTATACAGCCTCGTGCTTTGCACAGGCCTGGGACAGCATTAGATTAAAACCTTTAAAACACACACTGGATGAGCTATATTATACTCTCTAAGGCCAGCATGACTATGGCCTTACTCTTTTTGTTTGTTTGTTTATTTATTTATTCATAAAGTGCTCCAAACCCGGCGCATTACATCACAAGATATTTTCAGTTACTTAGTTGCATTGCGTACATTTACAAGTTAGTAGATAATGGGCCTCATTACGAGTTTGGAGCTTTTAGCGGCATGGCTACCCCCAAACCGGGTACCGGGTCTGGGTCCCGAAAATATGGAATTACCGGGCCATGATGACTTTGGCGGCCCGGTAATTCCCATTATCGGGACCGGGTTCTGGTACATCCCCATTCCCATTTGGGAATGGGGAGGATGCTAACAACGGGCCCATTAATGACGGGCCCGTTGTTAGCATCCTGGTCTGCTGGCGGATGCCGCTAAGGACGTCTGGTCTGTCCAGACGTCCTTACCGGCACCTGCGTGCAGACCTCGTAATGTGGCGGCCCGGAATGAACGGTGCCGGTCCCTTACCGGCACCATTCATTCCGTGGCCACCAGGGTTATAATGACCACCAATGTGTGTCATGAAGTAAGGAAAAGTTTTCCGGCCTTAGAAGGGCTGTATTTTGTTTTTATAAAGTGAAGCTGTCTGCAATGTAATGTCATAACAGCGCGCAAGCTGAGGGCCTGCTACAATGCCGCCCCCAGCTCTGGTGGGAGCAGCGCTGCACTCTACAGTAAGCACTTTGCAGGCATCCTTGCAGCCTGCCAACCCTACTCATGGGCATCATGCAGCCCTGGGGCGGGGGTCTGCCAACTATGACTCCCATGATCCACCCCCATTGGCTATGACTGCTGGGACTGATAGGGGATGTAGTCCAAATGAACTGGAGAGGCATACATTGCAGGTCCCTGCCGTAGGGCAGTCCACATGCATTTAATTTCATTTTATTTTATTGAATTTATATTGTGCCTTTCGCCAACGGCGCTGAACACAGTATACCAAATGCAGTACAATCATGATAATGTATAGACAAAGGTAAGAATAGAAGAGGATAAGCCAGAGAATTAAGAGATGAGAGAAGATAAGAGGTGAGTTTTGATTGAAAGATGCAAAGAGATGAGGCAGTACAAAGTGAAAGGGGAAGGGAAACACAGTGTTTAGGAGCCAGGAGAGCAAAAGAACGCAAACGAGAAGCACAGGGAGGTTTGGGACCCGTTAGAAGAAATAGGTTGGGATGGAACGTAAAGAGGGAGTAAAGCAGAGTGCTATAGGGGGGCCACACCATGAGTACATTTGTAAATAATCGAGAGAAAGTGGTAAAGACGAGGAGATTCAAAAGGGAGTAATGAAATCGAAAGTAGGGAGCGTGTAATAGATGACAGTGGGGGTAAAGGGAAGAGGAGACGAATGGAGGAATGATAAACAGAGCAAGGAGGAAGAAGATGGGAGGCAGGAAGATCAAGCAATAGAGACGAGCAATAGTGAATATGGGAAAAGACAAGAGAAAAAAGAAGAGGTTTCCTGGCCTGAAAAGAGAGATGGGGGTGAGCACGACGGATGCTGAACAGTGCATAACGACATGAGCGGGCAACAGAGGAAATATGAAGAGAAAATCAGAGGGAAGGATCAAAGTTAACGCTCCGGTCACTCGCAGATAGCAAGAAATGAAGAGAAGATGGAGGAAACCACATTGTTCATTGTGGATTCCTTAGGACTGAGAAGACCGAGGGAAGACAGCGAAAATATTGTATTATCCTGTTATCACACCTGCGGAATAGGGCTTTCATGTTCCGTTGGCCCACAGGAGAATACTAAATTTAGAAGAAGAAAAAATAATAGTGTTAGAAAGGCTTCTACTGGAGCCCATACAGACTCGTACCATTTACATAAACTGGATCCAGCCGAAGACATTAAAACTGGCGCACTGGAATGTCCAAGAGTGATATTAGTCAGATATGATGCTGCGAAATACGTGCCTGTACCATTGTGAGGTCATAAACCTACTTCACTGAGAGCTATTCAAAGACAACTGGCGCAAATACCCAGAAAGGGCTGGAAGTGGAGACAGCCACCTGCAGGAGACAGCACAATTAGAATGTGGCTCCGAGAGTAAAGGCTGCAGAACCAATAATGGGCCTTTTGTTAAATACCCACAGCCTCCTTCCCTAGAGCCGGGCTGCATTAGTGTGCATAGCATGGACTTTCCCTGGGTTAAAAGGCAATCGCCGGCTTCCGTTTTATTAGTTTGGCGCATGTCACTTGGCTGGTTGGAGAAAAGCAAACACCGGAGGCAGCGCATTTACTGCTCATAAACGGAAAGCGGTGAGATTTATGAACCAGCTGCTGCTCACATAAAGGGCTCCGTGGCGAGATCCCATTGGCTTTTTGCTCGCGTGCACACCTCTTCTACGGGTTCGCCACTTGCCCCCGGATGAGCGTGCAATGCCCTGAGCAGCCCAGGCAGTGCACGACGGAATGTGTGGCCCCTTTCCAACAGGGAGGCATACCTAAATCAGCGGGCGACCAGCCCTGGCAGCATTTCTCTATATTCACCCTGCCCCGTCGGTACCAACTGCCCGCCACATTCAAAGCCAGCCCAACTGTGGATCTGTGCAAAACTCGGCTTCAATTTCACCGACTGGCCAGAGAGCGAGCTTTTCGCGCTCCTATCCCACCACTCCCTCCATTTTTCAGTATTAAGGGAATTGTGCATAAGTGACCGGTACTCCTCTTTAGTTTGCATCACTTCCCCCCCCCCTGTTTTTATTTTTTAATTTTTGTCCTTGGTCCATTTCCTGCTTTGATCACACTTGAGTAATATTGTAATTCTGTATATGTGCATGGCACTCTTTAGTTTGCGGCACTTTTCACACCCTTTTTTCTTTTATTTCTTTGTCTATTTCCTACTTGGTTCATACAGTAATAGTGGAATTTTGTTTATGTCAACAGTACTTTTCCTTCTTGGTCTATTTCCTACTTTGTTCTCACTCCCAGTAACAGTGTAATTTTCTATAAGTCAAAAGTACTCTTCTATAATTTGCAGCACTTTTCCTTCTTGGTCTATTTCCTACTGTGTTCTCGCTCCCAGTAACAGTGTAATGTAGTATATGTGAGCAGTGTCCCTATTTAGTTTGCTGGATTTATCACCCTAGTTGTTATTTCTTTGAGTTTTTGCTTGGTCTTTTTCCTACCTTGTTCACACTTCCAGTAACAGTGTGATTCTGTATTTGTGAACAGCACTCCTCTTTAGTTTTAAGAATCCCCCCCCCCCCAGTTGTTTTTATTTTTTGTTGTCCTTGGTCTATTTCCTACTTTGTTCACTCCCTCATGAACTGCCGCACCACTTGTTTTCATTTTTCTGCTATTGTGCATTCATCTTGGTGAGCACCTTTGATACTTAGCAAGAATACTTTTCTGTTGTTCATTACATTTTTTTAAATTCCAATGCTATTTGGTCTTGCGCATTTTCCTATAAGGGGAAAGGTCATATGAACTACAATTTGTATATTTCACTTTAAAATATATGTTCACTTACTGTGCGTATATTAATGGGTGCCAGCTTTTGATTTTCTCTATGGGGGCAAATTTACCTGGGCATATGTTATTCTTGCAGCCAGTCATTTTTTCCCTTTTCTTTGCTGGTTAAATGCGGTTAGTTAGGGTTGTGCGATGTATCACACCTGTCACCAAGAGACCGTCCATAAAACAAGGGGCTTGTAGCACACTGCTTAACCAAAGCGTGCGATCCTTGGCAAATAATTTAATTGCAGTGCACATTACCTAAAATAACTGTGAGTTCTCATAGCCTGCCATCTTTTATTCAAAATAATACCACTGTAAAAACAGGTCAAAATTAGTCTGTGATTGTTGGACGTTTTTGAGTGATGGGTTCCAAGTGTTTTAAAAAATAGAGTGGGCACAGTTGAAGGCCATGCCCAATGGCCCAGAAAAAAATCTATGGAATAACAAAAGCCTGGAAATTCAAGGAAAACACTTTAGTTGCAGGGACGTTAAGGTGAGAATTTAACGCAACAATACCCCTGAAAGTTCAACGTCTGACCCCATTGTGCAGATTATGCCATCACTGATGACTTCACTAATTACATCACTGATGCCATCATCTCTCCAGCCCTGAAATCTCTCCACTGGCTCTCGGTGGCTGCAAGGATCAAGTTCAAGACCCTCTGCATTGTCCACATGGCTGTCTGGGGCTGCGGCCCACACTACATCAACTCTCTCTTCCGAAACATCTTCCTTCTCGAGCCCCTCACTCAGCTACCTCCAACTCTCTGACGATCAGACGCTTCTTCAAGCAAAGAGTGGGAGGTAGATTGCACTCCTCTGCCGGGGCCCACCTCAAGAAATCTGCAGGATGGATTAACAGCAAATTTGCAAAAGTACACTTTTGGGACAATGCAGCCTCTCCTCGCAAAGTTTGGTTAAAATCCATGCAGTGGTTCCAGCTGTAGTTGTCACAGACTCTTTTTTCAAGTAAGTCAATTTGAAGGTATCAGTCATTTTATTGCAAATGAAACAGAGTGGTAAATAACAGAGTGCGCAATAACATTGAAAAACACTGAAAAGATTAAATAAATATATAAAGCATAGTGGGGTAAGGGGTTAAAATGGGACAGGATGGGGTTGGCCTGGCTTTAAAAGGGCATGCCAAAGAGGGTCATGAAAAAATAAAAAAAAATAAAAATAAAAAAATATCAATCAGTGTTTTGTCCGCGATTAAATTCACATCTCTGTAATTGTGATCGGTAAGATCACATACATTTGAACTGTAGGACTTCCCTCCCAAACCATAAAGTTCCCCCCTTGATGATACCGCAACAAACTTTCTCAAAGAAATTTAACCCCGACTCAGAATGTTTGGGGAAATATGAATGTGATTGTGTGAGATTCATTTATCATGTAACCATCACCATGTTCATATACATCTATTTGGTGATGTCATTAGTGATGTTGTCGTTGATGGCATTTGTGATGTTATCTGTTATGTGTGTGGGCAGAAGCAGTGCATGGTGGGGGTGTGAGGTGTGGTTGGAAAACATCCCTTTAACAAGATTTTCCACAGAAATGTAGATATACTTATGAACGCAAAGGGTCCGTATACATTTCTGGTGCCTACCTCCTATGAGCAAGTAATGAACTCAAGACCTCATAGACAGGAGGGTAACGCGCAGGCAACATGCTCACCTTGCATCATCCATGTTACATGGGCTCGATCCGTGGTTGAGCCTGGACTGAAGCACTATAATGAAGTGCTCTTGCAATGCTGTTGGATATATCCAGGTGGTACCGCAACAACCTTCATGGCAATTCACATTGTATTGTGAGTGCCACTTTTACCAATCAGTGGCCTCTCTCTGCCAGTGCTGTGATCCTGTGACCGAACCCCGCGAGGGATGTGCCATCGCTTGCCATGAGAAAGACTTTGGGAGATTACTATGGGTATACATGTATTACCATCCCCAGGACGATGTGTTGCTCGAATCCATGGGAGCCAGGCATGCTGAATTAGTTTGATTGAGGGTTTGGGGCAGAGGCCTCCATTTTCAGTGGTCTTCGTCAATGGATTGTTCACGCGTTCACCCTGTCTTCCCTAACTTCCTTAGACGTTCCTATGTTTGATGATGTGGGGGGAGGGGCAAGCTTGTGTCCCTCCCATCCATCTAACGAGCGCATGCCTCCACCCGGGGTTGAGGTGTATGAAAAGAAGTAGTGGAACTATGCTCCCTGCTGCCCACAAACCCCATCACCACGCCCCCTCCCACCCACAATCCAAACCCCCAAACAAACTCAGCTGCTATTTATGGGAATGTTCAGTGAAGTGCGCGGAAATACAAGTTTGAACTTCTTTCTACACTTTTATTTTAAAAGTAAACCATTCCAGAACGGTTTCTTTTTTTAAAGAAAAGTATACGAACAGTAAAACTTTTTTTTTTAAATGAAGTAGAGAAGTACTGCTCCCAACTGCTTCTGCCCACTTTGAGCACTGGTCTCCACACCGCGGAAACCAAAGCACCCTATGTGTCCCTTTAGCACAGGTCCTATTCATGATGCAGGGCATGATGCATGAGCTACAGAATTCTCAAACATGAGGAGTGAGACCTTGCGCCGCAACTCATGGGCAAGGCAGACCCCTCAACAAGCTTCGGCGTGTACAAATGATCGGTACCGTACGGTCCCCGGCGCGGCGGGTGAGACTAGAAATGATTGCCAACCTTATTGAGTGAAACGCACTCCTCCCATCTTGAGACAATTGGCAGCACGGCTCTCCTGAGTATTATCCATCCCAAGGCATCTGCATCCATCATTTTGACTTTCTGCTTGTAGATGTAACCCAGTGCAAACCTAATCCCCTTCAATTGTGGCTGTGGATTGAAGCTGAGGCAGGCAGCAAAATGTCCTTCTGCTAACAGATGGGATGGATCGGTTCTGAGCGTATAGATTTACACCGCAGAATCTGCTTATGTCACTTCAATCTGCCCCTTGAAGTGTTAGTCTATGGACCTGATTTACAAAAGCGTTTTTACAATGGCACACATTCTCATTTACCGATGATTATCAATTGCTAAATGTGCGGTCATCGTAGGTGAATGGTCAACCATAGGTGTTTTGTGATTTCGCTCTTCATCTTTTGCTTTCATGGAAAAGGGACTAAACACAGTGATTCAGCGCCCATTCCCATCCTAACTGTAGGGTGACCAGTTTTTCAAGACAAAAACCCAGGAGAGCTAACAACATAAAAGAAGGACTTACCCAAACACCTCCCCTCGCCCACTTTAACCCAACCTCCTTGCCCCCATTCCCACAGTAGCTGCATACAAATTTCATATTTGTACAATTAACCTGTTATTGGTATTTAGAGTGAAACATTGAGCATCTCAGCTATAAAAAAATAACTATAAAAAAGCACGTAAATAACAAAGGTGCTTTGATTCTGTTTGACATTACATTCCTGCTATGTACTTACCTCTCAGCCTGTCTCTGTGGCGCAAGCAGTCAATCCATAAGCTGGTACCTGAAAAGTTGGGGGTTCGAGCCCATCCTAAAATGACAAAATTATGAACATCTAATAATATTTATTTAGTTGATATTAATTTTGATTGATTTATAAAACCGTGACTATCACACTTCTATAAATTAATATCTGATAGTACACTGAGACATATGATGTTGATCAACAATGGGTAATCTGGCACTAGCACACTTCTTTACAATCAATGAGGAGTTAGTATAGGATGGATAAAGTAGCAAAAACACTTTTATGATTTCAAGGGAAATGCAATGAGGAATAAAATGCAGTACAGAAATACTTGATATGATTTGAGCAAAAGATAAGATAATCACTTTTTCTCTGGCAATTCACCCCCCTCCCCTATGCAATGTAAGAAATGGAAGGAGATCGAAAGAGGAGCACACGGTTCTCAGGAATGCAATCAGATACAATCCGAAATTCAGTTCCCTCCCAGCAAGCTTAGAGGAAACAGGTAGGAGTTTGAAACACAGGCCCAAAATGCTTTTTAAATGCGATGGCAATGGATGGGAAAATGTGCCAACTGATTTTAATTCCCTCTAGAGATTCAGGGTGAGTGGAAGATGCGTGTTGGTATTAGTTCAGGCTCACTTTAGCAATGCTCTATGAGTTATTACCAAATTGCAACGGATTTTAACAAAAGAAAGAATGGAGCTGCTATTTTGACAAGTGGAGAAATTGAGCCAAAATCGCAAATCGCTGTAAATTCGCGAGTGCGTGAATCGTGATTGCGGCAAAAGTATAAGGAGTAGCAGGTAGTTTTTCGGATTTAAAGTAAAACTCAAAATGACAGGTGTCATCTTGCAGCTTCAAAATTGACAGGTGACAGTTGTGCAGATTTACAAATGACAAATGACACGATTTCTAGGAGGCTGTTCTACTTAGGTTAAAATAGTTTGGATTAGATTATTTTAACTAAGAGATTGGTTCTGCACAGTTCTGCTAGGTACTCACAATATAAATTTGAACTAGGCCTCGTCACGGATCTGGTCAACACGTCCGGCTGCGGTTCTGTCTGCTCGGCGGGTCAATCAGGCACGAGTTCTGCTCACAGCGATCTTTGTCAGCTCTGCTCTGCTGGTCTAGCTCTCTGGATTCAGCGGCTTCTGGTTCTGGATACTGCTCTGCTTTCCGGTCCGGATCAAGTGGATTCTGGATGTAACACTGCTTTCTGGGTACTGGCAAGAGTTCTTGGCAAAAGAATTCAGACAGCTCGCCCGGCTGTGGAATAGTTTGCAAATGATTTTGAGGCCTGCTGACAAATACTTTTGCTTGCAGTGGGCCTTCTTGGTTCAAAGTTCTGTAGTCTCTGTTTAGCTTGGAAGTCTGTGTTGGATCTCTGGATGTGAAGTCGTCGGTCAGCATGCTCCGCAGCAAATGGAATTGAATGTCTCTACCTGTCCCAGCAGTCTCTTTTTATGTGTTTTGAAAATGGGTGTGTGCCTGGGCCTAGCTAAGCCTGCCCCTCTCTACTTGTCATTGGCCAAATTCTCCCCTCTCCCATGATTGGGGGAAGGAAATATATTGTCATCATGATGAGGTCTGTTTATGGGTCAGAGGATCCTCCCCTGGGCAGTTTGCCCACAAATCTATATTTGATTCAAATACATCTTTCCCAGATATACAATTTGTTGAAATTACATGTGCACATTATATATTCCTTATGGTCCATGCTTGTCCGCCTCTGATCTTCCTGATCTTCCTGGGGGCTTGCATTCAAAAATGACAACATTTTGCACTTTTTAACTGGTTTTGCAATATCGGACATTTACCCAAAATTACACACATGTGCGCAATGAGTATGGACATTAATTGATGAAGTGTCAGATTTTTAACATGCAGACATTTGGAGTGAGACCCTATTTATTTTCCGCTAGCAACCCCCCAGAATACACCACAGGGTCCTAACGCCTCTCAACATGTTCACAGAAAAATCACAAAAATAATGTGTGGATTGGAGTGCTGATAAAAGCACGTAAATAACAAGCATGATATATTTTATGTAATACTGATTGAATTATGTATTTTAATTTCATATTTGTACAATTAACCTGTTATTGGTATTTAGAGTGAAACATTGAGCATCTCAGCTATAAAAAAATAACTATAAAAAAGCACGTAAATAACAAAGGTGCTTTGATTCTGTTTGACATTACATTCCTGCTATGTACTTACCTCTCAGCCTGTCTCTGTGGCGCAAGCAGTCAATCCATAAGCTGGTACCTGAAAAGTTGGGGGTTCGAGCCCATCCTAAAATGACAAAATTATGAACATCTAATAATATTTATTTAGTTGATATTAATTTTGATTGATTTATAAAACCGTGACTGTCACCTTCCCTTTCCGCAAAACCGGGACAGGATTTTAAAACAAAATACTCTCGGGACAGGGGGACATAGGTCCCAATTCGCGACAGTCCTGGCAAAACTGGGACATGTGGTCACCCTACCTAACTGTGATACCACTCCATAGTTAGAGGTCAGAGGTGGGATAACTTATGGGAAACCGGGAATGCACCTCCTATACACAGCTGCCACGTGGCCCACTTCAACCAGGCCTGGTGTTGCAGGTTGCATGCTATGAGTTGCAAATATAGGCCTACAAGCTCCTAGATAGACTGGCTGAAGGCGTCACGCATGGCACAGGGCCACTTAGCAGCGAGTGCATGTGGGCAGTGCGGCCCCTGAAAGTTCGGCGTGGTGTAATGCTTTCTCATCTACAGGCATCCCGGCAGCCCAGCCAGCCTCAGAAATGCACAGAAATATACATCGTGCAATAGTGAACACGGCAAGTGGTGACAACGCAGCGTGGTCATTTTGAATACACTTTAAGTGTGAAAAGGCCATTGAAGCAAGCACAAAGCCCACCATGTTTCCTCTTGCTATTTATTTGCAAGAAGAATTGTTGAAAAACACCATGCAATTTCTTTATTAGAAATCATCACATCCTCAAACACTGGGATAAAACATAAGTTACTCTATGTTTCCTATAGACTTATTTAAGCATTGATGAGGCAAAATTACATACTAGTATTTTGTGTAGTTTCTTGGACCACACTTCGACACGGTATTATGGTATATTTCTATTTCACTCAAATTAATGTTGCCATTATTGCAAAATATTTGCCATCTGTCCATATAGTAATATATATATATATATATATATATATATATATATATATATATATTGTAAGCGATATTCAATCAACACTACAGCTAAGTCAATGCCTAGTCTGGGATGCTGAGGAAAACCCTTATTGATGTATTTTTATATTCAGTTCAGTACTCTGGATGACCACCCTTGTATAACACCCCCCTCTTAGAATCCCCCTGACCCCACTGAGCCAAGAAGTAGGTTTGTTTTTCAAATTAAAAGGTTTATTTTAAATTTTAAACAATATATATATCACACTTCTATAAATTAATATCTGATAGTACACTGAGACATATGATGTTGATCAACAATGGGTAATCTGGCACTAGCACACTTCTTTACAATCAATGAGGAGTTAGTATAGGATGGATAAAGTAGCAAAAACACTTTTATGATTTCAAGGGAAATGCAATGAGGAATAAAATGCAGTACAGAAATACTTGATATGATTTGAGCAAAAGATAAGATAATCACTTTTTCTCTGGCAATTCACCCCCCTCCCCTATGCAATGTAAGAAATGGAAGGAGATCGAAAGAGGAGCACACGGTTCTCAGGAATGCAATCAGATACAATCCGAAATTCAGTTCCCTCCCAGCAAGCTTAGAGGAAACAGGTAGGAGTTTGAAACACAGGCCCAAAATGCTTTTTAAATGCGATGGCAATGGATGGGAAAATGTGCCAACTGATTTTAATTCCCTCTAGAGATTCAGGGTGAGTGGAAGATGCGTGTTGGTATTAGTTCAGGCTCACTTTAGCAATGCTCTATGAGTTATTACCAAATTGCAACGGATTTTAACAAAAGAAAGAATGGAGCTGCTATTTTGACAAGTGGAGAAATTGAGCCAAAATCGCAAATCGCTGTAAATTCGCGAGTGCGTGAATCGTGATTGCGGCAAAAGTATAAGGAGTAGCAGGTAGTTTTTCGGATTTAAAGTAAAACTCAAAATGACAGGTGTCATCTTGCAGCTTCAAAATTGACAGGTGACAGTTGTGCAGATTTACAAATGACAAATGACACGATTTCTAGGAGGCTGTTCTACTTAGGTTAAAATAGTTTGGATTAGATTATTTTAACTAAGAGATTGGTTCTGCACAGTTCTGCTAGGTACTCACAATATAAATTTGAACTAGGCCTCGTCACGGATCTGGTCAACACGTCCGGCTGCGGTTCTGTCTGCTCGGCGGGTCAATCAGGCACGAGTTCTGCTCACAGCGATCTTTGTCAGCTCTGCTCTGCTGGTCTAGCTCTCTGGATTCAGCGGCTTCTGGTTCTGGATACTGCTCTGCTTTCCGGTCCGGATCAAGTGGATTCTGGATGTAACACTGCTTTCTGGGTACTGGCAAGAGTTCTTGGCAAAAGAATTCAGACAGCTCGCCCGGCTGTGGAATAGTTTGCAAATGATTTTGAGGCCTGCTGACAAATACTTTTGCTTGCAGTGGGCCTTCTTGGTTCAAAGTTCTGTAGTCTCTGTTTAGCTTGGAAGTCTGTGTTGGATCTCTGGATGTGAAGTCGTCGGTCAGCATGCTCCGCAGCAAATGGAATTGAATGTCTCTACCTGTCCCAGCAGTCTCTTTTTATGTGTTTTGAAAATGGGTGTGTGCCTGGTCCTAGCTAAGCCTGCCCCTCTCTACTTGTCATTGGCCAAATTCTCCCCTCTCCCATGATTGGGGGAAGGAAATATATTGTCATCATGATGAGGTCTGTTTATGGGTCAGAGGATCCTCCCCTGGGCAGTTTGCCCACAAATCTATATTTGATTCAAATACATCTTTCCCAGATATACAATTTGTTGAAATTACATGTGCACATTATATATTCCTTATGGTCCATGCTTGTCCGCCTCTGATCTTCCTGGGGGCTTGCATTCAAAAATGACAACATTTTGCACTTTTTAACTGGTTTTGCAATATCGGACATTTACCCAAAATTACACACATGTGCGCAATGAGTATGGACATTAATTGATGAAGTGTCAGATTTTTAACATGCAGACATTTGGAGTGAGACCCTATTTATTTTCCGCTAGCAACCCCCCAGAATACACCACAGGGTCCTAACGCCTCTCAACATGTTCACAGAAAAATCACAAAAATAATGATATTACTTATATAATTCTGACAAGTCCGCACTATGAGTTATCTATCTTTTTTAAATTATGCCCTGGTCAAAAAGGTGTGTGGCTTCCCACATCACAGGGTGGAATAACTGGTTTATCCATTTCCCCCAGGCTCAGCTGCTAGCAGAGGCACTGCCCCTCCCAGTTTCCCCTAAGAGGAGGCCACTTTACGACACCCCAAATATAACATTTGCCTGAGTCAAGGGAGTTGCATTGTTCTGTTCCTTCCAGTTCCCAGGTGCTCCACCCCTAATCTAATCAGAGAGGTGACAACTCCTTTTGGCAAGGGGCAGCAGAATGCAGCTAGGCCTGGGAAGAGTGGCTGAACAGGTTTCTCCTGTCGGGGGTAGTTGTCAGGCAGAATCCAGTTTCACTAAGCCAGGTTTCAGCTAAATGTCACTTTTTGTTCCCAGTTTTCTACATTCAAATCAAATTGACAATTTGTACCTATACATTAAATAATTACTTCCTTCAAGTCATTTCAGAATATGGTTTTACATTCTTCCACCTCTTAGCAAGTCTTTCCTTGGTCTGGTTTTGTTTCATTTGTGCGGTTTTACACAAAAGTATGGTGGTTTTAAAACGCCGGCTTTCTGATAGTGGTGAGTACTGGTAATGCAACCATTTTTGGGATTAAGAAAATGAATTCCCCACAGTTCTGAGTTGCTTTTTTGGCAATCAGCATTGCCATTCCCAATGGTTTCAGGCTACTGTGTGTGTAGCCCAATGGTGGTTTTAGGCAGTGCCCTCCTGTGCTCACAACATAGGAAAAAATGGGTGGCAGCCTATTCTTCATGTTTTCCCTGTGCACTCTCTGGGGAGTTCTGGCCATCATGATGTTTTCCATGCCAGTACTGCACAGTTTTATGGTAGGGCTTGTATGCATGGGTAAAAACATCCCACTATATATATATATATATATATATATATATAAATTACATGGCCACGGTAGTGGCCATGTAGTTATGGTTAAGTTGCTGTTTCCATAGGAAAAGCACTTTTTGGGTGGCTTATAACTTCGCTCTCCCTGGACGGATCCTCACCAAACTTTGCAATAAAAGTAGTTGCGTCAATTTTTTTGCAAAGTTGGTGAGGATTCGTCCAGGGGGGGCAAAGTTATAGGGGGGGTCCCAAAACTTTTTTTTTTCCCATAGACATAATGGGAAAAAACTTTGCTGACGCCTACAGCCCAAACCGCTGGACGGATTTACACCAAATTAGCGGCAGGAGCGGCGGCTTGGACCCGAAAGCGTGCTTTGCTTTATTTGGTGTAAATCCGTCCAGTAGTTTTTAAAAAAATGACAAAAATGTAAGTGAAAAAAATTAGTGATATCTGTGTTCGCTTCGCGGACACACTTCCCTGTTCGCTCCGTGGACAGGACGGTGATTGGGCCAGCAGCTTGCGTGTGATCTGCGGACATGTGACGTGCTCTCTCATTGGATGCGTGGAAGCGTGCAGTGCGTCTGGCTTCAGAGACGCCCGCCATCTTTGTTCCTCGCATGAGAGGCTTTGTATCCCGCCTGCACAGTAATTCCCTCACCCCCGCTCATGCCCGTGTCTGTCTCCTGTTCCTCCCACCCCCCGCTCATGTCCGTGTGTCTTTCTTCCTTACGCCCACCCCCCGCTCATGCCCCGCTCGTGCCCCGCTCATCTCTCCCAACCGCCCACCCCCCCGCTCTTGCCCCGTGTCTCTAACCACCCGCCGCCCGCCCATGTCCGTGTGTCTCTTCCCACCCGCCGCCCGCTCATGTCCGTATGTCTCCCGCCGCCCGCCCATGTCCGTATGTCTCTCCCCACCCGCCGCCCACCCCCGCTCATGTCCGTATGTCTCTCACCACCTGCCGCCCACCCCCCGCTCATGTCCGTGTGTCTCTCCCCACCCGCCGCCCGCTCATGTCCGTATGTCTCTCCCCACCCGCCACCCACCCCCGCTCATGTCCGTGTGTCTCTCGCCACCTGCCGCCCACCCCCCGCTCATGTCCGTGTGTCTCTCCCCCTCCCGCCCACCCCCCGCTCATGCCCCGTGTGTCTCTCCCCCTCCCGGCCACCCCACGCTCATTCCCCGTGTGTCTCTCTCCCTCCCACCCCCTGCTCACCCCCCACCCATGCCCCGTGTGTCTCACCCCCTCCCGCCCACCCCCCGCTCATGCCCCGCGTGTCTCTCCCCTTCCCCCACCCCCCGCTCATGCCTCGTGTGTCTCTCCCCCTCCCTCCAACCCCCCGCTCATGCCTCGTGTGTCTGTCTCCCTACCCCCCACCCCCGCTCTTGCCCCATGTGTCTGTCCCCCTCCCCCCCACCCCCGCTCTTGCCCTGTGTGTCTGTCCCCCTCCCCCCAACCCCGCTCTTGCCCCGTGTGTCCTTCCCCCTCCCGCCCACCCAGCTCTTGCCCCGTGTGTCTTTCCCCCTCCCGCCCACCCCCGCTCTTGCCCCGTGTGTCTTTCCCCCTCCCGCCCACCCCCGCTCTTGCCCCGTGTGTCTTTCCCCCTCCCGCCCACCCCCGCTCTTGCCCCATGTGTCTTTCCCCCTCCCGCCCACCCCCGCTCTTGCCCCGTGTGTCTTTCCCCCTCCCGCCCACCCCCGCTCTTGCCCCGTGTGTCTTTCCCCCTCCCGCCAACCCCCGCTCTTGCCCCGTGTGTCTTTCCCCCTCCCGCCCACCCTCCGCTCTTGCCCTGTGTGTCTTTCCCCCTCCCGCCCACCCCCGCTCTTGCCCCGTGTGTCTTTCCCCCTCCCGCCCACCCTCGCTCTTGCCCCGTGTGTCTTTCCCCCTCCCGCCCACCCTCGCTCTTGCCCCGTGTGTCTTTCCCCCTCCCGCCCACCCCGTTCTTGCCCCGTGTGTCTTTCCCCCTCCCGCCCACCCCCGCTCTTGCCCTGTGTGTCTTTCCCCCTCCCGCCCACCCCCGCTCTTGCCCCGTGTGTCTTTCCCCCTCCCGCCCATCCCCGCACTTGCCCCGTGTGTCTTTCCCCCTCCCGCCCACCCCCGCTCTTGCCCCGTGTGTCTTTCCCCCTCCCGCCCACCCCCGCTCTTGCCCTGTGTGTCTTTCCCCCTCCTGCCCACCCCGCTCTTGCCCCGTGTGTCTTTCCCCCTCCCGCCCACCCCCGCTCTTGCCCCGTGTCTTCCCCCTCCCGCCCACCCCCGCTCTTGCCCCGTGTGTCTTTCCCCCTCCTGCCCACCCCCGCTCTTGCCCCGTGTGTCTTTCCCCCTCCCGCCCACCCCCGCTCTTGCCCCGTGTGTCTTTCCCCCTCCCGCCCACCCCGCTCTTGCCCCGTGTGTCTTTCCCCCTCCCGCCCACCCCCGCTCTTGCCCCGTGTGTCTTTCCCCCTCCTGCCCACCCCCGCGTGTCTTTCCCCCTCCCGCCCACCCCCGCTCTTGCCCCGTGTGTCTTTCCCCCTCCCGCCCACCGCCCGCTCATGCCCCGTTTCTCTTTCCCCCTACCCCCCACCCCCCGCTCATGCCCCGTGTCTCTTTCCCCCTACCCCCCACCCCCGCTCATGCCCCGTGTCTCTTTCCCCCTACCCCCCAGCCCCGCTCTTGCCCCGTGTCTCTTTCTCCCTCCCGCCCCCCCCGCTCTTGCCCCGTGTCTCTTTCCCCCTCCCGCCCACCCCCGCTCTTGCCCCGTGTCTCTTTCCCCCTCCCGCCCACCCCCGCTCTTGCCCCGTGTCTCTTTCCCCCTCCCGCCCACCCCCGCTCTTGCCCCGTGTCTTTTTCACCCTCCCGCCCACCCCCGCTCTTGCCCCGTGTCTTTTTCCCCCTCCCGCCCACCCCCGCTCTTGCCCCGTGCGTCTTTCCCCCTCCCGCCCACCCCCCGCACATGCCCCGTGTCTCTTTCCCCCTACCCCCCACCCCCGCTCTTGCCCCGTGTCTCTTTCCATCTCCCGCCCACCCCCGCTCTTGCCCCGTGTCTCTTTCCCCCTCGTGTCTTTCACCCTCCCGCCCACCCCCGCTCTTGCCCCTTGTGTCTTTCACCCTCCCGCTCATGCCCCATGTGTCTCTCCCTCCCGCCCACCCCCCGCTCATGCCCCGTGTGTCTCTCCCTCCCGCCCACCCCCTGCTCATGCCCCGTGTGTCTCTCCCTCCCGCCCACCCCCACTCATGCCCCGTGTGTCTCCCCCTCCCGCCCACCCCCTGCTCATGCCCCGTGTGTCTCTCCCTTCGCCCACCCCCGCTCATGCCCCGTGTGTCTCTCTCCCTCCCGCCCACCCCCTGTGTGTCTCTCTCCCTCCCCCCACCCCCGCTCATGCCCTGTGTCTGTCTCCTGTTCCCTCCACACGCTCATGCCCCGTGTCTCTCTCTTGTTGCCCCCCCACCCCCCCGCTCATGCCCCGTGTTTGTCTCCTGTTCTCCACACCCCCTGCTCATGTCCCGTGTCTTTTTCCTGTTCCTCCCACCCCCCACTCATGCCCCGTGTCTGTCTCCTGTTGCCCCCACCGCCCCGCTCATGCCCGTGTGTTGTTCACCCCACCCCCCGCTCATGCCCCGTGTCTGTCTCCTGTTCCCCCCACCCCTCGCTCATGCCCCGTGTCTGTCTCCTGTTGCCCCCCACACCCCACTCATGCCCCGTGTCTGTCTCCTGTTGCCCCTCACCCCCCGCTCATGCCCCGTGTCTCTCCTGTTGCCCCCCACCCCCCGCTCATGCCCCGTGTCTGTCTCCTCTTGCCCCTCACGCCCCGCTCATGCCCCGTGTCTGTCTCCTGTTGCCCCCCACCCCCCGCTCATGCCCCGTGTCTGTCTCCTGTTGCCCTCCACCCCCTGCTCCTGCCCCGTGTTGTTCCCCCCACCCCCCGCTCATGCCTCGTGTCTGTCTCCTGTTCCCCCCACCGCCCGCTCATGCCCTGTGTCTGTCTCCTGTTGCCCCCCCCGCTCATGCCCCGTGTCTGTCTCCGGTTCCCCCCACCCGCTCATGCCCCGTGTCTGTCTCCTGTTGCCCCCCACCCCCCTCTCATGCCCCGTGTCTGTCTCCTGTTCTCCCCACCCCCCGCTCATGCTCCGTGTCTGTCTCCTGTTCCCCCCACCCCCTGCTCATGCCCCGTGTCTGTCTCCTGTTGCCCTCACCCCCCGCTCATGCCCCGTGTCTGTCTCCTGTTTCCCCCACACCCTCTGCTCATGCCCCGTGTCTCTCTCCTGTTGCCCCCACCCCCTGTTCATGACCGGTGTCTGTCTCCTGTTCCCCCCCGCTCATGCTCGTGTCTGTCTCCTGTACCCCCCCACCCCCCCGCTCATGCCCCATGTCTGTCTCCTGTTGCCCACCCTGCTCATGCCCCGTGTCTGTCTCCTGTACCTCCCCACCCCCCGCTCATGCCCCGTGTCTGTCTCCTGTTTCCCCCCCTGCTCATGCCCCGTGTCTGTCTCCTGTTCCCCCCACCCGCTCATGTCCCGTGTCTCTCTCCTGTTGCCCCCCACCCCCCGCTCATGCCCCGTGTCTCTCTTCTGTTGCCCCCCACCCCCTGCTCATGCCCCGTGTCTGTCTCCTGTACCCCCTCCCACCCCCCGCTCATGCCCCATGTCTCTCTCCTGTTGCCCCCCACTACCCCGCTCATGCCCCGTGTCTGTCTTCTGTACCCCCCACCCCCCGCTCATGCCCCGTGTCTGTCTCCTGTTCCCTGCACCCCCCGCTCATGCCCCATGTCTGTCTCCTCTTGCTCCCACCCATGCCCCGTGTCTGTCTCCTGTACCCTCCCACTCCGCGCTCATGCACGTGTCTCTCTCCTGTTGCCCCCCACACCCCTGCTCATGCCCCGTGTCTGTCTCCTGTTGCCCCCCACCCCCTCGCTCATGCCCCTTGTCTGTCTCCTGTTCTCCCCACCCCCCGCTCATGCCCCGTGTCTGTCTCCTGTTCCTCCCACCCCCGCTCATGCCCTGTGTCTGTCTCTTGTTGCCCCCACCCCCCGCTCATGCCCCGTGTCTGTCTCCTGTTCCACCCCACCCCCCGCTCATGCCCCGTGTCTGTCTCCTGTTGTCCCCCACACCCCGCTCATACCCCGTGTCTGTCTCCTATTGCCCCCCACCCCCCGCTCATGCCCCGTGTCTGTCTCCTGTTGCCCCCCAACCCCCGCTCATGCCCTGTGTCTGTCTCCTGTTGCCCCCCACCCCCGCTCATGCCCCGTGTCTGTCTCCTGTTCCCCCACCCCCCGCTCATGCCCCGTGTCTGTCTCCTGTTCCCCCCACCCCCCGCTCATGCCCCGTGTCTCTCTCCTGTTGCCCCCCACCCCCCGCTCTTGCCCCGTGTGTCTGTCTCCCTCCCACCCACCCCCGCTCTTGCCCCGTGTGTCGGTCTCCCTCCCGCCACCCCTGCTCTTGCCCCGTGTGTCTGTCTCCCTCCCGCCCACCCCCACTCATGCCCCGTGTCTGTCTCCTGTTGCCCCCACCGCCCCGCTCATGCCTGTGTGTTGTTCCCCCCACCCCCCGCTCATGCCCCGTGTCTGTCTCCTGTTCCCCCCACCCCTCACTCATGCCCCTGTGTCTGTCTCCTGTTGCCCCCCACTCATGCCCCGTGTCTGTCTCCTGTTGCCCCTCACCCCCCACTCATGCCCCGTGTCTCTCCTGTTGCCCCCCACCCCCCGCTCATGCCCCGTGTCTGTCTCCTGTTGCCCCCCACCCCCTGCTCATGCCCCGTGTCTGTCTCCTGTTGCCCCTCACGCCCCGCTCATGCCCCGTGTCTGTCTCCTGTTGCCCCCCACCCCCTGCTCATGCCCCGTGTCTGTCTCCTGTTGCCCTCCACCCCCCGCTCCTGCCCCGTGTCTGTCTGTTGTTCCCCCCACCCCCCGCTCATGCCCCGTGTCTGTCTCCTGTTCCCCCCACCGCCCGCTCATGCCCTGTGTCTGTCTCCTGTTGCCCCCTCCGCTCATGCCCCGTGTCTGTCTCCGGTTCCCCCCACCCGCTCATGGCCCGTGTCTGTCTCCTGTTGCCCCCCACCCCCCTCTCATGCCCCGTGTCTGTCTCCTCTTCTCCCCACCCCCCGCTCATGCTCCGTGTCTGTCTCCTGTTCCCCCCACCCCCTGCTCATGCCCCGTGTCTGTCTCCTGTTGCCCTCACCCCCCGCTCATGCCCCGTGTCTGTCTCCTGTTGCCCCCCACCCCCCGCTCCTGCCCTGTGTCTCTCTCCTGTTGCCCCCCACCCCCCGCTCATGCCCCGTGTCTGTCTCTTTTGTTCCCCCGCACCCTCTGCTCATGCCCCGTGTCTCTCTCCTGTTGCCCCCACCCCCTGCTCATGCCCCGTGTCTGTCTCCTGTTCCCCCCCGCTCATGCTCGTGTCTGTCTCCTGTACCCCCCCACCCCCACGCTCATGCCCCATGTCTGTCTCCTGTTGCCCACCCTGCTCATGCCCCGTGTCTGTCTCCTGTACCCCCCCACCCCCCGCTCATGCCCCATGTCTGTCTCCTGTACCCCCCCACCCCCCCGCTCATGCCCCATGTCTGGCTCCTGTTGCCCCCCCTGTTCATGCCCCGTGTCTGTCTCCTGTTCCCCCCCACCCGCTCATGTCCCGTGTCTCTCTCCTGTTGCCCCCCACCCCCCGCTCATGCCCCGTGTCTGTTCATGTACCCCCCCACCCCCCGCTCATGCCCTGTGTCTCTCTTCTGTTGCCCCCCACCCCCTGCTCATGCCCCGTGTCTGTCTCCTGTACCCCCTCCCACCCCCCGCTCATGCCCCATGTCTCTCTCCTGTACCCTCCCACTCCGCACTCATGCCCCGTGTCTGTCTTCTGTACCCCCCACCCCCCGCTCATGCCCCGTGTCTGTCTCCTGTTGCCCCCCACCCCCTCGCTCATGCCCCGTGTCTGTCTCCTGTTCTCCCCACCCCCCGCTCATGCCCCGTGTCTGTCTCCTGTTCCTCCCACCCCCGCTCATGCTCTGTGTCTGTCTCTTGTTGCCCCCCACCCCCCGCTCATGCCCCGTGTCTGTCTCCTGTTCCACCCCACCCCCCGCTCATGCCCCGTGTCTGTCTCCTGTTGCCCCCCACCCCCGCTCATGCCCCGTGTCTGTCGCCTGTTGCCCCCCACCCCCCGCTCATGCCCTGTGTCTGTCTCCTGTTGCCCCCCACCCCCGCTCATGCCCCGTGTCTGTCTCCTGTTCCCCCCACCCCCCGCTCATGCCCCGTGTCTGTCTCCTGTTCCCCCCACCCCCCGCTCATGCCCCGTGTCTCTCTCCTGTTGCCCCCCGCTCATGCCCCGTGTCTGTCTCCTGTACCCCCCTCACCGCCGCTCTTGCCCCGTTTGTCTTTCTCCCTCCCACCCACCCGCTCTTGCCCCGTGTGTCTGTCTCCCTCCCGCCCACCCCCGCTCTTGCCCCGTGTGGCTGTCTCCCTCCCGCCCACCCCCGCTCTTGCCCCGTGTGTCTGTCTCCCTCCCGCCCACCCCTGCTCTTGCCCCGTGTGTCTGTCTCCCTCCCGCCCACCCCCGCTCTTGCCCTGTGTGTCTGGCACCCTCCCGCCCACCCCCGCTCTTGCCCCGTGTGTCTGGCCCCCTCCCGCCCACCCCCGCTCCTGCCCCGTGTGTCTGGCCCCCTCCCGCCCAACCCCGCTCCTGCCCCGTGTGTCTGGCCCCCTCCCACACACCCCCACTCCTGCCCCGTGTGTCTGGCCCCCTCCCGCCCACCCCCGCTCCTGCCCCGTGTGTCTGGCCCCCTCCCACCCACCCCCGCTCTTGCCCCGTGTGTCTGGGCCCCTCCCGCCCACCCCCGCTCTTGCCCCGTGTGTCTGGGCCCCTCCCGCCCACCCCCGCTCTTGCCCCGTGTGTCTGGCCCCCTCCCGCCCACCCCCGCTCTTGCCCCGTGTGTCTGGCCCCCTCCCGCCCACCCCCGCTCTTGCCCCGTGTGTCTGGCCCCCTCCCGCCCACCCCCGCTCTTGCTCCGTGTGTCTTTCCCCCTCCCGCCCACCCCCGCTCTTGCCCCGTGTGTCTTTCCCCCTCCTGCCCACCCCCGCTCTTGCCCCCTCCCGCCCACCCCCGCTCTTGCCCCTTGTGTCTCTCCCCCTCCCGCCCACCCCGCTCTTGCCCCTTGTGTATCTCCCTCTCCCGCCCACCCCCGCTTTTGTCCCATGTGTCTCTCTCCCTCCCCCCACCCCCGCTCTTGCCCCGTGTGTCTCTCTCCCTCCCCACACCCCCGCTCATGCCCCGTGTGTCTCACCCCTTCCCCCACCCCCCGCTCATGCCCCATGTCTGTCTTCTGTTCCCCCCGCTCATGCCCCGTGTCTGTCTCCTGTTCTCTCCACACCCCGCTCATGCCCCATGTCTGTGTCCTGTTCCCCCCCACCCCGCGCTCATGCCCCTTGTCTCTCTCCTGTTGCCCCCCACCCCCCGCTCATGCCCCATGTCTGTCTCCTGTACCCCCCACCGCCCGCTCATGCCCCGTGTCTGTCTCCTGTTGCCCCCCCCCGCTCATGCCCTGTGTCTGTCTCCGGTTCCCCCCACCCGCTCATGTCCCATGTCTCTCTCCTGTTGCCCCCCACCCCCCGCTCATGCCCCGTGTCTGTCTCCTGTTGCCTTCACCCCCTGCTCATGCCCCATGTCTGTCTCCTGTTGCCCCCCACCCCCCGCTCCTGCCCCGTGTCTCTCTCCTGTTGTCCCCCACCCCCCGCTCATGCCCTGTGTCTGTCTCCTGTTCCCCCCACCCCCCGCTCATGCCCTGTGTCTCTCTCCTGTTGCCCCACACCCCCTGCTCATGCCCCGCGTCTGTCTCCTGTACCCCCCCACCCCCCGCTCATGCTCGTGTCTGTCTCCTGTTCCCCCCATCTCCCGCTCATGCCCCGTGTCTGTCTCCTCTTGCTCCCACCCATGCCCCGTGTCTGTCTCCTGTTGCCCCCACCCCCTGCTCATGCCCCGTGTCTGTCTCCTGTTGCCCCCCACCCCCCGCTCATGCCCCGTGTCTCCCTCGTGTTCCCCCCACCCCCGCTCATGCCCCGTGTTTCCCTCGTGTTAACCCCCGCCCCCGCTCATGCTCCGTGTCTCCCTCGTGTTCCCCCCACCCCCTGCTCATGCCCCTTGTCTCTCTCCTTTCCTCCCCACCCCCGCTCATGTCCCGTATGTGCCCTGTACTCCCCCGCTCATGCCCTGTGTCTCCCTTGTGTTCCTCCCCACCCCCTGCTCATACCCCGTGTCTCCCTCATGTTCCTCCCCACCCGCTGCTCATGCCCTGTGTCTCTCTCGTGTTCCCCCCACCACCGCTCATGCCCTGTGTTTCCTTCCTTTTCCCCCCACCCCCTGCTCATGCCCCGTTTGTACCCTGTTCCCTCTCACCCCCCGCTCATGCCCATGTGTCTCCCCTGTGCCCCCCCAACCACGCTCATGCGCCGTTGTGTTCTTTATACACCCCGCCTTCCCTTTCCATGGTGGCCATCTTGGTAAAAGATTTTCCTTCCTACACCGGGACGCCGCAGGCGTCCCGGTGTAGGAAGGAAAATCTTTTTGTTTTTTTTACCACCCGGCATTCCCACTTTGAGGACATAAGATGTTAGTGGTCTTCATCTATTGAAAAGGATGTTATGGTCACGTTGTACTAATAAAAACCTTTAAAATTTAGTTAAAAAAAAATGTTACAGGGACGTTATGGTTAAGTTGCACTAATAAAAACCTATGAAATTCAATGAAAAAACTTTGTTAAAGGGACGTTATGGTTAAGTTGCGCTACTAAAAACCTATGAAATTCAGGGAAAAAACTTTGTTAAAGGGACGTTATGGTAAAGTTGCGCTACTAAAAACCTATGAAATTCAGTGAAAAAACGTTGTCAAAGGAACGTTATGGTTCCAAGTAAAACCGAAAAACCCTTGAAATTCGCCAGTTATGGTAAGCTAAGCAACCATAACTCTTGCCACCACCGTGCACTGCTAAGACTAACACCCAGGACATCAAAGATGACATCACAAATGTCATTGATGACATCACTGATGACATCACATGTCTGGCTCACTCTTTTTTCTTTTGCTGACATATCTAGGCCACATGGTTTTCTTCAGTAACAGTCAGAAACTAAACATTTTATTTTATTTGTAGATGTATCCTTCAAGTAGGTTCTTACAGTAATTCTGTTAGAGTCCAGTCACATCATATGAAACATATACATAGGGGAAGACACAAGCTTGAAAGACAGCAATCCTTTTTGTGCATAAAGATAATCAATAGACTTATGAGCACTTTCTGATAGTTCTGTTTTTTTTTTTTTTATGGCTGTACTTTCTCTGTGGGTCCAATCACATCAAGTGATACATATACATACGGTGAATAGCAGCTTTGAAACAGAGAAATCATTTATTTGAATGAAAATAATCAGTTAAGTTATGAATTGTTTCTGCTACTACTTGTGCTTTTTTGCTAACTTCACTTTCCCTGTATATACCCATATTGGTATGTGTTCTTGTGTCTTTGTGTTTTGTCTATAGTAATGTTTTATTAGCTACGTATTACATATTTCACAGTACACAAAAATCTATTAAGAAAACAATTATCATTTCATTATTCAACATATTAACATTACGAATATTATACCTTCATCTTGTACACTGCACACCATGTTATGTTTCTGTATCAGTAGCTTAGTATACTAGATAGAACCCCATAATAGAATGCTATTTATATCAATGCATCGTTCAATGCACTAATTAGGGTATGATATTTATTGCAATGATCCTTGACACTTGTTTCGCAACATTATAATAAGAATCCCTTGTACACATATTTCATGAAAAGTACATACACATGCGATGTCATCAGTGATGCCATCAATGACATTTGTGATGTCATCTTTGATGTCCTGGGTGTTAGTCTTAGCAGTGCACGGTGGTGGCGCGTGTTAGGCAGAAACCTGTGCAGTTCCCTTGGGGAACCCTGCAAAAGATTTAAGACTACAGGTAGAGCAGTAAACCCCTTTGGTAGCAGTCTGTACCACCCAGATTTACCTGGTAGCTGTGGCTGAGCAGTCAGACTTCTCTCAAGAAGAGTTAGGCAGTATGCAAAGTATACACAATATGTACCAAAACACAATAGCACAAGCAAACACTGACCAGAGCTTGGTTTCAAAAGTATATAGTTATTTATTTAAAATACACATAAGTTAAAAACACTCTAGCACAATATAGTAAACACTTCAAACACAGTTATAATGAAAGTAGATTCAATCCTTTCTCCTATCTAGACAACTCTAGGTTAACACCACTTAATTAAAACAGAGGTGAGTGCTTAACGTTAGATGACACTCTAGTAGTTTCCAAGAAAGGGAGAGAAAAAGCAGAAATGGGTTAAACACACCACTCTAAGGTCCAGAACACTTGCAATAGGCTTAAAGAAGCACAAAGTCACAGGTGAGCAAAAGTCACTAGGCAGGGCCCACTCTTAGAGTAGCCGGAGCGAAAAGGTGCCCAAGATCACACTGTTAGTTAGAGATTCAAGTCTTGCAAAGAGTCAAAAAGAGTTTTAGAGTGGCTCAGAAAGTTTAGCCAAAGTGTCCCAGGCACTCCCAGGTTCGAAAGCCGGGGACTAAATCTACCCCGTACAGTCGGTGGCAAGGGAAGCCAGGCGGAACACAGTACCTTAAGCGGAAAGGATCCTCCAGCGGTGGCAGTTGTTCCAGGCAGTGGCAGCAGGGCTCGACGTCGGTCAGGGGAGAAGAAGTTCTCGCTGAAGAGCAGAAGAGGAGGGTCGTTGCACTGCCCGGGAAGAAACCAGCCGCGGAGTCCTCCGGTTAAAGGGTTGGTACCGACTTTCGCGGTATGGGGGTAAAGTGTGGTATTCCGGTTGCCGGGGTGCTTGGCACAGGCAAGGCGGCCACGAGATACCTCAAAGAACGGAAAGAAGGCGAGAACTGGTTGTCCCCACCAGTTAAGGGAAGGAGCCACTCCGTTAAGAGTTCTCCTCGGTCGTCGGGAAAAAGTGGTGAGACGGTTCAGCAGGGCTCCACCGGGTGGTGTCGTCGAAGCAGGTCGGCTCAGCTCTTCCCTCGTCGGATTCTTGGTCCTGTGGCGACTTCTGAAGTCCCAGTCCCCAAAGCCCTGCTTTTATGCAGCAAGCCCCCATTCACCCAGCCTAGCTGTCACTCAAACATGCTAAGTGGTGAGCCGGGCGGCTCACCACTTGGGCCAATCAGGACGGAGTGCGACTTGAGTTACCAAGGTAACTCAGTCCAGGGTGCCTAAATCCCCCTCCACCCCTCCTAAGTACCCCAGACAGAGTGGCACCACTTTGGAGGGCTTCTGTGGAGAAGCCCGCCAAAAGTGGAACAAAGGGCTCCACTTTGGGTCAGAGTTACAGAGGCGAACACCAACGCCATTTTAGAATCAAGTTTTGGCAAAAAGTCCCAACCGGAGTTATAAAAAGAAATATATAAACCGGCGGGATGTTTAAGGCTACCGTAAATAAATAATTAAATGTGTTAGCCTAAAACAATGGGAAATCCCATAGGGAAATATTCGCGGTCGAATATAAAAAGTAGTTTCCACTGCCACCAGCCAAAACTCGATCAGGGGGGACGGAGACGTGCCCCCTCGACTAACAGACCCTGGGGCAATCGAATTGCCCCAGCCAGTACGTCCACAATATGATGGTTTGTACTGGTTCTGTTCAGGATTCAAGACTAGCAAAGTCTTTGGTGACTTTACATGCCCTGGGAGACAGTAGTCAGTCCCAGGGTATGGAGTCTATGTTGGGGAGTCCCTAGGACACTCCTGGGTCACGGCACAGAGGGTGCTGTGTAACCCACATCACAAAAATACATGAGGCCCTATGGAGTAAAAGACCCCATAGCCCATTCAACACAAGGTTTAACCAAGATAACACAGTTCAACATGTCCAAGAGTGAGGGTAAAAGAGTCTCACTCTTGGCAGGAGAAAAAAAATAAACTCCAGAAATCCAGCAAAGCTGCTGGGGGACTCACTAGGTAGGGAAATTCAGCCTAAACAGAGAATTCTCCCTAACACTCGCCCCCCCCAGACTAAGGGACAGGAGGATTTAATCCACTCCTGGATGAACCTCATACCTCTAGTCGATGATATACATCCTAGAGAGTCCATCAGCATTTTGATGGTGACACCTTGACCTATGTTCAATGGAGAACTCAAAGGTTTTCTTTTGTAAGCTAACGGACCTACAGACCCTTTGAGGAACATCAGTCTTTTTGTTATAGGGGATCTGGTTGACCAGTCCCTCAGAAGTTGGTACAACTTCTGAACCTATGTTAGGCTTTTTCAAGGGGTCCTTATAAAGGATTCCCTTAGATCTAGAGGGGCCTCCAAGGTTCCTCACCACCTCTCTTGTGGGAGCAGGTTGGGTCTTAGGCCTCTTGGTTGGAGGGGTTGGGGTTAGGCAATGTACCTGCTTCCCCTTCCTCTTAGATCTACCCTTACCTATTTTAGGAGTTTCCCCCCTAATATTAGGATTTGAGTTGGGGTCTTCAGTAGAAGGTCCAACAGTCTGAAGGTTTTTGGCCTTAGACTTTTCTTTTCTGGTTTTCCACCAGCACTGAGAATTACCAGTTCTCTCAGGTCCAGATAGGGGCCTAGTTGGTCTATCCACCTCTTCCTCAGAAGCAGGGGGAGTCAGAGACTCTGAGACTAGGGGAACAATGATGGAGCTTGGTTGGGGCTCCCATGTTCCTAGCATACTATCCTGAAAGGTGCCTGGGTCAGAGGTCAACTTACTAAACCCAAGGCTTGTAGTGGGGTTCTCAGTAGAGGGTCCCACAGGCTTAGAAGGGTCCTTCAAGGTAGCCTTTCTAGCCAATTTGGTTAAGTTCTGCTTCTCCATACTGGGAGGCCTGGGGGTATGTGACACTACTCCTAGAGTTCTTAGGTCATTCCCCAACAGGACCTTCCCAGGTACCTCAGTCTGAACACTGACAGGGATCCTCACTGTCATGTTGTTACACTGAATGAGGGCTGGTAGAATAGGAACCATTTGGACAGGGCCTCCAGACATTTTAGTGGGACCTTTGGGTGCTTTGGCCACATCCTCAGGTTGAAAGAAGCTTTCATCCACTACTGTTCTGCTGGCCCCAGTGTCTCTCCTGGCAGGAGTATCCTGGCCATTGACAAGAACACTGTCCACATAATACACCTTAGAGTTAACAGGTAGGGAGTTATACACAACCCTATTCTGGGGACTAACCAGACCCATAGGCTCTAAGTTTACAGTTGCTTGAAGACCCAAGGGTTCTTCAGCAAAGAGTTCAAAGTGGGCACTAGCCATCTGTACTTCATCCTCAGGAGTGAAGGCTAAGGAGACTGTGCTGATCCCTGCAGGTTTACCCTTGCACTTGGGATCTCCTTTGATATGGTCAGTACCCTGACAGACATAGCATTGTCCAAATGCTCTCTGGAAGGGTGGCTTGTTCTGACCTCCTTCGGGCTTGTGGCCAGAAGGTACACTAGCCTGATTCGGTTTACCCTGGGGCTTACCCTGGTTATTTGGTTGTTTGTGGCCCTCTTGGGTATGGGAGGTATTAGAATTCTCTTTGGAGTCCTTTTTAGGCTGTTTCTCCCCATCCTTCTTCTGAGTTACCCCAGAATCCTTGTGAGTAGCCCTGTTGGCAACCCACAAGTCAGCAGCCCTAGCTAGCTTCCTAGGATCCAATTCCTGTGAATCAGCCAAGTGCTGTCTGAGCTCAGGAGAGCAGGCATCATAAATAGTCTCCAACATAAACAAATTCTTCATACCTTCATAAGTGTTCACCTTGTAACCCTTAATCCATCCCTCTAAGTTTTTCAAACATTCACTCACCCAGGTAGCCCAAGGGGTACCATCATGCTTTTTGAGGCTCCTAAACCTCTTAAGATACTGGGAAGGGGTCTTCCCAAACCTAGCTATCAAAGCTAGTTTCACACATTCATAGTCCTTCCTATCCTCCTCCCCCATCTCCATTACCACATCAGTTGCAACAGGGGGAAGCCTAGAGAACAACCAGGTGAGTAAGTCATTTCCTGTGATGTTCTGGAGCCCATGATTATATTCAAACAGAGACAACCAATCCAACACATCCAACTTAGGCTCATACATACCAACCAATTCTTTAGGCATCCGGGGTCTTTTAGGACTGGAACTTCTAGAGGAGCCAGAGAGAGAAACATTCTCAACAGATAATTTCTTCATTTCTAAGTCATACTTGAGCTCCATTTCCCTTAGCCTTAGTTCTTTGTCAGTTTGAGCATTAGGTTTCTTATACTCCAATTCTAGCTTCATTTTCTCCAGTTCAAAGTACTGAGGACTAAATGTGGGACCTGGTAAAGGTCCAGTAGGCACAGCAGGTAGAGCAGGCAGAGGCCTAGGGGGGACAGTTACAACAGCCTCACCCTCCTCTTCTGACTCTTCCTCAGAAACATCAACATTTTGCTCCATGTTAACTTCAACACTGTCATCTACAGTTGCTGGAGTGGTAGGTTCCTCTGAACCATCACCCAGACTTTGGTTAGCTAACAATCTTTCAATCAGCTCCATTTTCTTGCCCTTAGTCAGGAGATCCTTATGTTTACAGAGCACTCTTAAACAATCAGCAGTTTTGGCTGCAAGGGACTCTTGACTATAGCTTTCTATAACTGACATGTTAGAGGTTTTACTTTTTCAGTGCTAAGCTTTGTGGTTAGTTGCACTAAGGTATCTAAAGCACAATAAAATGTATACTCAATACAAATCCCACCGCTGTACACCAGTGTTAGGCAGAAACCTGTGCAGTTCCCTTGGGGAACCCTGCAAAAGATTTAAGACTACAGGTAGAGCAGTAAACCCCTTTGGTAGCAGTCTGTACCACCCAGATTTACCTGGTAGCTGTGGCTGAGCAGTCAGACTTCTCTCAAGAAGAGTTAGGCAGTATGCAAAGTATACACAATATGTACCAAAACACAATAGCACAAGCAAACACTGACCAGAGCTTGGTTTCAAAAGTATATAGTTATTTATTTAAAATACACATAAGTTAAAAACACTCTAGCACAATATAGTAAACACTTCAAACACAGTTATAATGAAAGTAGATTCAATCCTTTCTCCTATCTAGACAACTCTAGGTTAACACCACTTAATTAAAACAGAGGTGAGTGCTTAACGTTAGATGACACTCTAGTAGTTTCCAAGAAAGGGAGAGAAAAAGCAGAAATGGGTTAAACACACCACTCTAAGGTCCAGAACACTTGCAATAGGCTTAAAGAAGCACAAAGTCACAGGTGAGCAAAAGTCACTAGGCAGGGCCCACTCTTAGAGTAGCCGGAGCGAAAAGGTGCCCAAGATCACACTGTTAGTTAGAGATTCAAGTCTTGCAAAGAGTCAAAAAGAGTTTTAGAGTGGCTCAGAAAGTTTAGCCAAAGTGTCCCAGGCACTCCCAGGTTCGAAAGCCGGGGACTAAATCTACCCCGTACAGTCGGTGGCAAGGGAAGCCAGGCGGAACACAGTACCTTAAGCGGAAAGGATCCTCCAGCGGTGGCAGTTGTTCCAGGCAGTGGCAGCAGGGCTCGACGTCGGTCAGGGGAGAAGAAGTTCTCGCTGAAGAGCAGAAGAGGAGGGTCGTTGCACTGCCCGGGAAGAAACCAGCCGCGGAGTCCTCCGGTTAAAGGGTTGGTACCGACTTTCGCGGTATGGGGGTAAAGTGTGGTATTCCGGTTGCCGGGGTGCTTGGCACAGGCAAGGCGGCCACGAGATACCTCAAAGAACGGAAAGAAGGCGAGAACTGGTTGTCCCCACCAGTTAAGGGAAGGAGCCACTCCGTTAAGAGTTCTCCTCGGTCGTCGGGAAAAAGTGGTGAGACGGTTCAGCAGGGCTCCACCGGGTGGTGTCGTCGAAGCAGGTCGGCTCAGCTCTTCCCTCGTCGGATTCTTGGTCCTGTGGCGACTTCTGAAGTCCCAGTCCCCAAAGCCCTGCTTTTATGCAGCAAGCCCCCATTCACCCAGCCTAGCTGTCACTCAAACATGCTAAGTGGTGAGCCGGGCGGCTCACCACTTGGGCCAATCAGGACGGAGTGCGACTTGAGTTACCAAGGTAACTCAGTCCAGGGTGCCTAAATCCCCCTCCACCCCTCCTAAGTACCCCAGACAGAGTGGCACCACTTTGGAGGGCTTCTGTGGAGAAGCCCGCCAAAAGTGGAACAAAGGGCTCCACTTTGGGTCAGAGTTACAGAGGCGAACACCAACGCCATTTTAGAATCAAGTTTTGGCAAAAAGTCCCAACCGGAGTTATAAAAAGAAATATATAAACCGGCGGGATGTTTAAGGCTACCGTAAATAAATAATTAAATGTGTTAGCCTAAAACAATGGGAAATCCCATAGGGAAATATTCGCGGTCGAATATAAAAAGTAGTTTCCACTGCCACCAGCCAAAACTCGATCAGGGGGGACGGAGACGTGCCCCCTCGACTAACAGACCCTGGGGCAATCGAATTGCCCCAGCCAGTACGTCCACAATATGATGGTTTGTACTGGTTCTGTTCAGGATTCAAGACTAGCAAAGTCTTTGGTGACTTTACATGCCCTGGGAGACAGTAGTCAGTCCCAGGGTATGGAGTCTATGTTGGGGAGTCCCTAGGACACTCCTGGGTCACGGCACAGAGGGTGCTGTGTAACCCACATCACAAAAATACATGAGGCCCTATGGAGTAAAAGACCCCATAGCCCATTCAACACAAGGTTTAACCAAGATAACACAGTTCAACATGTCCAAGAGTGAGGGTAAAAGAGTCTCACTCTTGGCAGGAGAAAAAAAATAAACTCCAGAAATCCAGCAAAGCTGCTGGGGGACTCACTAGGTAGGGAAATTCAGCCTAAACAGAGAATTCTCCCTAACAGCGCGAGTTATGGTTGCTTAGCTTACCATAACTGGCGAATTTCAAGGGTTTTTCGGTTTTACTTGGAACCATAACGTTCCTTTGACAAAGTTTTTTCACTGAATTTCATAGGTTTTTAGTAGCGCAACTTTACCATAACGTCCCTTTAACAAAGTTGTTTCCCTGAATATATATACATATATATATATATTTGAATTTTGATATACTGCACCACATGACTGCAGGCCATATATATATATATATATATATATATATATATATATATATATATATATATATATATATATATATGCCAGTATAGGATAGCTCAGTTAGTTAAGAACTTGCTGCTGAGATTCTACCAAAGTCTGTAAATGAATTCCAGTTTCCGCTGGGTAATAATTGGATATATTAATGTTCATGTTTACACAACTGAATGGCACTCATTGTATGAACGTTTGAAAGGTTGAATCCTGAGGGTAGTTCAGATGGGTTTGAACTTGTGGCCCGCACTAAGCAGATTTTCCAGGGAGGGCTAACACAGGCTGCGCAGACACTGCAGTTAAACTCCAACCATATCAAACAGTGCTCTTAAATGATGAGGTTAGTCAGCTGAATGGTACTGATTTGTCGACCTCGGGGATAAACGGTTGAGTTTGGCCATTAATCTATTATCCAAAGAATACACCGATTTCACCCAAAAAGGCCCCCGATTTCCAAGCCACCGTTGTACTGTGTGCTTTACCTCCACTGAGCAGCGCAACTCTATGCCAGTTCTGTGGTAGCACTCTATGCTCTACAGCAGGGTTCTATACTTCAACAAATCATCACTGTGGTTGTCTCAAGAGTTGATGGCTTGCCTGGAAAATGATGCATCCAGACCATACTCTGCTGAGAAAAGGGATGCGCGTGGGTTGCACGCCATGGGCCTAATTCACAGAACGTTTAGCACGGAGCAAAGTGACTTTGCACTGTAATAACACACTGCACTGGGCCTATTTCACAGAGCAGAGCAAAGTGACTTTGTACTGTAAAAACTCACTGCACCGGGCCTATTTTCACAGAGCAGAGCAAAGTGACTTTGCACTGCAAAAGCACTTTTTGCACTGCGCTAAATGGGCCTAATTCACAATAAAAACACTAAGTAGTGCAGATATGATGTTTTTTTTATGAATTAGGCCTGTTTAGCGTGGTGCAAACAGTAATTTTGCGGTTGGAAAGTCACTTTGCTTGGCTCAGTGAATTAGACCGGGTGCAGTGAATTTTTGCAGTGCAAAGTCACTGCACCGCGCTAAACGTTCTGGAAATTAGACCCCATGAATGTGTGTCTCCCACAAAACGCATTACACAACTGGAGTGAACAAAGTGTCCAACCACCATGCTGGATTTGCTGAAACTCCTCGCAACGGGTGCGGTTTGAGCGGTGTGTCATGGCAGCAGATTCTCGCATCAGGGGAGGGCAAAGAAGGAGCAGGACTGGACATGACTAGTGGTCCATAACCTGGTGATGCGGTAGCTACACACGTTGTTGTATCTCCTCCAGCCAATGCACGGTCAATCCACTATTTCATACCCCTCCCCCCAGCACAGGACAGTATCAAATGCATAATGGCACCTCTCCAGTATGCTGCTGAACCAAATCCTAGTGTTATTCACGCTATTGCAGAGGAATAGTCATTTTAAAAATATATACCGTAACACCAGAGAGGGGAATGCGGAGCACGGTAAGGGTCTTCATTTTGCGTTCTGCTTCATTTTGCAATATCTTTGCATGTTTAATACGTTTGCCTTGTATTGGTTAAAGTGCCAACGTATTTTGAGAGCAGCGGAACACTGCACAGGCGGAGGGTAGCCAGAGTTTGGGCTGATACCTTTTAACGGTAGGGCAGTAGTAGGAGTTGAGTTTGGGGTGTCCATTAGGATTCATCCTTGGACAGGTGTTGTTGAAAAAGCCGTGTTTTGAGAGATTTTTTTAAATAAAAGCATTGTGGGGCATTCGGAGCCGCTACTGGGATTGAGTTCCAGTTAGCGTGCAAAACGTGACAGAAAATGCACCTCTGTCAAAAAACTGAGCACAAACGCCTGCTGAAAACTGGGCACGCTGTCTTCTGGACCGGTTTCACTACATATCATCCCCACCGAAAACAATCTCTGTATATATGGTCGTCTGGAACGGCCATAGGGGATATTTTTTGGGGGATCATTTTGTATTTTTGGGAGCGGGAATTGCAGGGGTGTCCTGCACTCCTTTTAAAATAATGCAGGGGTAAAAGAGGGTGTCCCTCGCAGGTTCCATGCCTTGATATTGCTGCAAAATATGGCAATATTTTTGTATGGCAACATTTTTTACAGGGATATTAACACATGGAAGCTTCTGGACTATTGTGTCGTCTTTAATGGAGAACATATGGAAAGACTGTGCAACACTCTGGTGTGCTGTGAAGTTCCACGTACCAAATGCCCACACCTGAGCAGAGTGGCTGTGCACCTGGAAAGCATGGAAACAGCTTATCAAGAGAGTCTGCCAGCAGCCGCACTTGCATAGACATTGTGCCCACTCCTCTTCTGATAATGGAGTTGAAAGCTGCCAGGCAATTAGCGCGAGCAGCTGTTCCCGGCCCCCTCGACTGTCCAGTGTGCGCCTCACCTGGTCCAGGCGGTGCGAACGAGCAAAGGAGCTGCTTTCAAGGCCGCCTACTGTGCCACACATCTCCATCCCTTCCCCCACCCTTCATTACTTCTACTGTTTCATAATTCAATGGCGCGCTCCCAGCGTCGTCGCCTGCTTCTGGTAATGAAAAGGCCTGGAGCCCGGGATGACGGTGTGATTTTTCAGAGCAGGCCTCCTCACTACGCAGCAAGAAATAAATGACATGGCCACTGCTGTCTAGTGGGACTGAACAAAAAAAAAGCGATAAGACGGGCAGGGAGACAGACAGATGAACAGATGGGCAGCCATGGAAGGGAAAGATGGTCAGGGAGGGGTTAAGAGCTAGGGGATTACATTGATATTTTTACTGCGAATCCGAATACCTCGAATTTATTTTTTTCAATTTCTTGCACAATTTATTGGAAAGAAATGCAGGGGAGACCCTGCAGCTCCGCCATATCCCCCCACCTTAATTAATACCATAACCCACCCCCCGCCCCCCTCTATTTATTCGACAAAATGTGCAAAAAAGTATTTTTAAAAAAGTGTTTTCTGTAATGGGTTGCAATGTTTTTGGGTGCAAATGAGGGACACACAGACACATAGCTAGACATTAGGAGAAGTGTGTGGTCAGGTAGAGAGACTGACAGGCAGCAGCCCTAGAAAAACAACAGACGCCAGGTACTTAGCTAGAGAAATAGGTTGAGGCGCAGAGAGCTAGACAGGCAGGTAAGTACTGATAGGACAGGCGCACACAAAAGATATGGATGGGTTGATGAACGGATATACATTGGAAGGATTTATTAATGAGCAGATATACACGTGACATCGCTTGATATCTAGCAGGGACGGTGTCGGGGCCTTTCAACATTTTCCCTGCACTTGCAACTTCTCAATGTCACTAGACCTAGTAAGATCGTTGTTTTTTTTTGTCCTCCCTCTGTTCCCCCTCCCTTGCCTCGTCGCACCTTGAAACACTTTTGTATATGCTTGTTATAAATGCCAGATCATATTGAACCTGAGGAGTGCCCCCCAGGAACTGCCCCTATATTGCCAGTCAGCAGTCTAACAACACATTAATATATTCCTTCATATTTACTTACACTCTGAGGCTTACAGTTTGCGCTTTGCAGCACTCGCCTTTCAAGCTGCATTTGCTTGAGCCCATCCAGCCAGCACTTATTCGGAAATCAGAAGTGTTATCACCACATTGCATTTCAAACACTGGTTCCTCCACGGTCAGTCACTTGCCTACAAAAAAGGATTCATAGCTATTCAGTGGGCATTCAGAATTCCAGCTCTGTTGCGGCTTGCCGTCTCGTTATAATTGGCGGCTATTAACTATATTTTAATCTTCATTATAATGTATGTCCCCACAGGCACCTCAGACTGCTTTCCGCTCAAAGCAAGGGCCCTCAAAACCATCATGTTGAAATGGGCCCCCACACATCTTCAGCCGGGCATGGTAGCTATTTTACAGATATACCGTGCCATTGTATCCCCTGTACACCACTCCGTTGCTTCGCAGCTGTGGCTCTGCTGTACAAAACCTAACGCTGACACATGCATGGACCATAGTTTGGTAGAATGGTATAGAAAGATGTCAAGAAAGATATACATATAGCCTGGCGGATATTTAGATAGATAGATAAGAGACATAGATAGATAGACAGATAGAGTTGGAAACATATTTAGACAGGTAGATGTATAGATAACTAGGGAGATGTTCCTTAATATTATTATACAGATATCTAAGCTGGTTTTTACACACAGGAACCTGTAAAAACCGGAATCGTAACGCACCTTCTCAGCTTGTCCGCATGCAGACACCCTGTGTGTGTGCTAGCGGAGCCCGCTACCGGGAAAGTCACGTGGTAAAAATGGAATTGCAAATTGTTCTTGCATGCAAAAGGCACGTGCTCCTGTCCTGCCATGTTTGCACAGTTTAACAGGCAGAGCCAGTATTTTGGCATCCGGGGAGAATAGCACTTCTAGCTTTGAAAAAGAAAAACTGTCTGGCCTTCCTGCTCCGGAGATCGTCACTAAGGACAAGTAGTGTGTGGGACGTGCAGTGAAGAGGGTGGCGAGGAACGCCGCGTGCCGGCCTGATGGGTACACACTGCCCGGAGTTACCCTTTGTGACCACCCGTAAGTCAAAGTGCTGGTGTCATACTGGTAGAAATTGGTGATTATTGCGTCACTTATGAAAAATGTGAGAGTGTTGTGATACTGTGTAACGGTTCATTTACTCTGTCACATTATTAGTAGTAGTAGTCGTAGTGGTGAGAGGGGGACTGGGAACCAAAAGAGGCCCTGGTTATGATTCTCAAGGTGGCCCCATTATACACATGTTCAGCAAGCCCAACCCTTTTCCTATGGGATCATTTGGAAATACCACACAATAGACGCCCAGGGTGCAGAGGCTTACTGGGAAATCTCCCTGAGCAGTAGGAGTATCCACTGCTTTCAACATGCACACTACAAATGTAACGGTCTCTCCCACTTCTCTTCTGAGGTCCAGATTCACAAACATGTTCCCACTTCCATGTGCCAAGTGACCCTGCAAACAGCGACAACACTGCATCGTGTGTCCGGCTATTCAATAAAGAGAAATGACCCTGAAAGGAATTATGAACTGTAAAACATTAATTTGCCAATTTGGAAACGTGCACCCCATAACCACATATACACTGCACCTTATCTGTGTGGGCCCGGGCATATGGGAGTGCTGGTAAGGCGCCTGAAAATGACATATGCTATGGATCCATGGCAAATGCACCCAGCCCCTCTTCCTGCACAGGAGCCCCCATGGTGGATTCGGGTAGGGAACGGTTGGCAGGGACTGGCCGGGGCAGCCCGTTCTCCCTTACAATAGGGCGCATGAAGCCGACTCGTCCGACTGACTGCTGGCTGCTTTCCAGATGTTGACTACTGGCTGCTTTCCAAATGTAAATAGTGATGTCTTGCTTTGAATTAACCCTTTCACTGGTCTTAGGCAACACACGTGTGTCCTCATTTCCATAGGAAAGCATTGATGTTCTCGCAGCGAAAGGGCTAAGATTACATGTGCGGAGGCCTTTTGAGAGTAAGCAATGCTTAGCTCTAATGCGGATGGTGAGGTTGCTCCAAAGGTTCAAGTGTTTGACAGTCAAGGGGCAGAGCCCTGAGCACTGCCAGCCATTATGATTTATTCAAAACCCTCATCAACCTTTGCTTTTGCTTTACAAACAAAGATCAGGATCTTGATTTAGTACTTCACTTTGGCTCAGAGCCAAAGGAACCTTCTTAAAATGGGGTTTCGGGGTGCCTCTTTCTTTACGATGTGTGATTACCCTTCCCGCACGCATCCAACTTTCAGGGGCATTTGGGGTGATATCTATGTTGAACAATGGCGCAATGAGATGTCGAGCCGATCAGCGCACCAATCCCTGTCTCCCGGGCAGCTGGAGAGATGTATGAGGGCATTCACCAAAGCTGTTGCAACTGCAAAGATGCCGTTCTGGTCAGAGTGTGGCAAAACTGAAGAGCAACAGATACAAAAGCTTTGAATTAATCATACCTACTTGCAATTGCTCTGCATCCATTTATTTTTCAGCAGCGTGCTGTGCCATTACAGAAGGGGAAAACACATATGCCAATCAGGCTTGGCCTCACCGCCGAAGTGGCAGTCCAGCCTGAGCTGCTAAGTTACATCCCTTCTGCAGAAGACCACAAACACAACCCCAGACATTGTTCCTGCGCCCCAGTGTTGGTCAGAGGGTTGACCTGGAATAATAATAATGTATTTCTTCCAACTGTTTAATTAAAACAGAGCATTGTGAAGGCTCACGGTGGGTGTTGGCAGTCCTCTGAATGTCAAAGTGAAGCAATTCAATGAAAAATGGGTAAACGGCGGGAGTAACTACGACTCGCTTGAGGTAGCCAAATGCTGCGTCATCTAATTAATGATGCGCATGAATGGTCAACAAGATTCCCACTGTAGGGACATGAGTAGCTAAGTGCATTGTGTTGCACTTAGATGTATTTGGTTAATATACAACCTATCCAGTGCGTGGTAGCTAGGTGAGGGTAGAATGTAGCTAATGCAAAGATTCTAGGTGGACGCTGAATGTAGCTAGAGCACAGGGGCACCCATTAAGCGACAGCCAATGCTTTTTATACCTGTTGCTCTTCATGCTTATGGAATTGTAGCCGAAGGCACGGTCGCAGACCTGCACGCATTTTCCATTGAAAACACCACTCAAAAACAGTCGCATACCTCTGCCATAAGAATGCTGTTATTGATCACAACAAAAATCTGATACATAGCTGCACACATAATACCTATCCCACTCTCGCATACCCCCTCTAGACTGTGTCTCACCCACATGCCAGCTCGACATGGGTGGCTAGCAGGGACTTGGCCTATCCTTCATATCACCGGACAGGCCGTTATGCACACAGGCATACTATCACTCCTCGAATTTTCCCATATCTGGGCATCGGTCCCCCAAGGGAGTTCAACCTACAGTCTGCTGGGACCCTACCAATAGTGAAAGGTGCTATACAAATGATACAATACAATAGAGTGCTACACATCCATAGGTCTCAGAGCGCTGAAATCTCAAAAGACGTTATCCCACAGAGGGGTACTCAATTTATCGACCTCAGAAGGATGAAAGACTGAGTTAACCCTGCCGGGATTAAAACCTGTGCACAAATATCACGGGCAAGTGCTTAGCTCCCTGTAGTATCTGACCGCAAGCTTGTTATACCGTCATTACTACATGCGTCAGTGTTTCGCAAACGTGGTACAATGGGCAATGCAGTCGATTCTTGTTCTCCAGTACATCAAGAATGTTCGCCAATAAATAAGAGCTTCATCCTAAAATGTATTGCTGTAGTGCCTGCACTGCCCTTTCCAATGGCAGCGCTAGATTGAACCCTCAAGGGTCCTCTGTGTATCCCACACCCCATTGCAGTGTGCTTTTTAAGTTGTATTCTCTCATGCACATTCAAATCCATGCATTTGGCGTTCACCCCCATTGCTCGCCTTCTTCCGTGTACAAATGTGTGTATGGCAGCCTGGGAAAAAAAAGCGCTCAATAAATGTCATCAAATGAAAAAATGAATCAATACTGTCTCAACCGCCAGAATGCGATCAGATGTCGGGAGATTGCATTACTATAAATGCACCGCTAAAAACCTATCGCTAAGGGTCGTCAAGACTGTCGACATCCAGCTCTGGTTGATACCCAAGACATCTGAAAGAGATCAGGAGAAGAGTGACTCCCCAGGTTAGCTGAGAAGGAAGAGGTTCTCCAGCCTCATCAGTATTCCCTGAAGCAACACCCTGCTGCATGTATGACATACAGGGCGCCGAATCCGTAGAAATGAAATGAATACAAAAATAACATAGGCGAAATAAATGAATTTGTTAGACCGGTATTTTGTATATGTATAGTAAATAATAGGTGGGGGGTTGGAGTAAGTGTATAGGTTAGGGTAGGGGGGATGAAGGGGACTGTGGGGGGATCGCCCCCAGAATTATTATTTTTTATAAAGTAGAAAAAGTAAAAAGTCATTTTAGTTTTTCAGTCAAAAAAACGAGGTCCTTTCTCCATTTGTTTTTTTTTCTCTCTACATTTTCACACATATCCACGGGGAATATATACCATGCCTAGTCTACAAGACAAGCTCGTTCATTAGACCAAGGCTTCTGAAACTTATCGATTTGACCCCCATTTCAGCTATCTAGAGCTACAGAGTCCTCTTTTTAGGGGGTGTGTGGGTGAGGACAAATTCACAGAAAATATACATTATCCCACAAAACAGCCTCCTTCCTTTCTGTTACTAGTGCGTTCTCAAATGCCTCTAGACATTGTCATGTTTACCCCTTTATCATTAATGAGGGCAAGAGACCATGGATTATCCAAAAATAAACATATTTTAATACTTATCAAAATCGCATCAATAGACAATGCACCTTTTCTTGCCCTCTTAAATTAAGGGGGTACCATTGGGCAGGTTATCAGTAGAGACATCAAGTGGCTCTCTGCTAAAGCACAGAAGGGGCTCAATTAGATGTGCCTCGTTCTTTGCCATATGAGTCACGTGCGTGTGTATATGTCAATGTAAGAATTCATTATGATCATGTTGTTTTTAAACAAATGTATTGTCTATTGATGTGATTTTGATAAGTATTAAAATATGTATATTTTTGGATAATCCATGGCAACTTGCCCTCATTTATGATAAAGGGGTAAACATGACGATGACGATGAAAGGAAGGAAGCTGTTTTGTGGGATAAAGTATATTTTCTGTACTCCTGTATAATACATTGTTGCCACTGCTCCGCCATAGCCACCGTTACAATGTTGGGTATGAGTTATTTTACAGTGTAATGAAAGGTAGATTACCAAGTAACTGTACAATAAAAATATAGAAAACGTCATAAAGTGTACACATCATTACGAAATGCATATTGGAGTTACCGTTCAGGAGTTAAAAACTGTTACAATAATAAAACAAAGCAAAATGAAATACTAACATATGTTTAAAATATGTCTAAATCTGGAAGGATCCAACAAAAGGAAGACTAGTTTGGTCCGATATGGAAAATAAGTTGTATTGCAAAGATGCGTATTACCAGCATAAGATATCTCTGGCATGAAATAATGTCAGTGTTTGCATTAATTCTGGTTTCGAAAAACTGGCGTGAAACCAGATAGGAATTACCTAGGAAGGTCAGAGGGGATTAAGAAGTCAGACTGCATAAAGAATTAGCAGCTCCTGAAATGGCCAACACTACATCCTTCCGGCAGCTCCTCCACTTGGGTCCAGAAAGGCGGATTAGAAAATCCTGCCCGAAAGCAATTCAAGACCGAAATGGGTACATCACTTACCAGGAACTCATTGCTCCACAGCATTGTTGACTCAATGGGCTCACATGCCCTGTCTTGCTGCATGATGGTATGGCTGCCATGCTCACCTGTTGGTCGCTTTGGGGCTTCCCCGGGTCATGAGAATCTGGATTAGGTTACAACGAGTAACCAAGTCCTTTTTCTTCAGCCTTGCGGAAGAAGAAAAACCCTATGATGTCCCCTCTGGTTACAATTGTCCAGAAAAAGGTAATGCTATTTTAGCATCTTCATTTTGAAGTGCTTTCTACGTATATCATCAAATAGGAGATTGGTAGCCATTATAGAGCTTGTGCACATTAGACTACAGAATATTTTAGATGGTCGGTGTGCATCCTAATAGGTTTTTATAAGGAAAGCCCAGAGGAAATGATGGCAGTCACCTGGGGGTGGGAGGAAGAGGAGGAGAAGAACAAGGAGGAGGAGAAGAAGAAGGAGAACGAGGAGAACGAGGAGGAGGAGAAGGAGGAGAAGGAGGAGGATAAGAAGGAGAATGAGGAGAAGGAGGAGGAGAAGAAGAAGGAGAAGAAGGAGAAGGAGGAGAAGGAGGAGGATAAGAAGGAGAATGAGGAGAAGGTGGAGAAGAAGGAGGAGAAGAAGGAGGCGAAGAAGGAAGAGAAGAAGGAAGAGAAGGAGGAGGATAAGGAGGAGAAGGAGAAGGAGAAGGAGAAGATCTAGAGATTTTATTTCAAGCAACTTGACACAAACAAAATCCTCATCGTTGGATGTCGCCACTGCACATTGTGCATCTGCCAGCTTCTTGTTACTCATGAGCCTTCCACTGACAAGTCCAAGGTCATGATTCCCTTTTCAAGAATGCCACCTCTGCAGTAATATACCCACCTTTTCTAATCCCTCTCTCCCTCTGTCTCTCTCTCTCTTATGTTGTTTAAATGCCTCCATCATACTTCTCCCTCTCTCCTTTCTTTCCGTCTATCCAGATTTGTGTCTTCACCACTCTGTTCTCCAGGATCCTCGGACATAAAATTATCATTTGAGAAATGAGACTTCAGCCTGTGATCTTGCCATTGCAACATGCAATCACGATGCAGTGTCTCTTCTCTGGGGCTTTTATATTTCTCTATGCACCCATCATTCACCTGTAAGAGCACACACTACCTACACCCTCTGTATTGGCCCACAATTCCTCCTTCCCTATGTTTCACTGCTCCCTGGTTCCGACCACCACAAATACATGATTTAGAACTTCTAGGGATCAATTGAGTCTCTCTTGAAAACCAAATCAAATTCTTGACTCTTGACAGTTTCACCGAAAACAGTGACTGAAAGAAAATATGTCTACTGGTCTTCAAAACTGTGACAAACTCCTGCAGAGATCTGACCAACCTTAGGTGATCCAGAGCATAGTTAATCATGTTGTGGCTCTCCAGATGTTTAGGACGTCACCTCCCATTAAACCTTACCCATCACATTAACTGGTGAAGGATCCTGGTAGTTCGAATTCAAAACAACTGAAGGGTCATAACATGAGTAACCGTGATCCAGAACATAGTTCAATTAAGATAGAACATTTCAGGGGCAGATCAACAACATGATGTTTCCATGGCACGCACTGATGGCCTGCATTGGAAACGCCTATCGTACATGTAAGACCGTAGCGGGGAAGCCTTGACTAGACAGATATGATCATTGCACCACCCAAGACTGCATTAACTTTGAGAACCCACCACATTGAGGTCTTTTACTGCTCTCCACTCTCCCTCTGAATTAAATGATACTGGCACTGTTTACCTATCCCACTCACTAGCTACCAAAGCAATGCAATTCAAAATGAGGACCCTGTTTCTGCTGGCCGAACCAAGGGAAAGGATTTGAGCGAGATATATTACAAGACGAAGACCGTCAAATTGAAGATGCCCCTTCTAAAGCCACCTGATGCATCTCAACATCTTCCTAACAAAACAAGTGAGTCCCATCTAAGGTCGAACAAACATATACTTTTTTATTTAAACTGCATTTATTTAAGTAACAACATATAGTTGAATAATCACATCAAACAGTGGAGAATCGCAAGCCAATAACAGTATATAACTCTAACATGAATCCTCCTTAACGAGTAGAAGAAAAAGAAAAAGATTAAGAAATAAGAATGGGTGCTTATTAACATGTAGAATACATGCACAGTCAATGTGGCCACCCCACTCCAGAAAAGAACTCTCTCTTTTGCGTGAAGCGTGTCTGCTTCCTTATGAGACTTTCTCAAAGGTTGGCCAGGTCAGCAGATCCTGAACTCAATCCTCGACGTTCAAGCAGGTGGCACGGCCCATATAATGTTCACATGTATGTACAAAGGCTGTACTGAATTTAGGAATGCTAGTTTCTACAGCGTGTGGGGGAGGGTTTTATATTTCGTAATGAAAGGGTTAGGAGTGGATCACTGCACAGACACGGTGGAGTAGCAGAGCGGAGCATGCAGGGGACCGCCACATGTCAGATTGATACTGTGCTGGCGTCTGATAAGGAGTGGAATCCACTAAGTTCAAATGGAAGCTATAAGCCCTGAGGCGGGGCTGTTCCGCACCTGCTATCAGCCTGGGGATCAAGTTAGAGGCATGGTCACCGCGAAGGCTTGCGTAACAGCTACCGTGATGGTACCCCAACAAAGGGCTTTATAGGGATTAGAACCTGGGAGAAGACTATTGGAGATATTGTAATCCTCGGGTACCTATCTATCGCAGGGCACCTGCCGCATCCGTGGGTTGGCAAGGCATCAAAGTGCATGTCCTCGGCGGCATGGTGCAGGCCGTATGACAGAGGAGGCAGGTTATTCAATTTACGAAGAAATGGGTGCGGGAGAGTGGCAATCAGCACTAGTGGACTTCTGGGAGGAGGGTCGGTTGACCTGGATGAGGGAGGGCAGGCGGGTGTCTTGAGCCTAGACCTCAGGGAAGCCACCGATGCTAGGATAACACAGAGCTTTACCACGAGGTAAAGCTTTGGGTGTCACCAATCAGGAACTTTTATGTCATTCCCAGCGATACTACTATCTGGTAAATGCTATGTGGCCAATCACATTTATATAATGGGTGTGCTGAAAAATATGATTGTCTTAAGAGCGTCCAGTGGCTCCATCTACAACACCTCAGCCACTCACGCCACAACTAGGCCAGTGGTAGCAGATTAGGAAGGCGAGTGGCAACAGGTGTTATTGGATTAAATGAAACCCTGGAGATGGCATTCTCATTGGTTATTTAGAATGTGCTTAATACCCAGAGGTTTCTAAGCGCGGACCAGGGGATTGATCGTGTGTTGTTCCGCGTTGTCTTGCTTCCAAGGCGAGCGCGTTGCCCCTGAGCTATCCTCCCGGCCCCTTCATTGGCTGCAGCGATGTTCAACCAGAGAGGATTGATGAGCTCTGCGTTAGTGTGCGCCGTCCTATGAACACCCTCAGAAGGTCCTCCCGGTGGCAGCCGGGTACTTGGCTGCGCGTCCACCGCATGCCTCTTCCTTACCAATGTCATTGTCTGCATCCACCCAGAGCTTCATACACCACTAAATCAAGAAGCCAAGAAGACGCGCGTACAGCAGAGGTGAGCATGCTTCACTTCCAAGCCAAGCTGATGAGGGTGACACTATGCTAATTAAAAATATATAATTCTTTTTTTTTTTTTCAAACGAGAAAAACCTTGAGCGGGCGGGTCACCCTCCGAATGCTTTTAAGAGTTGGGATGCGAAAAGGAAGAAAGAGAAATATTAATCAACAGGCAGAACTGGGACCTGGCGGGATGACTCATCCGGCAAGTGGTTCCTATTAATTAGCATAGTGCCGCTGATTGCCTGTCTCCCCGCCTGGGCCTTCAGACGACCTTCGTCTGGAGGTCCTCTGGGAGCTATTGATCAGGCTGGAACTCGAGCATCCGCCTCCATGGGTTCTCATGGAAGATGTGTGTCCACATACTTGGTTCTCTGGATCTGATATTTCGCCCCATGTGCTGTAGAAAACAAAAATCAGCACAGATTTGTGATGTTCTCTAAATGGCCCATGTTTCGTAGTAATCTGCCAGCAAACAGCGAGGACAGGCATTTGTGTGACTTTTTTGGGGATTAGATCCTCCTCACACAATCCTTTGGCCATTGCACTTTGTGGCTTTTGTTTGGCGACTAGAGTTGAAAGTGTAACAAAGGGGCCAGTGACCTACTCGAAATCGAAAGTGAGTTCTACAACATTTCATGCATTTTGCAGAAAGAGAAAAAAAAGGCGAGTATTGAGGTGGAGGAGCCATTGAAAATTGTTCACTTCTAAGAAAAGGCGCCAGATAATGGGCAGAGTATTTCTTTTGTGCCTAACTCTAAATCTAAACCATCAGCAGACATTTGGTTCAGGGGACTAACTCATACATGTCCAGCATAAACAACCACAGAGTGACATGGACTGCATCCTAGGTCCTTACTACACTGACGTCACCATCCCAAACACCTCAATAATACCTCAAATCACACACTTGAACCCACTAACCCATTCACATAAGCACACAACCACTTCAGCTACCATCCCTCCCGGTGGCCTTATTAATCCCCACGTCATACACACACATGAATCTGACATGCGTGAGCTACATTGCCATTGCATCCTAGACATTCTATACATTGCAGAGACCTGGCTCACCACACATGTCTTCTAAGGTCAACACTGGTGGTATTTATTTATTTATTTACATTTTATTTTATTTATTGGACATTTGTATAGCGCCTATAGACAAGTGTTCCCAGGTGTCATAAGACAAATTTGAGAGGGAGGCGGGGCATAGAAATGGAAACTACAAAAACAACAATAACGGTTATATTGGCCTTGTGCCAATTCTACCGTGCAAGTGCAGGACAGAGGTGGTAATTGCGGGGCAGCGGGAGAGGGAAAAGTGCAGGAAGGGGTGCCCCAGAGGGAGCAAGAGTGGGCAAGTGCTGGGGGGCCCAAGACGCAAGTGCCAGAGGAAAGAGAGAGTGGAAGGATGATAAGTGAGATGGACAGGGTGGACCAGGTTGGGCTAGCCAGGGAAGAGTGCCCAAGGGCAGGTGCTGGCAAGGGATGCTGGGAGGACTGGTACTGGAGGACTGGAAGGGGTGCTGGTCTGGCACCGGTATGACTCAGGGACCAGGCCCCAAGTCCCAGCGGCAGTGTGGAAGTTAACAAGGGAGGGGGAGAGGGAAGCAAGAGTAGAAAAAGAAAGGTCTTGAGAAGTTTCTGAAACTTAAGAGGATCAGACTCAAGTATGAGGGGGCAGGGAGGCTGTTCCTGCCGAGGAAAGGGATCTACCTCCCTCTCTCTGCTTGGAGAAACATTTGACCAGCAGGGAGTTTGTGCTGGAAGACCGAAGAACTCTAGCAGGGACGTATTTAGAGAGGGAAAGCTGGATGTAGAGAGGTCCCAGGCCCCAGACAGTCTTGTGGATGATGCAAAGGGTCTTGAATGTTATCCTTGCATTCACCGGGAGCCAGTGGAGAGACTTTAGGGCTGGAGAGATGCAGTGCCTGGGCTCGAGGCTATTGTGGATTAGTTGAAGGGGGCGAAAGGAGGAAAGAGGAAGATTGAGGAAGAGGAAGAGGCTGTTGCAGGAGTCTAGAATAGAGAAACCCAGAGCTCTGGAGATGCTGAGCCTCTGGGGGAAGGTGAGGAAAGGGAGAATGCCCCTGAAGAGGTGGAGCTGAAAGGTAGACTTCTTGGAAAGGTGTGCAATGTGTGGAGAGAGAAAGAAAGAGGAGTCAAAAAGAAACCCACATTGTTTTGCCTCAAAGGAGGATGAGGGGAGGCCGCCCAAGGATGGTGGCCAGAGAGTTGGGAAAACAAGGAGCAGGCATCCCAATGAGGGGGATCTCTGTCTTAATGGCAGGAGGGGTGTACAAGATAGTTCTTAAGGGATTCTGGGAAGGAGTGGTTGCAGAGGTCGGCCAAGGCTGGGGCGAGAGAGGTTATGTTGTCTAAAATGGTTCTTGAGGAGCTGTAGGACACCTGTTTAGAGGAAACTTTCATAGAGCGGACAACTCTAGAGATCTCATCTGGTGCAATAGGAAATAAGGCGGAGAGTATGGGAGGTTAAGGGGGGCCAAGTGAGGCAAGAGAAGGGGGTGGGAGCAGATGACAGAGAAGACAGGATGTCCAGAGTTTCGGAGGGGAAGTGGGTGGCCAGTTCAGAGTCCATGGGAGGGAGAAGTAGAGTATGGGATTGCAGTAGGATTGCTAAGGTCCTTGCAGATTTTAATGAGTTCAGCCAGGTTATTGTAGGCTGCAGAGATGCAGGCCTGGGCAAGAGCCCGCTTCTTGTAGTAGGCGGCAGACAAGTTTATCATAGGATGATCTGGTTGCCTGCCACTTCAGCTCTGCAGCTTTGCACTTGCGTTTCAGAGCTGCCAAGCCGGAATCCTACCAAGAGTTGCATGTGGAGGCAGGCTTCATGCGGATCCTCATGATGGGGGCAAGGGTGTCCAGAGCGTTAGAGATAGAGAGATGGAGATAAGAAAGAACAGAGTCAGAAAGAAAGTCTAAAGAAGGGGGAGGACGGATGAAGGACGGGGCAAATGCGACTGCTGACACTCGCTTCATCGGTGGAATGACGGAGTAGGAGACTGGCAGAGTGGGCGGAAGCATCATCAGGGTGCAGGGGAGGTCAAGGTGTGTCTGGCAGAGTGGGTTGGGCCTGAGGGAATCACCCCCACCCGATCCTCTGTTGAATGTCTTCAGATATGATGTACACTAACACATACAACCACACACCTTTGATGTCTGCTAATGTGTCACAATGACAGACTTCACAGAAAGCTTCCTCAACCTCACCTCCTCTCCATTCATCATCAGACCATGCCCCAGTATGGGTGGGTACACTGCTTAACCCATAGACTCCTGGGGTAAATCTGATCATCAGAACAGACATCACCTACCCCATCTTTCACATCTGTTCCCCCTCTCTAAAATCTCAGCTCAATCTAGACGATGTTTGTAACTTAAACCCCCTCACCCACCTCTGTAGAGGCATGAACAGTTATTTGGAGATATATCGGCCACCGTGACCATCTATGGTCCAAGCAATGTGGCTTTTGTTCCTGCGACATTACTAAACTGCAACTATGTTGACAAGGGTCCGTCTTCTTTACGCTCCATATGTTCATGGCAGTCATCAACATTGCTCGCCATCCGTGCTCACCAGTATGGGAACTACGGAAACTGTACTGGGTACGGTCACGTCGTCTCTTGTCGTCATTCAGCATATGCCCAGTTCATTTGGCTCGTCCCATCTGTGTCCTGCCTCTGTGCAAGTTATGTTACTATGCTTATGCACCTGTATGCATTGCACAAGCAAACCCTGCCAGTGATCTATCAACCCCAACACTGCCCTCAAGACATACACGTACATCCTAATTCCCACATGAAGTCAATGAAGGCCGACAGTGAAGAGCTTAAGATCCAAGCATGTGTAAACTACACTCCTCAGGGATTAGGGTGTATATTTGTGTCCACGGGAAAATGCCCCACTGTTTTTTTCCGGCTTGTTGCACACTTTAAAAAATATACTTCATATAAATGAAAAAAATACAATTAGGGAAACAGAAATAAAGCAAAAAGGTTATTCAAACAGCAAAAAAAAGGATAAAGTATCAAAGAATTATAGAAAATGAAAACAGGAAAGAATAAAGAGGGCACAATCAAAGCGAAAGCAAATGAAAATGTGAGAACAATAGACCATGGTAAAAAAGACAATAACTAAAACAATACAAAATAAAGGAAGAAATAAAATACAAAAACATAACAAGTGGAATACACATAAAAGTTAGGCATATATAAAGAACGCAACAACAATAATATACAACACTACAAAATGTATTTTAAATGTAAATGTCAAAAAAATAAAAAAGCTTAGCTAAAAAAAGAAGCAGAGTAGTCTAATATGTACTATCCGATTGCTCACCTGCCCCATATATTGCAATATATGGGACGATGTTCCCTGCATGACTATATGTAATATCCGATTGCTCACCTGCCCCATATATTGCAATATATAAGGAGATTGTCCCATCATAACTATATATAATGTCCAATTGCTTATCTGACCCATATATACAGGAATATTTCCCCTGCATAACTATATGTAATGTCCAATTGCTTACCTACCCCATATATTGCAATATATGGGAAGATGTTCCCCCTGCATAACTATGTGTAATATCCGATTGCTTACCTGCCCCATATATTGCAATATATGGGACGATGTTCCCTGCATGACTATATGTAATATCTGATTGCTCACCTGCCCCATATATTGCAATATATGTGACGATGTTCCCTGCATAACTCTATGTAATATCCGATTGCTCACCTGCCCCATGTATTGCAATATATAAGGAGATTGTCCCATCATAACTATATATAATGTCCAATTGCTTATCTGACCCATATATATATAGGAAGTTTTCCCCTGCATAACTATATGTAATGTCCGATTGCTTACCTGCCCCATATATTGCAATATATGGGACGATGTTCCCTGCATCACTATATGTAATATCCGATTGCTCACCTGCCCCATATATTATAACATATGGGAGAATGTTCCCTGCATAACTATATGTAATATCCGATTGCTCACCTGCCCCATATATTGCAATATATAAGGAGATTGTCCCATCATAACTATATATAATGTCCAATTGCTTATCTGACCCATATATATAGGAAGATGTCCCCTGCATAACTATGTGTTATATCCGATTGCTTACCTGCCCCATTGCTTACCTGCCCCATATATTGCAATATATGGATAGATTTCCCCTGCATCACTATATGTAATATCCGATTGCTCACCTGCCCCATATATTGCAATATAATGCCCCATATATTGCAATATATGGGAAGATGTTCCCTGCATCACTATATGTCATATCCGATTGCTCACCTGCCCCATATATTGCAGAATATGGGACGATGTTCCCTGCATCACTATGTGTCATATCCGATTGCTCACCTGCCCCATATATTGCAGTATACAGGAAGATTTCCCCTGCATAACCATGTGTCATATCCGATTGCTCACCTGCCCCATATATTGCAATATATGGGACGATGTTCCCTGCATAACTATGTGTCATATCCGATTGCTCACCTGCCCCATATATTGCAATATATGGGACGATGTTCCCTGCATAACTATGTGTAATATCCGATTGCTCACCTGCCCCATATATTTCAGTATATAGGAGGATTTCCCCCGCATAACTATGTGTAATATCCGATTGCTCACCTGCCTCATATATTGCAGTATATAGGAGGATTTCCCCCGCATAACTATGTGTAATATCCGATTGCTCACCTGTCTCATATATTGCAGTATACAGGAAGATTTCCCCTGCATAACTATGTGTAATATCCGATTGCTCACCTGCCCCATATATTGCAATATACATGGAGATTTCCCCTGCATAACTATATGTAATATCTGATTGCTCACCTGCCCCATATATTGCAATACATGGGACGATGTTCCCTGCATAACTATGTGTAATATCCGATGGCTCACCTGCCCCATATATTGCAGTATACAGGAAGATTTCCCCTGCATAACTATGTGTAATATCCGATTGCTCACCTGCCCCATATATTGCAATATACAGGGAGATTTCCCCTGCATTACTATATGTAATATCCGATTGCTCACCTGCCCCATATATTGCAGTATACAGGAGGATTTCCCCCGCATAACTATGTGTAATATCCGATTGCTCACCTGCCCCATATATTGCAGTATATAGGAGGATTTTCCCCGCATAACTGTGTAATATCCGATGGCTCAGCTGCCCCATATATTGCAGTATATAGGAGGATTTTCCCCGCATAACTGTGTAATATCCGATTGCTCACCTGCCTCATATATTGCAGTATATAGGAGGATTTCCCATGCATAACTATGTGTAATATCCGATGGCTCACCTGCCTCATATATTGCAGTATATAGGAGGATTTCCCCCGCATAACTATGTGTAATATCCGATGGCTCACCTGCCTCATATATTGCAGTATACAGGAGGATTTCCCCCGCATAACTATGTGTAATATCCGATGGCTCACCTGCCTCATATATTGCAGTATACAGGAGGATTTCCCCCGCATAACTATGTGTAATATCCGATTGCTCACCTGCCTCATATATTGCAGTATATAGGAGGATTTCCCCCGCATAACTATGTGTAATATCCGATGGCTCACCTGCCTCATATATTGCAGTATACAGGAGGATTTCCCCCGCATAACTATGTGTAATATCCGATTGCTCACCTGCCCCATATTTTGCAGTATATAGGAGGATTTTCCCCGCATAACTGTGTAATATCCGATGGCTCAGCTGCCCCATATATTGCAGTATATAGGAGGATTTTCCCCGCATAACTGTGTAATATCCGATGGCTCACCTGCCTCATATATTGCAGTATATAGGAGGATTTCCCATGCATAACTATGTGTAATATCCGATTGCTCACCTGCCTCATATATTGCAGTATATAGGAGGATTTCCCCCGCATAACTATGTGTAATATCCGATGGCTCACCTGCCTCATATATTGCAGTATACAGGAGGATTTCCCCCGCATAACTATGTGTAATATCCGATTGCTCACCTGCCTCATATATTGCAGTATACAGGAAGATTTCCCCCGCATAACTATGTGTAATATCCGATGGCTCGCCTGACACACACATTGCAATAAGTAAGATGTAGTGTTGCATAGTGTGTTCGCTGGCAAGTGAAGTCGATGGGAGGCAGTGTGCCTGAGTGACACATATTTAAACATCAAGTGCATAAGGCAACTCGTGGCTACCACTGTTTTTGCGGGGTTTTCTATTCAACAGCTGCAAATGAGATGCTGACATTTGAGAAAATTCTTCAACACAACTTTATAAAATCGTGACATAGAAATATGCTCTGAAACAGCTCACTGTTCGGCTCGGTTATACCACTGCGCCTCTATCGATAGGATTGACTAAGAAAGGGCAAGTTGTTGTGTAGTTCCACGTGCTACACATATCTGCTTCTTAGCGCTCGAAATAGCTCGATCCGCATTGAGAAGAAGTGGGGGGCTCTGCGGCTCTCTGCCAAACTGAGGCTTGTATTCAAATCAGCGCGCGCAGAGAAAGACTCTGCGCCCCCGTGTCGCTCTATTGGCCTGATGTACAGCAGGTTTTTCAATGGGAAAAGCCCATTGTAAAAGGCTTGGCGAGTCAGTCCCGATGAGTTTTATTTGAGCCAGGGGCGTGCGTTTGAAGGTTGCCGTCAGCAAACTGTGTTTTATATTTACAACATTGCTTTATACGTAAAAAGTCTCCGAGCCATTATTCCAAGCTGTGGGTTGAAAATGAAAGCGATACCTAGAGGTGAAAGGTCATTTAAGTCTGAATGTATCAGGTGATGGTATAATACATGTAAGGCTCAGTTTCGCAATGCCAAGTTGTGAGCTATATGTGTCCTCATACGATGTGGACCTTTTCTCAAATAGTAGCCTAGTGGTGAGGCACTTGTGTGTGGCACACACGCCTAGAGGGGTAAGGTTTTGTGAGCGTGCGCCTGACTGTGGTCATTAACCGACAGGTGAACGTACCTGCGAATCTGTGGACTCTATTAGGACACGTGACCTCATGGCGAAAGGTTCTGTGGGACTGTGCTAACCAGTGGATGGTGTCTGAACAATCACACAGAGAGGTGAAAGGTTAACAGACTCTCAGCCTCGTTTCAAATGAGGCAGCGTGTTATAAGTGGAGGTGTGATGGTCAAGCCTGATGCTTGTATGCCTCCCTTTGACGCTCCGCCTCATTTTGGAGGCCTGGCAATGTTGACGCGAGTGCCCCGTTAAACCCATGCGTGAGATGTTCAGGCAGGCAGCCGCCTAATGGATTCCCATGGAACCTGCCTCGGTGTTGCACCTGCGCAAAGGTGGATTCCATCCAATCAATAAGTCAACACCACCTGCAAAGCGCACTTGCACGCCAAATGTATTTTTCTAGAAAGTGGAGAGGAACATGGAAAGAGTCAAAGCGAGTTCACCTGGCTCTTACTCTTTCTGTGGCTACACTGCCTCATGGAACTTGAAAACTTGGAACAAGTGCAAACATTGGCGGTCCCCGGCATGCAATGGAGTTGTTTTGTAAAGTGATTGTCTCTGTGTTAAAGGTTGGCTGCCTTTGAATCAGTGCTGGTTTTGAAGGGGTATGCGATTCTGCGACACACGGTACGTTTCTTTCGAGGATGCTAGCGTTAGTTGCTCCCGGCCAAATCGTGGGTTGTTGTTCAACTTGTTGTGGTGCTTGAAATCAGACAGGCTATCTGATGGGCCTCACGGCAGAGGTGAAGTCACCACTTTAAGCCGACCCATTCAGGCCTATGCCCTCTCTGTGGAACACTCTATACTGAATGTGACCCTGCTGGCGGTGCACTAGTTCCAGCAAGGACATAGGAGTCACGCGCCGCCATACCTCTTGACATGTGCGCACGAGTACTGGTGTGGGCTCAGAGTTGAATGCTGGGCACATCGTGTTGTCTCCCTTTGCCAGTGCCACACCACTATAATTTCGGTGCATTGAGCTCCAAAATAATACCCCGAGTACTATAATCACTGTTGGGAAAGGCAATTCAAGCAATTGCGGTGTGTGCTGCATGGTGCCAACAGCTGTAAGGTGAGGCCTGGAGAGCCCAAAAAGAGCTTTAGGTTTTCATCCCTCTCTCCAGTCTTCTGGGAAAAAACTGAAGTTAGGGACAAAGTCTTTCATGGCTCCATTCCAGCTACCCGACGAGGCTGTGGGAGGCCCATAACACCGCAAAGGAAGCCCACGCTGCGCGCCGCGCGTTCAAGCTCCGCGCTACTCTTAGGCTTCTGCTGTTTGCAATTAGAAATCCTTGTTGCTGGCACACAGGAGTGTGCTGTATGGAGAGCAGCAAATTGCTGTGCTGTAGGGCTGCAAATGATTCCCTGGGAGAGCTTCCGTGCTCCAGGCTGTACTAACCAAATTCTTTGTTTCACAGCTGTTGTGCAGGAAATTCTATCGGATTCTAACAAAAACCCTGCAGCCTGGCGTTCAACGCACCTCGCGGTGTCACAAGAGTTTGCTCTCATGCCCCACTATAGAAAAGGTCGTGCCTCACTCACATCTATGACTAAGAATTGGCGCAGCTGATCTTTTTGAGGTTTTCCTCATGCAGTTGGAAGGATGCATAGATTCAGTGGCAGAGCCGGGCCGGGTTGGGGCGATCACCCAGTGGAACGATCACCCGGCAGAACGAGCTTAAGGTCCCGATGCACCGCTCCCTGCAAAGTAGTGAAATGGTATCGACCAATGTCCCATTTGGATCCCTATGCCATTGTGGTACATGGGGTTTACAACAAACATACACATGAAGGTTCACGGCACAGAATGCCACGGCCATGTTGGTGTTGCGCTATGACCCTGGCAGTGTTTGTTCAGAACACGGTTCCATCACTGGTTTCAGAAACAGTTCCCTGTGTGAGATGTGCCATTCTGGTCTGATGCCCTCTCTGTGTCCACTTGCCTTCTGTTTGCAGCGCCTTCTTCTTGTGCAACTGCCCTTTGTGTGTTCCTGGACCACTCTATCTGTTCTGCAGAGCTCCCGCTGTCTTCTGAAACTGTTTATTCTGTTTTGTTGACACTTGTGTACTCCTTTGCAATGCACTGCCATTTCATAGTTGGACAATTCTACAATTACTAGACCTTTCTGGGCAGTGCACAAGACCTACACAAATAAAAGCTATCAAAGTTGGGTGTCCTTCTTGGAGATCCCATAATTTGTGAAAACAGTGACCAGCACAGCATAAGGAGGGTGCCATAAACTGCTTCTTATTGTTGGTCCAAACAGGAGCTTTAAAAGGCAATAAAGGGACATGAAAGGAAGCAGAGGTTGCCCTTTCTCTATTGATATCGCTCCTGCCGGTGATTGGCCAGATGCGTTGCCAAGCAATATCTAGAGTGTGATCAGTATGTGGCTGGGTAGGTAAGCAGAGTCTAGGCAGCAATGTGCCAACTGCAGCTCTGCAGATTTTTGAACTACTACTCCCATGATCCCTCACCATTGACTATGCTGGCTGGGGATGTTCAGAGTTGAAGTCCAGAATGCCTGGAGAGGCTAAGATTGCAGGTCCTTGCTCTAGAGTGTAACCAATAAGTGGCCTGTAGGTATGCAACGTCTAGTCTGAGGGGAATTGGTGTCCATGGATCAAGATTTTTTTATTACGTGTTTATGGTCACACATGATCTTTACACTAAACACATCAAATAAAACATTGACATCATAAAACATATCATCATACAAAAAAAGCACAGTGAGCAGGGGGTTCACGTCTATGTTTTGATTGTTTAAGGGACATAGGTTTAATCACTCTAAGTTTTCTAGGGTCATCCAGACGTGGACCCCTTGCTCACTGTACTCAGAGAGGCACAGCTCCACCCTACCGATGAGCCCAACAGGGCTGAAACACGTGAATGGGGTTGCTGTTGGTACTCTTGGTCAGGAGAGAATTGCCACAGCATTTCACTGCTGGACTGCCCATGTGGGAGAGACAAAGACTGAGAGGCAAATGGATATTTCCCTTCTGTGAAAGGTACAGTGAGCTAAACTGTGGCTGCAGACTCTCGAGTGGTTACCTTCACAAAGAACAGGTCATTTAGCCGTGTTTGTTCTCGCAGAGGTGCACCTATGACTATTTTTTGATCATATAATCATATAAACAAACTACAGCCTAAAATATATGGGCAAACTGGTAGATATTGGCAGGAAAAAAAACACTTTTCTGAGGGGGGTATTAAATAAGTGTGGCAAATTTTTCATAGAATACCTGCCACAATCTCTACAGAGACACTGCAGGGTGTGCATCAGTGAAAGGTTTGACTATGAAACATTTGGTCTTGATGCATTTGGTCCAGCCCACTTTCCTGGGGAGGGCGAAGGGAGCGACTGCTTGGGGAGCAGATCTTAAGGCACTCAGGTGGGGGGAGCGCAGTAAGGATCTGACCCAGACAGTTGCTTCTGAGTTTGCTGCCGGTAAAAGGTTAAGAATTCCTGTGTTTCAAATAAAGGAATGCATATTGCAAAGGCAGCCTCTGGGATGCTCTGAAGACAACAGCTTCCACCCCCAGCGTCCAGCGTTTGCTCTTTATGTCGATAGAGCCTTTAAAGTGGGGGCAATTTATAAGTGATGGCTCATTTAACAAGCCACTGCTTTTATACCCCAGGGATAAGAACTGAACATAGGGCATTTTTATTCTGAAGGCCAGTACAAGGCATCAGAGAATTAACATGTCACACAGAAAAAAGTGTAAAACTATGTTCTTTATTTTCATGGCTTTTTATTTCACAGACCAACACTTTTTTTGTATATTCCAATTTAATTACCTGCAGTGCATGTCTGAGAAGGTAAACTGTAATTTTCCTGCCAAAGTGGTCTAGTGGTTGCTTTTGGATATTGTCTTAAATGCATCCCCTCAGCCATGTGTCCATTATGCATTTACTGATTTACACATAAAACCATTTTTATCACAGACTTGTTTATCAAATGTAAATCTCTGATCATTTTTAAATTCCTGAAAATGCTCTGTGATTTAATGCAAAGCAGACAGGAACACTCATTGGTGCTATTTATCCCTGTCCCCTCTCTCATAGGGGTATTTTGAGAGAGTACAATCGGGTGTCCACCTTGGAATGATAACCTATCAGAAAATAATTCATATGGTTAGTCTAGTGTGAATCCTCGCAAAATACAATTGAGGTGGTTCGAACAGAACGCCTGCAACACAGAAGATGGCAGAAGATTATTGCTGTTTCTTTTTCATTTCATCTAATCAAAACTACGGAATGGAAGTGTTGTTGTGAACTGGATAAGGAGCAGCACGAGTTGTGTTTTACAATTTGGGGAAATTCTGCATGTTTCTGTGTGGACGGATCTTTTCGCCCTGCTGTAGCGTCCAACCCAAGAAATGTTTCCAGAAGGAGGCTTCTGCGGCAGGAGGCCAGGAGAGTAGGGCAACTCCCGACCTCCATTTGAAAGAAGAAACATAATTAGCAAGATGTCCAGAGCAAGGCTTGGCTTCGGCTGATAGAAAACCGATTCATAGCGCGGCAGCATAGCCGCTAATGACGCGCTCATGGAATCTGCGCGTTGGACTCGCAGAAAAAAGAACCTTTTTTATCGCTTCACCCCTTGCTTCCTTATTCAGCAGTTCTGTACACAGAAGGCAAATGGAAATGCAAGGTAGCATTAAGCATGCTGGTGGCTCTGCGAGAACCCAAGTGGAAAGGGATATTGCTTACAGCGGTCCAGGGGCATAAAAATGAGCTGGCATTGTTGGGGGGAAAAAAAGGGAAATAAAAAAAAGATTTCTATTTACGACTCTGCTCGACTCGTTTTTTTATTTTTCATATTCTGCAGCCGGATTATGATTTCAATACAAAGGTTCCCAATGGAAAGCAGAACTTGCTGCATCGGAAGAAACAGGGCTTTAGAGGCGCTCCGCAGTCTTTCGCGCAAACAGGAGATTGCAAATGTGGCTTCAGCTGCATGGGGGACTTCTCTCCCAGCCTACTCTATTTTATCGTCTGCCGGAACACCGACAAAAGACTCTCCCAGAATTCTGCCTGCCCCAGGGAGCAAATTACCATTCAGATAGAGTTATTGATAAATGGGTTGTTCAATCGAAATCAATATTGCCCCCTATAACTTACTGCCACTATCACTGTAGCCCTTTATTAGAAGGTTGGAAAATAATAGGATCATGGCCTGTATGGACTGTTAAATTTAGTATTTTAAACAGTTAGTAATGTTAAAAGTTGTTATCACCAACACTAGGGTGACCAGATTTCCAAAACGAAAAACCGGGACAACCAACAACTTAAAAGAGGGACTACCCCATTGCAGCCCACCACTTACCACCCCTCCCCAACACGCCCCAACGACCAGCACACAATCATATTTGCAGCACTTCTCCTTTCTGAAAACTGTATATGATCTCATTTGTGCAGTTTTGTCTGTGAATCTTGGTATGTTAATTCAAGACAGGCGTTTCCTCTAATTGATATAACATGGCTTGCTGTACACCCGTTTCCAAGCCAGTGTCTGTGGCATAGTCAGTAAGTGTTGGGACTTGTACCTGAAACGTTGGGAGTTCGAGCCGATACTCCAACTTCAAAATTCTGATAGTGTTGTGAAAGAAAAATTACAATTTTAATTACCATAGCCACCCAAACCTGCAAACCCTGGAGGGGTTTCTAAAATGAAAAAACTCCCCGGACCCCGGGACGGAGGGTGATTTCCATGGACTGTCCCGGGAAAACTGGGACATCTGGTCACCCTACGCTGCACATCTGTTAACTTTCCTTACTGCAAATCTGCTAATTTTTCCTGCAGGCCCAAGTGGCACCTACGAGCATGCATTTCCCAGCTGGTGACGTCATAACCTATGATGGTGCCCTTTCGAGAGTGTTGTCTAATCCAGCAAAGCACACAGCCTGTAATACTGGTGACGGGTGACTTTTTGCCATTAGACGTGCCGTATGCGGACCAAAATCGGATACCCAATGGTACATATTAAATCAACAATGTTGACGAAATGACCCTGCAGCAAGACTGCCATCGCATTCAACCAATGCATCCATCTTCTATGCATCCAACCAGCCACCCAACATTAACCCATCTTTCTTTGGTTTATAGTGATATTTTCGAATGCCTTATTTTCGAATGCCATAATGTCGATGCAATTTTGCCGAAAAAAATGTTATGGATTTTTTTTTAATTATTTTATGTTTAAAATGGGGGGGTTTCCCCTCCAAACTCCTTTTTTTTTGTTTTAAAACTTTTTTTTTACTTACCAAACAAAACCAAAAACACATAAAATAAAAAAATATATATTCCAAAAAAAACATTTCGACAAAGTGTTTTCGACATAATGGTGTTTTGAAAATATGTATTCGAAAATATGACCGGATATCTCTTTCTTCCAAGGCGGCTAGATGGCGACTGAGTACGCCAACCGCCCATTTCTCTGGGAAGCAGCACCCTGAGGCAAATTACCAGGTGCTCTGAAGACTTTTTGGGTGAGAGAGAACGTGAAGGGGGCTGCCAGAGGTCTGCAACTGCTCGCCATATGTTTTGGACTACAATTACCTTTGGGCCGAGCCTGTATAGTGAATGTCTGGCGATCATTTGAGTCAAATACTCCTGGAGCGCAGCAGATTACATAACACTGTAGTAAGGTTTCAATGGAAGCAAGTGAGGGACCAAAGAACAGAGAAAAATGTTAGAGACAGATGCAGAAAAAAGGGACCGGGGACATATTACAGAAACAGTGCACTGGTGCAAGTGTAATCCTTCATTGGATTTTCACACGGGTAAATGGTGCATTAGTGCAGGGACCTGCAACCTTAGGTTTTTCAGATTTTCTTTTTTTTACTACAACTCCCATCAGCCCTCGCCAGTAGAGTCAATGGTGAGTGATCATGGATACCACTGCTGTAGAGCAAATATTAATTGTTTAAGCACATTTCTGCACCGAGCAAATTCTTGGCCCAGTGCAAATGCATACAAAATGGTACTGCACCAGTGCACATGTCCAGTAATAACAACCCCAATCCATGTTCAAAGATACAGCATCCAAATGCTCACAGAGTGAGGCATTCCCGCCTCACTCTGAAATGCCAGCTCAATCTCTATGTATATCAAAGGGAAGCTTGTGAAAGCACAACGTGTATTCACAGCAGGGAAATGATATGATATGATATGGCATTTATAACACGCTTATACCAAAATGTGTTTCAAGGCGCAATGAGGCAAGGGCGGAGGAACAGAGGGAAGACAGACAACGATCCTACTAGGGCAGGTGTCATTCAGATAGCACAAGTGCATAGAAAGGGGGGAGGGACGGTGCAGTACATAGGATAATAGAATAAATAAGTAAGGTACATCCAGCTGGTGGCGAGTGCAAGGGTAAGAGCAGACATCAGTTGGCAAGTGCAAGGGTAAGTGTAGACATCAGGTGTAAGTGCTGTTATTGGGACTGTAGGGATACAGAAACAGTCCCAAGTGCAGGGTTTGCCAGGAAGGCAGTGCAGGTGTGCGATAGGCGGCAGAGGGGACCTGGGCCCGAGAACAGAGGGTGGCCAGGTATACCTGTGCAGATTCAGTTTCTGTCAGGAAGTCAGCAGGGGAGAGGAGGAGAAAAAGCAGAAGCAAAGAGAAATGTTTTGAGGTGCTTCCAGAACCGGAGACGGGTCTCCTCAAGTTTTAGGGAGGGAGGAAGGCTGTTCGAGAGGGGTTCCCAAGCCATAGAAAGAGATCTACCACCAACTTGTTACATGTACTCAGTCTGCAGGTGTCCGGCACGTTACAAAAGATATCCCTCGCTCAGATACCCCAAGGGTAGGGTGACCAGATTTTGAAAATAAAAAACCGGGACAGGCCACTGACATAGAAGTAGGACTACAGCTTCAGATGTGATACTGTAGTCCTACTTCTATATGGGTGGCCTATCCCATGTCATGTTGCAGGAACAGAACGCGTATTGGGACCCGGAGGAAGGTGTAAGGTTTGCGGGAGGGGTGAACATCGAGTGTGGCGAGCGCCCTGGGTCCTGAGACTATTTTAAGTTTAAAAACCCTGTCCGAGATTTGGGGATCAGGTGAATACCATCCCAGTTATTGGCCAAACCGATGGAAAAATTATGATATCTGTCAAAAAACCGGGATGGTATCCACCTGATCCCTAAATCCCAGGACGGGGTTCTCAAACTTTAAAAAGTCTTGGGACCCCAGGACTGAGGTGCAAATACCCAGACAGTCTCGGCAAAACCGGGACGTCTGGTCTGGTCGTCTCGTCGGGAAGTCTGGACGTCTGGTCACCCTACCCAAGGGGCTCTGCACTCTCAACTATATGTTGGATATCACCCCATTTGTGAGTAGCACTTACTGTACATTGGATTATGTACACACAATAACATATGCAACGTGCCACCTGAACCTGTATGCTTACCTGCAGCCTGTATCTATATCGGTTTACAGTCAGACCTACCGCATGCTGTGCAATTGCTCTGCCAGGGCATTTATATGTTTGGTGCAGCATGGCTTGAGTTGTGTTATGCAAACAAAGGCGTCAGCAACACCTTAAAACAAGGGCAGCCAACCAGTCAGCCTCAAAATGTGTTGTCTTACAACTCCCATCTTCCCCAGACAGGGACATCATTTCGGGGTCACCAGAGGTCGCAACTGCGACCTCTGAGGTCTCCCTTGCGACCTTTTAAAAAAAAAAACACACTTTTTCTTTTTTTCTTTTTGTAATGCAAGCTCCCGGCTGTGGCCAGCACCATGTGGCTCTTTACTTCTGGAGGGGCTGGATTTCTAGTTCAGGCCCCTTACAAAAGAAGAAGTAAAATAAGAACAGGAGTGCCACAAGTCTAACACTTTCAGCAATGACCCTAAATAAGAAAGAATAGTATTACCAAATAATGTGTCTTTCTGGAATTCTATACAATAATTGCTAGACTCATTAAAGATTTATTTCAGGCACACTTCAGGGGGGGTGAGTCACTGATTTAGTCTGTTCTTAAATGCCTCAGATCAGCCTTTCATCATTCTGATGAAAATGAGTACCAACACAGGTTGGGTGATATTGGGTGTATATTTTTTCTATATAAAGCACTTGAGCGTAAGTGCTATATAATAATACATCAATTGGTCATGGACGTCTGCTTGCATTCACAGTATTTTGGTAATATGGGCCTATACACACTGATCTTAACAATACATATGGCGATCCAGTCTTGTATGAAATGTACATCACAATATAGTTATATCGTAACCATATTGTTCGTAGTGTACAATGCTATGTGATGCAACTTCCTGTTTTGTCAACGGGGGAAAGGACATGTTCCATCGCTTCCTGCGATATCACTTCGGGTGGGGTCAAATGGCATCACTTCCTGTGATGTCATCAGGGGTCAAGGGTCATGTGATGTCACTTCCTCTGCCCTAGGCCTTTTGGTGAAATTACGTCCCTGTCCCCAGACGGCCAAGTCAGTGGTTGGGGATCATTTATTGATTTGTTCGCATTTGTGAAGTGCACTTGCAGCCCGGAGGCATCGAGGCGCTGTTACAAGAGATTTTATGCAATTGTTATTAGTTTGAAAGACAGTGACCAAAGGACTCATGGTTACAAGTCAACCCTGTATGCAGTACAGGAATGTTAAGGATTACATACATAGAGTTAATACAGTTACATGCTAGTGAGGAGGTCATGTACATTTTCCTTTCAGACAAAAAGCTTGGTTTTTATTGCTTTGCGGAATGCTTGGTGGAACTCGATCATTCTTAGGTGACTCGGTAATGCATTCCAATGGGTAGCATCCAGTGTTGGAAAGCTGGATCCCCCCGCTCGGACATTACGCGTCCTGGGGGTGAGAATCACGTTGCAGTAACCCTTCCTCAGCGGTCTTGTGGCGGTGTGCAAGGTGATCCTTTGGGCCATGTACGGGGGTGCAAGATCATGGAGGCATTTGTGGGTGAGAGCAAGGGTTTTGAACACAATTCTCTATTTGACCGGGAGCTGTAGGCCAAAACATATGGAGGGTGACAGGTGAGCCTCCCCTCCCTTAGACCTTGTGAACCCAGATGTGTGAGGGATGGCAGACATGGTGGACTTGCGCTCCCCTTCACTGAAGGGTGGATAGAATTTAAGGATGGGAGGATAGCTCAGGATTAAGGAGTTTCTTTTGGAAGCAATGCACTGCAGGGCAAGGCGCTTGCTTAGAGACTGGTCTCTGGTATTTAGTGCATTATGAAAGGATAATAAGGTAATTTACAGAAGCTTGGACAGAAGAGAAACACGGCAGATCATTCTGGTAGAGGCGAGATGGCAGGGGCAGCGGTCAGGGATGTTTTAGTAATTTTCCGGCAGCTCTTTCACATAGGTCACTTGCTCACTAACTCTATGCGCCGTACTTTTAATAGCACCTGATTTAATGGTGGCTGCTCAGTAGGCTCTGTTCACTGGATGCATTACAGAGTAGGTAGCAACCATGAAAAAGCCTGCCCTGATTGGGAGAGAAGGACATCCAATTCTCTATCTCCCCCCCAAGGGTACTCGTGGTGCTTGCCTGGCTTCTGCACAAGCCCGTCCTCGCTTTAGTACTTTGCCTTTTATGACAGAGCGTAAATCAGGCTCGCCTGCACTTGACCAAGGTTGAAACCCACAGCTCTGCATGATAATTAGATTTTTAAAAGATTTAGGATTCCCCCCCCCCACCCTCAGGTTTATTTATATAGCGGTAATTACCTCTTGCGCACAGAGAGTGACTGCTTGTCTTTCATGGCTACTTCTCTACCCTTTCGTTTGACTGGGCCAACGCCTGGATTGCCGTAATGCACTGCATCACGACAGCGTGTGCGTCGACACGCGCGTTTCCGTCCTGCGGCGGGTAAGTTATGCAGACCGCACAGGAGTTCTAGAACGCGGGGCGCGCGCATAAAATATGACATGTTTACATGCAGCGCATATGCAAATGTGCGGCGCGGCATTCGGCACTAGACGTTTTATAGATGCATTATTTATAGGACTTTCTCTGGATGTATTGCGGCAATATATGCAATTATTCTCACAAATGGCCTTGAAAATATGAGCTTGCTTTCCTTAGAAACGTGAGGGATTATGTAACCGAAAGGACTTTATTTGCACGCGGTGCTGCTGCCACATTGTTCTGCTGACTTATAAATATGGTTTACTCCAGTCACTGGAATACTGATATTGTAAAGTCCTATGGGAGAGCATAACCTAGGGTGACCAGATTTTCAAGATGAAAAACCGAGACGGTCAACAACATAAAAGAAGGACTACCGCCTTTCACAGCCCCCCTCATGCCGAACCCCCCCCCGCCCGATCCCACAGTATTTCCAGCACTGGTCCTGCTTCTATAAATTGCGCTTTTGACTGTGGATATAAGCTTATTAATAAAGAATAGATATTTTGCGTTGATGCATTCTATAAGTCTTGCTGTTCATTCGTTTATCAACTGGTCTCTGTGGCAGAAACAGTTAATGCATTTGCCTGTAACCTATAAGGTTGGGGGTTCAAGTCCAGCCTGCCATGGCAATACACTGTGCATATTTTACTGTAAAATACTTTATTATTGTTGCCGAAACTCCCTTTCCCCAAAACTAAGATGCAGAACGGAGGCCCCAATTGAATTCAACCCTGGGACTTTTAATCACCCTAGCATAACCCCAAGCATACATTCTAAGCATACTGATATTCCTTAAAGGGTTCTGTGGGGATACGGAGCAGAGCTACAACTTGAGACATTCAAGATGTTTTGGACTACAATTCCTACCAGCCTAGTAAAACACAGTCAATGGTGAGGGATTTGTGGAGTTGTAGTCCAAACATCTGGAGAGTCGCACCTTGCAGGCTCCTGATACAAAGCCACAACGTCAGAGAATGACTTGTAATATCTTTTCTACAGGTGATAGGGCTTACTTTTCTCATAATAACTAAATGAATCTACCCTCGATGCCCACACAGTGTTGGAGAGTGATGCTCTTCAAACAAAGTTGTGAATTGGGTACTCACACATCTAGGAGTGGAAAGTAAAACGTAAAAAAAAACTCCTGACAAAATCAAGACCTAAACCAAATGGTTGCTGAAATCACTTGTGAATGGGACGGGGTAAAAACGGCCCATCCTTTGAAAATCTACTTTTCCACTCCTACCTCTGGCAAAGAAGGAGAAGTAGATGTAGAGCAAAGTGCTGCACAGTGCGTGATCCTTGCAGTGTAGGGCACTTCAAAGCTGGCAGCAGTCTGAATGGAAGTTGTGTGCCTGCTAAGACCGCAGCCTTGCTAAGAGGGTGCTGAGGGGGCTATAGCCCCGGGTCTTTTGGTTGTAACCCCGGATAGAAGCTAAGGTGCTACAACCAAAATGAGAGCTAGCCCTGAGTCCCGCCAGTCCCGACATTAGCTTAACCCCGGATTTTTTCCAGACCTAGCAACACCCCTGCGCATTCCAGTGGAATACTTGGCAAAGGGAAGCACAGATGTGGGCACAAGCCGCTGTGACTCCGGTAGGTGGTCACACTTGTGACGGACATGCAACTAGGCCTGCTTCCAAAGGTGACAATGGGAAAACCTTGCACACCTGCCACTTGCATGTACTAAGCATAGGTTGCACATGCATGCGCACCGTGGTTGGAACTTATAAATTGCCATTAAATAATTCCACAAAGACCCGTAGATCGTAGAGCATTACATTGTGGTCTTTCTTGTAGTTGTGCATGCACAAGGTATACCCAAGTCAAATAACCACATGTGAATATGGTCCTTGTTGTCATGCACTCTCTGACACAAAAAACCCACTTAGAATAAATCATGTATCAGTTAATGACTCTGAACGATCAGATAAAGAAAGGTTGCATGAAAAGAATCCAAAACAAGCATTGGCAAAGCCAACAGTTTTGTCTTTTTAGTAGACATAGGATTGGCATTTGCCACGCACTGCCATAAAAGTACTACCTGGTCATAAGATGGCAAAAGCTGGAAAATAGTGTGAGTACCTGAACACATGACGGCACTGCCATGTACATGCCACATACCTATAAAGAAACCAAAACTGTTTGTTTTGCCAGTGCTTATTTTTAAAAGGAATTCAGTGCAAGTAACAGTGAGAGAGTACAGATCATTAAAATATAAAGTGGCTGAAGGCACAGTTTTAAGGCATATTTATTATAGCAGCCACTCATTTATGGCTGTAATTAAGCAGTTAACTCTCTGGAGGCTGCTTAGAGGTACCACCGGCAGGCCTTCAATTGCACAAAGTAATGAAAATAATATCAAGTTATTAAGTAGCACTTCATGCCAGAGTCATCTTGCCTTCAAGCATTGTTATTTCCACATAATGTGATCTGACTCAGAAGGAAACAGAGTGAGGCATGTCTATGTCATCATGACCCACCAGCAATGCGTTGTCGTGAGCTATGGCTCTGACATGCAGTTTGACACATTGTCATTTTGTTCAGGAAGCTACACAGCTGTATCGTTATTGAATGTCCCTGTGGTCCTGTCCTTTTCATAACAATCGCTCTGCTTTGGTCCAGTTATAAACCACAGCGCTGAATAGTAACGAGGATTGGCGATGCTATTCACTGAGGCCTGCAGCCTTTGCAATGCAACTCTCAATATTACTATTTGCAGCCAGCGGTCTGGTTATTGCGAAGCGCGGTGTACTCCACATGCTTCTGTGCTGCGGCTGTGAGGTGACTTGCGTCCAGGCTCTTTGGAGGACTCTCGCCGGACTCTGCCTCCTCTCCCTGGCTCGCAGTATCTTTCTGAGACCGGCCCACCCCACAGCAGCCCTGTACTCAAGCAGTGCGAGGCAGGCTCCGATTAGAGCCAGGATTCTGGGTGGTGAGGACCCTCTGCGGGCTCAGCTACTCGCACCTATTGAATGCACAGAAATGCAGAAATAACATAATCAAGATTTCCAAGGAAAGAATTGTTTCTGCATATGATGTATTTTGAACATAGCCTTGAAGAAGCTCGCCAGTCTCCATGAGAACATAGATGTGGGGTCTAGGCGAAACATGTGTCAGCATATTTAATGCGCTATCTCAGTACCAAGCACAGATGGGATTTTTTGCAATATGAGATCTGTAATATTTTTCTAAATGTAACTTTATATTTAAATGTAACTTTATATTTATATATATTTCTGATGAGATGACATGTCATTGTAAACACTTTTTGTAAATATCATGCACCTGTTTCATAACTTAAAAACAACATAAAATAAAGCTGAACTAAAGCATGGATGGCCCCTTCCTCTCCCCTCAAAGTTGCCCTGATCCCTGTTGCTGCAGAAAAGGAGTGCAGTGACCAGGGGACACAGAGCTTTTGCACAGAGTCTGGTGGAGGGTAACTTTGTATGCTCTGGGCCATTGCTTTTTCTAACTTTGCATCATTGTATGTGTTTATGTATGCGTGTACTTATGTATGTATGTATGTATTCGACTTTATATCATGCAATGGAGCACTACAAAAAGAAGGAACAGTCATATATGTGCATACCATGATATGATTGGAAAGAACTTTTAGATAGATATCTAAAGGTTTATTAAAATTGATAATACAACTTCATTTCAATACTTCCACGCAAGTGAAACTCATTGAGGAAGGAGACGTCGCAGCTTGCATTCCCAGAGAAAGAGGTTTACGCAAGGATGTATGTCTGTGCTGTGTCTTTTTAATGTATACGAATCACATCTGAGGCGACTTATGCTCATATCTATTCACCTTAATTGGGCGTAGATCTCTTGGATTGCACATTCAGACGATATCATTTCAATTGATCAAGCTCCAATAGGGCTGCTACACGGCCTAGAAACAATATATAAGTGTTCAGTAGCTCACACCCTGGAATTGAATTAAAAAAGAAAAGAAAATATGGTGATGGGTCAGCCAAGAGATTACAAAAACAGAAAATGTAAATGAAGCTTGGAAGGGGAACATCTGGAGGTGGTGGAGGATTTTATGGACTTGGGTTTCCTACATTTTTCAGGCTTGTCCCCAAAGAACCAGATCACTAGAAGAAAACTAAAATATCACTGGCTTCTCAATAATTTGAATACCAGATAAGGAATACGGGGAACCTTCATTGATCCCGCTAGAAACTGTGTATAGATCTAAAGCGATTCCAATAGTATTATCTGGTGTGGACGTGGAGGGAAGAAGTGTTTAAGAAAACCGATTGATGGAATAGGGAAATGACTTTGGCATACGTATAGTGGAAAAAGTCATTGAAAGAGTATACTTGCAGGTTCCCGGTTTTTAAAGAAATTCAAAGTAACTGCATTACATTTCCTAATAAGAAGGCAGCAAACATGTGTATGAGGTTTAGGTTAAATCTGTTATCAACAAATGAAGTTGTCGGTGCCTGGGAAAAACATCCATATAATTTGTGATATTGGTGAGTTTGTAAGAGAAAAAAAATCTTTTGGAGTGATTACGTCATGTATTTATTAAATTGAGAATTTTAATTTTTGGTTGCAATGGAAAAAGCGTATGTTCATTTAAAGAGTAAATGTTTTGTGGAAGATTGATGGCTGGAAAACAAAGTTCTTTAGCGATTGCTGTCATTAGATTTTAGGATTATATTAATAGGACATATTAGACATGAATAGTTTTTAAAATGCGTGGTGTAGAATGTTTAACGTATGCAGTATGTGTTTAATTGATATGCATGAAGTGATATGAATTATTGATAGAGTCAATGTAATATATTCTTATGTGCACTGTATACAGTAAATAGCAGAAGCTTCGAAGTAAACCAAATAGCTAATAAACAAATACCATAACATTAAGATAGAGTATTATGAGTCAATTTATTTTTTCATTTATAGTGAACAAGTAAAAATATCAATAGGAAGCTCATGGCGCGCTCCCACCAGGTCGTCCTTTCTAACCAACAGATTCCCCCTACCCACCCATCTGTGTCTTGCTTGTCACTTTACATATGACCAATGCCAACCAGTGTTTAATGTAGTGTCCTTTTGAACCGATCAGTGCACTCAATCTATTCCACCATATCAGCATGGAGCTCACAGCACATAAAAGGGCATGTTCTGCAACAACCAATTCAAAGAAAGACGGGCAAGAGAAATAGAAGAGGTACTGTCTTTGCTCCCTTTTGGTAAGTGTATCCATCAAAGATGCTCTCCTCATCCCCGGAAAACACGCCTCCCAGTCACCTGTCGCAGATGTTAGGGTACTGTGTCTGCCAGCTTCCTGACGTCAGTCAGTGAAACATCCACGTTACGCAGCCATATGGTCATATATAAGGGAATGGGGCCTGAAGGGCGTAGGGTTTTTAGCAAGGGGATAAAGGTAAGTGAGGGAAGGGTGGACCAGTCTAAGTTCGGGAGGTTCTGCAGGTTATAGTTCTATGAAATGTGAGTCGAAGGAATGAATTCTCAGCCATGTTATATGTTACCAAACAACGAAGCACCGACTCAGGCCAAGTAATTAACAATGCCACTGAATCGGCACTTGTTACTAAGCCCATGCTGCAGCACTGGACTTGACTTCCTTATAAATCTTAGTAACGAAACCCATACAATAACCAGTAGGATGATGCTCTATTTAAACCACTAACATATTGCAAGACCCTCATTCCAGCGAACATTAAAACCCCCGAAAGGCATTGGGGGGGGGGGGTTAATGTTTCTGCACGTGAGGACGAATAACTTGCATTGGAAGATTACCCACTTGCCCTGTGTGAAAGGACCATGGGAATGTATTCCTCATCTAAGTCTGATATACACTCATTCCACTTTCTTTGTAACCAGTAAGTCTCTTCATTGTAACAGCGCTGCGATGCCTAAGGGCTGCTGAGCGCTCTATAAATTCTAATAAATAAATAAATAAATCTGTTGCGTAATCACTCTTAGTGGTGTTACAATGGATGATAATGGTTGCAGTCAGATATAACAAGTAAGGAGAACTAAAACTGCTTATTTCTGCCTTCTTTTCCATTACTTGTTTCCCGTGGACATGGCATGGTTGCACAGTTGACCTGATTCAAACTTATTGACAATTGATTTTAACACAAGTATACCCGTTAACGACTTTGACCGTGCTCAGCGGTCTACAATCTTTGGCTCTCCAGATGTCTTGGACTACAGCACCCATCAGCCCTAGCCACCACAGTCATTAGCAAGGAATCATGGGAGTTGTAGTCCATAACATCTGGAGAGCCACAGGTTGCAGTCCCCTCACCTATGGTATGTGTTGTGTGTTGTGTTCCCTGCTTTGGTCCTGCATGAATGCTTGCCTGAGAGAATGCCTGATGGAATGTTATGCCTGTGAAATGTTGTGGTGTGAGTGCCCCTGTAAGCTCCATGGAGGAGTTGGAGTGAAGTAGCCCGTGAGAGAGGAGGCCGGTGGATGTCCCTGTTTACCTTCCTACTTACTTACCCTTGGACTTACCTGGTGTATATACCTTGTTCCTGGAACTTAGAAAGAAGTTAACTTCCATTACCTGCAGGATCAGATCTTTCATTTCACCCTGCTACAATATACTTTTGTAATGTGACGACTCGAACATCAATCACTAGTTATTGAAAAGTTGCCCACTATATGTGGCAGCGAAAAAGTTATTATGTAAAAACATTAGACTAATAATTGAAAAACAATTCTATATCTATAAACTCGTGTTCTTCTGCGTTTTGCCCACTGGATTGCTGCCTGCTGATCGGTTGAGGAGTGGGGAGGGGTTGTTCATTAACCCTTGATACAGGCTCGATGTAGTGAGGTGCTTTCATCGTTTGCGCCAAAGGAGCAGTACTATCACCGTCGACAGCGCTCGGCAGTAAGCCAACAGAACCACTCTGATAAGGATCCGGGCTCTAAACTCTAAGAATCATCGTCTGAGGCCTTGCGCTGACACAAGTTAGGTGGAAAGCCAAGAAGGTGAAACATCTTCTATCTCCTGCGAGGGGGGAGATCACCTCTTCTGCCATCGACCTCTACTGCCCCGCTGTTGGAGCCAAGCAGGGTTTCAAGAAAGCTAAAAGGACCCCGTGCCATCTAACCATCCTCTCATTGCCTGTCAGAAACACCCCCAGAAGGGTAGCCAATCGCCCGGACATTTGAAGTTGAATCCAATAAGGGGACTGAGGGGGCTATAGCCCTGGATCTTTTGGTTGTAGCCCTGGATAGAAGCTCAGGTGCTACAATCTAAATGCTAGCTAGCCCCAGGTCCCGACAGCCCCGACATTAGCATAGCCCCTGGTTTTTTCCAGACCTAGCAGCACCCCTGCTCATCAGAAAGTGATTAAATCAACGCTGTAATTAGATTTCCTCATTCCCACATTGCTGATAATGACTATGAAGACTTGTGGCGGGGCTTCCTCTTTGAGGGCTCAGGCACGGCCAAGTTACTCCCTGCAAGACTGGACTCCCCATATGACTTGGGCACACTTGAAACAAGTATTGTTTAAAACTGAAGGCGACTCTGGCCTTGGATGCAGCGCAGATAAACCGAGGGCCGTTCCACGCTGTGTAAGGTAATGTCTACGCCGTGTAAGGCGATTTCAGAAACCTGGCCCAGGCGCAAGTGCAATTTTGCACTGTATTAGCATATGGCAAAAATTGCCCTAATGCAAACAAATGGGCCCTATCAAAGAAATGATGTAGCGGTGTAAATGCAAATAGCCAAACATTTGCACGATGCATAAAATGTATGCTTTCAATGCATGTTTGGACCGTGATTAATTCCGCTTTGGTGCTAGACTACAGCAAAGATTGCTCTGGTGTGACAAGTCATTAAAAGAGCAGGCTGTATGCACTGGCCAATGTGTGCACTAATTCTAGTACTGTGCAACGTTTCGGTGATGGGACTCATATGTTAGAAATCTGATCTCCAAAGAGCAGTATGCAGCCAGGCAATGCCCCTCTGCCCATTCTGTTTCCAGAATGCCTTTTATTCCATAAAGCACGAAACGTCCTAGAATAGTTTGCTAAATTAATGTCATGTTCCTCGCGCCCATATAATTACACGACAGTGTGCTGTGAATCGCTGGGCATCGGAGCAGCTCCCGCTGCCACCTACACTGAAGCCCGAACATGCCACTGTCCTCGTGTTGTGGCCATGTAGTCGTCGATCTGCTGGTGCCTCGACTCTCCAAGGACATGCTAATTGCTAGGTGGGTGGGTGGTTCCTTACCATGTCATTTTGGAATAGTTACATGGTGTGTGGCCTGCAGAAAATGCCAAGATTCGAGAACAATTGTTCCCAGCAGCATTTTGGCTCCGGTTTCAAATTGCTCAGCTGTACAGCGGGTGTGATTCCCAGAATAATCGAAGGAATAAAATATACCCAGAAAAGCATCCATTTATACAAACACCCTGGCATAGACAAGCAGGACGTGGCCACTGTAAAACATTTTCAGAGCGATCCCGTGAGTGGGCAGAGGCCATTTTTGCACACAGTTCATATGGAGATCGCTGTTGTCGGCACAACCTGTTCACAGCCACGATTTCCAATGCCACGAGTGGGCAAAGTCAATTTTGGCACACATTTCATATGAATACCACTGTTGTCTGCACAACCTGCCATGATGCACAATCGTACAAGTGGGCACGGGCCATTTTGGCGCACTGTTCTTATGAAGATCACTGTTGTCTGCACAACCTGTTCACAGCCACAATGCACTATCCCACGAGTGGGCAGAGGCAATTTTTGCACACAGTTCAGATAGATCACTGTTGGCTGCACAACCTGTTCATAGCCACGATGCATTATCCCACGAGTGGGCAGAAGCAATTTTTGCGCACAGTTCAGATAGATCACTGTTGACTGCACAACCTGTTCACAGCCACGATGCACTAGCCCACGAGTGGGTAGAGGCCATTTCTGCACATGGTTCATATGGAAATCACTGTTGTCTGCACAACCTGCTCACAGCCACAATGTACAATATCATGAGTGGGCAGAGTCCATTTTTGCACACAGTTCATATGAAAATCACTGTTGGCTACATAGCCTCGTCACGGCCCAGATGTGCAATCCCACAGAGTGAGCTGATGCTCTTTTGCTTTCTCTTCTGTACACTCTTTTCATATCACACTACGTGCAGTCCCACTGACTAAGTGGGGGCCATTTTGAAACACTGTGGCCATGCAGCACATTATCTTTTGTATTAACATTTCACTGGCCACTATCTGCAATTCCTCTGCGTGAGCGGAGACCATTTTGCTGGGCCGTTCACATGAAGACCATGCCTGTCTGTGCAACCTTTTCACAGCTCACTATATGCAATCCCAAGGAGTGAGCTGAGGTTATTTTGGAACATGGTCCCCCTGAAAAGTATGCAGAATTATCTGGTTCCTGGCTAAATATATAATAGTAGGATTTGCATCTGTATTACAGCGCTGCCACTTCAATTGGACTGTCGACATTTTGTTACCATTTTCAGACATCTTGAAGAGGTTCTGGTACATTTCACTGAGAATGACCATTAGTCAACATATCTGAATTCAATGGCACTGACATATTAGGTCACAAAGAAATGTGGCAAATTTACTACCCGAGGCCTTCCCTACCGACCTACCATGCCTCCCAGCGAAGGCATATTACGTGTAGGCCTACTGGTCCACCTCCCTGTCTACATCATGACTCCATTTCTTGACTCCCATCTAAATAGGCAAGAAAACCTGATCATGGCATTGTTCGTGTCCGATGCCACTTCTTGAGCAGGGATCCACAACCTGCAACTCTCCAGATGTTTTGGACTCCAACTCCAATGATCCCTCCCTACCGAATAGGTTGGCTAGGGCCAACTTCTGGAGAGGCAAAGGTTGCAGGCCCCTGTTCTGTAGAAACTCCAAATTCTGTTTCCTCAATGTGTATGAGATGTGTTGGCTGGACAATTACCTAAAGCAAGATGTGGTGCGCCATTGCAGGTATTGGTATATGGAGGGCTCATTTAGCCAAATGCCATATTTTCCAAAAGCCTCAATCTGTCGCCCCACCACTTTATCATGGTGGGATGGGGTTTGCCCACCCTGATTAATTGCCATGTGGTTGGGTTTACTGCCAGCCAATTCTCACAGGCAATCATGCGGGCAGCAGAGCCCCCCTAAAAGGACAGGGGCAGAGCTCCCAGGATCCATGGCAGTGGCAGCAATGTTGCCAGACCCATCTTAGTACCTCAAATCCCCTAGCTGGTAGGTGGCACTTAGCAAGGACTGCATCCAACCATGCAGTATTTCCTTGTTTTGTAAAGAACACAACCTTAATATAACAGGTAAGTTAACATTGTGAATGTGTGTGGGGTGCCACAGTATACACACTTACTGTATTGCAGACGGGGCTTTACATGCCAGCCCTTTTTATAATGTGATCGAATGGACCCTACACTGCAAGTAGCACTGATTACAGTTTGTTTTGGAGCCACTGATTAATATACTGTGTTAGTTTGTAAGAATCTGGACCGGCTTTGTCAAAGACCACAATCGGAACAATCGCTAGGAGTGAACACCCTCTATAAGTGCCGCTTGGTGGGGTGCCTTAACTCTTCATGCAGAATAGTGCACAAGTTAAGTGTTCAGTGGTAAGTGGAACAAGGGGCCAGTGTTCACTTAAAACGCGTTAATCGCTGCAGGGTTGACGCAGCCCTTCATTGTTCCAAAACGGATACATTGAGTAAATATAGTGCCTAATATGGTAGCACTAAGAAGTGCTTAGAAGCCTTTCATTACCTCGACGTCCCAGGAATCAGCCCTAACCCCGGCCCCTTATAGAAAGAGAAGGACTGGGCCTAATGAAGATTGCCTGTAAGTAAGCTCTACAATCTCCCACGCGCGATAAATTGAGGACCATCAAAAAGGATAAATATAGCACTTAATAGTACCCGGCGGGGGCACGGGGTGGCAGCCTCCCAGCCAATGAGGTGGTTCAGAAAGAGGTCCTTACCACTCAGGGAAAGACCCCGCTCTGAGCCTCCTCAGAACAGGAGGCTGCCATCTTCGCTCACTGGGAACAAAGTTGAGTTCTCTCCCTGCGTCGCCTGCCCCTTCCACCCCCCCTTTTCCCATATCCACTCCCCTCCCTAACCCAACCCCACTTAGCTGCGCTGCTCAGTCCCTCACTAGCGCAGAGAACAGTACTGTTCACAGCACATCTCTGCCACACGATTAGCTGTCATGGAAAGGTAGAAGGGACTATGTGTAGTCTCTTCTGCCGTTACATGGCACCCATTTTCTAAGTTTACTTTTTAAAATATTTTGTTCAATGTCCTCCACGGAAAGGGTAAGAGACTACCTGTAGTCAATTCTACCTGTTCCATGGTGACCATTTTCTAAGTTTACTGTTTAAAATATGTGTTTAATGGCCGCCATGGAAATACGTGCAGTCCCTTGTCCCCGATCCAGGGCGCCCTTTTTTTCTTCTTGAGTTGAGAATCGGTATACATGTCGTTTGTCGACTCGAGAACACAATACCATTAGTGCCCCGGTACCATGTGCCCAGGTACTAATAGCAATAGAAGCCTCGGATAGTGGGTATTACTGGATCAGTAATGCCCCCGGGCTATGTTAAAATCATAGCTTTTACTCGGCTTGTAACTATCGCCCCGGGGCATTAACAGCAGTAATGCCCCCGCATTGCAGGTATTATTGCTTTATTATTGCAGCTCTTAGAAGTGGTAAAATTCAGTATGAAGTGTGATATGGCGGCGTGACATTATTCGGAGCCAGTGGCGAGCTCCAACTGCGCATTGCTCTGATAGTGCCCATTAGATACACTGGGTCTCTGCGTGGCGTTCTTTCGCAGCGCATCCGTGCCTTCTGCAGGCTGCGCGTGCGTATTGGCCACGACTCTGCTCTCTAATCAGCAGAGGAAGAATGAAGCATGCCGTGCAAGGCGCAGCTGCTCCTGGCTGGCACGTGGTCATCTTCAAAGGCAGCAAACTAGGCCCGTGGAGAGAGGCCTTTCCGGGCCAGTGCTCGCTGCATATTCATCGAGCGCAGCGATAATCCCCGTGCAGCACACCTCCAGCCAGCCTGATGAAACTTACCGGCTCTCCCTCAATCGCTTTCCCGGCGGAATGCAGAGCCCGCTGCATCAGAGTGGGGGCGAATTAGACATTCAGGTCACATCAGGCCAGCCCGACCTGAAAAAGCAGCTGAAAAAGAGGGGATGCTTGACAAGCGGAAGCAATTTTCTTTTTTCTACCGTTCAGTCGAGGAGGGACACACATTTAACACATTCGGGACCACAGGTAGGGAGCCTTTGTCCCATCAGTAAACAGGTGGCTCAACAAAAAAAAAGTGGAGGGCCAGTTGCACAATAGAAGGTGCCCTTCCTTGTTATCATATAGGTCTGGAAATAATCCGGGATTACTCTAATGTTGGGACTGTCGTGACTCGGTCCTAGTTAGTCTTTTTGTTTTAGCCCCTGCGCTTCTATCTTGGATTACAACCAAAAGATCTGGGTCTTTAGCCCCCCAGTCCCCCCTGGCATCGCCTCTGCGTTTTAATACTGCGGCAAGTTTTGAGCACAGAACACACCCAAAGGAGCACCAAAGCCGTTTACGCGCCTGCGCAGCTGCGTACAGGCGTGATTTTTGCATCAGAGGCTAAGCAGATATATTAGCATTTGCATATCAAGGAAAACAATATTGGGCATATTACAGTCCACCATTATGATGGAGGCATTAACAAGATCTATTCCTCATGAGGTATTTCTGGAAATACCACGTGCTGTAAATACTATAGGATTATGCTTAGGAAATCTGCTTACGAGTCCCATACATTTTTACCTCGACATAAAAGGTGGAGGTCTGTCTCTAAAGCAAAGGGGTGAGTGGATGCACGTAAGGACCCGAAATCTGCAGGGGATCACCAAAAACTGCGATACTGTTCACTTGGTCTCGGGAGGATAGCTCAGGGGCAACATGCTCGCCTTGGAAGCAAGACGACATGGAGCAACACAGGTCTAACCCCCGGGTCCGCACTTAGAAACCTCTGGGTATTAAGCGCGTTATAAATAACCTATCATATCATATCATTTGAGTTGCTCATATTCTAGGGTGGTATTGAGACCTTTGCCCCCCTGTCCTGAGAGTTTTAATGTTTTAAAAACCCTGTCTCGGTTTTGAGCAAGGGGAGAGTGACAGTCCTGTTGGATTTTTTTTTTATCACAACAATTATCAACTATATAAATAGTATTAGACGTTATGAATGTTATCATTTTAGGATGGGTTCGAACCTTGCACGTTCCAAGTACAAGCCTTATGCATTAAATGCTTGCACCACAGAGACTGGCTGAGAAGACAGCAAGATATGTAATGTCAAAGAGAGCAAAAGCACCTCTGTTATTGATATGTACATATTTTTAGTGTGTTATAGTTGAGATGCTCAACAAGTTGACACTAATACCAATAACAGTCAAGTTCATCGTACAAATATTCCATTCAAAAACATAATTCAATCAGTATCATGCTTGGTATTTACGTGCTTTTATCAACACTAGCATTTTTATGCATATACTGTGGGAATCGGGGTGGGAATCGGGTCGGGGAGGTTCTGTCGAGAGGGTGCGGCGGGAGGTGGGGTCCTTCTTTTATGTTGTTGGCTGTCCTGGTTTTTGTCTTGAAAATCGGGTCACCCTACCATATTCTCACCGCCGTTGCTCTATAACACACAGAAGAGTCAATGCGGGCCCTTCTGTGCATTGTTTCACACGGTATAGTACGGTGATTCCCTACTCTACCAAAAATATTTGCATCCAAAACACTGGGACAGTGATGCAGTTATTTAAGTGTGACATGACATGGCATGCACATGTTCAGAAATGCTGCATGAGTGGTTTGTGAGCATCTGCATGCTTGCCACTGTTACAGTGGTGATCTCCTAATACTGCGGAGAGCCTTAGATTTCTGCATGTGATAATGGTCATTTCGGCATGTGCCATTCTGTAAGTTATGGATTTATGCCCATTGTTTTTCAGTGTGCTGACATGCTGATGGGCCACCAGAGCCTGTGGGGATGAATAGTAATGTGTGCTTCTTACCAGATTGTAAATCCAGCATGAGATAGCAAGATGCGCTACTCGTGGTGGTTGTCATCTGGGAGCTCGTTTAGATGGCAGAAAGTGGAGGGTTAATTAGTTGGTGTGTGATCTTGGGCTGATATTGTGCCGTGCCAAGAAATGCATGCCTTTATTTCTCGCGGTATTACTCTGGCCACACTGCGTCGCTATGCAATACCCTCACACTTTCCAGACAGTGGAAACTTGGCAGTAACTTGGCAGCAATACTTTTAGGATTAATGCATGGGGTGTGTGGTGTGTGTGTGGTATGTGTAAAGTAACATGGCTGTACTTGTTGGGAGTATGCTGTTTCTTCAAACTGGTCTAAATGAAAAAGAGCAAAAACTCCCTTGCATCAAAATTCTAAATTGGACAATCATATCCGATTTCCCAAGGGAGAACAATATATGGATGTCTGGAGGAAGGGTTGGTTTGTTTGTTTGTTTGTTTATTCATTTGTTAAGCGCACCAGACGTGTGAGTAAAAGGGCGCCGCAAAATGGAAATGCAAGACTTACATAGTTTCGTATCCACAGGTTACAATATTTACATGATAGCAAAATATACAGCTTTTTACATGAATATAGGATATATACAATGTACAAATTAGGACGAAGAAAAAATAGCCAATGAAATTAAATAAATGAACAATAGGCACTGTACAAAGGATGAATCTGCCACGTGGGGCCCTTTGTAAAATACTAGGCTCCCGAATGGATCACAATGCCAAGGTCTTTAGAGATTCATGCAAAACTCAAAAGTAATACAGTAGTCCGCTGTTACTGCAGGATGACCAGGTCTCTGTGGGAGTGGGCAAGTCCTCTGAGGGTAATGGGAGACTAAGGATCCGTAGCAGTGATATGTTTTATTACATTTTTCCTGAAATGTAAGTAGGGTTGGTCTGCTCTCAGCTCCTGAGGCAATGAGTTCAAACTTTTAGCTGCCTTAACAGTAAAGCTATTACCCCCAATGGTAGTAAGCTTATATTTGGGAATAGTCAGGCAATTAGTATTCCCAGTTCTGGTAGGTCTGAGAGAAGTTCTTCTCTGGAGTTTATCTATAAGGTAGCTGGGGGATGTGTTGTTAAGGGCTTTATGTGTCAAGGAGAGCATTTTTAGTAGTAGTTTGTTAGATGTAGATAACCATTTATGTTGACGTCTGAAGGAGGAGTTGTGAGTTTTCCTATTTATACCTAGTGCTGCTCTTAGGGCCTTATTCTGTAGTGTTTGGAGCTTTTGAATGGTAGATTTATTGGCACCACTGTAGAGGGCATTGCAGTAGTCGATTCTGGAGAGTATTAGAGCTCTAGCCAGGATCAGACAACTATTGTCAGAGAGGAATGGTTTACCAGCTCTGAGTAATTTGCAGGTGTAAGCCGTGGCAGAGGTGAGGGTTTTGACCTGTTTATCAAAGAACAGTGTGGAGTCCAAATAGAATCCAAGGGTTTTTACTTCCTTGGAAACTTTAATGGTGTTACCGTCAATATTGAATGATGAGAATTCTTGCCTTAGTTTTTTGATATTACCCTGCGAACCCAGAATTATAAGTTCAGTCTTGTCATCGTTCAAGCACAGGCCATGAGTGGCCATCCATGCTTGGATGATAAGGTAAACTTTGTTCACTAAACCCATGTCCGTACCGTAATCCCCGGAAAGTGGGAGGAGAATCTGAGTATCATCTGCATAGTTAGTGTAGGTGATACCCAGCTGGTCCAGATCGTCGAACAGTGGCTTAGTGAAGATGTTGTAAAGGGTGGGCCAGACGCAGGACCCTTGGGGAACACCGCATAGGATGGGTGTAGGGTCGGCAGCTGCTGAAGGGGAGAAGACTCTCATGATTCTCTCGCTCAGGAAGGACTCAATCCATTTGATGGCGCCCGTGGAGAAGTGGGCTGCAGAGTCTGTGGAATCAGAAAAAATACTATATTACGGCTGTTACACCGAGCAGAGGAAGATACACCGACACGGGCTTATAAAGATTCCCAGAATCTTTATTACAAAACTGAACAGTAATCAACAACGTGCACAAATAGCTATTTGGCCGTCAATACATCACAGAGACCACCAGCAGGTCCAATATGAGCAGTGAGGGAATTTCCTAGCTGGACATCGGTGCTTTGATACAATTTTTTAAAATGATGTCCAGCCCCCTTACAGGTTAATCATGCACTGGGCTAGGGTCGTGCCAGGTTCACTTTCCTAATTTACATATCGCGTGCATGCGGTTTACTTTTCAATACATTTACTAACACACTCCATTATTCTTCGCATTTACACTCTTTATATATTGCTTTAATACAGACCAAACAATGTTACGCATATTATATTCGGATAGCATTACTGTTCTTGTATACTTGTAGTTTAACATTGGCAATTCAAGTAATCCCCTGCTCCGAGGTCAACAAAGGACAAGGTCTACATGACACTAACATGTCGCCTGAAGGCAGGTTGGACATTAACTTCCCTACAGAGGTTGGAGAGGTTAAGGGAAGAACAATGACACACGAGACGGCCATTTTAGATTACAGGGTGACTATGTACAAAAACCCCAAAATGGCGGTTTCTAACCTAAATTGGAGGCTTGATTCAAGACCTTGCCGCAGAGAGTTATTTGCATACAATTTTCAAGCACCTTGGCGTAGGCCAATATACATACAGATCATTTGTAATAAAAGGCATCATTTAATATCCGGTTTCACAAGTCAAGGTGCCGGCATAAGACCTTGTGGTTGACCAGATCAAATGCGGCAGAGAGGTCAAGTAGGAGCAAGAGTACTGTCCTTCCTTTGTCTCTCAGCTCGTCTATTTGGGACTTTAGGTTGATTAGGGCTGTCTCTGTTCCGTGTAGTGGACGGAAACCAGATTGTCTGTTGCCTAGAGGTTTATGCAATTCCAAGTGTTTTGAATTTGAATGTAAGCGGCTTTATCCAATATTTTTAGTAGAAGTGGGACTGTTTTAATGGGCCGGTAGTTAGTGGGAATAAGCGGATCTAGTGACTGTTTCTTGAGGAGGGGTAACACCCAAGATTGTTTGAGGTTAGCAGGTATGGTACCTGTAGCAAATGAGGCATTTATCAGTTTAGTTATGAATGGGGAGAGTTCTCTGGCAGCATCTTTTATTAGCTGTGCTGGGCAAATATCGCCTTTACAGTTCGAGGACTTCAAAGATAGGATATTTTTTTCTACTTCTAGGGTAGACATTTTAGCAAAATGGAAGGTAGTATTGTGTGCCGATGGTGACTCGTTAGGCGAGAGGGTGTTAGGCGGGTGCTGTAAGTTCAGAGCTTCTTTTTTTTGTTGAATTTTATTCTGGAGTGTGTCAATTTTATTCGCTAGGGCATGTTGGATGTCTGTACACCAGGATTTGTCCTTAGTGCAGACATCAGGAATAACAATTGGGGACTCTAGTTCTTTGAGTATGCAAAAGAGTTCCTTCATACTTGAATATGTGTTAGCAATACGCTCGTCGTATGAATTGCTTTTTGCCAGGCAGATTTCCTTCTTGTAGTGTGAGGATAGTGAGGTTCATTTGGCTTTGTTCTCGCTAGAGGGGCAAAGTCTCCAATTAGATTCACTTTTATTCTTTAATGTGCGGAGGTCTTTAAGTTGTGGAGTGAACCATTTGTTTAAGTGGGCTATTGGTTTGCTAGGCCTAAGTTTGATAGGGGCAATGTTATCCAGTGTGGTGAGCCTAATGTTGTTGAATTCCTGAACTAGGCTACTAGGGTAAAGATTTTCAGGCAGTGCGTTAAGTGTGGGCAGAATGGCAGGGATAACTTTCTCTACCGTGATACTTTTTTTACTTCTGGTTAAGCATGGTGGCGCTAGTGGTTAAGGTGGGTGGGTTTATTGACTTTTTGGGTGAGGCCTAGTGCTTTGATCGTATTGGCTATTTCAGTCGCGTTTTTATCCATTTGGTCATTAAAGACTAGGTTAAAGTCACCTAGTGGTTGGTGGTGATGGGAGGGTGGTGTCTGGGGGTGATGGAGAGAATCCCCCAGAGAAGGACAGAGCTCTATCTTGAGATGTTAATCTAACATGACAATGTTACTCAGAGTATCTATATCCCTGATCTACAAGATTTGGTTCTCCAGATGCTTTGGACTACAACTCTCTCACTAACTATCTCAGGGTTGTCTGCCTTAAAGGACAATGTAAGCCCATTGAAGAGGCTGGGAGAAGCGCAAAGACAAGCCCTTGCCGACGTCCGCCTTAAACAACATTCTCGAGCCATTTGAGTTCCACGATCTGAAACCGCCTTCAACGCTAACTGCTGTCAAGCCTCGAGCTACTGCCGTCAAGCCGCAGTCACTGAATGAACCAGAGACATCTCAATCAGTGCTTAAGAACCACCAATCAGCACCGAGGCACCGATTCCTGACCCTGAGTCGCTGTGAAGGCCAGCCTGCAGCCATTTGCCAAGCTTCGCTTTCCAAACCGTCTTGCCGCCTGATACCCGCCACTGACGCTTGTCTCAAACTCTGTCGCAGAAGCCTGAGAAGTGCTGTGAAGATGACTCGATGCTGTCCAGCACCAAACACATCTCCAGCAAGAGGTACATTGTTGTTCTGTCCCCCTGGGCCTTTGCAGAAGGCCCATATAGACATTTTAAGAAGTTTTCTCGCTTTTTGCTGAAGCCAAATCTCCAAATGCCCTCCTGTCAGTATCCAGAGTGCATCCCTTTTCCTTCTTAGAAACTGTCTGTCTCTGCATTCCTTTACAGGGTGGGTTGTATTTAATAATGTTATTAGATTGTCTGTTGTGATAATAATAATGTAGATACTTGTATACAACCTTGACTGGACACTCCTTTTATCATTGGGGAATAATTGAATTTTTGTTGTGCAGCAAATAACCAGCGATCCACGACCTTTAGAGGACATAAGCCTGCTGTTCCGGCAACGTTACCAAATTGGACAAGGAGTTTAATCATTTTAATTATATGCTTGTTTAATCCAATCTATTTGTATCCTTTCTGGTATATTGGAGGTGTGGGGCTGAGTGATGGTTTAGAAACCGATATTCACCCCTTGGCTACTGGTTCGCCAGAATTTCATTTGTCACAGGTAGGTTACAAAACCCATGTGCATTTGAATAACGAAATAACCATTGAAAGACCATCCAGTGAGAAATGGGTTCTACTGAATCCCGCAGCAACATGCTTGTGTGCAGGCACACATGTCTAGCTCCAGAGCGGCTGAGTAGATTAGCTGAGTAAGTAACTGGATGCTTAAGTTGCCCAGCACAGCTGCGTCTTGCCAGGCGCAGGTTGGCAATTCCCTGGCCTGGTGCAGCCCATCCATGGGTCTGTGCAGACTCCCCGCCTCGTGGAGAGAGGAGCAGGGCTTGCCCCGGGAGAACCCACGTCTATTTCCATGCAATAAAGCAAATACAGAGGCCAGATCCCTCGCTTTTCCGCCTCTGCTGTGCTCTGTCCCCACCCCCGCTACCTTCAGTTGCTGTCACTTATTAAGAATGCAGACTTCAGTCGCTGCCAGGGTCAATATGTTGTTTTTAAATTTGAACATGAATTTCCATTTCGTGGAGCCTTCGGGCCTAATGAGATATGCCGTGACGGGGGCAGCTAGCTGGAAAGCCGCCGTTATCCGCGCAGGGCAGGGTCTGTGCAGCAGCGACGCGCGAGGGCCTTAGCTGGAGGCCACGCCGCCTCGCTGCCTACATGAGGAGCGTGGCGGCGTGCTCCATCCCCCACGGCCCGCCCCCTGCCTCTAGGCAGTCCTGTCTGCGGACCTGAGTCCCAGGGCTGCCACTGGAGCTCTGCAGGCGGGCCTAACAAAGGTAGAGTGGTCCCAGCAGTGCAGAGGGCACATCAGGGCACGCCAAGCAAGCGCCTCCCAAGCTAGCCTTTCTGAGAACCTGATAAGGAGCGGGGTGGGAAAGGAGTGATGAAGTAAAGACTGCGACGCAGGAGAGGTGAGGGGAAGGTAGGAAGAAATGCCGGAGAGGTGAGGGGAAAGAATGCCAGAGAGGTGAGGGGAAGGAAAGAATGCCGGAGAGGTGAGGGGAAGGAAAGAATGCCAGAGAGGTGAGGGGGAGGAAAGAATGCCAGAGAGGTGAGGGGAAGGAAGGTAGAAATGCCGGAGAGGTGAGGGGAAGGAAAGAATGCCAGAGAGGTGAGGGGGAGGAAAGAATGCCAGAGAGGGTAGGGGAAGGAAATAATGCCAGAGAGGTGAGGGGAAGGAAGGTAGAAATGCCAGAGAGGTGAGGGGAAGGAAGGTAGAAATGCCAGAGAGGTGAGGGGAAGGTAGAAATGCCAGAGAGGTAAGGGGAAGGAAGAAATGCCAGAGAGGTGAGGGGAAGGTAGGAAGAAATGCCAGAGAGGTGAGGGGAAGGGAGAAATGCCAGAGAGGTGAGGGGAAGGTAGGAAGAAATGCCAGAGAGGTGAGGGGAAAGAATGCCAGAGAGGTGAGGGGAAGGAAAGAATACCGGAGAGGTGAGGGGAAGGAAAGAATGCCGGATAGGTGAGGGGAAGGAAGAAATGCCGGAGACGTGAGGGGAAGGAAAGAATGCCGGAGAGGTGAGGGGAAGGAAAGAATGCCAGAGAGGTGAGGGGGAGGAAAGAATGCCAGAGAGGTGAGGGGAAGGAAGGTATAAATGCCAGAGAGGTGAGGGGAAGGAAGGTAGAAATGCCAGAGAGGTGAGGGGAAGGTAGAAATGCCAGAGAGGTGAGGGGAAGGAAAGAATGCCAGAGAGGTGAGGGGAAGGAGAGAATGCCGGAGAGGGGAGGGGAAGGAAAGAATGCCGGAGAGGTGAGGGGAAGGAAGAAATGCCAGAGAGGTGAGCGGAAGGAAAGAATGCCAGAGAGGTGAGGGGAAGGAGGGAAGAAATACCAGAGAGGTGAGGGGAAGGAAAGAATGCCGGAGTGGTGAGGGGAAGGAAAGAATGCCGGAGAGGGGAGGGGAAGGAAAGAATGCTGGAGAGGGGAGGGGAAGGAAAGAATGCCAGAGAGGTGAGGGGAAGGAAGGTAGAAATGTCAGAGAGGTGAGGGGAAGAAAGAAATGCCAGAGAGGTGAGGGGAAGGAAAGAATGCCGGAGAGGGGAGGGGAAGGAAAGAATGCCAAAAAGGTGAGGGGAAGGAAAGAATGCCAGAGAGGTGAGGGGAAGGAAGAAATGCCAGAGAGGTGAGGGGAAGGAAAGAATGCCAGAGAGGTGAGGGGAAGAAAGAAATGCCAGAGAGGTGAGGGGAAGGAGGGTAGAAATGCCAGAGAGGTGAGGGGAAGGAAAGAATGCCGGAGAGGGGAGGGGAAGGAAAGAATGCCAGAGAGGTGAGGGGAAGGAAAGAATGCCGGAGAGGTGAGGGGAAGGAAAGAATGCCGGAGAGGCGAGGGGAAGGAAAGAATGCCAGAGAGGGGAGGGGAAGGAAAGAATGCCAGAGAGGTGAGGGGAAGGAAAGAATGCCAGAGAGGTGAGGGGAAGGAAGGTAGAAATGCCAGAGAGGTGAGGGGAAGGAAGAAATGCCAGAGAGGTGAGGGGAAGGAAAGAATGCCAGAGAGGTGAGGGGGAGGAAGGAATGCCAGAGAGGAGATGGGAAGGAAGGTAGAAATGCCAGAGAGGTGAGAGGAAGGAAGGAATGCCAGAGGGGAGATGGGAAGGAAGGTAGAAATGCCAGAGAGGGGAGGGGCAAGGAAGGAAGAAATGCCAGAGAGGTGAGGGGAAGGAAGGTAGAAATGCCAGAGAGGTGAGGGGAAGGAAGGAAGGAATGCCAGAGAGGTGAGGGGAAGGAAGGAAGGAATGCCAGAGAGGTGAGGGGAAAGAATGCTGGAGTGGTGAGGGGAAGGAATGAAGAAATGCCAGAGAGGTGAGGGGAAAGAAGGTAGAAATGCCAGAGAGGTGAGGGGAAGGAAAGAATGCCAGAGCGGTGAGGGGAAGGAAAGAGTGAGGGGAAGGAAAGTATGCCGGAGAGGTGAGGGGAAGGAAGGAAGGAATGCCAGAGAGGTGAGGGGAAGGAAAGAATGCCGGACAGGTGAGGGGAAGAAGGAAGGAAGAAATGCCAGAAAGGTGAGGGAGAGAGGAAGGTAGCGAGAGAGGGAGGGAAGGAAGGAAGAGAAGGGAGGTATGTAGGGCGGGAGGGAGGGAGAGAGGGATGTATATTACACCTGTTGCACTTGTATAGCTCCAATTAAGTCATTGACTCTCACAAGACTTGTTGGAAAAAAACACTGGCAGGCACTTTGAGCACCAAGTTTGATGACAAGGATTGATGAAGCTAGCAGGAGAGGTGCAGGAAGTGGGTGGGAAAGGCCATGGGCAGTCAATGGGTGGGTTAATAACCAAAAACACCTACAAGCTTTGTGCCCCTCTTCATTTACCGCTTCTCCCTGGGTGCACTCTATAACTTGCTAAAACTAAGCATGATTAATGTTAGGCCTCAGCCGTTTCACCAGTGGGGATATGATGGGTGATGAGCTTTGCTTACCCTGCGGGGACTTAAGAAAGGCATTCATGCCTCAGCCTGTACAGGAGTTTGCCATGCAGGCCAGAAAAAGCAATAGTTTTTGTTTGTTGAAAAGCTGGAAATTAAATCCGTACAAAGACACAACACAACGTAGCATTACCTAACATAACATCAACTGCAGCACACAGACTCTCGCATTCTACAGGGCACGTTATTCAGAGGCAGAAATCTCCAAACAGTGGGGAGCGAGAGTTCACCAGAGCCACTGAGCAAACGAGGATGCAGGGTTCTTACGACCAGCATGTCAAGGAAATGGTAGATTTGTGTATCGTGCTTGTTTAAGGGACCCACTGTTTCGACCAGAAACATAGCCGGCAAAAGAGTTAATGTGGCGATCCTGCATCAGGACCCTTAGAGTGGAATGAATGGTAGCAAGCTGGCGTCAAGTCCTAAAAATTGTGGAGTGGAGGGATTCATCGACAAATGCAATGGGATATGACATCGCCAGAATTTAGCATATCAAGGTGAAATATGCAAATTTCATTAAATTGACTTTGCATAACCACTCAAATTGCACAGGAGAAATGGCATTTACCTTTCATAAAAACAGCACACACACAAAACCCAGAGAGGATTCTTTCTTCTAATAGTGATTTCGAAAAAGTTAAAAGATGTGCATGTTTTAAACTCCAAGAGCCAATACAAATGTTTTCCCTGGGACTTGTAGTACTGAAATGAGACATTTTGCCTTTAGTTGTTTGTTATTTTTCACCAGATTATACAGTGCCTACAAACCTGACGACTGTGGTCGGCTTTAATGCATAAATTCAAAGCGGACATTCAATGTTTCTCATTTAAGCTGGGGGGACTGAGTCCACCCTCAGAAAGAAGTGAAGGGACTCCGTCCCCCTGCGTGTACCCTCGACTTGAGCTCTGGTAGCAAGTAACTCACATTGATCAGGAAAGGGACCAGACAAGATGGGAGGATAGATCAGGAGCAACGTGCTTGTCTTGGAAGCAAGATGACGCAGAGCAACACAGGTTCAATCCCCGGGTCCGCGCTTAAAAACCTCTGGGTATTAAGTGCATTATTAATAACCCATTACAATTACCCATCAGGCAGTAGTTTGAGGGGACTGGATTAAAGACGTGGTTTATTTCATGAAACGTTAAGCCATGATGGTGCAGACTGTTTCGGATTCAATATGACTGCTCAGTCTCTTGTAACAGGGACAAGTATTTCTTTATGCATTTAGATGTGTTCTGAAGCACAAATTTGTTTCTATTCGACCACTTTCAACATTCTCAGAGGCCCAGCAGAAAAACCGATAATGAGATAGAAATGAGGCAAGTAGACTGTGCACTGGGAGGGCATTCAGGATGCACAGCAAATTCGCCAATATCCCTTAATGTTGCAACAAACCCAACTAGCTTGCTCGCTTTACCTTCCAGAGGATCTGGGTCTTCCCAACGCCTCATTTCGAGCCTGGCGGTGCAGTACAAAAGTGGTGGTAATTGCCTTTACAGCACTTTTTTTAGTAGTTACGGAATTACTGGCATTTTTAATACACCGCCAAATTCCTGGTTTGGAGGAAAATTGGAGCATTCACCACCAGCAAAAAGCCAGAGGTAAAACCTCCCGTTTTCCTCCAAAACTCAGCAGATTTAGCACAGCGCCATTAACCCCCGCTGTAAATCCGCCGAAATCCCCTGGAGTCCTTTGAACTCCGGACTTGGGGAATTACACTGCCCTAGTTTCACTCCTCATCTTGTAGTAAGCCAATGGAACTAAGTGACGGTAACAGTAAATGATTTTGGCAGTAATTCAGAAGATTTACCACCAAATTACCACCAAACTCTTAATGAGGCAGTTTCTTGTTCCACAGACTGGTCAGTCGCTTACCCCTCTTCATGACTCATGGGTATTTGACAGAGTATCCAATACACGTTTTCCCTTGCCAAAGAAAGGCACATTCTTTGCAGAGCTGTTATGCTTTCTCACGGTTCTGTGTGATTTTTTAAAATGTATTTCATTGAGGGAGAATTGGTCGTATTTCTTTCTTTAAGGATATTTAAACTACAAACTTTCTTCTCAAAATCTTCCTGCTGACAATTCTCCTCGACCTGCCTTGCACTTCCGCTCTCTCAGTTTGATTCTTCTGGGAGAAAGGAAGGATTAAATGCAATATTATTATGGTTTTCGATGAAGCCAAAGTTACGCCATTAAAAAAAAAAAAAAAAAAAGCATGTATGTCTCTGCCTTATTTTCCAGAATACCTAAGAAATATTTCAGCTCAGTCTTTACCTTAAAAAACAAAGGCCCCTGTCAAATGGTAAAACCTCACACCTCCCTCTAGAGTTTCAAACTCCACCTCCTGACGCTCAGCTGCGGGGAAAAGTTTTTAGATCTTATTTTCTTGAACACACTTCTTTTTTTTTCTGTCTCTCCGTGGAGAAAATGAAATTGCTCACTTCCATTAGAGTGAAATGCAAATCACTTTCCTCTGCACCGAGGGGAATTCACGTGGGGGCTTTCGGATGTGTGTTTTTATGAGAATGAAGTCTGTTGTTAGAAAATTTGGGCTTTTTAACGGGATCCGCTCGTTCAAATGAGGCTAATGATCAGAGATAATTGTTACATGTGCACAGAACATCTCAGAAGTGCTGGGTGCAGACCGCTGTAAACACAGACATCCATGAGCCTTCCCGCATTCCCGTCCATAGCCTGTCTTCTCCATCATGCTCCGCCCCCATTCCCTCTTGGTTCGGCTTGTTGTTTTTCCTCGGTGAAGAAACAGTCTACTATCATAATGGGTTTATTCAAAATGATCTGCAAGTTTCCCCATATTACATATCTCGTAGTTATTAAAATATTGCTACGTGAAGCAAGAACATTTGATGTTATTTGATTTGATGCCCAATAGAACTCTGGGTAGTTCTCATTTTCGGTGGAGAACATTCCAAGTGAAAAACTGTGAGGAATGCCATCTGACTAGGTTGTAGAAGCCCCAGCTTTTTCTATGTGTAGTAATACAATTATGCAGGTAATTTTATTTCAGAAAGGGTGGTCAGCTAAATAGACCTCCTTTCCTAAATCTCCAGACCAGAAACACAGTGACACATGCACCCTGCTGCATCAGTCACCTGATTTGCAACACTTCCTCTTCAGTGCCACAGAACATGTTCAAACGTCACATGTGCCCTTTTGACACAAGTAACAGCGGTGCAGAGGCCTACTTAAAATTCTGCACGTGTCGTCCAAAAATAGATAGTGATGAGAGTTAATATCCTTGTGGTAGCTTAATCTTTAAGCATAAGCCATACCTGAGTCTTGAGCATGGTTGCTGGTAATTTCTATAATTATCAAAGCCACATCTGATCCGTATCATAAACGTGTGAACACTGTGAGCCCAGTCTAGCTGCAGAAAGGACGTGTGTATTCTAGTCAGAAAGCTAGCAGAACAAGAGACTGAAAGGCTATGCCTCTCTTTTGAACCTTTGTGAGGTTTGGTTACACCTCGCTCCAGCAGGACAGTCTCTCTTGCCGGCGCTGTCCTGGGAAGCAGGAATCAAAGGGCACACCCTATCCAAAAGAAATGGCCTCTCACCAGGCTGTTACATACCAAAGGGTCTTGATCATATGGGTCTGAAAAAGGTGTAGAGTTAGTGTAGTCAGAGAGAGCTCAGCACAGGTGGGCATGTGTTCACCCATCTTGTTTCTCTCTGTGCCTCGCCTTCCTTCCTCTCTTCTCCACTTCTTTTAGCACAAAGAACTGTGGGTATGATGTAAGCAGGCAGAGACCACTTGTCACCAGGATGGGCATTGAACACCTTTAAGCAGGATTGTTTTTGTCTGATCACCTGTGGACTTTGCCGTATAAAAGAGGGGCTTTCTCATTCCTTCTTTGATTCACTTCTTGGCTATCCAGGTCACAAACAAGAGTTAATGTGGATCTCTTTTGGGAGACTTGAACTTTCTAAAGCCCTACGCCATTGAGGTGATTGAGTGATCCAGAGCAGGGGCAAGCTCTGCTCCCTAACCAATCCCAGGGCTCATTGAGGGTGTCATACTGCTGGAGCAAGACCTACCTCTCTGCCAGCTACACTGATACCCAGGACGCCACTGGAGGTGAATAACCCCTCCAAGTGCTTGCCAGCCTTGCTCATATGAGAAGAATGAGAAGTGGGACTTTTCTTGTCAATGAACCCCTGGATTGGAACACACCGCATCCTGACAGCCATACAGCCAAGATCCCTGTTTTTCATCAATGAGCCACTTCAAGCCATCTTCAATCCACGTTTGATGATGTCCCACAGGTGCTGATTGTGGCACTCTCTCAACCTTTGAACTGCTATGGCTTGCACCTCTGAACCAGCTCGACACCACATCGTACTAAAGCGAGCCTGTCACCTGTTTCACTCAAACTAACTTCCCAACTCTGGAGGCATCCCGTCATGCATAGGCCCTGTGGTTAGCAACAACTTGAACGGCTCAACATTAAATTACCGTTTTGTGTAACCTCATATTTAACCATCAGGATCAGAGCTACGAACCAGCACCAGACCTCAACAGCATCACTCATCCATTCCAACCAGTAGTTACCATGTGATGGAGTAGTCCAACCTTTGAACCAACTCTAGTGAGCTCAAATTCCAAATTCAAACTGCTCTGAGCTACTGCTTCAAAACTGACTCGTCATCCACTCGCCACTTAGCTCTACACCACTCAGCGCAGATAACCTGTTTCAATCCATTTTTACAACGAAAAGAAGATTGTCCTTTCCCCCGATCCAATTGTTGGGAGCATAGAGTTTGGCTTTTTTAACCTTTTTCACGAAGGAGAAAATAGTTTTTGAACAATGGTGATACTTCTTTACCTTGGTCCTCCCTGCTAAATATCCAGATTACTGACCTCTCTTACACTCTGCAATTCTCTGTCTTCTTTCCAGGTGTGGGTTTATAAATAGTGTTTTGAATAGTTATTTGTATGTTGGTGTGTTTATTTCAAGCATATATATTTGTATAGAACATTGATTAGACATAACATTATTATTGAGATACTCGGCACAGAGCCACCACATAATGAGGTTAATGAAGAAAAATTGGAGAATTATTGATTTGGATCCACAATTGATAAGACTTTTTCCAAAACCACCGATTATTGCATATAAGTGGGGACGCAACTTCAAGGACAAACTGGTCAGAGCAGAAAGACCACCAATAGACAAACAACAAACATTAAGAAAGAAAAAAACAGGATTTTTATATTGGATATTTAATTACGAAGGGCCCTTTTTAACACCAAATTCACTAAATGTTTTTATTTTTTTATTTTAGGTCACTCTATACCCAACATTGGGGGACAAGCCAATAAAAGGGGATTGAATTAGACTGAACACCAACTTGTACATGACCAGAAAAACGTATAAAACACATTAAACATCCAGGTGATTAATGTCTGATGAAACATGACAGATTGATAAAAGCATATATATATGAAAATTAATATTGTATTATCAACTATACGCCATAGGTTGACTAAAAAGACACAGAAAGTAAGAGTGAACAACTCCTGAAGAAGGGAATCTCATCCCCGAAATGCGTAGAGTGCATAGGCACACAAGAATCATCTAATGCACATATGATGTATGGATTTGTTAAACATATGTATAAGGAACTAATGTGTTTATCTATTCACCTGAATAGATGACTGGATATGAAATTTTAAAAGTTGTTAAACTGCGGTAGTATTGGATACTTGTAACTACTAACATGTGAACTTGAAAAATTGTTAGAAACTCACGTTGAACCAATTAAGCTTTGTATGACTAAATATACATTGGAAGTAAAAATAACCAAAATATTTTTACAAATATTGAGTTATTGTTCTTTTCTTAAAAATGTAAGTTAAAATTTTACTCCAAAAAGCTACTGTACTATGTGAATCTTTGTTATATACAATAGCATTTGGGTGTGCAGGGGACGGGAGAGTTCCTCAGAATCGTGGACATCTGCTGTTTTGACACTGCTTACAGTTAGAGCACTTACATGTTAGAGGAATTGAGCATGCATGACACACCGTATGAAACTGCAATGTTGCTATCATGCAGTTGCCGGGTGGTGACCTATGAGCACCGTAATCCAGTTCCCATCTGGAATGTTTCAGGGTCTTGAGAACGTCCTTAACAGACGATGCTTTGTCTTGATCTCATTGGCTGTCAGAGTGGGTTCTAATGGCACAAGAGTGGCCTTCATGCCCCACCGAGGTTGCCCATCTCGGTGAAGGTGTGTTGACTGAGGTATGCAGAAAAACATCTGCTACCCCCTGTCGCTTTATACCTGTTTTGTCAGGACATGCATGCAGCAAATACCAATGCCTGCCCAGATACGCAGAGTAGCACACACATACACAAACATGAACACAAGCACATGAACATTCATCGTTATGTGTGTTTGTGCATGCATGCATGCGTATGAGTGTGCAGATGTTTGCATGCATGTGTATGAGTGCATGAGTGTGTGTGTGCATGCGTATGAGTGTGCGTGTGTTTGCATGCATGTGCATTAGAGAGAGTGTGTGTGTGTGTGTGTGTGTGTGTGTGTGTGTGTGCATGCGTATGAGTGTGCGTGTGTTTGCATGCATGTGCATTAGAGAGAGTGTATGTGTGTGGGTGGGTGGGTGTGTGGGTGGGTGTGTGTGTGTGTGTGTGTGTGTGTGTGTGTGTGTGTGTGTGTGTGTGTGCATGCGTATGAGTGTGCATGTGTTTGCATGCATGTGCATGAGAGAGAGTGTGTGTGTGCGGGTGTGTCTGTGTGGGTGTGTTTGCATCCGCACTGGTGCTTTTCTATGTCTTTACACACAAAATCTATCTCTACGTGAAGAAGCTTGTGGGCACTACATTTAGGGTGATATTCACTCAACATCCACCTTCTGTCATAATAGAGAATAATACAAGAGAGCACTCGCCAATTAGCCATCTGTACACACTTTCCCTAGGCAGCCTTTCATCTTCGCTATGCACTTCTGTTTTGCATTTGCTGTTTTATTTTTCTGTGACAAAAGAGCTTTGTAATTGCCATGCTGGAAACCCATCATTTGCTAAAAGCTGTAAACCATATTTTAAAAGCTTCCATCAGGCAGCAAGTGATTTAATTTGTCTTTTCCCTGTCTGAACTCAAACCACAAATAAGCGCCACCTGCTGTGCCAGGATATCAAGTATGTGGCGGCACCCCCCAGGACTGGCCGATTCTGAGACGGGTGCTGATGCTGGTGTGCTCCCTCGCTCGTGGTGCGTCAGTGTGCAAATGCATGGGCTAGCGGGGGTGCGAAATATGGAGGACACCTCGGCGGTGGGCACGCTGATACACATGCTCACGGATGAATAGAGAACATTTAAGGCGGCACCGGGGTGGGCGGGGGGCAATGCAACGTGTTTCAGTACCGGTTTTAGTGAGTGGATCCAGCTGTGCAGGGAGGGGTGGTTGCAAACATTGCATCCTCAACATGTTGACAGGGATTACAGGATATTCATTTGGTGATGTTTTGGCAGGCACAGTGACACGGATTACTGGATATTCATTTGGTGAGGTATCGGCAGGCATAGTGACACGGATTACTGGATATTAATTTGGTGATGTTTCGGCAGGCATAGTGACACGGATTACAGGATATTAATTTGGTGATGTTTCAGCAGGCATAGTGACAGGGATTACAGGATATTCATTTGGTGAGGTTTCGGCAGGCATAGTGACACGGATTGCAGGATATTCATTTGGTGAGGTATCAGCAGGCATAGTGACACGGATTACATGATATTCATTTGGTGAGGTTTCGGCAGGCATAGTGACACGGATTACAGGATATTCATTTGTTTAGGTTGCGGCATGCATAGTGACATGGATTACCGGATATTCATCTGGTGATGTTTTGGCAGGCATAGTCACACAGATTACTGGATATTCATTTGGTGAGGTATCGGCAGGCATAGCGACACGGATTACTGGATATTCATTTGGTGATGTTTTGGCAGGCATAGAGACACGGATCACAGGATATTCATTTGGTGATGTTTTGGCAGGCATAGAGACACGGATTACAGGATATTCATTTGGTGATGTTTTGGCAGGCACAGTGACACGGATTACTGGATATTCATTTGGTGAGGTATTGGCAGGTATAGTGACACAGATTACAGGATATTCATTTGGTGAGGTTTCGGCAGGCATAGTGACACGGATGGCAGGATATTCATTTGGTGAGGTTTCAGCAGGCATAGTGACAGGGATTACAGGATATTCATTTGGTGATGTTTCCACAGGCATAGTGTCACGGATTACAGGATATTCATTTGTTTAGGTTGCGGCATGCATAGTGACATGGATTACCGGATATTCATCTGGTGATGTTTTGGCAGGCATAGTCACACAGATTACTGGATATTCATTTGGTGAGGTATCGACAGGCATAGAGACACGGATTACTGGATATTCATTTGGTGATGTTTTGGCAGGCATAGAGGCACGGATCACAGGATATTCATTTGGTGATGTTTTGGCAGGCATAGAGACACGGATTACAGGATATTCATCTGGTGATGTTTTGGCAGGCACAGTGACACGGATTACAGGATATTCATTTGGTGATGCTTCAGCAGGCATAGTGACACGGGTTACAGGATATTCATTTGGTGAGGTTTCGGCAGGCATAGTTGCACAGATTATAGGATATTCATTTGGTGAAGTTTCGGCAGATATAGTGACACGGATTACTTGATGTTCATTTGGTGAGGTTTCGGCAGGCATAGTGACACGGATTGCAGGATATTCAATTGGTGAGGTATCGGCAGGCATAGTGACACGGATTACATGATATTCATTTGGTGAGGTTTCGGCAGGCATAGTGACACGGATTACAGGATATTCATTTGTTTAGGTTGCGGCATGCATAGTGACATGGATTACCGGATATTCATCTGGTGATGTTTTGGCAGGCATAGTCACACAGATTACTGGATATTCATTTGGTGAGGTATCGGCAGGCATAGCGACACGGATTACTGGATATTCATTTGGTGATGTTTTGGCAGGCATAGAGACACGGATCACAGGATATTCATTTGGTGATGTTTTGGCAGGCATAGAGACACGGATTACAGGATATTAATTCGGTGATGTTTTGGCAGGCACAGTGACACGGATTACTGGATATTCATTTGGTGAGGTATCGGCAGGCATAGTGAAACGGATTACTGGATATTCATTTGGTGAGGTATCGGCAGGCATAGTGACACGGATTACTGGATATTCATTTGGTGATGTTTCGGCAGGCATAGTGACACGGATTACAGGATATTAATTTGATGATGTTTCAGCAGGCATAGTGACAGGGATTACAGGATATTCATTTGGTGAGGTTTCGGCAGGCATAGTGACACGGATTGCAGGATATTCATTTGGTGAGGTATCGGCAGGCATAGTGACACGGATTACATGATATTCATTTGGTGAGGTTTCGGCAGGCATAGTGACACGGATTACAGGATATTAATTTGTTTAGGTTGCGGCATGCATAGTGACATGGATTACCGGATATTCATCTGGTGATGTTTTGGCAGGCATAGTCACACAGATTACTGGATATTCATTTGGTGAGGTATCGGCAGGCATAGCGACATGGATTACTGGATATTCATTTGGTGATGTTTTGGCAGGCATAGAGACACGGATCACAGGATATTCATTTGGTGATGTTTTGGCAGGCATAGAGACACGGATTACAGGATATTCATTTGTTTAGGTTGCGGCATGCATAGTGACATGGATTACCGGATATTCATCTGGTGATGTTTTGGCAGGCATAGAGACACGGATCACAGGATATTCATTTGGTGATGTTTTGGCAGGCATAGAGACACGGATTACAGGATATTCATCTGGTGATGTTTTGGCAGACACAGTGACACGGATTACAGGATATTCATTTGGTGATGCTTCAACAGGCATAGTGACACGGGTTACAGGATATTCATTTGGTGAGGTTTCGGCAGGCATAGTTGCACAGATTATAGGATATTCATTTGGTGAAGTTTCGGCAGATATAGTGACACGGATTACTGGATGTTCATTTGGTGAGGTTTTGGCAGGCATAGTGACACGGAATACAGGATATTCATTTAGTGATGTTTCAGCATGCATATTGACACGGATTACTGGATATTCATTTGGTGATGTTTCGGCAGGCATAGTGACATGGATTACTAGATATTCATTTGGTGATGTTTCGTCAAGCATAGTGACACGGATTACAGGATATTCATTTGGTGATGTTTTAGCAGGCATAGTGACATGGATTACAGGATATTCATTTGGTGATGTGTTGACATGCATAGTGACATGGATTACAGGATATTCATTTGGTGATGTTTCGGCAGTCATAGTGACACGGATTACAGGAAATTTCATATAGTGACACAGATTACAGGATATTCATTTGGGAAGGCATAGTGACACGGATTACAGGATATTAATTTGTTGATGTTTTGGCAGGCATAGAGAGCTCACTTGTTTTGTTTTGTTTTGGGATCTTGGTCGTTGTATGCATTGACATTGTAACCAGTGGTTCTGAGAATATAATTGCACCTAGCATGTATATACTCTGTGACTATTCCTATTAACACGTAATGTCATTTGTTATTTTCTAATTAATTAGTGTATATTTGTTGTCTCTGGGCTGTGCACGGTTTACAAATCATTTGAATCTAAATGCAATGCATATGGTTTCTGATTAGTGCAATTAGTGAATGAGTATTGGTGTCGACCCGCTTAAGCGAAGGGGAATGTTTATTTGGAATAGCTCATATATACCAGTCACTGCAGAGGCCATGTAGGACTTTCAAGTAGACCAGTGCACCATGGTAAATGTGAATGCTTGTAGTAATATATATGTGTGTGTTTGTGTGTGCACGTGTGTGTATGTGTGCTTGTGTCTGTATTAAGGCCTTTAAGTACCTTTTGCGTGTTCAGTACACTACAGTCAAGATACATGCTTGTAATTCAGAAGGTAGGAGTATATGGATTGATGGAGGCAGAAAGTCTGTTCTCGACGCAACTTCAAGGGAGACCTGCCGCTTTAATCAGGAACCACAGAGAACTAAATTAACCAGAGAGATCCTTTGATCCACAACAGGCAGGAAGATTGGTGGGACTTAGTATTACATGTTTTCACCCCTTTACCTTTTCTGTTGCAAAGCAGTCTGGTTATGACCTCAGGTATACAGGAGATTGTTTTTGGAGACCCAGGATTGGTTCATTAAGGTCAGCTTAGCCTACCCCAATCACTGTAGCCCATTTGGCTTTAAAAGAGGGTGGAGCCCCTCTATTGAACAGGTCATCTGAAGACTTTCCAAGCAGTAACAAGAAGAACTCTAATTGGACCCTGGCTGAAGGTACAGTCTGCCTTACAGCTTCCGCCAGTGAAGGAAGGCCAGGATTTCTAAAGAGAGAAGCAAGATCCCTCCCCTAAACATCTCCAATGAAACATAGGCAGATACTGAATCCAGAGGACCCTCCAGCAGCTCTAGAACCGGTACCCATCCAGCACACAGCATGCCCTACTAGGCTCTGCAAGCCAACTTCCTAGGTGGTAAGTGCCAGAAAGTCTTTGAACCAAACCCAGGACAAAGCCGGTGTCTGCACAAATCTCCTCAGATTTGGGCCGTCCACCTTAAAGGACGACACAAGCCCAGTGAAAAAGCAAGGAGGAATGCATCAACAAGCATCAACCAGCATCCACCTTAAAGTACATTTTCAAGCCAGTCGAGCCCCTTGAGCTGCAACTGACTGCACCGCTGACTGTTGTCATGGTGCAGTCGCTAACGTCATCCAAGACTCCTCGACCAGTCTTTCAGACCCACCAACCAGCACTGAGACTATGAATCCTGACCTTGAGCCGCTGTGTAGGCCAGCCTACAGCCGTCCGTCCAGCCTTACTCACCGAACTGCCTGCTACATGATACCCTCAGCTCTCTCCCATCTTGGTCTCTGTCGCAAAAGCTGTGAAGTGCCCTGAATTCGACACTACCCAGTCGAGCATGAAGAACGTCTACAAGCACAAGGTGCATTGTGGTTCTGTCCCCCTTGTCCTTTTCTGAAGGCACCTATTGACATTTTACGACACATTGCTCCATTTGTGCTGAAACCAAATATCCCTGAACTATTGTGATCAATTACTTTACAGACTTCCCTCCTGTCAGTATCCAGAATGCTCCCTTTTCTTTCTTGGAACTGTCGGTCCTCTTCATTCCTTTAGTGTGTGGGAGTTGTATTTTGTAGTGTGCTAGAACTGTTTGTTGTGATAATAATAAAGAAGATATTTGTATACAACCTTGACTGGACAGTGAATTTTATCATTGGGTAATTGACTGGACAGTGCCTTTTATCATTGGGTAATAATTGTATTTCCGATGTGTTGCAACCGACCAATGATCCAAGAACTGGCGGAGACAAGTCTGCCGTTCCGTCCACATTACCAAATTTGGACAAGGAGATTTATAATTGACGTGTGTTTCCAATCTGTTTGGATCCCTTCTGGTGTATTAGAGGTGTGTGGCTGATTGCTGGTTTAGAAACCGATATTCATCTCTGAGCCACTGCTGCCCCGGAAGTTGAATCATCACACCATGGAACGCTGTGGCTAGTCCCAAGCCATTAAAATCACTGGATACTGCTAAGGGGCACTGGGCGATCATTCAGGGTCTACAACCAAAAGGCTAGCGAGCCCCAAGTCCCAACATTAGCATAGCACAGGATCTTTTCCAGAACAAGCAACACCCCCGCTTTCGAAGGAACGCGGCATGTGAATGGGTCCTCTGCAGATACCGCTCTGACTGGGAGATACCCGGTACACAATGGCTGCCGATGCTGCTATCTGCATGAAGCAGCACAGCTTCAGATATTCGCGATGGCCCCTTTCTGAATCTTTCAGGCAGGGGCACTGCTTCTCCTCCTGGAGGTGTGTTTATCAGACAGCAGATGCCATGTGCCTGCATCTGCTGAAATGTCTCCTGTCTCTTTCTTAGACCCCTCTCACGATCTTCTTGGTTTTATACTGACAAAATGAGTGATGAGGTGCTTACTCTGGGGTAAGCAGGCCTATTTTTAGCTATCAGACTTTTTCAATATAGATTTTTCTGTGTGCAAGTGCAGATATGTTTTATGAAACACTGCACAACAGTTCAGAATAGAAAAATATTCTCTTTTTTAAAATATATGTGTAAACTAGCCTGTAAGAATCCCGCCCACGGTGAGTACAGAAGCATTTATTTCAAGGGCAGAGTGATGCAAGGAGAACAATCAGGGGGCCTAAGACCCTAATGCCTGAAAGCATATCAGAGCCAGCGGTGCAGTCTATTGAATAAAGTCACCAAGCTCAACCAGAGATTATCAAATGGGCTTTCTAGAATCTTTATTGGTCCCTGGCCTGGGTGCAGTAGCCAATCAGGTTGCTAAAGACATTTACAGAATCTAACATTTCAGGAGCAGGATATGCGCTGCGCTCACTACCTGTTGTCCGCATTATCCAACTGCCGTCGACCCCTAGACCCCAACTTGGCTCATTTCCAGCCAAACTTACCAGACTGCACTGCTTGCCTCCGCGTTTCCTCGTCTGAGCTCTCTGTTCCCTCGACTGAGGCGCATCATGGAAATGGAAGAGGGACTTTGCACGGAGGCTTGTCGACACATTCATGGTGACCATCTTTGATTCATTCTTTTTTTCTCTCATACAACAGGACTCACTCACTTTGGTGTGTTATTCGAGAGAGAAAAGCACTATCAGTACCCCGAATGATAATTGTAGTATTCCTCCATGTCCCAGGTGGTAGTGGGTAGTAACGACCCAAAAGGTTCATGGGTGATTATTGCTTAATTGCTTCCAATTGTTGATGATCCAGGCATGAGTAATGGAACTGGACATGTTTGTTTTTGCTAGATAGTCCCTATGTGGCAAGGAGGACATCGTCCTCAGTCTACTTAAAACAGGTGGAATTATATAAGCTTTGCAAGAGGTAGGTTAAGCTGTCTTCCATCTCTGGATGATTTTAGCCTTCGCAAGAGAAGAAGGCAGATTTACAAGATATATTTAGGCTCCTGTGCAAGTCTTGTTATGGATGGTAGGATATCAGTCGGCGGTAAGCCTGGCGTATGTATCAACTATTAAGGAACAGTGGGTGGATCTAGCTGGCGTTGTGAGGGCATGGTTCTGAATCGCTATGTACAGAAAGTAGCATCTCCCAACCCCAGCCTCCAGCACCTGTGTAATGCTATTTTCCTTCATACACCTGGCAGAGTCAGAAGGAAACGGCCTAGGTCTATTTAGTACCTTTCAAGCCTTAATCCAAGATTTTATTAGAGGGTTTTTTTCCTGTGACATGGTAGGGGGGGTGCAAGGAGATAGTAGAGAGATGAGGTTCCGGTGTAACATCACAAGCATGCAGCGAGGGAGCCTAAGAGGCCCCCGCCGTGCAGTGGGAGGGTATTACAACACACATCTTCCTCCTGCTCGCCTTTTTCTGCGGGGCTTTCTTGCACAGAGGGACTGCTTTGTGTATTGTGTATTCCTTTCCTGCCTCAGTGTTTCAGCCAGCATAAATAAGTGCTGCCCATCCCATGGATGGGTAGCTGTCATAGCATAACGTGTGCCCACTGGCAAATCAGTAGATCCAAGCAGCCATCCCTTCAGCCATGTCGGAGCAGACACAAAATGGTGCTTTTCCTCAGGGTGAGCAGATGAGAGATGAGCGTATACCTAAAAAGACACAATGGATGGATGGATAAATGAATGCATGGATGGATGATTGCATAGATGGTTGAGTGGGTTTGGATGGACAGATGGATGGATGGATGAATGCATGGATGGTTCGATAAATGGTTGAGTGGGTTTGGATGGACGGATGGACAGATAGATGAATGGGTGGATGGTTGGATAGATGGTTAAGTGGGTTTGGATGGACAGATGGATGGATGGTTCGATAAATGGTTGAGTGGGTTTGGATGGACGGATGGACAGATGGATGAATGGGTGGATGGTTGGATAGATGGTTGAGTGGGTTTGGATGGACAGATGGATGGATGGATGGATGGATGGATAGATAGATAGATAGATGGATGGTTGGATAGATGGTTGAGTGTGTTTGGATGGACGGATGGTCAGATTGACGGATGGATGGATGGATTACTGTAGATCTTCACTTCTCTAAATAGAGTTAACCATACCTAGGCATGCTACAAGATACAATGACGGTACAAATCCTGACCAGCATGAGCCCCCAATCTACTTTAGAAAGAGTACCCACAGCAATCAGAGTATTTACAATGATTAGGACATTATTTATTGCTGTGTTCCGCATTAACAGGTTGAGTCTCAGCCAACATGTGTTTCGACCTATGCAGGTCTTTTTCAAGGCTATTGCAAAGCTTAAGAAAATGCTTCAATGGTTCAGTCTCAATGCTGGTAAAACATCCAATATCTAGGTCGGTCAGTTGACGTCCAACTAGTTCCAAAATGTGGTTGGTTGAAACTGCAGTTCTGAAGTTAGCGTTTGGGCATCTATTTAGTTACAGTTTGCTGCTGAGTTGATTAGGCTCAGCACGGCCACAGAGCGCTTGAATGGCGTACCTCGTCTCATGAATTTTATTTGGTGATAAAAAGTTGCTCATGCTGGCAGCATCCCAATTCCTTTTTCCATGTTACAAGATACGCCTAATTACAGGAAGTCTACAGAGGAAGGAAGCTCTCCTGCACAGATTGCAAGGCAGATGCCTGCCAGTGCCTTCTAGCAGAAGTTGTGGTGGACCAACCAGTCCGACTATTGGGAAAGGTATGGCAGAGACTCAGGGGGGTTAGACTAAAGACACTGATGTAGACTAGGTAACACCTAACGACAAACGAGAGAGGCCGTCCTGTCCTTATCCTATGTAAATGAAATCCCAAAATTAAATTTAGATAATTAAAATATTGATAAATGTTTTTTATAGAGACTCAGTAACAACATATTTTTTGGCTTTATTGATCAATCAACAGCACCCCTCTTTCTTGTACCCAGTCCCAGTTGTATACCCCACTACGACGCACATGATCTACTCCACTTACGTGCAACTGAATTATTCAATTTTCCTTTCAATGTTGACCCAAAGTTCTTCCCAACTGGAACCGAGTGGAATCGCTGAATCCTTCGGATCCCGGCGTGGCGCTGCTCTCCATTGCTGCCTCGCTAGTTTCCTTCTTTATAAGTACTAATACTACCCAGAGGATCAGTGTTGCCAGTAGTTGCATGTTTTCAAGGGGTAAAAGAGTGAAGAGTGTGGGCGTTTCTGAGAAATCACATTCTTTGGTCATGCAAATTAGCATTGTACGTGATTTATTCTAAAATCGGATTTATCAAAGTAATGCCTTCATCTTATCCGTAGTGATAGTTGCCTACTTTTGGACCATCCAAGGAGCACAGTTCATGTGTCATGTTACTCAGACACAAAATAGCACTTTGAAGAAGTACTAGGAGGGCTTCTAGTCCCAAGCAGCATGTTATGTGGTGTTAATACGCTTTTACGCGGCGACATTGCCAGCGTAGCGGTCTTAAGGTGCAACGGCGTACCTGCACAGTGGCCTATTGTGCCCCCACGGGGGGAAGGGAGGTTCCAACATGACAGCAGGAGTTGGGTAAACACGGACAGACACACAATTGGAAGCATATTAAGGAGGAGCATGTGTGTCATAGGTAGAATGAGGGTATGTGTGCATGAGGCAAGCAATCAGTTCAGCACCTAAGCAGCAGGCGTTGGTCCGTGCATGTTCGGACCCCTGGAGTGTACTGGTGGAAGGAGCATTTAAGTGCATGAGCAGAAGAAGCAATAGGGGTGCACGGGTAGTATGCCCCTGGCATCCCACTGAACAACAGCATATGCACAGTACTTTATAACAGATAAGGTACCACACCATTTTTTGAGGTAAACAGGCCACATTTTATTACATTCTCACAGCACTTGACGGGGACCCAATAGTTCATTTACATCTTGTATTCATCGGTTACCATGACCTTGACCGCCAGCTGCTCAGCCGACCCGCCAGATACCTGTTTGGCCTATTGGCTGTCTAAGCTGACCCAGGGTGCCTTGTAGGAGGTCCAATGTCCAGCCGGACTGTCCAAAGGCCAAAGCCTGGGCTAAAAATCCCCCAATGGGCCATCTGAGGGGCCACCTCCGCCGTCCTCACCTGCTTGGCCTTTTGGAAGCGAGTGTACCCCTCAACCCACAACAGATACATGTGTCTTTTTAATGCAACTTGTGGGTCATGGTCCAAACATTTATGCACTCCATTGTGTAGGTCCCGGTCCATAGCATTGTGCTGGGCTCTTTACACATAACCACATTTCAGGCACAATTGTAAGCACATCAGATATAATGATGGGCCTCCACCCCCCAACCCCTCGGATGCAGGTAAGTTCACCCCGTGCTGCTTGGCCATGCCCCCCATCCCTCCTGAAGTCCCCTAGGACAAGAGGCCCCCGCCATGGCCCACGAAGCAGCCCCTAAAGGCCCCGCTCCTGCAGGGCCATGCAGGCGCCTCCAGTCTGTACATATGAAGGAGAAGAACCCGAGTGCATAGGCAAATGGAGTTTACGAGTGTGAAGCAAGAAGGATAAGTTCAGTGCATAAGCAGCAGGAGCTGGTTACTATATAGTCACGGGTAACGTGTGAATGCATAGTCAAAGGGAACATACATGCATATGTATTAGAATCAGTTTAGTGCAAAAGCAACAGACGTGGGTCCGTAAATATTCAGGAGTGTGTGAGTGATTTGGCAGATGGAGGCATAGGAAGTGCATAGGAAGAAGGATGAGTTCAGTGCATAAGCAGCAAAAGTATGCCAGTACATATTCAGGAGGAGTGTGTGAGTTCATAGAGGAAAGGATCAGTTCGGTGCACAAGCAGCAGGAGTGGGTTAGTACGTACTCAGGAGGAGCGTGTGAGTGATTTGGCAGATGGAGGCTACAAGTGCATAGGAAGGAGGATGAGTTCAGTGATACCTTGTGTCCTAGTGGATAGGTAGAATGCTCACGTCAGTGCACAAGCAGCAGGAGTGGGTCAGTAAATATTCAGGAGTGTGTGCGTGATTTGGCAGATGGAGGCTACAAGTGCATAGGAAGAAGGATGAGTTCAGTGCATAAGCAGCAGGAGTGGGTTAGTACGTACTCAGGAGGAGCGTGTGAGTGATTTGGCAGATGGAGGCTACAATTGCATAGGAAGGAGGATGAGTTCAGTGATACCTTGTGTCCTAGTGGATAGGTAGAATGCTCACGTCAGTGCACAAGCAGCAGGAGTGGGTCAGTAAATATTCAGGAGGAGTGTGTGAGTGAATAGGGAAAAGGATCCGTTCAGTGCACAAGCAGCAGGAGTGGGTTAGTACGTACTCAGGAGGAGCGTGTGAGTGATTTGGCAGATGGAGGCTACAATTGCATAGGAAGGAGGATGAGTTCAGTGATACCTTGTGTCCTAGTGGATAGGTAGAATGCTCACGTCAGTGCACAAGCAGCAGGAGTGGGTCAGTAAACATTCAGGAGGAGTGTGTGAGTGCATAGGGAAAAGGATCCGTTCAGTGCACAAGCAGCAGGAGTGGGTCAGTAAATATTCAGGAGGAGTGTGTGAGTGCATAGGGAAAAGGATGCGTTCAGTGCACAAGCAGCAGGAGTGGGTCAGTAAATATTCAGGAGGAGTGTGTGAGTGCATAGGGGAAAGGATCAGTTCAGTGCACAAGCAGCAGGAGTGGGTTAGTACGTATTCAGGAGGAGTGTGTGAGTGCATAGGGAAAAGGATGCGTTCAGTGCACAAGCAGCAGGAGTGGGTCAGTAAATATTCAGGAGGAGTGTGTGAGTGCATAGGGGAAAGGATCAGTTCAGTGCACAAGCAGCAGGAGTGGGTTAGTACGTATTCAGGAGGAGTGTGTGAGTGCATAGGGAAAAGGATCAGTTCAGTGCACAAGCAGCAGGAGTGGGTTAGTACGTATTCAGGAGGCGTGTGTGAGTGCATAGGGAAAAGGATGCGTTCAGTGCACAAGCAGCAGGAGTGGGTTAGTACGTATTCAGGAGGAGTGTGTGAGTGCATAGGGAAAAGGATCAGTTCAGTGCACAAGCAGCAGGAGTGGGTTAGTACGTATTCAGGAGGCGTGTGTGAGTGCATAGGGAAAAGGATCAGTTCAGTGCACAAGCAGCAGGAGTCGGTCAGTACATATTCAGGAGGAATGTGTGAGTGCATAGGAAGAAGGATGAGTTCAGTGCATAAGCAGCAAAAGTATGCCAGTACATATTCAGGAGGAGTGTGTGAGTTCATAGGGGAAAGGATCAGTTCAGTGCACAAGCAGCAGGAGTGGGTTAGTACGTATTCAGGAGGAGTGTGTGAGTGCATAGGGAAAAGGATTAATTCAGTGCACAAGCAGCAGGAGTCGGTCAGTACATATTCAGGAGGAATGTGTGAGTGCATAGGAAGAAGGATGAGTTCAGTGCATAAGCAGCAAAAGTATGCCAGTACGTATTCAGGAGGAGTGTGTGAGTGCATAGGGGAAAGGATCAATTCAGTGCACAAGCAGCAGGAGTGGGTCAGTAAATATTCAGGAGGAGTGTGTGAGTGCATAGGGAAAAGGATCAGTTCAGTGCACAAGCAGCAGGAGTTGGTCAGTACATATTCAGGAGGAGTGTGTGAGTGCATAGGAAGAAGGATAGGTTCCGTGCATAAGCAGCATGTGAATGCATAAGTATGCCTGGTGTATGAGTAAATAGGTAGAAGCTGCTCAGTACATATTCAGGAGGCACTTGTGAATGCATGGGCAGACCGTGTGTGCGAGTGGATAGGTAGAATGAACATTTCAGTGCACAAGCAGCAGGAGGGGGTCAGAACAGATGCAGGGGAAGTGTGAGCGTGCTTAAGCAGATGGAGCACATGAGTAAATAGACCTCATGCATGAGTGCACAGGTAGAAGGATCAGCTTGAAGAGGAGTAGGCTCCCTCTCCCTCTGGGGACAGACAGGCGAGTATTGCATTTAGGCCCCATGCCCCGTCCTCCTGTCTAAACATTGTGAAAGTTAGAAATATTGTCCATTGAGACAGCCAGGCTGCCCTTACTCTAGGAAGGTACATTAGAAAAAAGGTTCACAGCCAATTATAGATACAAGAATAGATGACTCTGCACATATTAATTTAGGAAAACACAGAATGTAGCCCCCGACATAAGAAATATTACCCACACTGAATACACACTAGAACAACGTATCAGAATAAGGCCCAAAACAATAGCAAAGGGATCCATTCCTTTCAAAATGAACACCACAGCATGAATTGCAAATGGCCGCAGGCCTTAAATCCCATGAAAATTCCCAAGTGCTGAATGAATGGAAAATATAGGGTTGTGTGGAGGCCCAGAGTAGCCAGAAGTTCAAGCCAAGATTACAGGCTGGAGCCTGGGCAAGCGAGGTGCATGACTTAGCAGGATCAAATAGTGGAATATATAATTTTCCATGGTGTTGCTCACAATTTAAACTAGCATAAAGTCAGAAAAGGATAAGGGAAAAGCCAATAAGAAGCCAGACATATAATCTATGTCCTTGGTAGGCTGTCTGGAGCATGCGTCATCCCAGAACTGCTTTTTTCAAGTTTTAAAGTTACAACATATGCCTTGTGATTTAGTAAATGATGAAAACAACCAGTCATGCTATAAGCATAGCATAATAGGAGGTAATTGAATTATTGTGCAATATTTTCCTTTCTATACAAGTGTGCTCAAAATGGACAACCCCTGAGTCTTTCCGCGTTACTTAATCGTCGGTGGCATCAGGAATTCGCGCAGCCAGCTGAAAAAAAAAAGCTTTTGTGTTCTGCAGAGTTACATCTTTGAATGGCTTTCATTCAGTTATGGCTGGTATAATACCTCTTCACCAAGTTCAGCGGAAAGGCAGCAGCAGTGAGTAAATACATGCGAGGGTGTATGTTTTTAGGCAAAGGGAGTGTACGAATGCAAAGGACAAAAGATCACTTTGTTGCATAAGCAGCAGAGTAGGTCGGTACATATTCAGGAGGAGCATGTGATTACATAGGAAGAATGATCAGTTCAGTGCATAAGGAGCTTGTGAACGCATCGGTAGACCTTGTGTATGAGTGCACAGGTAGAAGGGTGCAAAAGGAGGAGTAGTGAGTTCATACATTTCCAGGAAGAGAGTGTAAGTGTTTAGAAAGAGGGAGTGTATGAATGCATAGGACGAAAGATCACTTTGTTGCATAAGCAGCAGACGTACGTTGGTACATATTCAGGAGCACTTGTGAATGCTTGCACAGACCTTGTGTACGAGTGTATAGGAAGTCGGAACAGTTCAGTGCACAAACAGCAGGAATGGGTCAGTGCATATTCAGGAGTAGCTTGCGAGTGCATAGTAGAGGGAGTGCGCGAGTGCATAGGACGAATCGTCATTTCGGTGCACAAGAAACAAAAGCAAGTCGGTAAATATGTAGGATGGCATGGGTGTTCCTAAGCAAAGGACTGTGACTGGCATAGGATGCTCCGCCGCTGGCAGGCTGCCACACACCTCCTGGAGATGCAGAAGCTCTCCAGGACAATAAGTCCTGTCAGAGGTGCAAATACGAAAGTCAAGTGCTGTGCAAAGCGGACCCTCCTAAACAATGTAAAACTGATCTGCCACAAAGTCATTCTGATTTAAAGAAAAGACCCTGCAAATAAGAAGACCAAATCATTCATTATTCAAATGACCGCTTATCTGAGCGTAGCAAGGCGTGTTATGCTACCCGGCAGATCTTGTCGTATGGGTAACGCACAGGTTCTGCATTGTGATAAAGGTAGGACGGTGACAGCAGCCTCTTGGTCTGATTAATAACTGGGGGCAGAGGAGCAGGACACCCCGCTATCTGCGGCACTGAAGACTTACTGCCGGTTTGGAACCTGTCCCAGCTCAAGGCTTTATGCTAAAGGAGGAAAATTCAACAATGCAGCACCCGAATGGAGCACAGCAAAAATGCAGCTTGATGGATGAATGCGCCTGCTGCTCTATTCAACCTTAAAACATTACCCTCAAGAAAGACCAGAACCGGCACGTCACAGGCTTCATTCCATGCTAGGCATACACAGGCACTAATTCACCATCTCCCAGTCCAGGGGTCTGCATCCTTTGGCTCACCAGATGTTTTGGACTACAACCCCTAGGATTCCTCCCCATTGACTGTGATGTCTGGGACTGATGAGATGCGTATTCGTGGATCGCTCGCTGCGCAACTTCACTTCTTCGTGTTGCTTTTGACCAATGCTAGCACCAGTACCACCTGGATGGCTCCTTAGAACGGAATGGTCTTGAGGTTGGGGAAGAGGCCCGTGCCTTCTGGGAGTGATTTCAGGGGCTCGTGTGCTGCTCGGCTTTGGCACGACATTTTTGGGGATAGCAGTTGCTTGGTCTTGCGGAGCTTAGGGTTCTGCTGGGTCGCTATTGCAAGACCCTTTGTTTGTGGTAGCATGGGGGTGTGGAGTTCCACGCGCTGTTATGCAAGGCACCGGATTTTGAAGGAGATTCTGGCCAGCGCTTGTTTATTGGTTGGTTTGTGATTGGCCGGTTTTTCTTTAAGCCTATCATGAGTCTTCCCAGGTCACTCTGGACGTTTTGCAGTCTTTTGATTTCAAAGTGAGGAAGATCCATGTAGAGGCATTGCCATAATCCAGTGTTGGGTGAATCTGCTCATTTTTGAGTATCTGGGTGCTTTCTGTTGGAATGTTGGGTTGTATATTTTAGGGGGGCTTGTTTTTAAAAGACTGCTGCTTTCACTATGGTGCCAACCTGGATATGTATGCTGAGGTCAGCATCCTAGATCTGACCTACGTTGGGCACCTTGGTTTTCATAGCACTATTTCTTCAAAGAAGTTAGGAGGCATTGATATGATATGATGGTTTATTTATATAGCACATATGCACAATGTGTTTCAAAGCGCTTCATGACAAGGGAAAATACAAAACATTCTTACAGGCCATGAACAACAAGAATGTGAAATGAACTATCGTAATTGGCCTAGCGACATTTCAGATAGTGCAAGAGCTGGAACACAGGCAGGAAGGAATGGGAACAGACAGGCGACTACCGTACTAGGCCTGATGACATTTCTGGTAGAGCCCGAGAATTACACGAGGTGAGGGAGAGGGGAGGAGGAGGAGCGAGAGGAACAAAACAAGCAACTATCGTGAAGAGGAGAGTTCTTTGCTTAAGGGATGCGGCCAAAGACGAGTCAAAATAAATCCCATTGAGAGCGCAGTAGGTAGACTGTGATTCTGTCAATCGGTTAACCATGTGAGGGTGGCGTGCTAAGCTAAAAAAAATACACATTCAGTAGAGATGAAGGAGCGCATGGATTTGTCTGTTCAGAATTAACTGTTTAATGCACAGGTAGTTTTCACTTGCCATTCTGGGGTAATGGGTTTTTATGCCTGGGGTTCTGCCCGAGAGAAGTGTTTCCGCTGCCTCACACAAGATGGCCAAGTGTCATTGGTTACCAATGTCAGGTGGCATCTTTCCCCGCTTAGGCCATGCAGGAAGGTGGTTACATAGAGAAGAACTGATTCTATATTAGTGATTGTTGACAAATACTCTTCCCAGTGCGATTCCTTGTCTTTCCCGTGCTATGCTGTGCCATGTCTGTCTTTCCTCCCATGCATTGGCATCGCCGCATTTTAATTGACGGAGCACTAGTGCCACCCCCATGTCTTTCATACAGCGGGTAGCAAGGCCCCCGGTCTTGCTACCCGCTGACCCATTGCATCTCCTGCTGCAGCTGTTCATCTCAAAGGCCCCTTTCGGACCCCAGTATTCCCTGCGGATACGCCGCCCCTCTCTATTCCCTGCACAACCTCCCCTTGGCCACAAAGCCCTCTCGCCTAATGCCCTGTAGCCAGGCCCACTTCCTAACACATCCTGTCATTGCAGACACACTGTTCCCCGGCCGTCTCTATCAGTGCAGTAAAGAGAGGCACAGTCCCGTTGCAGTGTAGTGGAGGGATGACATCGCAGTGCTGCCAAGTCCACACTCAATGTATGGAGAATACGCGATGGAGAGAAAGTAATGTCACGGAATCATGTGGCGGGCTAAACCTGCATGGGCTCGATTCATGGAATTTCTTGCACGGTTCAAAGTGCCTTTGCACCACTGAAAAGTGACTTTGCACTGCCGACAGAAACCCTGATTCATGGAACTGTGCAAAGCAGGGGTAAAGTCCTAAAAGAACATGTGGGGGTACTCATTAACATACCAATTGAATATGGCGTCCCTAGAAATTACCATATCAAGGTGCCTTCTGAAAAAAGTGGGGGGACTCCGTCCACCCGCATGTACCCTCAACTTGAGCCCTGGTGCAAAGTGTATTTTGCCGTGCAAAAGTCACTTTTCAGCAGTGCAAAGTAATTTTGAACCATACAAAAAAGTCCATGAATTGGGCCCTAAGTGTGGACTCGAAGAGTTTTATAAGGCATAGTCAGCCTTGTCATTGTTGCTGAACTGCTGAAGCAATACCAATATAAGTCCTTTGATCAACCTAGTTTTAAGGTTTTTGCTCACAGGTGTCTCTTCAGCGACACCTAGTGGGGCAAAAACTATCAATATGGATAGCGGATGATGGCAAATGTACCTTAGCGATGTGTCCTTAACTCCTCATTTTGTAGGTTGTTCAGTTGAGATTCACTTGAAAGAGTAACATTTAGTGTATGTCTTAGTTGCAATCAATTTCCTCTGCTATGAATTTAATGGAAAGAGTCCCATATATCTGAGGCTGGGCAGAGAAGCATTGGATTTGCTCTTCATTCTTTGTTTGAAGTGGGTCCCTGATCGGAAATTCTAAAATCCTTACTAGGGAAGAGTTCAAAGAGAGTATAAGCCTATTTACATAAATGAATTCCAACAGGAAGTGACATCAAATACCCAAAAAGCTTGGCCACCCAATCCATGCATGAAAATGTATCTCTGCCTGGTCTTCCGCACCAAGCAAAGAAATCATTCTAGTCCAAGAACGTAAGCCTTTGCCAGGAAGCGGGCACTGCTTTTTAGACCTCCCGCCGCTCCATTTTTAGCAGGCCTGACTGTTTGCCAGTTGACTGTGCTTGAATGTAAATCCCACGTTACTACCACCATGATAGTTCCGCACTACCCAAAACATCTTCCTTTCAGTGAGCACCAAAGAGCAGCCCACAAAAGTGAGAATCCCTCTGTGTTTTGAAGACGTCGACACATAATACATTTGAACATATTGAATTCAAATGGGCACTTAGTTACAGTTGTGGGTTATCCAGAAAATCTGATGTGTTTGGTGCCCTCGAGATCCATAGTTGGAAAGCCCTGCCAAAAAAATAACTAGTGCACGAGCAGAGGAAACATGGGACCGGCATCATTTATACTTGCTGCCATATTTCCCCTCACCCATGAACCCAAAGCTGGCACAGTGGTAGCCGGGTCTACTCTGAGACTATTGACATGGCTCTCACTGTGAGGAATTTGACCAACCGCAGGGGAAGAGGGCGCTTGCGTGGGCTTTTTGATTTTTTTTAATAATAAAAAGGAATGATGGAGACCAACCTCTGAGGACTGTGTGAGGCCATTCCACACACAGTCCATCTGCTTCCCGCAAAAAATACATAGTCACATGTACTCCGGGCGGGAAGACACAGCCTGCATGCAGCATCTTCCCCTGTCATATTCAGCTGGAATGTGACAGCCCAGGGTACATCAAAACATCTCAAGGAGGGCAAAGGCACACATTCATCCAGCATGAGCAGCCTAATTGAAATATCAAAGGCCCCAGGGATCTGTTTTCTTTTGTACTCCGGCTGGTGACAGTGCATACTAATGAGAAATAATTAAGAAAAACCTGCTGAGTGGGCTTAGTTGCCGAAGAGACATCAGGAAGGCGGGACTGACATCCCTTTGGTATGCAATGTGTCAACTTGAACCTAGTTCCCAACTCTCTGTATGAAAGGCAGTGAATGGCCTGTCTGGGTCCAGCAGTTACTGCAGGTGTCCCTGCAGAGCAGACCCCTTTTAGAGGAGAGAAGTATGTGGTTTGGGGGAGACAGGTAGTCTGCTCCCACCACAAACTTCAAGGGAACGCTGCGCTTTAATCAAGTCAGAGAGGGCTCAGTTAACCAGAGAGACACTTTGATCTACAACAGACAGGGAGATGGGTGGGACTTAGGTATATGTTGTCACCCCTTTGTCCTGTTGCAGAGGACTTTGGTCCTGACATCATGCATAAAAGACACTGTTGGTGGGGACCATTAAGGTGGGCTTAGCCTGCACCAATCATGGGGGGCCCATTTGGCTTTAAAAGAGGGCTGAATCCCTCACCTAGCAGATTATCTGAAGACTTTGAAAGGAGTAAGAAGAAGGACTCATTTGGACCCAGGCTGAAGATACAGTCTACCTTACAATTTCCGCCAGTGAGGGCGGGCCAGAAGCTCCAAGAGGGAAGCAATATCCCTCCCCTAAACATCTCCCAAACACAGGGAGATACCAGTCTCAGAGGACCCATCCAGCAGCTCCAGAACCGGTATCGAGCCAGCACATAGTGTGCCCTGCTAGGTTCTGGCAGCAAGCTTCCTAGGTGGGAAGTGCCGGAGAGTATCTGAACTAAGAACAAGGCCATTGCCTGCAAACACTCTCCTCAGCTTTGGGCTGTCAACGTTGAAAGGACAGGAGCCCTGCCAAGAAGCTGGGAGGAGTGCCACACAAGCATCATCCAGCATCCATCTTTTAAGGACATTTTCAAGACAGTCGAGTCCTCGAACTGCGTCCAGCTGCACCACTGCCTGTTGTCCCGCTGCAGTCACCAGAGCCATCTGAGACGCCTCAACCAGCATTCTAGATCTGCCAACCAGCACAGAGACAATGATTCTTGGCCCCGAGCCACCACGCCAGACAGCCTGCAGATGTCCATCCAGCCTTGCTGGCCAATCTGACTGCAGCCTGGCACCCACAGCTGTCTCCCACCACTAACTCTGTCTCAAGGTCTGCAAAGCACCCTGGAACCAACTCAACACTGGAGAACACCAAGACCTTCTTCAGAGCCAGGTCCATTGTGGTTCTGCCCCCCTGGTCCTTCTCCGAAGGCCCTTAGAGACAGTTACAACCCTTTGCTCTCTTGGAGCTGTAACTGAATATTCCAGAACAGTATGACTACTTACTCTACCAGTTACCCTCCTGTCAGTATCCAGAGTGCACCCTATCCTTTATGAATCTGTCTTTCCTCTGTGTTCCTTTACAGGGTGGGTAGTATTTGTAGTGTGCGCTAACTGTCTGTTGTAGCAATAATAAAGTAGATATTTGTATACAACCCTGACTGGACTGTCCCTTTTATCACTGGGTAATAATTGTATTTTTGCTGTGTTGCAACTAACCAATGATCCATGACCTTGCAGAGATAAGCCTGCCGTTTCATCCAAGTTCCCAACATTGGACAATGAGGTCTTATATTCCAATCTGTTTGGATCCTTCCTGGTGTACTAGCGGTGTGGGGTTAATTCATGGTTTAGAAACTGATATTCATCCATGGATCACCGGTGAGAGGTTGCACCCAGCTGCGGCCCTAAACCAAAATAGGCCTTCAGCAAATTACGAGAGTGCTGTTAGTAGGCCCACTCTTTCTGCTTCCCACCGAGCGCGAGAACATGCCTGAGAGCCGTCAGACCCGCGTGGGTGTAAAGACAAACCGCTCTGCTTCCCAGCCTCCGACGGCGCAGCAAATCTCCTCATTGGAAGTCCACAATCAATACCGTCTCTTACTGCTTGCAATTTTAGAGCAGCCTATAAATATGATCCGGAGAAACAAAGATATAATCCACCTGGGAGATATAACTATGTATGTCTGTGTGCCAAAATAGTGCTTCTTCGCTGTGAGAGATAGAAACTGAGGCAATGCTTAACACCAGGCTCACATCAGTGCATATTTTTGAACCTTTCTCAGATTTACTTTTAAACACTGAGTGCTATCTGAAAGTGAGACTGTTCAGCAGTAGCAGATGGAACTCTGTCCCAGGCGCTAAAGTCGCTGAGCTATCTTACAGGTTCAACTAAGTGCTGGACCTGCATTATTAACAGAAGTTGGATCTAGCTATCATAGTGATTTCATAAAAGAGAAACAGGGGCTGGGTGATATATCGAGTTTTGAAGATATATCGATATAGGATGAGACAATGGCCCTGATTCATGGAATTATTTGCGTGTAAAACGGGAATTTGCATGCCAATCTGCCCGCAAATCCCCATTCGTCAAATAGGGATGTAACAGTCAGAATGGCACGCAAATCCCCGTTTTACAGGCAAATATTTCCATGAATCAGGGCCAATATTGTTAACATTGAGATATATACATATATATACATTATTACATATGCTACAATGTTGTATTTACCCATACATATTTAGACAGCTGTGTGTATTCTTAAGAAGTAAGAGGAAACATGCATTTGTCCAAAAGTCACAGTTGGGGAAAAATCAGGGTGCTCGGGTGCTCCGGATCCCCTAGTCTGTAGTATGAGTGATCAGCAGCAGTCTAGTTAGGATAGGTGATGCCCCACACCTTTTATGAAAACAAGAAAGTTAATGTGCTTAACATAAATGATTGCACATGATCATATGTACCATAGTCTGGTTGGGTTATAGGTCAAAGTTTTGACTCAAAAGGGTCGAATGACAAAAGAGTCGAGTCAATTCGACTGAAAAAAAGGGTTGAATATTTATTTTTTTGGTGTAAAAACACATTTTTAACCTATATTAAAGCAAAAAAATATATACATTTAAAAAAAAAATCGATCCTTTTGTTTTCGGTCGAATTGACTCGACCATTTTGTCATTCGACCCTTTTGAGTGGAAACTTTGACCGGACACCGTCTGGTTGTTAGCAGTAACAAATACAAATTATTTTTATCTTAAATATTTATTCACACTGTCTCAAAATGTTATAACATCATGTAGCTGAGCAGTCATTTCTTTCAAATCCTGCTCTTCTGCCCTTAGAGAATAAAGTCAACACATGTCTTAACCCATCAGTCTTCATCAAGGCTATCTCACTATTCAGGGCAGTTGGTTGAATTTCAAATGATTGTCTAAGTATTCCATAAAATTAGATTATCCTTCATTGGGGGCGTAGTTGTCTTGTCCATTTCATTGTTTTAAATCTATAGATTAGGAAACTTAACCTGCTGCTCAATTATATATGCAAAATGATTGTCGTGTTCTATATTCTGTTTGTGTTCTGTCTTCCAATAATCCTGTGCTACCCTTGTTAGGGTGTGGCGTTCTCAGCGTGCAAGATATGTATTGCATATCGCCATGCAGCCCAAACATGTTGAGATATAACTTTTGGTCCATATCAAACCAGTGTCTGGAACCATCCTAAAGGAGGATTCTGAATTATGACACTAATTGGGACAGTGGCAAGGTCAGAGGGAGGTTGACAGGTGGATAGGAAGGCGTTAGAAGGATATGGTGGCCTTGGTCAGATTTACACAGAATTTCAAACAGTCAATATTATTTTTATAATGTGATGCTTACACCTGCAAAGAAATGCTGATGATTGTTTTCTTCAGGCATGGTATGGGTATGGTTGACGGGAGTCCTTCTGGAGTTACGTGTGTGCTGCGATTTCTTATAGCCTGATACGGGTATTGGCTGGGTACCGGTTCTGGGGCTGCTGGATGGGTCGTCTGAGTCCAGTTTCTCCCTCTGTTCCCGGGGAGATCTCTAGGGGAGGGATCTTGTTTCCTTCTTGGAAATCTTGGCCTTCCTTCACTTGCGAAAGCTGTAAGGCAGACTGTACCTTCAGCCTGGGTCCAAATGAGTCCTTCTTGTTACGCCTTTCAAAGTCTTCAGATAATCTGCTAAGTGAGGGGTTCAGCCCTCTTTGGGTGACACTCTGCTTTGTTTCAGGGCTGTCATAAATTGTATCATTTATTCTGGGCTGGCATGAGCTGGGTAATTCCTTTAGGGCTGGTATGGTTGGCAGCCTGGATTCTTTTTTAGTTGGCTATGGATTTGCTTGTTCTCTGTGGCTGGTAGGGATGGCCCATTTCTTTGGGACTGTTGTGAGCGGTGTCGTTTCTTCGGGGTTGACCTGGATGTTGTCATTTGCTCAGGGCTGGTATTGCTGAACTTATTACTTTGGGATCGGTATATTTTGGGCATATTTTTGCAGTTCTTATGGGTGTCACTCTTCTTTGCATGGCGCTGCTGTGGTGGCGTCATTTTTTTCCAGGTTAGTAGCGATGCCGTCATTTCTTCATGGCTGGTATGGGTGGTCAGTTTCTTTAATTTGGTCTCGCTATTGGAGGTCCAGCCCCTACCTTTCTCAATGAAGTGGTTTAGATGACTGTAGTCTTTTTTTTAGTCGGGCTAGGCCAAGAATTGGACAGCACCACGTGGACCGCTCACGCGTTCCCTGGCACACACTGAGGAGCGCGATATAATTGCGTGTCAGTATCTCTACTTTACAGAGTGCCTCTCTACCGGGACCCACACTCCAGGGAAGACCACTCTATTTTAGGGCTAATTATCTCTACTTTTGTTTAAAAATGTCTTGAATCGGACGTCTCCGAAGGGATCTTCTTCTTGAGCGAGCCCAGCGCCGGGGAGGGTTTATCGCTACTCCCCAGTGTGAGCTGGATTTATTCACCGGACGGTGTGGGGGTGTCCCGCACCTCCCCCCTCTTTAAAGCCTGCACAGCGTTGCAGGCTGGACGCCTGAGAGGGCCCCACTCACCTCCGCCTGATGTATGCAATGTACCTACTGCTCCTGTGGTGAGTCCCATCCATCATTATTTGCCACCACTCCCGCAGTCCAAAATACGACACACCTGGGAAATCACGAGTGTGCACGGGTTCCTTGTGGGAGCTGTGGGCTCAGCGAGGCTCTGCGGTATAATAGGCTTTAATAGGGTTGGCAGGAGAGCTGCAGCTCGCGAGTGGTAGCTTTTTATTGGAACTAGCACTATAATAGGCAGGCAGAAATTGACGCTGAACAATTAGGCGCCAGGCAAGGGGGCCGAGCTGGCCTACGAAATCCACTTCCGGGAGCGTGCTTCCTTCGGTCAGTAACAGGTCCGCATTGCAGCTTCGGAGCAAGCGCATCTGCAAACAGGAAGCACAGCATAATGGGGAAAAAGAGCAAGACGGAAAACCTGGGGAGCAGGTGAACGTACTTATACAGGCAAGACGTGTAGCACGCCTGTGGCACCCCCATGCGTGGGACTGGCAGAAGAACGGGAACGGCCAGGGAAGAAGGGAGTGAAACATACCTGCCCACATGCCAGATACCATTCTGAAGACGCTAGACCAGTCATGGCTTACACTTTGCATTCAGGGGCGTGCAGTCATGGGTTGACAATGGAGATTCCAAGACTACAGGTCCCGAAATGCAAAGTTAAATCCAGGACAGGACTAGAATATCCCGGATGGAATCAGGCATCTTAGCATGTATGGTGACCCTATACATTAAAAGCAAATAAGGACCATCAGGTCCAATAAGGGAGCGAGCGGCCCTCACCTGAAGCACGCTCCCTTCTGCGGCTGACCATGACACTGTCTTTTGCTGAATGCTGAACAGCGTCCCCAATGTGTTTCTGAGGTTTCCTTAGACTTTTGTTGGTGTCATGGTTTGGTGCACATCTGTTTCATAGGCAGTCACAAACATACATGGTAGCTGCGAACATATGGGTATTCCTTGTCAAGTTCCACTGAGTTCTGTCTTTGCTCAGAAGATGAATGATATGTATTTATTTATTTATTTTTACATTTATATAGCACACATACAGCCCAAGGGCATTGCGGCGCTGTGGCATCTTCCTTAGGAGCACACTTGCCTTTGCGCGATAGGCAATACTTCTACATTTTGTGGGGATTTATTGTCCTAAACCCAGCTCCACGATCTGGATCCAGGCAACAACATGGATGCACGTTCGCGTGCATGTTAACTCCCAAACCCTTGTTCATGGAAGAGCCTCACTGTTAATACATGTAAAGTCCAGGGGTTATCCAGGAAATGAGAGAAGCTTTTGCAAAACCTTTTTGAGACTGGCCCAATTCTGGAGCTCCTGTCAGTGAAGCATGGTGCCATATGTGTATTGGAACTGAAGGGAGTCACAGGTCTTTCGGTATGTTTTGGGACATGTTCTGAACTTTTTCCATTGTCTGATTAAGGATGCATGGCTGAAGGCAAATTCATGAAAGGCAAACACTGGTCTATGCCAAGTGGTCAGTGGGGCTGCCATCATACCCCCTAGTTGCCCAGGTCCTTCACTGATCATGTGTGCATGTATGCAAGCCCTTATCATAGCACAAACCTATGCAGAATGATGCCATGGAGTGCTGCACATTAGGGAGTGGAATATAGTGGGGGGAAGGTTTGTCTTGTCGGTCGATGGTCCTCGTTCGAAGGGGGAGTGTTCTTTGATGAGCAGAGATTGCGGATCTTTCCGCGATCACAGGAGGGTGCCAGCCAGCCAGCCCATGCCATCAGAAAGGTTGTTCGCATGTGTGGGCGCATCGCAGTAGAATGTTTGTTTTCCGGTCTTCTCCTTCTTGCACTTCTTAGATTCATTTTCAGAGATGTCTTGGTGCCAGTTGTTGCGTTGACTTCTTGAGAGGGTGATTTTTCGGCAAAGTGTGATGGCGTCTTGGACATTAGAGCTTTGTAGGTGATGCAGGCTGTCTTGGATTTGATCTGAGCTTGCAGGGGTACCTAGTGCAGTTCCCGGAGAGATGGGGAAATCCGGTCAAATGTCTTCAATCCTGCAATGAGGCGTGCTGCGGCAAGCTGAACAGCTTTCCACGGTTCAAGAGTTGTGGTTGGGATACTTGCCAGGAGGAGGTTTCCATCATCCAGGTGGGAGAGCCCTCTTGCCTTGGCATAGGTGATGGATCTGAAGCTGAGATATGGGTGAAAGGTTTAATTTGAGGCCGTAGTGAGAGCTAGAAATGTGGTATTTCTGTCTCCTTGGCAATCAGTGCTTTGATGGGGTGGTTGCAATCAATGGTGAAGCCGAGGGACTTTGTATTAGGGCAGGTTTAGGGGTAGAAGTCCTGGAGTTCCATTTATGTGAGCAGTTTTAAACCTGAGTGCGTTTAGTGGTGCTTCAGTGGAGGATTAACTATATTTTGTGTGGTAAAGTTTCAGTAGGCACTTGACCGCAGGCTTGGAGGGTGAAGAGGCAGTGTTTCAATTGATGAATATAACTGAGGCAGTTGACCCTCAAGCATAGCTGTGTGTCATAAGCATACTGGTGGATTTTGATGTTGAATGCGGCCAACGGGTGCCCCAGTGTATCCGTGAACAGGTTGAAGACGGCGGGGGGAGAGAATGGAACCTTTTGGGACACCGTGGGTCCCCGGGAATTGTGGGGGATCTGCAGGTGCTAATCCGGAGGAGCGGCCGTTGGGGTAGGAGTCAAACCGTCGAAGGACTTTTACAGCAAATCCCATGCAGGAGGACAACGAGGTTAATGTGATGACAATCTCGGTATTATGTACAAGCCAGCAAAACACATAAAATAAATGAGTAATGCACTAGAAATACTGTTCTTTCAGCCTGGGCATGTGGGACTCTTTCCTTCAATGGACAGCGGAGGCAACCAGTCACCAAAAACAGCAAAACACATACAATAAATGAGTAATGCACTAGAAATACTGTTCTTTCAGCCTGGGCATGTGGGACTCTTTCCTTCAATGGACAGCGGAGGCAACCAGTCGCCAAAAACAGCAAAACACATAAAATAAATGAGTAATGCACTAGAAATACTGTTCTTTCAGCCTGGGCATGTGGGACTCTTTCCTTCAATGGACAGCGGAGGCAACCATTCGCCAGAAACAGCAAAACACATAAAATAAATGAGTAATGCACTAGAAATACTGTTCTTTCAGCCTGGGCATGTGGGACTCTTTCCTTCAATGGACAGCGGAAGCAACCAGTCGCCAAAAACAGCAAAACACATAAAATAAATGAGTAATGCACTAGAAATACTGTTCTTTCAGCCTGGGCATGTGGGACTCTTTCCTTCAATGGACAGCGGAGGCAACCAGTCGCCAAAAACAGCAAAACACATAAAAAAATGAGTAATGCACTAGAAATACTGTTCTTTCAGCCTTGGCATGTGGGACTCTTTCCTTCAATGGACAGCGGAGGCAACCAGTCGCCAAAAACAGCAAAACACATTAAAAAAATGAGTAATGCACTAGAAATACTGTTCTTTCAGCCTGGGCATGTGGGACTCTTTCCTTCAATGGACAGCGGAGGCAACCAGTCGCCAAAAACAGCAAAACACATAAAAAAAATGAGTAATGCACTAGAAATACTGTTCTTTCAGCCTGGGCACGTGGGACTCTTTCCTTCAATGGACAGCAGAGACAACATGTCGCCAAAAACAGCAAAACACATAAAATAAATGAGTAATGCACTAGAAATACTGTTCTTTCAGCCTGGGCATGTGGGACTCTTTCCTTCAATGGACAGCAGAGGCAACCAGTCGCCAAAAACAGCAAAACACATAAAATAAATGAGTAATGCACTAGACATACTGTTCTTTCAGCCTGGGCATGTGGGACTCTTTCCTTCAATGGACAGCAGAGGCAACCAGTCGCCAAAAACAGCAAAACACATACAATAAATGAGTAATGCACTAGAAATACTGTTCTTTCAGCCAGGGCATGTGGGACTCTTTCCTTCAATGGACAGCAGAGGCAACATGTCGCCAAAAACAGCAAAACACATAAAATAAATGAGTAATGCACTAGAAATACTGTTCTTTTAGCCTGGCCATGTGGGACCCTTTCCTTCAATGGACAGCAGAGGCAACCAGTCGCCACTAAAACACTGAATGTTTAGAAAATCACAGAAAATACAAAATGAGGGAATAATGACACATCACTAAGGCAGATATATATATATATTCATGCACATGTGCTGTCTACCACAGCCCATGCCAGTAGGTTTTTACTCTGTAAGGCATTGTAACCGCACAAAGTAGGCAACATCTAAAAACCGAATATCTAAATGTAGATGCAGGTGTTCACAGTGTTTTGGTGCATCTGAGGTGGGATATTTATCAAGCATGTCTGTGATAGTAAGTCAAAGGTGCATTCCTTCTGACCATGCGATGCACACTGGGTATTGCTCATTTCATCTGTCAGAATAGTCACCATAACAGTACAATCTGTGCAAAGCATGAGACTTATACAGCGCTTCTGACCGTTTCATTATTTGCAGTTGGGCTGTCCTGATGAGCAAGCAGTTTGTGAAGTCATTGAAACAAATACACAACGTCCAGGAGACTGGTGCCAATCAGGGGCAGAAGGTTTTCTCAACATGGGAGGGGTTTATTTTGGTGGGAGCACAGTCTCGTTCCTGCCTAATCCCTTCATTGCTAAAGGGACTCCCCTCTTCACCCCTCTCTCCCACAGGACCTGAATATAAATGGTGCGGTTTTGTCTGTGGATGCATGCATGTAAATAACAGAGGAGCTCCTCTGTTTGACATGACCTGCCTTGCTTGTTGCTCGCTTCTCAGCCAGTATCTCTGGCGCAAGCATGGCTTGTGTGGCTCCGCAGTTACTAGGAAGGTTGGGGGTTCGAACCCGTCGTCGGATGGCAACCTTTTGAAAGTATAATGGTGTTTATTTTCTTTACGGCTGTTTGCAATTTAAAACATGAACGGGACTGGCACACCCCCTTTCCCCAAAACCAGGACAGGGGTTTGAAATAAAAAATAAAAAAAACTCTCGGGACAAGGGGACAGAGGACCCAATTCCAGGACAGTCCACTCAAAACCGTGATGTCGGGTCACCGTATTTCCACATGTATTGTATTGGATGGGTATGTCTGACTTGCATGGCCTCTGTGTGTAGCGTACTTCCCCACCACGTCTCTAATTATTTGGAAAAAGGGGTTTGGGGGGTCAGTAAATCTACACCCTTCCGCCTTATTCTGTAGAACTGTTTTTGAGAAGATTTCCTGGTAGACCTAATCATCCTGGGCCTCTTTTGTGTGGTATTTCCAAATGATCGCATATGAAAAGGGATGGGATTGTTGACAATGTGTAAAATGGGACCACTTTGAAAATGATTTCACCAGAAAACAAATGCTGCCTTGCCAGGTTGCGGCCCAGTTGGCAGATGCTTAAGAAATTACAGGTGAAATCTGCCGACTCAGGGCCGAAATTATTTGCAGTCTCAGGACTGTATTTAGTGTGGTAATCGCTGTCATTTCGTGCCCTCTTCCCGCTCAAGGTTGGCTTTCAAAGGAGGGAGGCCAAGGGCCAGCGTCGAGGCCCCGGCAGGAGCAGCGCCTCCGGCGTCGAGGCCTTTGTCGGAGCGCCTCCCGGCAAGGCTCGCCCGCCTCTATTACCTTTTGATTTCGCCTTTAAACTGTTTACAATCGGGTTTCCTGCTGAAGCAAGATGTTCTAGGTGAAAAATGAGCGCCATTTTGTGCCCTTTACATGGTTAGCGGGGATTGAGCTCTAAATTCAATCAGCGGATCAGCGGGGCGCCCTGAACATGAAATGACAACCCAACGGAAGCGAGCGCCACCTTATCTATGAATTTCATATGGCTGTTGGGCACACCCGCGCAAACATCCCTGGGAAGATTCAGTCCTTACAAATGTTCTCCAGTTTTATGGCTTAGTGGGTTTGGTGGCTGTTGTGAAATTTTGAAATCCACTGTTAATTTTGTAGGTCACTTTAGAGCAAGTTTAGCCTTTTCATCCATCCGAAGGCCACATCCATGCGACAGGGACAAAGTGAGTAAGAGAGCGTTAGGCTATTCTATTTACTCAAGAGATTAACAAAAAGGACTCAAATGAGCATTCTAATATGCGTTTCCGTTCAGGTCCTTACTGCCAAGCTTTGTATTGCTACATTTTTTGGAGTCGTGGAACTTCAGGGCTGAAGTTGAGGGACCACACGGGTGGACGGCGTCCTACCTTTGTGAAAGGGCTGAAGCCGCCCTCTTGCGTGTGTAAGATGGTCTTCTGTTAAAGATTCTTCGTTCTGAAAGGTTCACACCTTTTAAATTGATCTGGCAAATGTCATAATAAAATCTGTCCTCTTGGCAAATGTGTTGGTACACTTTCTCAGTCGTGAAAGACAATGTGAATGGAAGTTGCCTATTTCGTTTTGGGATTGGTTCAGTTACTCTGATGTCACTTCCCTACGCATGCGTCAGAGTGCCCACTCTTCTTTTTTAGGACATTAGCCCTGCACCCCATTCACTGTTTCAATAGCATTCATTCAGTCCTGAGAAGTCAGACCAGTGCAATCAACTGGGTAACAACTTTTTATAGTCATGTACGTTTAGTTCGAAGGGGGCACATGACATAGGAAGCAGATTTGCCTAGAGTAGCAAAACCCTACATGTCACGCCTTGTGACATGAGTAATCTATCCTTCCAGATGTTAAAGTCGCCCCTGTCACATGTGTTCTTCAAACGGGTCTGCATTTTCAAAGTGAAATGGTAGCCTATGATATGATATGATATGATATGATATGATATGATATGATATGATATGATATGATATGATATGATATGGCATTTGTAACGCGCCTGTACACAAGTGTTTCAAGGCGCGACGAGGCAGGGAGGGGGGAACAAGGGGAAGACAGACAACGATCCTACTAGGCCAGGTGTCCTTCAGATCGCGCAAGTGCAGGGGTAGGGGGGAATGGAGAAAGTGCAAGGGGAGGGGAGGGGGGAAGTGCAGTACAAGGTAAGTAGAATAAAAATAAATAAAGGGCCAACTGGTGGCAAGTGCAAGGTAAGTGCAGACAAGTGCTGGGAATGGGGGCTGTAGGGATACAGAGACAGTCCCGCAGTGCAGGGGTTGCCAGGGAGGCAGTGCAAGTGGAGAGTGGCTGGGCCCAGGACCGAGGTCGGCGAGAGTGGCCCAGTTGCAGATTCGGTGCAGATTCAGCGAAGAATTAGCAGGGGAGAGGGAGAGAGAAAGCAGAAGCAAAGAGGAAGGTTTTGAGGTGCTTCCGGAACTGGAGATGGTTCTCCTCAAGTTTCAGGGAGGCAGGAAGGCTGTTCCAGAGGGATATAAAAATAAAAAGCGTGCACCTTTTAATATTTGAGCATCCAAAATTAAACAAATATCTCTTTCATTCAGGGCATCCTTCCGGTACTCTAGCACTTGGGAGTGTCGCGTTAATTCTTAAAAATAGCAAGTACAACATGGATTGTTTCAAAATAGGAGGACAGTCTTTTGTTTTACAAGCTAAAAAAGATTTTATTAAAAAAAAAATGCAAGTATAGTGTGGGGTTCTTTCACAGAAAAGTTTCCATGAATATTTTTGATTTATTCCTAAAGTTCGGGAAGGGCAATTACATTCTACAAAAAATTGCTCGGAGTAACTCTGACTTACTCCTGACCTACTCTTAGGAAGCCGGGAGTAATTCAGAGTTACTACTAATGATGCTGACTTACTACTAGCGAATAGAATGGCTCTCTCTGGGTTTGCGTCAGCGGCCAGTCGAAGCAGCCGCTTTGTGAATACACCTCTATGTTTCCTGTACACATCCACTTGATACTTTCAAACCTGTACACTAGAAAGATAGAGGTCTCACATGTGCCAAAGTGGCCCTTGTTGCTGTTCTTTCCGCATAGTTCAAGGCTCTGTACGGGCGCGCCCAGCAGGAGATCTCTGTGGTTCCTGTTCAACTAGGCGGCCGAAAGAGACGTACTACTTTGCGCAAGTGAATATCCACTTCGGGAAAGTCGTATGCTTTATTTGTTTATTTATTTCAATTCTTGAATAACGTGCCACATCGCCCGTAGGCATCAAGGTGCACAAGAGACAGACAACGAACGAACAAATAACAGAGAATCCGAAACTAAGGGAGTTGGCAGGACATTGGAGAACAGGCTTAGGTAGCCTTAACAAATATGTATATTTATGATGATGTTTGATATTTTGTTTTAAAAGGAGCATCTTAAATAATACCCATTCCTTCCCTGGGCTTCAGGGAAGGTCACCTGGTGCTGTTACAGTGCTCCGTGGGCACCCCGTGGATTCTCCCTGAATTCGACGCCCCCTCCATCTACAGCCTCTCTCCAGGCTCCCATGTCAAGTGCAGTGTGAATTCAATCATGTCTCCCTGGAATTCGGAGCCGGGGCTTCAGCTCCAATAGCTGTCACTTTTTGACAGAAACAGGATTACCCCCTGGCCCTCCCCTTTTCAATTGGACGAGCTCTACTTGCGGCATTGCCGGCGCTGATGCCTTGTCAGTTGTCAGCCGCCCATAGCTAAATTGGCGGTTTCCCTAGAGGCCTGTGCTTCAGATAGGCAACTTGGGCCGGGCAGGAACGCTCAGGATGGTCCAACTCCAGGCCTCCAGGGCCAGAAAGCTTACAGGTTTTCAGGGTATCCCTCATTAATATTCATGAGAAAAAACGTGCATACACTTAGAATCATTGTATTTAAATTTATCTCATGAATATTAAAGAGGGGTATCCTGAAAATACGACATGGATCCGGCCCTTGAGGCCTGGAGTTGGACAACCCTGCTTGAAGTCCATGTGGACCGGGAGGCGAGCTCAGGGGCAACGTCATTGTCTTGGAATAAAAATATCACTAAGCAGCATTGGATCGGTACCAGGTCCCAAGGAAGCATGCTATAAAATCCTAATTGAATTTTTTAACTACAAATCATCCGACTTTTCTGGGTGGGAATGAGCCCTCAAACACACCGACCTACCCGGTTAAAGCCCGATGGACCGGTGGCTCGGTTCATGGACAAATGGCTGAAAAATGTACCTGGCGCGGCACACCGAGGGAGGCATTCTCCGGCAGCCCCATTATTCCTGCGGCATTGCAGACGTTTAGGTGCAAAGCACGTTCTGGCCTCACCTGGACAAAAGAACTTGAGTTTGTGTGTGAGCAAATTTATTTAAGTCAGCAGAAAGAAAATCAATACGCTGGAACAGGAATAAAACAGAATAAAGGAAAGATTAGCCAGTGTTAAAAATCAGATTTTTTCTTGGGGGGGGGGGGGGTGGTTGCAGGGAGAAAAGAAAGCCTCGCAGGCCTTGGCATTTACCAGAAAGAACATTCATGAGACTCTGATAAATAATTCAGAAGCCGCCATCTGTGAAAGTGGCGGGTTTGGATGCAGTCATTGCTCGCGTCAGGCGAGAGCCATGTTGGGTCAGGATGAACAGCTAGATGGCAGCTTTTCATGCGGAGGGATTTATGGTCGGCGGGGTGAGGGGGTGCAGGAAAGATGGACTGACAGAGGAGTGGACATACAGATCGGTTATCAGGCTCTCTTTGTTTTTTAAGGAACACTTTCAGTAACTAATAGACGACTTTTATTTTTTCCTGCATATTTTTCCGCGTGTCTGGATCCAGCCCATCGCGGAAATGGTATTTCAATGCTGGATTTGTAAAGAATAAAAGATGCGTAACATTTATTGTGCCCCTAAAATGCCTCACTTTCATAATACAAAGCTAATCTAAAAATCGGCAACTCAGGCGAAGATGAAAAGCGGGGAGATGCTGAAAAGAGTGGCCATTTTTTCTTGACTGTAGGATTCTCATGGGCCTTCTAACATGGCGGCCGCAAGGAGAGCTGCCACTAAAAAAGAACTCGATGTGATAATGAAGGGGCCCTAAAATAACCTGTAGAACGTGGGTGCACACGCCATGTCTTTAAGACGAACAAGGCCCAGTTGAGCTAACTGTAGACAAGGCAAAACAAACAAAAAATCACCCTACTGTGCTCTTCACAAATCTTGGCAATTTAGCTATCGAACTCTGTAGGCCGACAGAGCCAACATCTCAGCCATCAATGCATCACCAGAAGTCATGACCTGGCCAGGCTAGTGCAGCAGAAATGCAAAGAAAGCAAGAACCAGGAAACCAGCTTTCTCCATCTATGTCCCAAAACTGTGGTGCCTCCTAGCCATCAACATCAGACTCGCCCTCACCCTCACATCAGACTCGCCCTCACCCTCACATCAGACTCGGCCTCACCCTCACATCAGACTTGCCCTCACATCAGACTCACCCTCAGCTTCACAGCAGACTCACCCTCACATCAGACTCCCCTTCACCCTCACATCAGACTCGCCCTCACATCAGACTCGCCCTCCCCCTCACATCAAACTCGCCCTCACTCTCATGCAATTCACAAAAGAAATCCAGGCCCAGCTCTTCCACCCTTTTAACATCTAATATTTGACCCGTAATTCCTCTGCTGAGAATCATCCAAGGCAAAAAAGGTAAGTAAATGAAAATGCCACCGGTCTGTTCTTATTGATCAGTCTGAAAGGTGGTTCGTGGAACAGCCTTAGATCAATCGAAGCTGCTACAATCGGCCCAACAGAAGCTGACCAGTGGAGCGTTTTACTGGGCGATCAAGCCCAGCCTGAATGGCATTGTGTTCCCATGGCAGGTATATTGCCCCTGAGTAGAACCACTGATGAATAGTGCTTAATTTCTAAAAAAAAAAAGACGTGCCAGGGCCCAAATATGTTCTTGCACACCTGTGGCACTGTGGGTGGGCACCACCCATAGCTGCTCCCCACCATGTGGACATATTTGGGGTTACACTTGAGCTTGCACCTGCTCATTGTGGGTTACGGATGCACTGACTATCGCCACTTCTTAATTAAAGTGAGTCTGAGACAATAAGTGCCAGGGCTCAGAAATAAGTGCCAGGGCTGAGCCCTGGGAAACACCCCCACACATTAAGCACTGTCAATGAAACGTTCGGAGGTGTGGTCTTTCCCACCACACTTAAGGTCATCGCACTCAGCAATGTAATTGTGATGAGTTATTTATAACGCGCTTAATACCCAGAGGTTTATAAGCGCAGACCTGAGGATCGAACCTGTGTAGCCTGTGTTGCTCCGCCTCGCTTTACTTTCAAGACGAGCACGTTGCACGTATCCTCCCAAGACATACTTGAGCACACTTCCGGTTGAGCTGAATTTCCTCTCTGGCGTGGTTTTGCCAGCAATTGAATATCTCCGGCCAGGGGTGGACTCAGAACCAAAAGAGACCCTGGAAATAATGTTCAACGTGGCCCTGTGTTACACCTTTTCAGCAAGCACAACCCTTTTCCTATGGGAATATTTGGAAATACTACACAAAAGAGGCCCAGGGTGCAGAGGCCTGCCGGGAGATCTCCAGAGTCCCCTCTAGCTCAGTCCACCTCCGCCTCTGACAAAAAAGGCTGCCTGTGGCAGTCCTGTTGGATTGCTTTCCTTTACAATGCGGCACCCCACTGTACACTCCTTACCTCTATTAAGCATCCCCGCCCCATATACGCTCCTAGCCCTGCTAAGGCAAATAAGAAAATAGAATCGCAGCGGCAGCATTTTTTAGTGGCATCAACCGATTGGCCGCAAATGACCTAATATACTCAGGTCACCGAGCCTCACTTTTTTTCTGGTCTTCCAATGAGTCTTTCTTCTACTGTTTGGCAGGTTGAACCCCGAACATGATATGGTATGATTGGTTATCTATAACGTGCTTAATACCCAGAGGTGTGTAAGCGCGTTCCCGGGGATCGAACCTGTGTTGCTCCGTGTGGACTTGCTACCGTGTTGCCCCTGAGCTATCCTCCCGAGACCTGTGTATGCCCTAAGAACTTTGAATAGCATGAAGGAATGTTGGGGAGCTTCTCAGTTGTGGCACACATATAAAATACAAATCTAATAATAAAGGAATTGATTGGTAATACCCCAGAAGGACCCCAACCCTGCCACCCCCGGCTGATATTTGCTCCGCGCAGCGCTGCTCCCATCTCGGCTCACTCCCTTATGAAGAGTGAAAGGTTGACAAACCATCTCACTCTGTGCCGCATTATTTGTCCGCGGCTTCGCCGGCCACCCGCTGCCTTTGCACAATCATTGCAAGGGATGATGAGATTTTCCTGGACTCAGGAGAAGGTCAAACGGATCCGCCAGCCCCACATTTGAGGCCTGATTCTGAAAGGAAAACAAGATGAGGCCGGTGCCCCAAGGGATACTGAACTTTACTAAAGCGCAGCGCGCGGGGCGGGGCGCCACGCGGGCCCTGGGCTTGCGCATGAATCCCTGCATATTGCAGCACACCATTCCATTGCACTGGAGCGAATTCCAGTGTGCATTTTCCTATTCCAATATGCAAACTTTGCACTTAACCCAGTTTCAATTTTGCAAACAACCTGCGGCACCAACTAACTTTGGCCTACCTCAACATCGAAACAAATGCTCATATATAATGCAAATAAATAAATAACATAAACCTGCTCCAAAGCTACGCCTCATGTAGCAATGTTGTAACCTGTAACCAAGTCACTTTCTTGTAACCGCGCTTCGATGCCCTTGGGCTGCCAGTGCGCATTATGAAAGCAAATAAATAAATAAATATTGAATGAATGCAGCGGATGCAGGAACAAAGCCGGGCCAATGGCAAAGGAAAACCCTATATTTAGCAAAACCCTCCCTCTAGCTAACATTTTTTTTTTTAATTAGAACCAGTTACCTGAACATAGTGAACAAAAAGGTACCTCTCAGGAGGCCAACTCGTCGCAGACAATTTCCTGCACTTTTTCATGCCTTTTATATGGAGTGTGCAAGTTTAGGGGACATTTATTTTTCGTTTTGGGAGATGGGGAAGGTGTTTGGGGCATTGAGAGGGGTATGTGGGATAGTCCCTCATAACAATTTTCCCAAAAATGCGGCAAAACAGCAGCGACGAGTTGGACTCTGGTGAGGTCTACCAGATCCGGATAAAACAAAAGCAGCACTATGGGAACTTGCATCGGAGCACTGCGCCCTTGGGCAAACATTGGCTGGGTGCAAGAAGCATACTCTTTTAATGCTTTGTTGCACCAAGGCAAAGGACTTGGACATAGGCAATTGTTGTCCTTGTGCAAAAATGCATTTACTTTTTTTTTGCACTGGGACTTATTTTGCACACTTGCATTTTTGCATTTGGAATTTCCAAATGCAGTATTTTCGGGCATGCAGTGATCACATAGGTCAATTTCTGGAAAGCTGTTCAGCCAGCCTCATTTAGGGAGGAAGGGAAGGAAGGAAGGAAGGAAGGAAGGGAAGGAGGGAGGGAGGGAGGAAGGAAGGGAGGAAGGAAGGGAGGAGTTCGGCCTCACAATAGATATTGCACATGATGGAGGTGCAGCGCACCTCGCTGTCTTAGAGGAGTCTCATCCCTTGACAGCGCCCCCTAGTGCAGCCCCAGCTCTGACCTCCCAGCTCCCTCCGAAGGTTACTGCCTTTGACGGAGCATCCAGCCAGCAATTCCCCACTTGACCCTTCGAAACTTGCCTGTCGCCTCCTGACACATGATGTCCCTCCCTTTCAGCCCCTCTCACACATTAGAGCAGGAACTAATTTTGTCTGAACTATTATTAGAGCGCGAGATCAGGGCCACACAGAGGTCGTGAAACATTTTCTCCGCTCCGGTCGGGCCTCGCGCCCCTGTCAGGTGCCAGAATGTTCCGCGCGCTTATTGTGCAGGTCGCCCGAGTTGCAAATTGCACATTATGCAGCTTACACACCTGGCTTAGCCGTTCACGCCAACCCCACGCCCTGCTGTATAGCCTCCCTCAGAGGGGCTCCAGTTGGTCAGAAGCGCTAATGAATGTTGTATGATTATGAAGAATGATGCGTGTGTGGAGCGAGGGGTCGGGCAGAGCAAGGTAACCGGGACGGATACCTAGCTGGCCGGCAGTGAGCCCACCACCTGCCCACAGCTCCATTGCCACCTGACTAGCTAGGAGTTGCTGTCAGTAGAAAGCTGGACCCAGAAGGGTTTCAGATGCGACGGTCAGGTCACCCTGGCCAAAGCCTCCCCCGCTTGTGTAGAAATCTCGTCCGGCCCTTCTCGGGAGGCAGGGATGGTTAAATTAAAAGTGGCGTCCTCAATACGAAATACTGCAGCTTCCCGAAGGGTCTTACCGCCACTAAAGACAGAGCTTTAGTGGCGCTAGCCCACTTAAAGCCAACTAAAGACAGGGCTTTAAGTGGGCTAGCACCAGCCGGGGCTGGGTGCCGGCAGTCTCCAGAAAGAGCTCCTGAGCCGGGGCCCTGCCGGGGCCCACCCCCGACTAGCCCCAGCCAGCCGACACCTCAGTCAGCCCGGGTAAGAGGCGGTTACACGAGCTGCCTGCAGGTGTCAGCACTTCTGTTTAGAAAAAAGAAAATGCCTTTTCTTTTTTCTAAACCAAAGTACTGACACCTGCAAGCAGCAGGTGTAACCGTGCAGTAAGGGCTGCCTCATGTCTATGTACTAGAAGCAGGAGGAGGGCTGGACTGCTCAGATCTCCTGTTATTTTGAGTAACTAGTCATCACCCAACACGAATTCTGGGTGAGGACTGGTTACTCCGAACAAAAGGAGACCCCCTCGATTTCCAATCCCACTTAAAGCACAGATAACCTTTAAACCCAGAGGCATTACTGGGGGGGGGTCTGAGGGGCAATAGTCCCAGATCTTTTGTTTGCAGTCCCAGATAGAAGCCAAAAGCCTAGCTTGCCCCGAGGCCCAACAGTCCCGACATTATCATAGCCCCAGATCTTTTCCAGACCTAGTGACCCCCCTGTCTAAACCCAAGCTCCAAAAATGAAAACTCCGACTCGGCTCTGACACTAGAAGCCCTGTTTGGTTCAAAGGTCAGAGCTTCACGTCATTTCCTGTTTCTCTTCCCATGGCTGATCTGTTCTTCATGTTATTTAGAAGACTTGATATTGCTCAAACCTTGCCCCGGGTGGGGGGGCTCACAGTGATGCACAGCACACCTCAAGCCGCCAACATGCCCACCCCGCATCCTCTGGTGGACCAGGGACCCACAGCTTGGCTGATGGCAGAGGAAAGCTGTCACACAACCATAGCTGACTCTGAAGCCTTGGCATTGACGTCATAACGATGTTCCGGAGTCCAAGCCTCAAATGTATTCAAGTAAATTACCCACGTACGTATGTGAGTAACAAAGTCACATGTTGCTTTTCACCTACCAAAGAATCCTCAACTGGGTCAGGGTCATGTTCCGCAGGTCATCTGTACATGGTACCACGATTGGTAGGTCAGACTTCCATCACTCTCTCGCCTCTCTTTCAGCTCCACTGCTAACCTGTGGGTGGGCTTCTGGACCATTTTGCCGACTTTCCAACCTTGTGCCCATCCTCGACCCGGCATCGACAATGCTGCCATCCTGCCTGCACTCCCTGTGCCCTTCCACATGACGGTGGTGTCCTGCCATAGTCCATTCCCTCACGGTCGAGGCGGCTATCGTGTTTGTCAATTCTGGAGCGCATTCTCGCCAACATGCATGGTGGTTGTCCATGACTATGTGTATTTCCATAACCATGCTTTGCGGAGTACAATCCCTCCATCTTGCTTCCTTCTGCCTTGACCTCCAACACCGGCCAATGCTTCCTGGATGCACTACTGGCTAGGATAACATGACTGCAATCACCTGGTGCTGTGTATCGAACAGATTCCCACATGTGCAGCCCTGTTTCAGTAGCGTAGGCCACTTCTTTCTTCATGGACACCAGCCACGGAACGGCCATTTTAGAGAATTCCGGGCTGGGGGATTGACGTTGCGTTCCTTCTATTGTTGGTGGCAACATTCCACTGTCTAGGAAATGACTTAACAGGTAGGCTGTGCTGACACATGTATGGATGTACTCACTCACTCACTCACTCACTCACTCATTCTCTCACTCACTCATTTTATCACTCACTCGCACAGATTTTCTCCTACACAACATGCACGCTCTGTCCTATACTCAATGTTCCTCCATAGTCTATTAGAGAAATGATCAGATAGGCCTGCTCCTTGCACTCCAACCCCTGGTACTGTTTTAGCACATTCTACTATCCTAGCCTGCCACTCATACCTCCTTTGACACCCCCTGCCGTCACAGCTGCTCCTGTGCCGCACCGCCTGCATGCAGTACAATGCAAGAACAGTCTAGTCTAACTCGACGACTGCCCAGAAACAGTTGCTCGGTGGCCGAAGCAGTGAAGTCTTTTCTCGCTTTCCATTACATGTATGCGGTGCTGTGAGGACCGGGGGGATCGCAAACAGGCGGTGGGTCCCTCATCTGGCCTCCTAGCACCTGGGCGAGTGGTAATAGCGCTATTGCCTTTGGAAGTGCGTATGCATGCTTGTTATATGCCCTCTGACCTCGGCCCTCCTTATGGGTAAGTTCGGCTTGCGTGCACATAAAAGACTGTATTGCTCACTGACATTTGAATCCATATGGGTTACGACGTGGATCTTTCAAAATACAGACCAACTTAGTTTCCAATAGAGAGAAGGTCCAGCTATGGCCAATATAGGGGAATCCTGAACAGGGTTTCTCTGGAACACAGAGGGACAATTCTTTGCAGGCAAGATTAGTATTTCGCTCCAGGTAGGTCACCTTACAATTGGACAAATACCCTCCTGTTAGCACACATTTGGGCAGCAAAACGATCATTAGATAAAAAAATTGACTTTTCTAAGCTTGGCCCCTGGGACCTTGAGTGTCTGAAGTGTCACTCTGCAGAGCACAATCTGGAGCTCTAGAGTGGCCCTGGAAATGTGTGGGTCCCAGGGTGGCTACCCGATGAGCTAGACTGATGATCCTCTGGTCTCAAGGGCATTCTAGGGAGAATCGAGATGCGCTGATGTCTGTTATGTTGTGTTATGTTATGGCTATTTATATAGCGCACAGTCACCCGGAGGAATCTTGGCGCCGGAGAAGAGAAACCACTGGGCCAAGAAGGCACTCTGCATGTGCTATTCCAGATGCCATGAGACCATACCACATGCTGAGCTCTCAACCCATAGGATTTTCAGACATGGAGAAACCATGCATAGAATGGGGCTATAGAAGAGTTCCCCTAACAAGAGACGGCAGTAACCAGTATGGAAACCCGGTGGCGCGCTGTTCTTAGGAGGCAATAGTGTCTACTTGCACCCACCATTTGCTGGAGAGTCTCCAGCTTGGAGCCCAGCTCACACTACATGGACCTTTTCACTTTTTCAGTAACTGGATTTTACTGTCTAGGTCCTGATGAACCACCTGACTTTGTGCATGCTGTTGGGATGCATTTTGTCCTTGAATCCGCCAGTAAAGGTCCTGCGGGGAGGCTTAGTGAAAGTGGGGGTTGATCATAAGCTCCGCGTTGCGGTGTATGTGACGCGACTGGAGCTGAAATAAACATGTACTTGTGAATTCTCTGAAGTTGTCCACATCAGGAGATGCAGGTGCACCGGGCACTGGGATATGACAGTAAGAACATGTGTTTCCAGCGGCGGGTACCAGTGCAGAGGAATCTGAGCTTGGACAGTCCATATGATGCATACACATACTCCCAAGGTCCCTGGGAACAGTGCTGGGCAGCATTGACACAAAACCCATCCTTTGGGATGTGAAAGGTTTCCACTGGTCGAAAGGAAACACCGACAGAGGCTGGGAACCACACGTCCTGGTGTGAAGCATGTACTGCTCGATGCATGCAAAAGGTGAAATTGAATATTTTTGGTCAATATTCTTCATTGCTGGTAGCAAAAAACATTAATGAAACACTGGGAAACATTTTAAACCTTGGAAAAACATAGGGAAATATTCTGAACTCTAGCATCACACTTGTTGGCGTGGGTTTGTCATACACACAGTTCAGTGGTACTTGCTTCGGGCTACAACATATCAATTCCTCCTTTCTCAGAACATATCACCTTAACCTTCTGCTGATTTGGCTCCACTCCCTACTCAGTCCTACTGAGGTATGTATCAGTGTCTGGGTATGGTTAATCCCTCATCCCCATCACCAGTCAGTTACCCCTGTGTGCCTCCAATTTCATGTCACTACCTCTGTCCCCTGGTTTGTCCACCATATGACGTCCCCACTTTTCCCTAATTCTTTCTCTCCTGATCTCTCCCTCTTCTTGCCACTCCATCATTCCCCCGGAACGCTCTCTTCATGGTACTTTGTTGCTCGTGTTCTCCCCTGTTCTCCCTTAGTCTTCGGGGTCTGTTGCTTCTGCATACCTCTATGCTCAATGTTTCCCCCATCCTCCCTCAGTCTCTTGACCTCTCACCCTGTCACTTACCCCTCTGCTTTTTATGTTATGTTATGTTAATACATTTATAGAGTGCCAAAGCCCACGGGCATCCATGTGCCAAGACAGAAACAGAAAAGGTGTCAGTAGTGTTATCATTGTTTCACAAACGGGACAGCTCCACTCCTCCTCTATCCTTCCACAGACTCTCTGACCTCTCCCTGCTTCTTACCTCGCGGCACCTACTCTCCTCTGTACTCCATTTGCCTCCCTGATTTCTTTCTTCTGCTTAGCTATCCGTTCCTGCTCTAAACTTCATTAGTCTCCCTGACTGATTGCTTCCTCTTACCTCTGTGCTCCTGCTCTCCACTAAATGCCCCAGTCTCTCTGATATATTGCTTTATCTTACCTCTGCTGTACTCCCTCAGACTCCCCGATCTCTCTCTTCCTCTGACCGCTCCGTTCCTGCGCTTATCACTGTTCTCCCTTATTCTCCCTCATCTATTGCTCCATCTTATACCTGCTGTATTCCCTCATTCTGCCTGATCTATTGCTTCTTCTTACCTCTGCTGTATTCCCTCATTCTCCCTGATCTATTGCTTCCTCTGACCTCTGCTGTACTTCCTCATTCTCCCGGGTCCATTGCTTCCTCATACCTCTGCTGTACTCCCTCATTCTCCCTGATCCACTACTTCCTCTTATCTCTGCTGTGCTCTCTCATTGTTCCTGATCTATTGTTTCATCTTACTACTGCTTTGCTCCTTCATTCTCCCTGAACTATTGTACCATCTTACCTCTGCTGCACTTCCTCATTCTCCCTAATCTGTTGCTTCCTCTTACCCCTGCTGTAATCACTCCTTCTCCCTGATATATTGCTTCATCATACCTGATGTACTCCCTTATTCTCCTATATCTATTGGTTCATCTTATCTCTGCTATACTCTCTCATTCTTCCTGATCTATTCCTTCTTCTTATCTCTGCAATACTCTCTCATTCTTCCTGATCTATTATTTCATCTTACCTCTGCTGTACTCTGCATTCTCCCTGATCTATTGCATCATCTTACCTCTGCTGTCCTCCCTCATTCTCCCAGATCTATTGCTTTGTTTTACCTGTGCTGTACTCCCTCATTCTCCCTGATCTATTGTTTTCTTACCTATGCTGTACTCCCTCATTCTCCCAGATCTATTATTTCCTTTTACCTCTGATGTACTCCCTCATTCTCACTGATCTATTGCTTCCTATTACCTCTGATGTTCTCCTCATTCTCACTGATCTATTGCTTCTTCTTACCTCTGCTGTACTCCCTCATTCTCCCAGATCTATTGCTTCCTCCTACCTATGTTGTACTCCCTCATCCTCCCTGATCTATTGCTTCTTCTTACCTTTGCTGTACTCCCTCATTCTCCCAGATCTATTGCTTCCTCATACCTATGCTGTACTCCCTCATTCTCCCAGATCTATTGCTTCCTCTTACCTATGCTGTACTCCCTAATTCCCCCTGATCTATTGCTTCTTCTTATCTCTGCTGTACTCCCTCATTCTCCCAGATCTATTGCTTCCTATTACCTATGCTGTACTCACTCATTCTCCCAGATCTATTGCTTCCTCTTACCTATGCTGTACTCCCTCATTCTCCCAGATCTATTGCTTCTTCTTACCTCTGCTGTACTCCCTCATTCTCCCAGATCTATTGTTTTCTTATCTCTGCTGTACTCCCTCTTTCTCCCAGATCTATTACCTCCTTTTACCTCTGATGTAGTCCTTCATTCTCACTGATCTATTGCTTCCTGTTACCTCTGATGTTCTCCTCATTCTCCCTGATCTATTGCTTTCTCCTACCTCTGCTGTACTCCCTCATTCTCACTGATCTATTGCTTCCTCTTACCCCTGCGTACTCCCTCATTCTCCCAGATCTATTATTTCCTTTTACCTCCGATGTACTCCCTCATTCTCACAGATCTATTGCTTCCTCTTACCTCTGATGTACTCCCTCATTCTCCCTGATCCATTGCTCCCTCTTCCTCTTACCTCCCTGATCCTTCTTTTTTCATTGAGCTGGCAGCCATCTTGGATACTTTACATTTGCCGTTCCATACTAAGAAAGGGTAACAACTTGTATTGCCAACTTTTCACTTTTGTAGTGGCTGATGTAAGAAAAGCAATAAAAAATGTTAAAAAAATAGATTAGTTTAATAAGAAGAAACCTCCTATTACCATATTCTCTAATAAAAATCAGATCCAGAATAGGCCCTTTGCGATCTAAATCGTGCTGTGCATCAGCTTGGTGAATCCCTGTAAAGGACACAGCGGAGAAAGGGATGCATGGCTGATCAGTTAAGAATCCATAGGTTCTGTAGGCATGGTGCAATACTGATGTGTAACATGTAAGGGTCATTCACGTGCCCCATGAGCAAGAACACGCTGTGTCATGCATAAGCGGGTCCTCCCCTTGGATTCATTATTTGGCCGCCATAATACGTCTCCCAGGGTATCGGGTTGTGTGCCATTATAGGCCTGGGTGGGATTTCTTGGGCAGCATGTACTCTCCCCACATTGGGGTCGGTTGGCAATCCCCACCCTCATGCATTGCATGCGCCACCCCCATGCATTGTCCCTATGTGATGAGAACCTCCCCAGGATCCTTCGCAAGGATCGCTGCATTTATCGATCCGTGTTATGCCTCCACGGCATATCGATCCGGAAGGGAAATACTCCCCATACTCCAGGAAGAGCTGCACACCAGATACCCTACTGGGCGTTCACTCATCGAGTTCCCTCAAGGAGCAGAAAGCGGGCCTGAGTGGACCAACTTGAGACACTTCTTTGAATTCTTTTAGTCCACCTATAGTTTGACTGGACACGCTTCCGACATCTTGTGGCACAATTTCACACATGAGTTATTCTAGAGCTATTCTGAAAACAAATGTTTGAATCATAACCTGGCAGACAGCGCAAACTGTATTGTCTTAAGCTATTTATTCGGTTTGATGTCTTAAATCTGCCCGTTGGAGGCCCCTCCAAAAAAGACTGCCTTTCTAAAGAAACCTTGGAGGACTGCCAATGGGCGAGATTTTGCCATCATCAGCGCCCCCCATCCCAAAACCTTCCATGGCATTTCTCCACCCCCGCCCAGCTCCATGCTTCGTCTAATCTTCCATATCAGAAGGATTGAGATTCATTGGGGCGGGGGAGGATTCAACCCCCAAAACTCTCTACACCACTTCCATCTCCTGCCACCCTGCTGAATCCTATCAATCTGGCCTCAACAACCCCTCCTGATCCGCCCCTTCAGCCACTCGCCCCGTACACAAACACTTGCTCCCCGACAACTTCCTGCTTCCGGCTGCTGCAGGCAAACACCACCTTAGGCAGTATGTGGTCTTTTTTAGGTGGATTTTCTTGGATGGGCCCTTTCAGAGGTGGCCAGGAAAGTCAATCTTTAGACCGTATGCCATCCATTCAGAAGTGCCAATGCTCCTCTCATGCAGTAATATCAGCATGTATCCCTTTCCATAAAGTGTGAAGTGGGGGAACAACTGATAGACAGAAAGCAAGATGATGGACATTATAACAGACACAAAGGGCCTCCGTACAGTTTTGCCAGTATTACGCCGGAATTACTGGCGAGATCCCAGCAAAACTGCCTTACCGTTTCCACTGCCCGATATCCCGGTATTACCAGGATATTATGAGCGGCGGAGATGACGGTATGTTCTCATTCAATTGAATTGCTGGAATTACCGATGCCGGTGATTCTGGTAGTACTCCTAAGGGACCACCTCCATGCACCACCACACCAAATACAACCAATCCAACCACAGCAATGCTCTTAGAAAGGCTGTTCCTTTCTTGGGAAGTAGTAGGCTGTCTTCCTCTACCTCATCTTCCTCAACCAATACTGTAACTACAAAACCTACTTCTGTTGGACCCAAAATCCCACCAGCTACCTTGCAAGCGATAAGAGGCTTTTGATCCATATCTTTCCAAAACTCTTTAAATACTGCAGCACACCACTCGGCAGCGGGAGCAATTTCAAAGTGCTTTTGAAACTCGAATCAAGGAGCATGAGAAACACTGCCCCCTACCTTAAAATTAACATATGCGCAACATCTTCCCCTGTCCACCTGCCCCTCCATATGTGTGGTTGGTGCCCCTTCCCTCATTTCTCTCCCCAGCTTACTTTCTGGCCTCTGCTGCAAAAAATAAATAATACAATAAATACAAAAGCATTCACAGTTAAAAAATAGAACGAAAAAAACAAGCTTATAGACTCCATATACTTTACATTTTTCAGTAAAGCAGTTGGAGTCAATAAGATTCTCCAACATTCCCATTAGCTTTTCCAACTATGCTAATGGATATAGTGGACAATTGTATACTAGAGAAAAAGAAAAAAGCGCAGAAACAAATTTATATCTGAAATTCTTCTCTCTACTATACAATAAAGAACGTAAACCGTTTATAGCTATCTACAGTCTCTGCATTCTCCTGTCTAGCCCATGCCGTATTAGAGAACCCGGATTGCACATGCACACCGTCACACAAGAAAGCCCTTCTACTCTTTTTACTGTTACGTTTGTAACACTCCCTCAATGCCTGCATTAAACCATTCACACATATATGCACCAGTCACTTAAAAAAACTCTACATGTAGCCCATCAAAATATTACACTTCCACCCACCGACTGCCACTTAACAATGTTCTACACATCTTTTGCATCTGCATGTCCTATACCTATACCAACACATTGTACATAGTGCTCCTATAAATGCACATATGCATTGTGCAGTGATAGAAGTGCATAAATAAAAGGGGCAGTGTGGATGGACAAGTGTTCATGGGAGCCCAGGAGGGAAGTGCCAAAGGATCCCAAGGTGGAAGGCCACTAGCTGACTGTTGGGGCAGAGGAGTCCCAAGGGTGGGGTACATCTTAACCATAACATCCCTTTAACAGAGTATTTTCTGCGAATTGAATAGCTTTTTATAAGTGAAAATGTTTCATAATGTTACATCACTGTGTATCAGTTATAAATAATCCCTCTTTTAACATACATGAAAGAACTATAAACCTCCTTTAACAAACATATTTTTTGCAACGCATACTTATGCAGGTCGTTTTCAGCAGAGCATACAAATCAGAGTAGACATTTGTTGTTGCGGAAGGCCTGGCCCTCTGCCCACGGCAGAAAAGTGATATCACTATATTTTGTACTTACTTTTCCACAATTTCAAAAAAGTAAAACAGAGGACAGATTTCCAAAAGCATCCTTTCATGTCCTTGCTGATGCTCCTCGCACAACTTTGCTGCAATCCTGTCCTGCACTCTGGGCTGCAGCCACAAGCAGGTTTTTTTTTTCACATTTAAACCTACAGCTTTGGCCATGCTCCAACTTTGCTGCAATCCTGTCCTGCACTCTGGGCTGCAGCCACAAGCAGGTTTTTATTCACATTTAAACCAACAGCTTCGGCCCTGCTGCATGCTCGCAAAATTTCTGAAGTCCCGTCCAGTACTCTGGGCTGTAGTCGCAAGGTGATTTTTCCCCATTTACACCTACAGCTTTGGCCATGCCGCATGCCCCAATAAGTAAGTCAATATAGGCTTTTGTCCTTGTCGAGGGCCAAGCCAATTGTCCATGCCTCAAACTTATATCACAATGTTTTATGCCACTGCCCACGGCAGAAAAGTGATATCACTATTTATTGTACTTGCGTTTCTACACTTTCAAAAGAATAAAACACAGGACATATTTGCAAAAGCATCCGAATGTAGCAAGACCTATCCTTGGCCTCAAGCCCAGGGACCACATCTCTCTTGCCCTAAAAAAGTCTTCACTGGCTCCTGGTTGCCTTACGGATTAAATAAAAATCCCTCTCTATCATCCACAAGGCTTTCTGGGGCTAAGACCACACGATCTGCAACTCTCTCTTACTAAATATTCTCTCTCTCTACCTCTGCGTTCCTCTGGCACCAACTCTTTTTGTGTAAAGCGTTTTGCTAAACGGATGGCAGGAGGTGGATCACTTTTCTCAGCTGGATTCCTTCTGTGGAACAACCTCCACCTCCCCCTGCATCTTGAGCAGGACTTTCTTAATTCCGGAAGCTCATCTAGGCTTTTCTCTTTACCACCTCCTTCCCCCCTTCTCTTCTCTGCAAATCTCACAGTTGCTTTACTTGCTGTGCAGGGCCCTCCTGCATCATCAGGGCCCTGGCCTCCCACACTGCATCGCCGTACTGCAGTTGCAATCAGAACCTTTTTCCCATTTCAACCTAGAGCTCCAACCAGGCCGCATGCCCCAATAAGTAACTCAGAGTAGGCATTCTTCCTTGCCGAGGGCCAGGCCCATTGTCCATGCACCAAACCTATGTCACCATTGTTTGTGCTTACTTTTGGACACTTCGGAAAAATAAAGCACAAAAAGATTTACAAAACCATGCTTTCAGGTCCTTGCTGATGCTGCTCGTGCAGGTTTGTTGTCATTCATTACTGCACTTCAGGCTGTAGCTGCAAGCAAAATATGTCTTCCCATTCAAACCTAGAGTTCAGCCATGCTGCATAACCCAACAATCTATCAAGTAATTGCAGGGCGGTAGAATGTGTAGATCACTGTGCTTCATCTAGTCCTTTAAAGAGATTACCCTGCTGCTGGTGATGGTATTCTTTTGAGAAGGTGCCCTTCCTTCAAGTGTTAGGTTTTGAATACAAGAGTGAGCCCTGTTCACCTCAGGACTGGGTTATTCAATAAGTAACTGTTGTCGTAATCAAGCCACCTTCAAAACCTTTCTTCATGCTATATTTATTGTTAGAACTCAGCCGACATGTGATTCGACTCTCTAGAGTCTATCTGCAAGTTTATGGAAATTAGTCCAGCCTCCAATCCCAATATCTTGTCCCAATGTGGTTGCAAATAAAGATGGGTAATGATTTAAAGGGTTGGCCTAGTTACCATGTGGGCACCAGGTTTGGCATGCTTGGTAATTATCTGCTGATTGGCATTGTCTCAGAGTCCATGCAGCGATTGTCACAGCAATCTGTTGATGCAATCCTGTGCAGCATTTCGGGCTGTAGCCATGGACAGAATTTATTTTCCCATTCAAACCTATCCTGATTTATAAAAAAACATCACCACATAGCCAGTCCGTGGTGGCCATGCCCACTTCAACCCCATTGCCTGTCTCTTGTAGTTATGGCAAGTAGCCACATTATCAGGCCTTTGGACATGACTCGGATAATCTGGCCACTGCCCGTGGCCACAGGCCATGACTCAAACAAGCTAGCCATTGCAAATGACCACCAGCTATACCTCAGTCATCAATGGTGTATCACAATTTGTTGTACCTATATTGTGACACTTTTCGAAATAAAAAAGATGGACACATTTGCAAAACCATGCTTTCAAGTCCCTGCCAATGCTCCTTGCACACGTTTCCTGCAAATCCATCCATGTTTTATTTTTTGGAAAGGTGTCAAAATGTACATACATAAAATAGTCATATAACGTAGCTCCCAGTTGACAAAATCTATTCAGACTTTGCAGAAAAGCTTAAGGTTGTGTCTATTATCATTCTAACATGTTTTGTGAACATTCGTCAAACAGCAACAAAGTTATAACCCATCTAAAAATGTTAAACCCCAACCTCTAATTTTGCCCCCTCTTCACAAAATCTCCCCATTCTTCGCAAATAAAACATTCAAATCTGGGTCTTAAATCGTTTTACAAACATTTGTGTAGATTTGTGAAATGGCACCACATTTATAAGCCTTTGAAATATCTTGGGACCCCCCCCTCTAATTTTGTTCCCTCTTGGCAAAACAACACCAAACTTTGTAGAACCATTCAATGTAACATTGATAATAAAATCACAACATTTCATAGAGTTTCATTGAGTGGGGCCAAACTTATACTCCATCCAAAAACTGCTTTTCACCAACCCTGTAATTCAAAAATAGGTATGGAAGTCCCCGAACATTTGAGATGTTTATGCACATTACAGGGATGTCCCGAACTGTTAGCGGAAATCAGAGATGAAAAACCGCACGGTTTTTGGGCTTCTTATGGCCCTATCGCATCCCATCCTCATCACCCTTCACCTACCCAGATATGGTTTCATTAGTTTGGCAAGTGCAATGTTGTGTTTTTAAACATGTTTTTACTGTGATGTTCACAGACAACAGTGGCTGTCCGGGAATCCAACATGGCGGATGTTTCCAACAAATATGACGCACCTCACACTTTTCACCATCCAATCAGCGGGTGCATTCAATGTCCGCAGACATCACGCCGCCCTATGGACCAATCGGAGGCCTGTCTGTGGACCAAACAGGGAAGTGAGTCTGGGGTCGATCTCAGATATCACTATTTTTTCACCTTTCTTTATTTTTTGGCCATTCTAAAAATAACGACTGCACGTATTTACACATAATATACAAAAGCACGCTTTTGGGACCAAAATCTGCCATTCCTGGGCCAAATTTGGTGAAAATCCATCCAGCGGTTTGAGCTGCAGGTGTCAGCAACATTTTTTTTTCTATTGCGTCTATGGGAAAAAAACACACATTTTGGGACCCTCCCTATAACTCCACCCCCCCTTATACGAAACCTCACCAAACGGCGCAAAATCAATCTATCGGGCCATATCCTTTTTTCGCAAAGTTTTGTGAGGATTCGTCCAGGAGGGGCAAAGTTATAAACCGGCCACAAAGCACTCTTCTTATGAGGTGAGTAACTTAACCATAACTACACGCCCGCTACTAAAGGCTGTGTAATAAAGAGATGGATAGAGAAACATCTGGAAAGATTGCTTCATTATCAAGGAGAGCAAAGGCATTTTGCACAATAATATCTACCTCCATCAGCGAATAGATGCATTGCATGTACAAAGATTAAGCACGAGTCATTTCTTCCCATCATTAATTAAAGTTTCCCAGGCAATCTGCTCCACTTAAAGAGAATCCTGCTCTTCCTGACACACTACCGGCCTGCTCCAATGAGATCCCACCGTCACAGAAGGAGCGCCATTAGAGACCCTTTCTGACACAGATCCATTTGTCACGTTGACAGGGAGCAGGAGACCAGCTGGATGGGAACTAAACACTGAAACGTTAGTTACACAGGTGCATCCCGAGGTGCAGAGCCATGTGTGTGCAAGGGCTGGGGGGCAGCGCTGAAACAGGAGCATCAGCGCTCCACACCAGTGAGGCAAGGCAAGTGTCCCAGCAGCCATAAGCCCCAGCTGTATACCTTTCCCATCCAGCAAGACCATGATAAGGAGGGAAAAGGCTCCACTACCTTTTCAGTATCTTTGATGAGCTCCCCAGAAAGACTTCATCATGACATTTTCTTTAAAAAAAAATCTTTTTCACTCATTAGTCATCAATTTCGTTTATTAATTTTATAAATCGATTCTGCAATAATTTCCCTTGAACAATTCTTTTTCAATTTCATTTTTGTTTGCCACCCATTTTGAATTGTTCTTCGCCTTTAAGATTTGTATTTTTGTCGGTTGCCTCCTTTTTAGATATTATATATATTTTTAAATGTTCGAACCATTTGCATTGCGTTACCTCACAAATCTTCTAGTTTTCTTCATGTGTTTCAAAATGGACTTCCGATTTAGTAAACAAGGATACTTTTATGGGTGAAAGACATTTTCTAAGATAAATTGTTCCCACTAAAGTGTGTAGTCAACACGGCCTCTATGTGGTCATGTCCACTGCACAGGTGCTCCTCCTCCTCCACTCCGAGAGATGGCAGCTCATATAGAGCAATCCACCAGAGAACAAGGGCGGTGGCCAGGTAAGAAGATTCCCACACTCAGAGCATGTGCCTTCTCGGGCTACTCGCTGATAATCAGTCGAATATTCATTTTACCCACAAGATCGGATGGTAGTTGTGCACAGCTAAGTCCATCAAGAAAGGAGAACCCTTCATTGACTTCTCCTCGTTGACCTGGATGTTGTACGTCAGAAACGTCCTTATACTCTGTGGTTAACCTTAAGTCTTGCGACTATCCCATCCAGTAGCTCCTACTCAATGTTACTTTCCTGGTTTCAGTAAGAAAGCATGTTCTGCTCAGACTAAGTTTTGGAGCCGTGTCTTCTTGAGAAAGATTGTGTCTGCTCAGACTCCTTTATTTACATATCAAGACATTTTCTCAGTCATGCTATACCCAGGTCATTGCTTTACTACTCAGATTATGTTAACTATAGACCCATATCTGCTCTGCTCAGCATCCCCTAATTCTGAGGACAAGAGTTTTCTGCTTGAAGTCCTTTAATGATAGACAAGAAGTGTACCGCGCAGGGTTCTGTGGTTCAAAAGTACACGTGATGTTTGTGGTAGCTAGTATGCATGTTCATATTGTGAGCAGTAACCGCGACGATTAGCTTGCATTCGAGCATTCGCTCGAATGGATGTATATGCTCCTTTCTCTCTCTTCCCATTGCCTGCCCTCCCCCATCCACCTGCTGCCCATCCCCTTTAATGACCATCTTTCTAAAAATAAGAGAGCACTGTTCATTCGCCCCTACTTAGCTGTTCTTCTTCTTTGGTGTTGTGCCCACAATGGACATAGAAAAGGGACTGATGCGTTAGCTCCGTTTTCTATATCATCATTGTGGCCATCTTGTGTTGCGCCTGTTTGCTTTCATACAAATGGTGAGCATTTGCTCATCAAAGTAAAACCTTTACAAAAAATGCGCACCACAGCTGTTTTAAGGCTGCTAATGGAAATTCACACCCCAAAAGCCAGATGTGTAGGGTAATAAAGACCTGCATCCCTCAGTTACGCCTCTCGCCGGTTGGCAATTACCTTGGGCTGGTGGTCCAATAACAGCCAGTACAGCCTGCCAGTATGAGATGTTCATTTTCAAAACCCATTCATTTTCTAATCTGAGGTCTATAAATCTGGGTTCAGATTTGTTGTGCTCCAGAAGCTCTACTTCTGGGTCAGGTTTTCTTTCCAGCGTGAGTCCATCAGTTGAATCCTGTGAATGTTAGGCCGGCTGACTGGGTGCTATCTCATAGCTGATTCACAAAGTCAAACACTGGAAAAGCCCTAGAACATCCAGGCATCTGTAGATGTGGCCCTGTTTTAGGATTTAAAATAATGTTACAAATAATAAAAATAATACTATAAAAGGGACATAGTTCTAAACCTCTATAATCCAGCTGGTAAGATCTTGATTAATTTCCATTATGTGCAAACAGGACTAATTAATCAATAATAATAATTGGAGCAAAGTGGCCACTGGAAAGAGAGAAAAGTGAAGCAAAGTGCAACTTTTGAACCAGAAGGCAAGACCAAGGGCCTCATTACGACCCTGGCGGTGGACCATGGTGCTATTAGCACCATGGTCCACGCCGGATTCCGCCATGGTGGATGGCGTATTTACCGCCCCATTCCAAGGTTGGCGGGGCGGTAAATCCCCATTCACCATGGCCCCTTCCCATTCCCATTTTTGGCCCATAGGGCTCAATGGAAATGGGGAAGGTGCTAATTACGGCACCGTAAATTACGGTGCCGTAATTAGCACCAAGGTCCCTTAGCGGGTTGAACTTTAACGCCTGCAAAAAGCAGCCGTTAAAGTGTGAATCGGGCGTTAAGGGTTGTAATGAGGCCCCAAGAGTCTTAACGGCCAGGGATGAGGGTCCATGCAGTGTGCTCAAGCACATTCAACTCCTGTGCTCCACACCACAGCGTTTTCTACAACCTTTGTCCAGCAAAGTGGGTCAGAGGTGGTGGAGGTGACAGATAAAGGGTTATCATGGCCACCCATCACGCTGACGTCCATATGATGAGAGGCGGAGTGACGTTGTAGAGAGCCACCTGGTAGATACTAAAGAGGGACTACTAAGCTGGGGCAGCGTCACTGAGGTGCTTGCCCCTCCCCAAAGTTCCTCTGTGATGAACAAAAGCTGCTGCTTTGTTTATACATAAAACAACCATCCTATGTCAAAAGGTGGTGGCTTGAGTCATAGGGACAAGTGGGGCACTCAAATCTGATTATTTCTGTTCCCAGGAATTCCGTTGTCAGCAATGTCAAAACATGAGGCAGTGATTACACAGAGAGCCCAATTCACAAAGGGGTTTTCAATGGGATAATTCCATTGAAAAAAGTTTAGTGACTCAAGTTCAGAGCTTTATTTCAGCACATGCGAGATTTTTGCCAAAGCTGCTGACTCTATAGGCCTGGAATACAAAAGTGTTTTACAATGGCACAATCCCATTGAAAAACGCTTTGTTAATCAATCTCTAATGATCAAACCCTCAGTATAATCAATGCTTTGGATCCGGGAAGGGAGAGGGATGTGTTGCTTATTCGAAGCTGCAGCTCTTAAAAAGTAATCAGCTGTAAGTATACATTTGCTATCTTCATATCTGAATAAGAATGGATGCAACTGGGTTAGCTATTTGTTTGGCTTCTGAAGATGGAGGGCTTGAAGCTCCATTACACTGTTGTTCTGCATATGGCCGAACCAATCACTGTGTGACCACGAATAGAGCGGCGGATGCATTTTATTCAACTTAAGTGTATTAGGCAAGTATTGCCTAAAAAGTCCATTTTTTTTTAAAGCAATCCTTGTTATCTGCAAAAATGGCTTTCTTGAAGAATTGCTAATGCACACTTCCACATGACAAAATGAAATATATTCTGGCGAAAACAAATTAATCTGTTTGTGAAAAAAATATCAGGTTTGTGAAAAATTCACCAATTCTCAGTTTAGCACATGAGGGTATTTTCCCAATTTTTCAATCTAGTTTTGTAATTTGCCACCACAAAAATGTATCTATATTATTCTAATTGACAGATCATGGGGAGCCAAAAATATGCTTGTTGAGTCAATATTTAACTTATCTATGTGTAATTATTGTATTGTTCTTTTATTAAGAACCTTATTGCGAAACTGTCACTCTAAAGCCCACACTGGCAAATGCCAGGTTCAGAGAGAAAGAGCGGGAAAGGAGAATATATGCATTATAGGTAAGGAATAGACTTACTTTACAGAGAAAAGCAGTCCAGGTGCAGCCCAAGAGTTGCAAGTTAATGATCTTCTTTCGGCAGATCTTGAAGATACCAGCTGAGAAGCATCCCACCAACTTGAGGCGTTGACCCCCTTCACACACGGGGCGTAGACTCTGAGGACATCACGTTGTGTGCCACTGGGCAGTAACCTGACTGAGAGAATAGGCTGGAAGAAGACTAATCAATCAAGAAGGATGTGGTCATCAATACATTGATATTGAGATTTTATTTGTATCGCGCTCGTACACAAGTGTTTCACAGCGCAGCAAGGCAAGGGAGGGAAACAAGGGAGAACAAAAACAACGATCTTACTAGGCCCAGTGATATTGAGAACGCGCAAGTGCATTAGGACATCTGATGCCATGGATTGTGCAACTTTTTAAACTGCAGAACAGTGTGGCGCTTCCTGCCTGTGTCAGCGGAAGCACGGCAGTTAGAAGAGGTGTGTCGGTTCAATTTCTTTTTGGATATCAAGTGGTCTTACTCAATGGGAATGAGCAAAATATTGTATTTAAATCAATGAGAAGTACTCAAAAGGGAAAGGCTTATAGTATTATTGGTCTTGAGGTATGCCAGGACAGCTTGTACTCTGATGAATCATACAGATGCATTCACCATGCACTAGAACCACTCACACTGACTCCTCCTGTCTCATAATTGAGCCCGGGCGTGGCGAAGGGGGGATGGATGCCACCAACAACGACTTGGCAATGGGTGACCTGTGCAAGAATTCTTCATCCTTTTTAATTGAAAATATATTATAGTTTAGTCCATATCATTCGTTTGAGGTTTTCAGTGGACAAAAACTTAAAAAACATTTTAAAAAACTGCCAGCGACAAGAAAGTTGTGAAATTCTGTCTGCCCTGGAAACAAAGAGCAGGAGCCTGCAACCTTCCAGATGTTTTGGAGTCTTTCAAAGTCTCTATTAGTTATTTCAGGGCCCCATTGGAAAGCCTGACCTGCTGATGTATTTATATTACGTATATGTTTATTGTATTTGTTACACCCCCAAACCCAAGGGTATTGCGGCGTTGGTTACTTAAGAGCTTCACCAGTTGCAATCTCAGGAGTCTGGTACATACACACATTCAATTGCAACATGTTCAGATACATTGACGGCTTTGGTTAAGACCTTAGTCGAATTGGTCAAAGAGGCAGGGTTTGATCACTTTCTTGAAACGCTGGTGAGATTGCCCATTTCTACTGTGAGCCGGCCGTGTTCCGAAGCGTTGGTGCAGCCGATGGCCCACCACCAAATGAGTCTCGGTGAAACTACGCCTAATGCCAGAACCCTCCAGCTTCTGACCGAGGATCAGACCCATAGAGCCTGGCAACTGTCTTGCTCCCAAGGCCAGGAGTTGCCCCTGAGCTATCCGCCGGAGCCGAGCGTTAGCTGGAAGTAGCACTAGCAGTATTCAAATTAGTAGTACCTATTCATTGAATAACGTCTCTATTCCCAGTTTAATCTTCAACAAAAATAAAAGCTAAAATAAGATTTCACGCTTTAAAACAAGTCGATGTGTAAAAGTCTGGTTGTACGTGTTTGTTCAGGTAGAATTGCTCAACACCGTTTTTTCTTCACAATATGATTTTTAAAAAAAACATATTTACTCGAAAATATGATGCAGGGCGAGACGCCCCAACCCCTCACACCCTCCACCATAACTAAATACATAAACCCACCCCATATATACTTGGGAGGAAATGTGTTACAAAATTGCGAACAAGTGGGCCTCGAGCAAATAGGCCTGTGATGAAATGGGGTAATTCCCAAAGGTCCGTCATCTGCAATGTCAGAATACAACTGGATTGGAATAGTTTCGGGCAAACTAGGGGGGCAGACTGCAAATGCCCGAGACACGTATGACCTTCAGAACAATCGAGAGCATTCTTTAATGATGGGTGCCTTTAAATAGGACAATAAGACCGGGTTAGTGTCAGTCACATCTGGGGCATGGACCATGACTAACTAACAGCATAGGCCTGGCAGGGTCACTGGCCTGACCTTGAAACTTCCATTTTCTCCGTTGACCTTCGGTGATGACACGCCCACCTCTAGGAGCTATAGAATAATTCTGAGGGCGACCCTTGATCGTGCGACCCATAACACCCGCACCGCCACCGGACACGGCACGCTCCTCTCCAGGAACCGCAGCTGCTGCTGGGCAGATCGGATTGCAGTTTGCACTTCTGGATAAATGTTATATCAGCTTCCCACTTCCTGTGCTTCCTCTTAATTTAATATTTCATTAGAAAAGAGATGTATTTCTTTCAGAACTGTAACTACATACTCTGGCGCGTGCTGTCAGGAAGATGAAAGCACTTTTTTTGGATTGCAGTTCACTCAAGGGATGGCCTCGTGCCAGCAGTGGAATTTCAGCCCTCATCCACAAATAAGCGTGTGTGTGTGTGTGTGTGTGTGTGTGTGTGTGTGTGTGTGTGTGTGTGTGTGTGTGTGTGTGTGTGTGTGTGTGTGTGTGTGTGTGTGTGTGTGTGTGTGTGTGTGTGTGTGTGTGTGTGTGTGTGTGTGTGTGTGTGTGTGTGTGTGTGTGTGTGTGTGTGTGTGTGTGTGTGTGTGTGTGTGTGTGTGTGTGTGTGTGTGTGTGTGTGTGTGTGTGTGTATTCGTGTGTGTGTGTGTTTGTGTGCTGAGTTGTAGATGTGTCTTTAAAGTTTTAAGTTTTATTAAGTATCTGCCCATGTGTGTGTGTGTCTGGGGTGTATATTACTTTGTGTAATCATGGCTGTATGCTTGCGTGTGTCCTTGTATGTGTGTCTTTCTTTATGTGTACACACTTCTCTATACACATGTTTATTTGTGGAAGTACAGCGTGTGTGTGTGTGTGTTGGTGTGCGTGTAAATACCTATTCATATGTGTGTCTAGGTGTGCCAGTGTGTTTCTGTATTTTGCATAGATCACCATATGCCGCTATGTGGACATGTGGATGTCGGCATTGCAGGTGAGGTAATGTAGGATAGTGCTATTGTCTGCAGTGGTGTTGTGGGTGATATAAGCTGAAGAGCTAGGCAACTGAATTTATCACTGGCGAATACCGACTCAGCCCTTCAACCTACTGCTGTGAATAAAATGAATACCCCGACATTGGGTAATATTAGCAAATCATTTTACAACACTGAGAATGTGGCGACTTCTGGCAGGAACCACTATGTATAAATGTGTTATTGTTATCACAAATCATTTCATTAGTAGCAGATTCATTGTGGGTGGAGTTTTGGATATTCGTGTCATTGCATGTGATGCCATTTCGGGTAGTGTATGTTAGTGCATTACGTGTAATTGTGGGATGTGCTGCTGCACATTGTGAGTAAGAGGTCAGAATACAGATTAAGACCATAAGGCAGAATTAGGGTGCGTTTCGCTGTATTCAAGGTATACGCTATATCGTTTGCGTTTTTTAGCCGGCTTGCGACCCGCTCAACCCAACGCCCGAATGTTCCAAATTGATACATTGTTAAAGATAGATCCAAATCATTCTCTCTCACCAGCTCTCACCTTGGAACTGTTCACAATTATGAAGTAACATCGATTATCATTTGATTATCATTTGGCTGATTTCGGTAATCCTGTTCGGTTGGATTGGCCTTCTAATTAGAAGCGGCTTCAAGACAAACGTTTGCTGGCCACATTTTGGAACATTTCCCTGTCTTCCCTATTGTACAGCTGTATATATTTATCAATTTCCAAATGGGCCCGGATTTTGACCAGGAAAAATACACTTTGCACAGTTCCATGAATCAGGGTTTGTGTCGGCAGTGCAAAGTCACTTTTCAGCGGTGCAAATTCACTTAGAAATCGGCAAATATTCCATGAATTTGGCCCTATGTAACCATGAAGTGATCAGAAGAGAAACATTTAGAGTTTTTTTTCTTTTCGAAATGTCAATAAGCTATCGACCCTCGAGAACCTTTTTACACAATGGGGGGCAAATACTGCCTTTTAGCCCAGAACCCCATCCACAGCCTTTTCTTTCATAGGCAATGGGCGCATGCATCCGTAAGTGTGCCATATAACAGCACACATTATATGATCTATTCAACCTTGTATGTGTATTGCTGTATACCTCTGTAAAGTTCTCCTTAATGCCGCTGTATTTTTGTATACCTCTGTAAAGTGCTGCGTTATGCATCTGTATTGTTCTATACCTCTGTGAAGTGCTCCGTTATGCATCTGTATTGTTGTATACCTCTGTAAAGTGCTCCATTATGCATCTGTATTGTTGTATACCTCTGTAAATGTCTGCATTATGCATCTGTATTGTTGTATACCTCTGTGAAGTGCTCCGTTATGCATCTGTATTGTTGTATACCTCTATAAAGTGCTGTGTTATGCATCTGTATTGTATACCACTGTAAAGTGCTGCGTTATGCATATGTATTGTTGTATACCTCTGTAAAGCGCTCCATTATGCAGTTGTATTGTTGTATACCTCTGTGAAGTGCTCTGTAATGCATCTGTATTGTTGTATACCTCTGTAAAGCGCTCTGTTATGCATCTGTATTGTGCTATGCCTCTGTAAAGCGCTCCGTTATGCATCTGTATTGTTCTATGCCTCTGTGAAATTCTCCGTTATGCATCTGTATTGTTCTATACCTCTGTGAAGTGCTCCGTTATGCATCTGTATTGGTATTGTTCTATATCTCTGTGAAGTGCTCCGTTATGCATCTGTATTGTTGTATACCTCTGTAAAGCGCTCCATTATGCATCTGTATTGTTCTCTCCGTTATGCATCTGTATTGTTCTATGCCTCTGTGAAGTACTCCGTTATGCATCTGTATTGTTGTATACCTCTGTGAAGCGCTCCATTATGCATCTGTATTGTTCTCTCCGTTACGCATCTGTATTGTTCCATGCCTCTGTGAAGTGATCCATTATGCATCTGTATTGTTGTATACCTCTGTAAAGCGCTCCATTATGCATCTGTATTGTTCTCTCCGTTATGCATCTGTATTGTTCTATGCCTCTGTGAAGTGCTCCGTTATGCATCTGTATTGTTGTATACCTCTGTGAAGCGCTCCGTTATGCATCTGTATTATTCTCTCCGTTATGCATCTGTATTGTTCTATGCCTCTGTGAAGCGCTCCCTTATCATCTGTATTGTTCTTTCCGTTATGCATCTGTATTGTTGTATACCTCTGTGAAGCGCTCCGTTATGCATCTGTATTGTTCTCTCGATTATGCATCTGTATTGTTCTATGCCTCTGTGAAGTGCTCTGTTATGCATCTGTATTGTTGTATACCTCTATGAAGCGCTCCGTTATGCATCTGTATTGTTCTCTCCATTATGCATCTGTATTGTTGTATACCTCTGTGAAGTGCTCCGTTATGCATCTGTATTGTTGTATACCTCTGTGAAGCGCTCCGTTATGCATCTGTATTGTTCTCTCGGTTATGCATCTGTATTGTTCTATGCCTCTGTGAAGTGCACCATTATGCATCTGTCTCTGTAAAGAGCTCTGTTGCTTCTCGAAGTTAGGTATTTGGAAATAATTGGTTCATATAGTGAATTCCCAACACATTTGTACATAGAGGTACACAAGTAGTTAAACATAACAAAACAATGGCCTGTGACATTTGATAAGAGAGGAATGACATACAGAATGCTCCAATTGGAAGTGCTGTGGAGGGGGAGCAGGGACAGAACAAAAGGGGGAGTCATGAGAGAGAGTAAGTGGAGGGGAACCCCAGGGCACTCCCACAAAAGTGGCCCACTTGGGAATCGCCCGAGTTCCCGGTAGGTCAGTCCCTCACTGATGCAGTGTTTCAGGAAAACACCCACCCCCATGCCAAGGAGGGAGGGCGCGCCTGTCTCAAAGCGCTTCGGCAGCAGAATACTCTGTGCGCTCATAAAGCACCTTTCAAACCGAGGACACAGAGCGCTCCATTCTCGTGTCCAGGCCTGCAGCCGCAAGCTGACGTTGATAGAGTTGTTGGCGTCTGTGCGCAAGAGCGCAGCAACTAACCAACTTCTGGCGATTTCTCCTAAATCAGCTCTTTTGTTTGATTCGTTGTTTGTGTGGAAGGGCTGCTGACAGAAGGGCATTTTGCTCTCCGAACCCCACGGCCCAGGTCTCCCTGCTCCTGCCCACCAACCTATGGCGCTCTCCATTCTCCCTCTTCTCCTGCTCATCACACGTTCTCTCTGTGGGTGGGCCCAATGGTCTCTCTTCATTCCTGCCTCCACCTGTTTCTCGGTCCTTCTAGTGTCATATACGCTGCCTCTTTTTCTGTCCCCCTCTCCTTCTCCCTCTGACTCTTCTCTCTCTCTTTCCCCTCTACCCTTCCAACTCCCCCTCTGTAACTCTCCCTCTCTCTAGCCATCTCCACTCCCTTTCCCTCTGCCTCTCACCCTATTTCCATCACCATCCCCTCTCCCCCTCCCTCCCTTCCTGTGTGTGTGTGTCTCTCTCTCTCTATCTCTTTCTTTCCCCCACCACCTGGCTCCTGTTTCACACTGTCTGGCTTGGGGTGGGATATGGATAGGCAATGAATAGTGATGGGCACATGCCAGGAGAGACAGGCAACCTTAATGGAGAAATAGGCAAGGCATAGAGATAGATGGACAGACACCCAGAGACAGACAAGTGGACAGACACCCAGCAGAGATATATAGATACCAAAGACAGATAGCTAGACAAACACACAGACTCAGAGACATGTAAAAAGATCCACAGAGATAGACACATGGACAGATACTCAGAGATATAGACACCCAGAGATAGATAGATAGATAGATAGATAGATAGATAGATAGATAGATAGATAGATAGATAGATAGACAGACAGACAGACAGACAGACAGAGTGAAGAGAGGTAGATATACAGATTGGTAGTAATATAGATCAATAGCTCTATAGAGATAGATGGGGAACAGAGTGATAAATAGCAACATAGAAATAGATAGATTGATAGACATATCGATAAATCGATTGATCAATATGTTGATAGATAAATGGAAAGAGACAGGTAGATAAATATAGAGACATATGGATAGATAAGTAGATAGACAGATAGATACACCGCTCAGGTGGGTCGCGCTCCTCAATCACTGGGCCTGAGGCGAAATTGGCAAGCAAAAAAAAAAGACATACCCGGAGCGCAGCGGGCCACATACTAGACTAAGTCCCTCCCTTACTGCAGATGCTAACCTCATCGACATGTACAGCTCTCTGCTGCTTCCTGTCCAGGTTAGCAATAGATGGATAGATCCGAAGGGAAGCAAAGCGTAGCATGCCACATACTAGGCTAAGCCCCGTCTTACCGCAGATGCTAACCCCATCGACATGTACAGCTCTCTGTTGCTTCCTTGCTAGGTTAGCAATAGATGGCTAGATCCGAAGGGAGGCAGAGCGTAGCGTGCAGCATACTAGACTAAGCCCCTCCCTTACCACAGATGCTTTCCCCATCGACATGTACAGCTATCGGTTGTTTCCTTGCTAGGTTAGCAATAGATGGATAGATCCGAAGGGAGGCAAAGTGTAGCATGCCACGTACTAGGCTAAGCCCCGCCTTACCGCAGATGCTAACCTCATTGACATGTACAGCCCTCGGTTGCTTCCTAGCTAGGTTAGCAATAGATGGATAGATCTGAAGGGAGGCAGAGTGCATTGTGCCACATACTAGACTAAACCCCGTCTTCCCAAAGATACTAATCTCATCGACATGTACAGCTCTCGGTTGCTTCGTTGCTAGGTTAGCAATAGATGGATAGATCTGAAGGGAGCCAAAGTGTAGCGTGCCACATACTAGACTAAGCCTTGCCTTACCGTAGATGCTATCCTCATCGACATGTACAGCTCTCTGTTGCTTCCTAGCTAGGTTAGAAATAGATGGATCGCAGATACTATCCTCATCGCCATGTACAGCTCTCGGTTGCTTCCTAGCTAGGTTAGCAATAGACGGATCGCAGATGCTATCCTCATCAACATGTACAGCTCTCGGTTGCTTCCTGTCTAGGTTAGCAATAGATGGATAGATCCGAAAGGAGGCAAAGCGTAGCATGCCACATACTAGACTAAACCCCATTTTACCAAAGATGCTATCCTCGTCGACATGTACAGCTCTCAGTTGCTTCCTAGCTAGGTTAGCAATAGATTGATCGCAGATGCTATCCAATCGACATGTACAGCTCTCTTTTGCTTCCTAGCTAGGTTAGCAATAGATGGATCGCAGATGCTATCCTCATCGACATGTACAGCTCTCAGTTGCTTCCTAGCTAGGTTAGCAATAGATGGATCGCAGATGTTATCCTCATCGACATGTACAGCTCTCGGTTGCTTCCTAGCTAGGTTAGCAATAAATGGCTAGATCTGAAGGGAGGCAAAGGGGTGCATGCCACATACTAGACTAAGCCCCTCCCTTACCGCAGATGCTATCCTCATCGACATGTACATCTCTTGGTTGATTCCTAGCTAGGCCAGCAGTTGATGGATAGATCCAAAGGGAGGCAAAGCGTAGCGTACCACATACTAACTAGGCCCCTACCTTACAGCAGATGCTATCCTCATCGAGATGTACAGCTCTCGGTTGCTTCCTAGCTAGGTTAGCAATAGATGGATCACAGATGCTATCCTCATCGACATGTACAGCTCTCAGTTGCTTCCTAGCTAGGTTAGCAATAGATGGATCGCAGATGCTATCCTCATCGACATGTACAGCTCTCTGTTGCTTCCTAGCTAGGTTAGCAACAGATGGATTGCAGATGCTATCCTCATTGACATGTACAGCTCTCGGTTGCTTCCTAGTTAGGTTAGCAGTAGATGGATAGATCCGAAGGGAGGCAATGTGTAGCGTGCCACATACTAGACTAAGCCCTGTCTTACTGAAGATGCTAACCCCATCGACATGTACAGCTCTCAGTTCCTTCCTAGCTAGGTTAGCAATAGATGGATTGCAGATGCTATCCTCATCTACATGTACAGCTCTCAGTTATTTCCTAGCTAGGTTAGCAATAGATGGATCGCAGATGCAATCCTCATCGACATGTACAGCTCTCGGTTGCTTCCTAGCTAGGTTAGCAACAGATGGATTGCAGATGCTATCCTCATTGACATGTACAGCTCTCGGTTGCTTCCTAGTTAGGTTAGCAATTGATTGATTGCAGATGCTATCCTCATCGACATGTACAGCTCTCTGTTGCTTCCTAGCTAGGTTAGCAATAGATGGATTGCAGATGCTATCCTCATCGACATGTACAGCTCTCGGTTGCTTCCTAGCTAGGTTAGCAACAGATGGATTGCAGATGCTATCCTCATTGACATGTACAGCTCTCGGTTGCTTCCTAGTTAGGTTAGCAATTGATTGATTGCAGATGCTATCCTCATCGACATGTACAGCTCTCTGTTGCTTCCTAGCTAGGTTAGCAATAAATGGCTAGATCCGAAGGGAGGCAAAGCGTAGCGTGCCAAATACTAAACTAAGCACCTCCCTTACTGCAGATGCTATCTTCATAGACATGTACATCTCTTGGTTGCTTACTAGCTAGGTCAGCAGTAGATGGATAGATCTGAAGGGAGGCAGAGTGTAGCGTGCCGCATACTAATTAAGCCCCTCCCTTACCGCAAATGCTATCCTCATCGACATGTACAGCTCTCCGTTGCTTCCTAACTAGGTTAGGAATAGATGGATCGCAGATGCTATCCTCATCGACATGTACAGCCCTCAGTTGCTTCCTAGCTAGGTTAGCAGTAGATGGATAGATCCGAAGGGAGGCAAAGTGTAGCGTGCAGCATACTAGACTAAGCCCCTCCCTTACCACAGATGCTTTCCCCATCGACATGTACAGCTATCGGTTGTTTCCTTGCTAGGTTAGCAATAGATGGATAGATCCCAAGGGAGGCAAAGTGTAGCATGCCACGTACTAGGCTAAGCCCCGCCTTACCTCAGATGCTAACCTCATTGACATGTACAGCCCTCGGTTGCTTCCTAGCTAGGTTAGCAATAGATGGATAGATCTGAAGGGAGGCAGAGTGCATTGTGCCACATACTAGACTAAACCCCGTCTTCCCAAAGATACTAATCTCATCGACATGTACAGCTCTCGGTTGCTTCGTTGCTAGGTTAGCAATAGATGGATAGATCTGAAGGGAGCCAAAGTGTAGCGTGCCACATACTAGACTAAGCCTTGCCTTACCGTAGATGCTATCCTCATCGACATGTACAGCTCTCTGTTGCTTCCTAGCTAGGTTAGAAATAGATGGATCGCAGATACTATCCTCATCGCCATGTACAGCTCTCGGTTGCTTCCTAGCTAGGTTAGCAATAGACGGATCGCAGATGCTATCCTCATCAACATGTACAGCTCTCGGTTGCTTCCTGTCTAGGTTAGCAATAGATGGATAGATCCGAAAGGAGGCAAAGCGTAGCATGCCACATACTAGACTAAACCCCATTTTACCAAAGATGCTATCCTCGTCGACATGTACAGCTCTCAGTTGCTTCCTAGCTAGGTTAGCAATAGATTGATCGCAGATGCTATCCAATCGACATGTACAGCTCTCTTTTGCTTCCTAGCTAGGTTAGCAATAGATGGATCGCAGATGCTATCCTCATCGACATGTACAGCTCTCAGTTGCTTCCTAGCTAGGTTAGCAATAGATGGATCGCAGATGTTATCCTCATCGACATGTACAGCTCTCGGTTGCTTCCTAGCTAGGTTAGCAATAAATGGCTAGATCTGAAGGGAGGCAAAGGGGTGCATGCCACATACTAGACTAAGCCCCTCCCTTACCGCAGATGCTATCCTCATCGACATGTACATCTCTTGGTTGATTCCTAGCTAGGACAGCAGTTGATGGATAGATCCAAAGGGAGGCAAAGCGTAGAGTACCACATACTAACTAGGCCCCTACCTTACAGCAGATGCTATCCTCATCGAGATGTACAGCTCTCGGTTGCTTCCTAGCTAGGTTAGCAATAGATGGATCGCAGATGCTATCCTCATCGACATGTACAGCTCTCAGTTGCTTCCTAGCTAGGTTAGCAATAGATGGATCGCAGATGCTATCCTCATCGACATGTACAGCTCTCGGTTGCTTCCTAGCTAGGTTAGCAACAGATGGATTGCAGATGCTATCCTCATTGACATGTACAGCTCTCGGTTGCTTCCTAGTTAGGTTAGCAGTAGATGGATAGATCCGAAGGGAGGCAATGTGTAGCGTGCCACATACTAGACTAAGCCCTGTCTTACTGAAGATGCTAACCCCATCGACATGTACAGCTCTCAGTTCCTTCCTAGCTAGGTTAGCAATAGATGGATTGCAGATGCTATCCTCATCTACATGTACAGCTCTCAGTTATTTCCTAGCTAGGTTAGCAATAGATGGATCGCAGATGCAATCCTCATCGACATGTACAGCTCTCGGTTGCTTCCTAGCTAGGTTAGCAACAGATGGATTGCAGATGCTATCCTCATTGACATGTACAGCTCTCGGTTGCTTCCTAGTTAGGTTAGCAATTGATTGATTGCAGATGCTATCCTCATCGACATGTACAGCTCTCTGTTGCTTCCTATATGGTTAGCAATAGATGGATTGCAGATGCTATCCTCATCGACATGTACAGCTCTCGGTTGCTTCCTAGCTAGGTTAGCAACAGATGGATTGCAGATGCTATCCTCATTGACATGTACAGCTCTCGGTTGCTTCCTAGTTAGGTTAGCAATTGATTGATTGCAGATGCTATCCTCATCGACATGTACAGCTCTCTGTTGCTTCCTAGCTAGGTTAGCAATAAATGGCTAGATCCGAAGGGAGGCAAAGCGTAGCGTGCCACATACTAAACTAAGCACCTCCCTTACTGCAGATGCTATCTTCATAGACATGTACATCTCTTGGTTGCTTACTAGCTAGGTCAGCAGTAGATGGATAGATCTGAAGGGAGGCAGAGCGTAGCGTGCCGCATACTAATTAAGCCCCTCCCTTACCGCAAATGCTATCCTCATCGACATGTACAGCTCTCCGTTGCTTCCTAACTAGGTTAGGAATAGATGGATCGCAGATGCTATCCTCATCGACATGTACAGACCTCAGTTGCTTCCTAGCAAGGTTAGCAGTAGATGGATAGATCCGAAGGGAGGCAAAGTGTAGCATGCCACATACTAGACTAAGCCCCGTCTATTGGCAGATGCTAACCTCATCGACATGTACAGCTCTCGCTTGCTTCCTAGCTAGGTTAGCAATAGATGGATCGCGGATGCTATCCTCATCGACATGTACAGCTCTCGGTTCCTTCATTGCTGGGTTAGCAGTAAATGGATCGCAGATGCTATCCTCATCGACATGTACAGCTCTCGGTTGCTTCCTAGCTAAGTTAGAAATATATGGATTGCAGATGCTATCCTCATCGACCTGTACAGCTCTCGGTGGCTTCCTAGCTAGGTTAGCAATAGATGGATCGCAGATGCTATCCTCATCGACCTGTACAGCTCTCTGTGGCTTCCAATCTAGATTAGCAATAGATGGATCGCAGATGCTATCCTCATCGACATGTACAGCTCTCGGTTGCTTCCTAGTTAGGTTAGCAGTAGATGGATACATCCAAAGGGAGGCAATGTGTAGCATGCCACATACTAGGCTAAGCCCCGTTTTACCGCAGATGCTATCCTCATCGACATGTACAACTCTCAGTTCCTTCCTAGCTAGGTTAGCAATAGATGGATCGCAGATGCTATCCTCATCGACATTTTCAACTCTCGGTTGCTTCCTAGCTAGGTTAGCAATAGATGGATCGCAGATGCTATCCTCATCGTCATGTACAGCTCTCGGTTCCTTCATAGCTAGGTTAGCAGTAGATGGACAGATCCGAAGGGAGGCAAAACATAGCATGCCACATACTAGGCTAAGCCCTGTTTTACCGCAAATGCTATCCTCATGGACATGCACAGCTCTCAGTTCCTTCCTAGCTAGGTTAGCAATAGATGGATCGCAGATGCTATCCTCATCGACCTGTACAACTCTCGGCTCCTTCCTAGCTAGGTTAGCAATAGATGGATGGCAGATGCTTTCCTCATTGCCATGTGCAGCTCTCGGCTCCTTCCTAGCTAGGTTAGCAATAGATGGATCGCAGATGCTATCCTCATCGCCATGTGCAGCTCTCGGTTGCTTCCTAGCTAGGTTAGCAATAGATGGATCGCAGATGCTATCCTCATCGCCATGTGCAGCTCTCGGTTCCTTCCTAGCTAGGTTAGCAATAGATGGATCGCAGATGCTATACTCATCGACATGTACATCTCTCGGTTGCTTCCTAGCTAGGTTAGCAATAGATGGATCGCAGATGCTATCCTCATCGCCATGTACAGCTCTCGGTTGCTTCCTAGCTAGGTTAGCAATAGATGGATCGCAGATGCTGTCCTCATCGCCATGTACAGCTCTCGGTTGCTTCCTAGCTAGGTTAGCAATAGATGGATCGCAGATGCTGTCCTCATCGCCATGTACAGCTCTCGGTTCCTTCCTAGCTAGGTTAGCAATAGAGGGATCGCAGATGCTATCCTCATCGCCATGTACAGCTCTCGGTTCCTTCCTAGCTAGGTTAGCAATAGATGTATCGCAGATGCTATCCTCATCGACATGTACATCTCTCGGTTGGTTCCTAGCTAGGTTAGCAATAGATGAATCGCAGATGCTATCCTCATCAACATTTAAAGCTCTCGGTTGCTTCCTAGCTAGTTTAGCAATATATGGATCGCAGATGCTATCCTCATCGACATGTACAGCTCTCGGTTCCTTCATAGATAGGTTAGAAGTAGATGGACAGATCCAAAGGGAGGAAAAGCGTAGCATGCCACATACTAGGCTAAGCCCTGTTTTACCGCAGATGCTATCCTCATCGACATGTACAGCTCTCAGTTCCTTCCTAGCTAGGTTAGCAATAGATGGATCGCGGATGCTATTCTCATCGACATGTACAGCTCTCGGTTCCTTCATTGCTAGGTTAGCAGTAAATGGATCGCAGATGCTATCCTCATCGACATGTACAGCTCTCTATGGCTTCCTATCTAGATTAGCAATAGATGGATCGCAGATGCTATCCTCATCCACATGTACAGCTCTCTGTTGCTTCCTAGCTAGGTTAGCAATAGATGGATCGCAGATGCTATCCTCATCGAAATGTACAGCTCTCGGTTGCTTCGTAGTTAGGTTAGCAGTAGATGGATACATCCGAAGGGAGGCAATGTGTAGCATGCCACATACTAGGCTAAGCCCCGTTTTACCGCAGATGCTATCCTCATCGACATGTACAGCTCTCAGTTCCTTCCTAGCTAGGTTAGCAATAGATGGATCGCAGATGCTATCCTCATCGACATTTACAGCTCTCGGTTGCTTCCTAGCTAGGTTAGCAATAGATGGATCGCAGATGCTATCCTCATCGACATGTACAGCTCTCGGTTCCTTCATAGCTAGGTTAGCAGTAGATGGACAGATCCGAAGGGAGGCAAAGCATAGCATGCAACATACTAGGCTAAGCCCTTTTTTACCGCAGATGCTATCCTCATCGACATGTACAGCTCTCAGTTCCTTCCTAGCTAGGTTAGCAATAGATGGATCGCAGATGCTATCCTCATCGACCTGTACAGCTCTCGGCTCCTTCCTAGCTAGGTTAGCAATAGATGGATTGCTGATGCTATCCTCATCGCCATGTATAGCTCTCGGTTCCTTCCTAGCTAGGTTAGCAATAGATGGATCGCAGATGCTATCCTCATCGCCATGTGCAGCTCTCGGTTGCTTCCTAGCTAGGTTAGCAATAGATGAATCGTAGATGCTATCCTCATTGCCATGTACAGCTCTCGGTTCCTTCCTAGCTAGGTTAGCAATAGATGGATCGCAGATGCTATCCTCATCGACATGTACAGCTCTCGGTTCCTTCATTGCTAGGTTAGCAGTAAATGGATCGCAGATGCTATCCTCATCGACATGTACAGCTCTCGGTTGCTTCCTAGCTAGGTTAGCAATAGATGGATCGCAGATGCTATCCTCATCGACCTGTACAGCTCTCGGTGGCTTCCTAGCTAGGTTAGCAATAGATGGATCGCAGATGCTATCCTCATCGACCTGTACAGCTCTCTGTGGCTTCCTATCTAGATTAGCAATAGATGGATCGCAGATGCTATCCTCATCCACATGTACAGCTCTCTGTTGCTTCCTAGCTAGGTTAGCAATAGATGGATCGCAGATGCTATCCTCATCGAAATGTACAGCTCTCGGTTGCTTCGTAGTTAGGTTAGCAGCAGATGGATACATCCGAAGGGAGGCAATGTGTAGCATGCCACATACTAGGCTAAGCCCCGTTTTACCGCAGATGCTATCCTCATCGACATGTACAGCTCTCAGTTCCTTCCTAGCTAGGTTAGCAATAGATGGATCGCAGATGCTATCCTCATCGACATTTACAGCTCTCGGTTGCTTCCTAGCTAGGTTAGCAATAGATGGATCGCAGATGCTATCCTCATCGACATGTACAGCTCTCGGTTCCTTCATAGCTAGGTTAGCAGTAGATGGACAGATCCGAAGGGAGGCAAAGCATAGCATGCAACATACTAGGCTAAGCCCTTTTTTACCGCAGATGCTATCCTCATCGACATGTACAGCTCTCAGTTCCTTCCTAGCTAGGTTAGCAATAGATGGATCGCAGATGCTATCCTCATCGACCTGTACAGCTCTCGGCTCCTTCCTAGCTAGGTTAGCAATAGATGGATTGCAGATGCTATCCTCATCGCCATGTACAGCTCTCGGTTCCTTCCTAGCTAAGTTAGCAATAGATGGATCGCAGATGCTATCCTCATCGCCATGTGCAGCTCTCGGTTGCTTCCTAGCTAGGTTAGCAATAGATGAATTGTAGATGCTATCCTCATTGCCATGTACAGCTCTCGGTTCCTTCCTAGCTAGGTTAGCAATAGATGGATCGCAGATGCTATCCTCATCGACATGTACAGCTCTCGGTTGCTTCCTAGCTAGGTTAGCAATAAATGGCTAGATCCGAAGGGAGGCAAAGCATAGCGTGCCACATACTAAACTAAGCACCTCCCTCACCGCAGATGCTATCTTCATAGACATGTACATCTCTTGGTTGCTTACTAGCTAGGTCAGCAGTAGATGGATAGATCCGAAGGGAGGCAAAGCGTAGCGTGCCGCATACTAACTAAGCGCCTCCCTTACCGCAAATGCTATCCTCATCGACATGTACAGCTCTCCGTTGCTTCCTAGCTAGGTTAGCAATAGATGGATCGCAGGTGCTATCCTCATCGACATGTACAGCCCTCGGTTGCTTCCTAGCTAGGTTAGCAGTAGATGGATAGATCCGAAGGGAGGCAAAGTGTAGCATGCCACATACTAGACTAAGCCCCGTCTATTGGCAGATGCTAACCTCATCGACATGTACAGCTCTTGCTTGCTTCCTAGCTAGGTTAGCAATAGATGGATCGCGGATGCTATCCTCATCGACATGTACAGCTCTCGGTTACTTCATTGCTAGGTTAGGAGTAAATGGATCGCAGATGCTATCCTCATCGACATGTACAGCTCTCGGTTGCTTCCTAGCTAGGGTAGCAATAGATGGATCGCAGATGCTATCCTCATCGACATGTACAGCTCTCGATTGCTTGCTAGCTAGGTTAGCAATAGATGGATCGCAGATGCTATCCTCATCGACCTGTACAGCTCTCGGTGGCTTCCTAGCTAGGTTAGCAATAGATGGATCGCAGATGCTATCCTCATCGACCTGTACAGCTCTCTGTGGCTTCCTATCTAGATTAGCAATAGATGGATTGCAGATGCTATCCTCATCGACATGTAAAGCTCTCTGTTGCTTCCTAGCTAGGTTAGCAATAGATGGATCGCAGATGCTATCCTCATCGAAATGTACAGCTCTCGGTTGCTTCCTAGTTAGGTTAGCAGTAGATGGATACATCCGAAGGGAGGCAAATTGTAGCATGCCACATACTAGGCTAAGCCCCATTTTACCGCAGATGCTATCCTCATCGGCATGTACAACTCTCAGTTCCTTCCTAGCTAGATTAGCAATAGATGGATTGCAGATGCTATCCTCATCGACATGTACAGCTCTCTGTTGCTTCCTAGCTAGGTTAGCAATAGATGGATCGCAGATGCTATCCTCATCGAAATGTACAGCTCTCGGTTGCTTCCTAGTTAGGTTAGCAGTAGATGGATACATCCGAAGGGAGGCAAAGCATAGCATGCCACATACTAGGCTAAGCCCTGTTTTACCGCAGATGCCATCCTCATCGACATGTACAGCTCTCAGTTCCTTCCCAGCTAGATTAGCAATAGATGGATCGCCGATGCTATCCTCATCGACCTGTACAGCTCTCGGCTCCTTCCGAGCTAGGTTAGCAATAGATGGATTGCAGATGCTATCCTCATCGCCATGTACAGCTCTCGGCTCCTTCCTAGCTAGGTTAGCAATAGATGGATCGCAGATGCTATCCTCATCGCCATGTGCAGCTCTCGGTTGCTTCCTAGCTAGGTTAGCAATAGATGGATCGCAGATGCTATCCTCATCGCCATGTACAGCTCTCGGTTCCTTCCTAGCTAGGTTAACAATAGATGTATCGCAGATGCTATCCTCATCGACATGTACATCTCTCGGTTGCTTCCTAGCTAGGTTAGCAATAGATGGATCTCAGATGCTATCCTCATCGCCATGTACAGCTCTCGGTTGCTTCCTAGCTAGGTTAGCAATAGATGGATCGCAGATGCTATCCTCATCGACCTGTACAGCTCTCGGCTCCTTCCTAGCTAGGTTAGCAATAGATGGATTGCAGATGCTATCCTCATCGCCATGTACAGCTCTCGGTTCCTTCCTAGCTAGGTTAGCAATAGATGGATCGCAGATGCTATCCTCATCGCCATGTGCAGCTCTCGGTTGCTTCCTAGCTAGGTTAGCAATAGATGGATTGTAGATGCTATCCTCATTGCCATGTACAGCTCTCGGTTCCTTCCTAGCTAGGTTAGCAATAGTTGGAACGCAGATGCTATCCTCATCGACATGTACAGCTCTCGGTTGATTCGTAGTTAGGTTAGCAGTAGATGGATACATCCGAAGGGAGGCAATGTGTAGCATGCCACATACTAGGCTAAGCCCCGTTTTACCGCAGATGCTACCCTCATCGACATGTACAGCTCTCAGTTCCTTCCTAGCTAGGTTAGCAATAGATGGATTGCAGATGCTATCCTCATCGACATTTACAGCTTTCGGTTGCTTCCTAGCTAGGTTAGCAATAGATGGATCGCAGATGCTATCCTCATCGACATGTACAGCTCTCGGTTCCTTCATAGCTAGGTTAGCAGTAGATGGACAGATCCGAAGGGAGGCAAAGCATAGCATGCAACATACTAGGCTAAGCCCTTTTTTACCGCAGATGCTATCCTCATCGACATGTACAGCTCTCAGTTCCTTCCTAGCTAGGTTAGCAATAGATGGATCGCAGATGCTATCCTCATCGACCTGTACAGCTCTCGGCTCCTTCCTAGCTAGGTTAGCAATAGATGGATTGCAGATGCTATCCTCATCGCCATGTACAGCTCTCGGTTCCTTCCTAGCTAGGTTAGCAATAGATGGATCGCAGATGCTATCCTCATCGCCATGTGCAGCTCTCGGTTGCTTCCTAGCTAGGTTAGCAATAGATGGATTGTAGATGCTATCCTCATTGCCATGTACAGCTCTCGGTTCCTTCTTAGCTAGGTTAGCAATAGATGGATCGCAGATGCTATCCTCATCGACATGTACAGCTCTCGGTTGCTTCCTAGCTAGGTTAGCAATAAATGGCTAGATCAGAAGGGAGGCAAAGCATAGCGTGCCACATACTAAACTAAGCACCTCCCTTACCGCAGATGCTATCTTCATAGACATGTACATCTCTTGGTTGCTTACTAGCTAGGTCAGCAGTAGATGGATAGATCCGAAGGGAGGCAAAGCGTAGCGTGCCGCATACTAACTAAGCGCCTCCCTTACCGCAAATGCTATCCTCATCGACATGTACAGCTCTCCGTTGCTTCCTAGCTAGGTTAGCAATAGATGGATCGCAGATGCTATCCTCATCGACATGTACAGCCCTCGGTTGCTTCCTAGCTAGGTTAGCAGTAGATGGATAGATCCGAAGGGAGGCAAAGTGTAGCATGCCACATACTAGACTAAGCCCCGTCTATTGGCAGATGCTAACCTCATCGACATGTACAGCTCTTGCTTGCTTCCTAGCTAGGTTAGCAATAGATGGATCGCGGATGCTATCCTCATCGACATGTACAGCTCTCGGTTCCTTCATTGCTAGGTTAGCAGTAAATGGATCGCAGATGCTATCCTCATCGACATGTACAGCTCTCGGTTGCTTCCTAGCTAGGTTAGCAATAGATGGATCGCAGATGCTATCCTCATCGACATGTACAGCTCTCGGTTGCTTGCTAGCTAGGTTAGCAATAGATGGATCGCAGATGCTATCCTCATCGACCTGTACAGCTCTCGGCTCCTTCCGAGCTAGGTTAGCAATAGATGGATTGCAGATGCTATCCTCATCGCCATGTACAGCTCTCGGCTCCTTCCTAGCTAGGTTAGCAATAGATGGATCGCAGATGCTATCCTCATCGCCATGTGCAGCTCTCGGTTGCTTCCTAGCTAGGTTAGCAATAGATGGATCGCAGATGCTATCCTCATCGCCATGTACAGCTCTCCGTTCCTTCCTAGCTAGGTTAACAATAGATGTATCGCAGATGCTATCCTCATCGACATGTACATCTCTCGGTTGCTTCCTAGCTAGGTTAGCAATAGATGGATCTCAGATGCTATCCTCATCGCCATGTACAGCTCTCGGTTGCTTCCTAGCTAGGTTAGCAATAGATGGATCGCAGATGCTATCCTCATCGTCATGTACAGCTCTCGGTTGCTTCCTAGCTAGGTTAGCAATAGATGGATCGCAGATGCTATCCTCATCGACATGTACAGCTCTCGGTTGCTTCCTAGTTAGGTTAGCAATAGATGGATCGCAGATGCTATCCTCATCGCCATGTACAGCTCTCGGTTGCTTCCTAGCTAGGTTAGCAATAGATGGATCGCAGATGCTATCCTCATCGCCATGTACAGCTCTCGGTTGCTTCCTAGCTAGGTTAGCAATAGATGGATCGCAGATGCTATCCTCATCGCCATGTACAGCTCTCGGTTCCTTCCTAGCTAGGTTAGCAATAGATGGATCGCAGATGCTATCCTCATCAACATGTACATCTCTCGGTTGCTTCCTAGCTAGGTTAGCAATAGATGGATCGCAGATGCTATCCTCATCGACATTTACAGCTCTCGGTTGCTTCCTAGCTAGGTTAGCAATATATGGATCGCAGATGCTATCCTCATCGACATGTACAGCTCTCGGTTCCTTCATAGCTAGGCTAGAAGTAGATGGACAGATCCAAAGGGAGGCAAAGCGTAGCATGCCACATACTAGGCTAAGCCCTGTTTTACCGCAGATGCTATCCTCATCGACATGTACAGCTCTCAGTTCCTTCCTAGCTAGGTTAGCAATAGATGGATTGCGGATGCTATCCTCATCGACATGTACAGCTCTTGGTTCCTTCATTGCTAGGTTAGCAGTAAATGGATCGCAGATGCTATCTTCATCGACATGTACAGCTCTCGGTTGCTTCCTAGCTAGGTTAGCAATAGATGGATCGCAGATGCTATCCTCATTGACATGTACAGCTCTTGGTTGCTTCCTAGCTAGGTTAGCAATAGATGGATCGCAGATGCTATCCTCATCGACCTGTACAGCTCTCCGTGGCTTCCTAGCTAGGTTAGCAATAGATGGATCGCAGATGCTATCCTCATCGACCTGTACAGCTCTCTGTGGCTTCCTATCTAGATTAGCAATAGATGGATCACAGATGCTATCCTCATCGACATGTACAGCTCTCTGTTGCTTCCTAGCTAGGTTAGAAATAGATGGATCGCAGATGCTATCCTCATCGAAATGTACAGCTCTCGGTTTCTTCCTAGTTAGGTTAGCAGTAGATGGTTACATCCAAAGTGAGGCAATGTGTAGCATGCCACATACTAGGCTAAGCCCATTTTTACCGCATATGCTATCCTCATCGACATGTACAGCTCTCAGTTCCTTCCTAGCTAGGTTAGCAATAGATGGATCGCAGATGCTATCCTCATCGACCTGTACAGCTCTCGGCTCCTTCCTAGCTAGGTTAGCAATAGATGGATAGCAGATGCTATCCTCATCGCCATGTACAGCTCTCGGTTCCTTCCTAGCTAGGTTAGCAATAGATGGATCGCAGATGCTATCCTCATCGCCATGTGCAGCTCTCGGTTGCTTCCTAGCTAGGTTAGCAATAGATGGATTGTAGATGCTATCCTCATTGCCATGTACAGCTCTCGGTTCCTTCCTAGCTAGGTTAGCAATAGATGGATCGCAGATGCTATCCTCATCGACATGTACAGCTCTCGGTTGCTTCCTAGCTAGGTTAGCAATAAATGGCTAGATCTGAAGGGAGGCAAAGCATAGCGTGCCACATACTAAACTAAGCACCTCCCTTACCGCAGATGCTATCTTCATAGACATGTACATCTCTTGGTTGCTTACTAGCTAGGTCAGCAGTAGATGGATAGATCCGAAGGGAGGCAAAGCGTAGCGTTCCGCATACTAACTAAGCGCCTCCCTTACCGCAGATGCTATCCTCATCGCCATGTACAGCTCTCGGTTCCTTCCTAGCTAGGTTAGCAATAGATGTATCGCAGATGCTATCCTCATCAACATGTACATCTCTCGGTTGCTTCCTAGCTAGGTTAGCAATAGATGGATCGCAGATGCTATCCTCATCGCCATGTACAGCTCTGTGTTGATTCCTAGCTAGGTTAGGAATAGATGGATCGCAGTTGCTATCCTCATCGCCATGTATAGCTCTCGGTTCCTTCCTAGCTAGGTTAGCAATAGATGGATCGCAGATGCTATCCTCATCGACATGTACAGCTCTCGGTTGCTTGCTAGCTAGGTTAGCAATAGATGGATCGCAGATGCTAACCTCATCGACCTGTACAGCTCTCGGTGGCTTCCTAGCTAGGTTAGCAATAGATGGATCGCAGATGCTATCCTCATCGACCTGTACAGCTCTCTGTGGCTTCCTATCTAGATTAGCAATAGATGGATTGCAGATGCTATCCTCATCGACATGTACAGCTCTCTGTTGCTTCCTAGCTAGGTTAGCAATAGATGGATCGCAGATGCTATCCTCATCGAAATGTACAGCTCTCGGTTGCTTCCTAGTTAGGTTAGCAGTAGATGGATACATCCGAAGGGAGGCAATGTGTAGCATGCCACATACTAGGCTAAGCCCCATTTTACCGCAGATGCTATCCTCATCGGCATGTACAACTCTCAGTTCCTTCCTAGCTAGATTAGCAATAGATGGATTGCAGATGCTATCCTCATCGACATGTACAGCTCTCTGTTGCTTCCTAGCTAGGTTAGCAATAGATGGATCGCAGATGCTATCCTCATCGAAATGTACAGCTCTCGGTTGCTTCCTAGTTAGGTTAGCAGTAGATGGATACATCCGAAGGGAGGCAAAGCATAGCATGCCACATACTAGGCTAAGCCCTGTTTTACCACAGATGCTATCCTCATCGACATGTACAGCTCTCAGTTCCTTCCCAGCTAGGTTAGCAATAGATGGATCGCAGATGCTATCCTCATCGACCTGTACAGCTCTCGGCTCCTTCCGAGCTAGGTTAGCAATAGATGGATTGCAGATGCTATCCTCATCGCCATGTACAGCTCTCGGCTCCTTCCTAGCTAGGTTAGCAATAGATGGATCGCAGATGCTATCCTCATCGCCATGTGCAGCTCTCGGTTGCTTCCTAGCTAGGTTAGCAATAGATGGATCGCAGATGCTATCCTCATCGCCATGTACAGCTCTCGGTTCCTTCCTAGCTAGGTTAACAATAGATGTATCGCAGATGCTATCCTCATCGACATGTACATCTCTCGGTTGCTTCCTAGCTAGGTTAGCAATAGATGGATCTCAGATGCTATCCTCATCGCCATGTACAGCTCTCGGTTGCTTCCTAGCTAGGTTAGCAATAGATGGATCGCAGATGCTATCCTCATCGACCTGTACAGCTCTCGGCTCCTTCCTAGCTAGGTTAGCAATAGATGGATCGCAGATGCTATCCTCATCGCCATGTGCAGCTCTCGGTTGCTTCCTAGCTAGGTTAGCAATAGATGGATTGTAGATGCTATCCTCATTGCCATGTACAGCTCTCGGTTCCTTCCTTGCTAGGTTAGCAATAGATGGATCGCAGATGCTATCCTCATCGACATGTACAGCTCTCGGTTGCTTCGTAGTTAGGTTAGCAGTAGATGGATACATCCGAAGGGAGGCAATGTGTAGCATGCCACATACTAGGCTAAGCCCCGTTTTACCGCAGATGCTATCCTCATCGACATGTACAGCTCTCAGTTCCTTCCTAGCTAGGTTAGCAATAGATGGATTGCAGATGCTATCCTCATCGACATTTACAGCTCTCGGTTGCTTCCTACCTAGGTTAGCAATAGATGGATCGCAGATGCTATCCTCATCGACATGTACATCTCTCGGTTCCTTCATAGCTAGGTTAGCAGTAGATGGACAGATCCGAAGGGAGGCAAAGCATACCATGCAACATACTAGGCTAAGCCCTTTTTTACCGCAGATGCTATCCTCATCGACATGTACAGCTCTCAGTTCCTTCCTAGCTAGGTTAGCAATAGATGGATCGCAGATGCTATCCTCATCGACCTGTACAGCTCTCGGCTCCTTCCTAGCTAGGTTAGCAATAGATGGATTGCAGATGCTATCCTCATCGCCATGTACAGCTCTCGGTTCCTTCCTAGCTAGGTTAGCAATAGATGGATCGCAGATGCTATCCTCATCGCCATGTGCAGCTCTCGGTTGCTTCCTAGCTAGGTTAGCAATAGATGGATTGTAGATGCTATCCTCATCGCCATGTACAGCTCTCGGTTCCTTCCTAGCTAGGTTAGCAATAGATGGATCGCAGATGCTATCCTCATCGCCATGTGCAGCTCTCGGTTGCTTCCTAGCTAGGTTAGCAATAGATGGATTGTAGATGCTATCCTCATTGCCATGTACAGCTCTCGGTTCCTTCCTTGCTAGGTTAGCAATAGATGGATCGCAGATGCTATCCTCATCGACATGTACAGCTCTCGGTTGCTTCGTAGTTAGGTTAGCAGTAGATGGATACATCCGAAGGGAGGCAATGTGTAGCATGCCACATACTAGGCTAAGCCCCGTTTTACCGCAGATGCTATCCTCATCGACATGTACAGCTCTCAGTTCCTTCCTAGCTAGGTTAGCAATAGATGGATTGCAGATGCTATCCTCATCGACATTTACAGCTATCGGTTGCTTCCTAGCTAGGTTAGCAATAGATGGATCGCAGATGCTATCCTCATCGACATGTACAGCTCTCGGTTCCTTCATAGCTAGGTTAGCAGTAGATGGACAGATCCGAAGGGAGGCAAAGCATAGCATGCAACATACTAGGCTAAGCCCTTTTTTACCGCAGATGCTATCCTCATCGACATGTACAGCTCTCAGTTCCTTCCTAGCTAGGTTAGCAATAGATGGATCGCAGATGCTATCCTCATCGACCTGTACAGCTCTCGGCTCCTTCCTAGCTAGGTTAGCAATAGATGGATTGCAGATGCTATCCTCATCGCCATGTACAGCTCTCGGTTCCTTCCTAGCTAGGTTAGCAATAGATGGATCGCAGATGCTATCCTCATCGCCATGTGCAGCTCTCGGTTGCTTCCTAGCTAGGTTAGCAATAGATGGATTGTAGATGCTATCCTCATTGCCATGTACAGCTCTCGGTTCCTTCCTAGCTAGGTTAGCAATAGATGGATCGCAGATGCTATCCTCATCGACATGTACAGCTCTCGGTTGCTTCCTAGCTAGGTTAGCAATAAATGGCTAGATCCGAAGGGAGGCAAAGCATAGCGTGCCACATACTAAACTAAGCACCTCCCTTACCGCAGATGCTATCTTCATAGACATGTACATCTCTTGGTTGCTTACTAGCTAGGTCAGCAGTAGATGGATAGATCCGAAGGGAGGCAAAGCGTAGCGTGCCGCATACTAACTAAGCGCCTCCCTTACCGCAAATGCTATCCTCATCGACATGTACAGCTCTCCGTTGCTTCCTAGCTAGGTTAGCAATAGATGGATCGCAGATGCTATCCTCATCGACATGTACAGCCCTCGGTTGCTTCCTAGCTAGGTTAGCAGTAGATGGATAGATCCGAAGGGAGGCAAAGTGTAGCATGCCACATACTAGACTAAGCCCCGTCTATTGGCAGATGCGAACCTCATCGACATGTACAGCTCTTGCTTGCTTCCTAGCTAGGTTAGCAATAGATGGATCGCGGATGCTATCCTCATCGACATGTACAGCTCTCGGTTCCTTCATTGCTAGGTTAGCAGTAAATGGATCGCAGATGCTATCCTCATCGACATGTACAGCTCTCGGTTGCTTGCTAGCTAGGTTAGCAATAGATGGATCGCAGATGCTATCCTCATCGACCTGTACAGCTCTCGGTGGCTTCCTAGCTAGGTTAGCAATAGATGGATCGCAGATGCTATCCTCATCGACCTGTACAGCTCTCTGTGGCTTCCTATCTAGATTAGCAATAGATGGATTGCAGATGCTATCCTCATCGACATGTACAGCTCTCTGTTGCTTCCTAGCTAGGTTAGCAATAGATGGATCGCAGATGCTATCCTCATCGAAATGTACAGCTCTCGGTTGCTTCCTAGTTAGGTTAGCAGTAGATGGATACATCCGAAGGGAGGCAATGTGTAGCATGCCACATACTAGGCTAAGCCCCATTTTACCGCAGATGCTATCCTCATCGGCATGTACAACTCTCAGTTCCTTCCTAGCTAGATTAGCAATAGATGGATTGCAGATGCTATCCTCATCGACATGTACAGCTCTCTGTTGCTTCCTAGCTAGGTTAGCAATAGATGGATCGCAGATGCTATCCTCATCGAAATGTACAGCTCTCGGTTGCTTCCTAGTTAGGTTAGCAGTAGATGGATAAATCCGAAGGGAGGCAAAGCATAGCATGCCACATACTAGGCTAAGCCCTGTTTTACCGCAGATGCTATCCTCATCGACATGTACAGCTCTCAGTTCCTTCCTAGCTAGGTTAGCAATAGATGGATCGCAGATGCTATCCTCATCGACCTGTACAGCTCTCGGCTCCTTCCGAGCTAGGTTAGCAATAGATGGATTGCAGATGCTATCCTCATCGCCATGTACAGCTCTCGGCTCCTTCCTAGCTAGGTTAGCAATAGATGGATCGCAGATGCTATCCTCATCGCCATGTGCAGCTCTCGGTTGCTTCCTAGCTAGGTTAGCAAGAGATGGATCGCAGATGCTATCCTCATCGCCATGTACAGCTCTCGGTTCCTTCCTAGCTAGGTTAGCAATAGATGTATCGCAGATGCTATCCTCATCGACATGTACATCTCTCGGTTGCTTCCTAGCTAGGTTAGCAATAGATGGATCTCAGATGCTATCCTCATCGCCATGTACAGCTCTCGGTTGCTTCCTAGCTAGGTTAGCAATAGATGGATCGCAGATGCTATCCTCATCGTCATGTACAGCTCTCGGTTGCTTCCTAGCTAGGTTAGCAATAGATGGATCGCAGATGCTATCCTCATCGCCATGTACAGCTCTCGGTTGCTTCCTAGCTAGGATAGCAATAGATGGATCGCAGATGCTATCCTCATCGACATGTACAGCTCTCGGTTGCTTCCTAGCTAGGTTAGCAATAGATGGATCGCAGATGCTATCCTCATCGCCATGTACAGCTCTCGGTTGCTTCCTAGCTAGGTTAGCAATAGATGGATCGCAGATGCTATCCTCATCGCCATGTACAGCTCTCGGTTGCTTCCTAGCTAGGTTAGCAATAGATGGATCGCAGATGCTATCCTCATCGCCATGTACAGCTCTCGGTTCCTTCTTAGCTAGGTTAGCAATAGATGGATCGCAGATGCTATCCTCATCGACATGTACATCTCTCGGTTGCTTCCTAGCTAGGTTAGCAATAGATGGATCGCAGATGCTATCCTCATCGACATTTACAGCTCTCGGTTGCTTCCTAGCTAGGTTAGCAATATATGGATCGCAGATGCTATCCTCATCGACATGTACAGCTCTCGGTTCCTTCATAGCTAGGCTAGAAGTAGATGGACAGATCCAAAGGGAGGCAAAGCGTAGCATGCCACATACTAGGCTAAGCCCTGTTTTACCGCAGATGCTATCCTCATCGACATGTATAGCTCTCAGTTCCTTCCTAGCTAGGTTAGCAATAGATGGATTGCGGATGCTATCCTCATCGACATGTACAGCTCTTGGTTCCTTCATTGCTAGGTTAGCAGTAAATGGATCGCAGATGCTATCCTCATCGACATGTACAGCTCTCGGTTCCTTCCTAGCTAGGTTAGCAATAGATGGATCGCAGATGCTATCCTCATCGACATGTACAGCTCTTGGTTGCTTCCTAGCTAGGTTAGCAATAGATGGATCGCAGATGCTATCCTCATCGACCTGTACAGCTCTCGGTGGCTTCCTAGCTAGGTTAGCAATAGATGGATCGCAGATGCTATCCTCATCGACCTGTACAGCTCTCTGTGGCTTCCTATCTAGATTAGCAATAGATGGATCACAGATGCTATCCTCATCGACATGTACAGCTCTCTGTTGCTTCCTAGCTAGGTTAGCAATAGATGGATCGCAGATGCTATCCTCATCGAAATGTACAGCTCTCGGTTGCTTCCTAGTTTGGTTATCAGTAGATGGTTACATCCAAAGTGAGGCAATGTGTAGCATGCCACATACTAGGCTAAGCCCATTTTTACCGCAGATGCTATCCTCATCGACATGTACAGCTCTCAGTTCCTTCCTAGCTAGGTTAGCAATAGATGGATCGCAGATGCTATCCTCATCGACATTTACAGCTCTCGGTTGCTTCCTAGCTAGGTTAGCAATAGATGGATCGCAGATGCTATCCTCATCGACATGTACAGCTCTCGGTTCCTTCATAGCTAGGTTAGCAGTAGATGGACAGATCCGAAGGGAGGCAAAGCATAGCATGCCACATACTAGGCTAAGCCCTGTTTTACCGCAGATGCTATCCTCATCGACATGTACAGCTCTCAGTTCCTTCCTAGCTAGGTTAGCAATAGATGGATCGCAGATGCTATCCTCATCGACCTGTACAGCTCTCGGCTCCTTCCTAGCTAGGTTAGCAATAGATGGATAGCAGATGCTATCCTCATCGCCATGTACAGCTCTCGGTTCCTTCCTAGCTAGGTTAGCAATAGATGGATCGCAGATGCTATCCTCATCGCCATGTGCAGCTCTTGGTTGCTTCCTAGCTAGGTTAGCAATAGATGGATTGTAGATGCTATCCTCATTGCCATGTATAGCTCTCGGTTCCTTCCTAGCTAGGTTAGCAATAGATGGATCGCAGATGCTATCCTCATCGACATGTACAACTCTCGGTTGCTTCCTAGCTAGGTTAGCAATAAATGGCTAGATCCGAAGGGAGGCAAAGCATAGCGTGCCACATACTAAACTAAGCACCTCCCTTACCGCAGATGCTATCTTCATAGACATGTACATCTCTTGGTTGCTTACTAGCTAGGTCAGCAGTAGATGGATAGATCCGAAGGGAGGCAAAGCGTAGCGTGCCGCATACTAACTAAGCGCCTCCCTTACCGCAGATGCTATCCTCATCGCCATGTACAGCTCTCGGTTCCTTCCTAGCTAGGTTAGCAATAGATGTATCGCAGATGCTATCCTCATCAACATGTACATCTCTCGGTTGCTTCCTAGCTAGGTTAGCAATAGATGGATCGCAGATGCTATCCTCATCGCCATGTACAGCTCTCGGTTGATTCCTAGCTAGGTTAGGAATAGATGGATCGCAGATGCTATCCTCATCGCCATGTATAGCTCTCGGTTCCTTCCTAGCTAGGTTAGCAATAGATGGATCGCAGATGCTATCCTCATCGCCATGTACAGCTCTCGGTTGCTTCCTAGCTAGGTTAGCAATAGATGGATCGCAGATGCTATCCTCATCGCCATGTACAGCTCTCGGTTGCTTCCTAGCTAGGTTAGCAATAGATGGATCGCAGATGCTATCCTCATCGCCATGTACAGCTCTCAGTTCCTTCCTAGCTAGGTTAGCAATAGATGGATCGCAGATGCTATCCTCATCGCCATGTACAGCTCTCGGTTCCTTCCTAGCTAGGTTAGCAATAGATGTATCGCAGATGCTATCCTCATCGACATGTACATCTCTCGGTTGCTTCCTAGCTAGGTTAGCAATAGATGGATCGCAGATGCTATCCTCATCAACATTTACAGCTCTCGGTTGCTTCCTAGCTAGGTTAGCAATATATGGATCGCAGATGCTATCCTCATCGACATGTACAGCTCTCGGTTCCTTCATAGCTAGGTTAGAAGTAGATGGACAGATCCAAAGGGAGGAAAAGCGTAGCATGCCAAATACTAGGCTAAGCCCTGTTTTACCGCAGATGCTAGACTCATCGACATGTACAGCTCTCAGTTCCTTCCTAGCTAGGTTAGCAGTAAATGGATCGCAGATGCTATCCTCATCGCCATGTACAGCTCTCGGTTCCTTCCTAGCTAGGTTAGCAATAGATGGATCGCAGATGCTATCCTCATCGCCATGTGCAGCTCTCGGTTGCTTCCTAGCTAGGTTAGCAATAGATGGATTGTAGATGCTATCCTCATTGCCATGTACAGCTCTCGGTTCTTTCCTAGCTAGGTTAGCAATAGATGGATCGCAGATGCTATCCTCATCGAAATGTACAGCTCTCGGTTGCTTCGTAGTTAGGTTAGCAGTAGATGGATACATCCGAAGGGAGGCAATGTGTAGCATGCCACATACTAGGCTAAGCCCCGTTTTACCGCAGATGCTATCCTCATCGACATGTACAGCTCTCAGTTCCTTCCTAGCTAGGTTAGCAATAGATGGATCGCAGATGCTATCCTCATCGACATTTACAGCTCTCGGTTGCTTCCTAGCTAGGTTAGCAATAGATGGATCGCAGATGCTATCCTCATCGACATGTACAGCTCTCGGTTCCTTCATAGCTAGGTTAGCAGTAGATGGGCAGATCCGAAGGGAGGCAAAGCATAGCATGCAACATACTAGGCTAAGCCCTTTTTTACCGCAGATGCTATCCTCATCGACATGTACACCTCTCAGTTCCATCCTAGCTAGGTTAGCAATAGATGGATCGCAGATGCTATCCTCATCGACCTGTACAGCTCTCGGCTCCTTCCTAGCTAGGTTAGCAATAGATGGATTGCAGATGCTATCCTCATCGCCATGTACAGCTCTCGGTTCCTTCCTAGCTAGGTTAGCAATAGATGGATCGCAGATGCTATCCTCATCGCCATGTGCAGCTCTCGGTTGCTTCCTAGCTAGGTTAGCAATAGATGGATTGTAGATGCTATCCTCATTGCCATGTACAGCTCTCGGTTCCTTCCTAGCTAGGTTAGCAATAGATGGCTAGATCCGAAGGGAGGCAAAGCATAGCGTGCCACATACTAAACTAAGCACCTCCCTTACCGCAGATGCTATCTTCATAGACATGTACATCTCTTGGTTGCTTACTAGCTAGGTCAGCAGAAGATGGATAGATCCGAAGGGAGGCAAAGCGTAGCGTGCCGCATACTAACTAAGCGCCTCCCTTACCGCAAATGCTATCCTCATCGACATGTACAGCTCTCCGTTGCTTCCTAGCTAGGTTAGCAATAGATGGATCGCAGATGCTATCCTCATCGACATTTACAGCCCTCGGTTGCTTCCTAGCTAGGTTAGCAGTAGATGGATATATCCGAAGGGAAGCAAAGTGTAGCATGCCACATACTAGACTAAGCCCCGTCTATTGGCAGATGCTATCCTCATCGACCTGTACAGCTCTCGGTGGCTTCCTAGCTAGGTTAGCAAAAGATGGATCGCAGATGCTATCCTCATCGACCTGTACAGCTCTCTGTGGCTTCCTATCTAGATTAGCAATAGATGGATCGCAGATGCTATCCTCATCGACCTGTACAGCTCTCGGCTCCTTCCGAGCTAGGTTAGCAATAGATGGATTGCAGATGCTATCCTCATCGCCATGTACAGCTCTCGGCTCCTTCCTAGCTAGGTTAGCAATAGATGGATTGCAGATGCTATCCTCATCGCCATGTGCAGCTCTCGGTTGCTTCCTAGTTAGCTTAGCAGTAGATGGTTACATCCAAAGGGAGGCAATGTCTAGCATGCCACTTACTAGGCTAAGCCCTGTTTTACCGCAGATGCTATCCTCATCGACATGGACAGCTCTCAGTTCCTTCCTAGCTAGGTTAGCAATAGATGGATCGCAGATGCTATCCTCATCGACCTGTACAGCTCTCGGCTCCTTCCTAGCTAGGTTAGCAATAGATGGATTGCAGATGCTATCCTCATCGCCATGTGCAGCTCTCGGTTGCTTCCTAGCTAGGTTAGCAATAGATAGATTGCAGATGCTATCCTCATCGCCATGTACAGCTCTCGGTTCCTTCCTAGCAAGGTTAGCAATAGATGGATCGCAGATGCTATCCTCATCGACATGTACAGTTCTCGGTTGCTTCCTAGCTATTTTAGCAATAAATGGCTAGATCCGAAGGGAGGCAAAGCGTAGCGTGCCACATACTAAACTAAGCACCTCCCTTACCGCAGATGCTATCTTCATAGACATGTACATCTCTTGGTTTCTTACTAGCTAGGTCAGCAGTAGATGGATAGATCCGAAGGGAGGCAAAGCGTAGCGTGCCGCATACTAACTAAGCCCCTCCATTACCGCAAATGCTATCCTCATCGACATGTACAGCTCTCCGTTGCTTCCTAGCTAGGTTAGCAATAGATGGATCGCAGATGCTATCCTCATTGACATGTACAGCTCTCGGTTCCTTCATTGCTAGGTTAACAATAGATGGATCGCAGATGCTATCCTCATCGACATGTACAGCTCTCGGTTGCTTCCTAGCTAGGTTAGCAATAGATGGATCACAGATGCTATCCTCATCGACCTGTACAGCTCTCGGTGGCTTCCTAGCTAGGTTAGCAATAGATGGATCGCAGATGCTATCCTCATCGACCTGTACAGCTCTCTGTGGCTTCCTATCTAGATTAGCAATAGATGGATTGCAGATGCTATCCTCATCGACATGTACAGCTCTCCGTTGCTTCCTAGCTAGGTTAGCAATAAATGGATAGCAGATGCTATCCTCATCGACATGTACAGCCCTCGGTTGCTTCCTAGCTAGGTTAGCAGTAGATGGATAGATCCGAAGGGAGGCAAAGTGTAGCATGCGACATACTAGACTAAACCCCGTCTATTGGCAGATGCTAACCTCATCGACATGTACAGCTCTCGCTTGCTTCCTAGCTAGGTTAGCAATAGATGGATCGCGGATGCTATCCTCATTGACATGTACAGCTCTCGGTTCCTTCATTGCTAGGTTAGCAGTAAATGGATCGCAGATGCTATCCTCATCGACATGTACAGCTTTCGGTTGCTTCCTAGCTAGGTTAGCAATAGATGGATCGCAGATGCTATCCTCATCGACATGTGCAGCTCTCGGTTGCTTCCTAGCTAGGTTAGCAATAAATGGCTAGATCCGAAGGGAGGCAAAGCACAACAATGGAAAGATGCCTGTGTGTACAGTATGGCCGGGCAGCCATTCCCCCATTCATTGATAAAGTCCATCTCCCCGACTCCTAAAGCACTCCATTCTCTACGTGTAGCCCGCTCTGTACCAGGCGTGGGCAAGCTTTGCAACAATTCATGATGCCGACCCCCCGGCTCGCCTCGCCCCCGCCTGGGAATACTGGTTGTCAGGCGCTCTGTCAGGGGGCCGGAGGAGATGCAGGCGCAGTGGGAAGGAGGAGGGGAGCTGTCCCCAGCTACAAAGCGCCCTGCTATTAAAGTGTCAGTTTTTTGGTTTACTGTTGCAGTTTGTGTGAAGAGTTTATGGATCAGCGGATAACAGTAATTATCACACAGGCTGTTCCTCTAAGTCTAATCTAACCTTTTATAGTTTTGTATCAAAAGGCCTTTTTAGGGCTAAACTGGTGCCTCCGTTTAATGGGTCCTAAATCAGCAAAGTCAATGCTCGGCGTCTGAGCGAAGGATTACAAGGACTCAGTGAATGAGGGGGCGGCCAAGGGGTTCTATTGACAAGCGGCACTCAGAGGAGCTCGCCCTGCTTTAAACTAGGGATAAATTACCAGTTTCCAAAAGGAACATTTTATCTGACAGTAGAAAGATTCCGCTCAGTGGCTTCCGGCTCCAGGGCTAGCTGCAGAGTGCGCCCCCGCCAGCAGACGCTACCTGTGCAAAAGGCGCACAACAATCCCATTGAAAAACGCTTTGTAAATCAGGCCCACAAAGTCCTGGAGCCAGAGTCATGAACTGCACTTGTGCCGGCACCAACATTTGCACAAACGCACTCTTGCAAAATGTCCTCTTTGCATGCAGTTTTTCGAGCGGACCCTCGGGTGCAGGAAGGCTGCGAAGCATTCCTTGCAATCAGGCAAAACCTTGCAGCTGGTGCCATGCAATTTTTACACCGAGGCCCTTCAATTGTGCACTAGCAATTGCATCTATCAAATATTGCCCTGGCACAAGGGTATCAGCTAATATTATCCCCACCAACAATATCGCCATATATATGGTCGTCGGGAACGGCCATGGGCGATATTTTTAATGGGGATAATATTTGGGGTTATTGGGAGCAGGGATTGCAGGGGGGTGCCCCACTCCCTTTAAAATAATATGAGGGCCGCGGGGGTGTCCCCCACAGGTTCCATGCCTTAATATTGCCCTAAAAAATATGGCAATATTATTGTATGGCGATATTTCTGTGGGGATATTAACATATGGAACCGGCACAAGGCAGTCAATGCAAATGCCATTTTTGCGCACTGGTCGTACGGTACAAATGTGGCTGCAAAACTCTGTTTTATCAGTGCAAAACCTCCTGGCATAGGTGCAATGTATGCATTACACGGTGGCCCATGTATTGTACAATACTACTAGCAAACAACAACTGCCGCCACCCACAATGTACGGACTGGGCCGTTAGCGGTCTCCTGCTTCTCCTCTGCTTCTCCTCTGCTTCTCCTCTGCTCCACCTGCCCAGGCAGAAATCGGGTAGGGGTCTTTAAAAGGGTGGCGGCCCTCAGAGCGTGCTAGCATGGAACAGAAGTGCTGATGTCTGGCCTGTAGGGGTGTTGCTAGGCCTGGAAAAGATATGGGGCTAAGCGAATGTCGTGACTGTCGGAACTCGGGGCTAGCTAGCCTCTTGGTTGTACCTCTTGAGCTTCTATCTGGGGCTGCAAGCAAAAGGCCCGGGCTGTAGCCTCTCCAGCCCCTCCCTGGTAACACCTCTGCAGGCCTGAATGAGTGCAGGTGCTGCCGAGCAATGAACATTTAATGTAACAAGATTTGGGACGTTTCCATGGCAGTGAGGACAGGCCAGAATCTACAAACTTAAGTCTCTGGAGTTCTAGGACCAGTTATCACTGGTTCTTCAGGCGCAAAGCATATCTGGTCGTGGTAGAACTCTCAACACAATTTTGCTAGCAGTGAAAACATTTAGGGAGACTTTTAACAAGGAGTGGAGTGGGAGTACGTTGTTTACCTCTTACTTTTACACCCCAGGGCATTTTCAGTGCATTTGCTAAAGGAGTAAGGACATGACATTGTTGTACCATTGCCTCTGTGCATTCCTCCTGCTCCATGAAATGGCTCTAGGTTTTGCACCTGCTCGAGAGTTTGGTAAAGACATAAAACCAGTGGATTCCCATGGAATGAATCTGCCTGCATAGTAATCCATTGCAAATGCAGCTGAAAAGTGGAATTTGAAGGATGAGTTGGATTTTTTATTTAGAAAACAAAGAGTAAAATTAGAGTGTAAAGCTGAATTTGCCTATTTTTCTCGGGAGCAGTGGAGTGACCTTGCTTAAAAAGTTGAGGGTGGGACATGACATCTCAAGAAAAGGTGCCTCATCCAAATGAGTGGGGACAAAATGGTGTGGCATGAACACCCCTGTCCCCCCTAAAATTACGCCCATGCTCGGGAAGATAGCTCAGCGGCAACGTGCTCACCTTGGAAGCAAGACGACACAGAGCAACATGGGTTCGATCCCCGGGTCCGCGCTTAGAAACCTCTGGTATGAAGTGGGTTATAAATAACCGATCATATCATTTTACACCTTTGTTTTCTACTCCATTTTGTTAAAATGAAAAATAGAGGGTAGGGTACCCAACGGCATCTAAGGGGCTGGTGTTGGTGGTCCCTTGCGGCAATTACCATTTTCTGCAAAATCCCACCCTTATAGTCCTCCCTTCCTTTTAAGATCATGCTACACTGCTTCATTATTTCCTCATAGCTGTAGCGACCCCCGGCAACAGGTTGCTTCCAGTCCCATAGCCCCATTGAGGTGTCGGTGTGTTTCGATGATCTGTGGGTTCTCGCCAGCCTTTGTTGGGAAGGTGCAAGGTGAACCTTTCCCAGTGAATAGCTGTCTGGTGGCAAAACAATCCTGGGGCAGATGGGGGCAATCAGTAGGTAAATGCATCTACAATGGCACATTTTCCAGATACTATGCCTATTTGGCCGGGTGGTCTACATTTCTATACGATTTCCTATTACTGTCCAGGGGAGTGGCTGTACTTTTCTTTGTGTTTAGGGATGCAGGATTTGTATACACAGGAGCTCATACTTTCTTCAAGTGTAGGGTTCATTCAGAGGTTGCTTGTATAGTCTCACTTACCCTATAGAATGAAAATATGGTCGAGGGACGTGTAGATAAGGGGGGCAATGACATATAAGGAAGGAAATGCAGCCTGCGGTTGTTGTTTGTTTATTTACCCACCTTCTCACTGCCCATAGTGATGCTAGGCCCATTGGCCCTTCCCACCCACTACCCGCTCCTCTCTGACCAAAACACCCCCTTACTCCCCTGGGATAACTTGGAATCCAGCTCTGTGCTTTCAGTGTAGCATTCTGTATAGTAATGACTTCATTGTAGCTATACATCAGCTAAACCAGCTACTGGTGTAATAAAACTGTCTTTACTGTGCCTTCAGCCACATGATGTATAAGAAGTATGTGTGTCCTTGCATCTGTTCCTTGCACTGAAGACCATTTATGAACATGTATTGGCACAACCAGCAATTTTGGCTCTTGTATAGGCATTTGGCAGGCACTGTTATAATATGTCCAGGTACTAATATATTTTGCCATCTTTGGCCAGAGAGTAAAATGAGGTCAGTGCTTGGAAAATGCGGACCCTATGCCTACACACATGAGAACACTGTTAATGTTGCAAGGGTTTGATTTGGATCACGTGTGAGGTTTGAAATCTTTCAATCTGTTAATCATTTTTTAGTTGTGTGAAGGGGCGTGGGAGGACACAGAGCATCAAAGAAGAAGACGGGTCGTGTCCGCCAGCCCGGCTCTTCTTTCAACCAAGATGAACAAGGCGCGGAACAGAGGAACAGTGCTGGATCCGTTCGTTCCCGGTTCAAAGATGTGTTTTACCTTTAAACCTTCAAAAGATGATGTTTCAATGTGAACTCTCCCTTTCTTCTTGAGAACCAATCAAAACCCTCGGTGTGAGGTTCAGAACGGATGGCCAGGGCGCGTGCGTGGGCTCCGTGCACCTGCTGCTCAGGCCTCGTGGTGGTCCCTAGGTGTGGTAAGATGCCAATGCAGACGCCTTTGTGTTATCTCGGCGACATTACTGTGCCCCCTTACTTGGCAAAAATCCATTCATCTTAGAGAGTGGCTAAAAGAGGGCATACAATTCTGTTTTAAATACCTGGATATTGGCATCTTTTCAAAGAAAGAGGTTGTGACCGGATTGATTGTTTTGTGTCAGAATTTGTGATCAAGCATTGCCAAAGACACCACTTTGTCATTTCTGAACGCTAATTTGTATTGCACACCAGCTGGATGGACTCCAGAGGCAGACGCGACCGCGCGCACGCATCCCTCTCCATACGCCAAGCACAACGCACAACATCTCTACCATCAGAATGCAGCTAAGTCCCACAACAATAATTTGGTGCAGCTGGACACATAGTGAATCTCTTGCACTGGCGCATTCTCCTGACCCCCCTGTCAGCACCCATATGCATGCCTGATTGGCTAGCTAACTGGGGCGCGGCCATCAGTGGCGCAACTTTGCTGAAAATGTTCAGGAGGACATGACGTCTAAAGGAAATCAGCCGCTGCCAAATTAAACCTACAACATGGTGTGCCACGTAAGTTGGGGCAACAAACACCCTTGTCCCCCCCCTAAATGTTCACCCATTTCTGCCATCATACCCAAATGCATTTTGGCCAAATGCACACACGCATTCTAACTCTCTGACAACCTTCCCATACCTTGGACTTTGGTCTTCTGTTGGCGTTTATCCACGGTGCTTTGAGGCCATAACAATGGGATAAAGGCACTATACAAATGACCACTCACTACTAATTGCCCCTTTGCATATCATTTTAAAATTGCAACCTGCATATGTTACATCTTTCTATAAATCACCCCAGTACAAATAATAACAAGCCATGACTGTTCCTTTACTAAAGAAAAGAAGATTCACACCTTAAGACCAGTCTTCCCATTTATCATGCACAATTGAGTAAACACGAGACATCTATAAATGCAGGCATGTGTGTTAGGGTGCAGTGTTGATCAGGAACTAAGTAGCTGACAACACACATGGTTAATATTAGTGTCATTACACTTGAAGCTGTGTGATAGCTGCAATTAACCCGTTACTGTATCTTTGGGGCAGATGTCATTTCAGGCAGAAACTGTTGCCCTACATGACATTAATGTGACAGTAATTTAGATAAGGACCAGCTAAATGGCTGCAGTTATCCTGTTACTTTTCAAACAGATGTCCCTGCAGACCGAAATGGTTGTTTTAAATCACAGAAATGTGACTGAAATGTAGACAGCAAAGCGAATTTCTGTTTGGGCAAGGTGTGGGCAGACATGTGCTCATACACAAGTTCCAGTAATAAGTGTCAAGCCGACATATTGCTTCTAGGCTGTCTCCCCAACCTCTGGGTCTTATAGGCAGGATCTAAACAAATGAGGCACATCTAATAATTAGTGAGAGTTTGGGGTAGCCCTCGTTCAGCTGCGTTGGGGACTAAATAGCAATATGGGTTGGACTTCCGCTATGGTAGGTGCATGTAGACTTCCCCACAGCCCTCAAACATGCAAGAAATGATTACTGCACCGTGTTGCATGGGCACGTCCCAAGTCATTGTATTCAAGTTAATTCAAAACCAATAGTCAGAGACAGGTCAGAACTAGCAGTTCAGTTTGTTAGATATACTTTTGAATAAGGTGATGTCTGTGCACTGAGGAAGACCACTAACGGTCGAAACACGTGTTTGCTCAAGGGCACTTGCACCATTTGAGGACATACAAGTTGTATGATATAGGAAATTAAAATAATTACGGATCTACCGAGACATTGACGTATCGAAGAGGACATCTAACAAACTGAACTGCTAGTTCGGACCTCTCTCTGACTATTGGTTTTGAATTAACTTGAATACAATTGCGACATGAGACCTGGCACAGAAATAATTTCCTGTATGTCTAATAATTAAGTGAAGGGATATTTTTTGGGAGGTTTCAAGGAATTTTGTTTTTTATAGGTCAACATGTATTATTAGTGTTATTTGTAGTGAGGGGGGATCACCACACTTCCCAAATAAATCAACTTAACATTGAACTGTGTAATATGTCTGCAAACCGCCATGCATAGTTGCTTCTGTGGACGGTGTTTTTTTCCTGAAGGTGAGGCCAGAGCTGTTCTTCTGGAGGTGAGCTTGTAACTCAATCATTCAGTCTGCCCCGTCGCCCTGCACCTCCTCCGTGCACACGAGGACATCATGTGTGCGACTTATGGGTACAAGAGTTTGGAGCTCAACTCAGCGGTGTTTGAACGAGAACAAGGCTTTGGCAAGACACATTGTGCCAGAGCGCAATCCCGTCTAATTACGGCCAAATTCCTCCCATGTACAGAGATCAGAGCAGTGTTTTAAGGCCTCGTTGGAGCTATTCGATGTCACGCAGAGATCCCATGTTACCTCAGGTCATGCATGAAATGCTCATTCATTTCCGGTTTTATTAAATGCATCCCTTTGTTTGTAGTTGTGTTCATTCTTTATGACTGCAGGGCAACGCGTCCCAGAATGCAATATGCAAAGCTAAAACCTAGACAGGATGGGATGCTCACATGATTTCCAGAGAGGAGACTGCAGCTGCAAGCGGTCTCCTATAATGTGTGACACGTTGAGCTTGGGTCACTTTGCATGCTGGAACTTGTAGCCCCATATTTATAACAGCAAAACTACAAGTTCCCAGAATGCAAAGTGGCAATCTAGGATTGGCTTGGGTGCAATGTGTGGCAACGGGCAGAAGTTCCAGAGCGCAAGGTCTTGAATGTGGAGGGAGTCAACCCCTCTACCCTTTTTCCTCAAAGTACTTGTCCCTCAATAGGGGAGGGCATGGGAGTCCAACCCGGGCATTATTGCGACCTGTGAACCATCTTTGCTTATGTTATGAACATGTATAGGTGGAACCGACCCAACGAGCTTCTCCTTTAAGACTATTGCAAGGCAGCGCTGATTGCCATGGCGACCGTCTCTCCCAAGCAGCCCTTCCCCGTGTGTGCTATGTTAATCTCATTTGTTCAGCTCAGTGGCTACACAAATAACCACGAGCTCGCTGCTTATTTAGACATGCGGCAAGGGGCGGGCAATTGATAATTTTTTGATTGGACGTTTTGCCCGGTGACGAAGCTTAGATAATCCGGCAGTGAGTGACATGGGAGACGGGGCATTGTTTCTTCATCCCAAAATAAATATTTAAAGAGCAAAATAAAATGCATCACTATCGACAAAAAAAAATGAAAAATGCAAGAGAGTAAAGAGAGATACAGAGAAAAATAAAAGGATGAGTAAAGAGGAAATACAAAAAAAACACATCAGGGGGCTGGGGGGCTCAGATATAGGCAAATGTAATCAATACGACAGAGCAAATGTGCCCTTAATATGTGCTTATTATTATTGGTAGGGGGGGGGTAACACTTTGCAAAGAGGGTTTCCTGTGACGTCAAAGCAACATGATTCAACAGCACTTGTGCTTATGGTTGACGCCATGCTAATTCTGACATGCTTAGCAGCAAGGGACGCTGGGTGCTCCGCCCCGAGGGTTACGCCTGGCGTGGCTTCATCCCCCCTGTTTTGTTTCATGGAGTGCTGAGTGCTCCTCGTCTTCCTTCCAAAGGACCAGGTGCACATGACTTCTACTGGATCCAGTTGTGAAAAGTGAGCTTGTAGGCATCTGCTGAGCTGCCATGGAGACCTTTCAAGCCTATTCCAGTTGCACTGGTGCACTGGTTTTGCTGTCTACTGGTGTCTGTTGGCTGTTAGTTGTTGCTTGTATTTCACCAGCAGTAGCTCCATTGCGTTCCTGCTATGCACCTGGAGTCCATTGCCCAAAGGCCCATATGCTGCAACCGGATCCAGTTGAAACCATTTGCAACCACTCAGCTGAAATGTCCTGCTGGGCTAGGTAAAAGCACCAGTTCGCCATGTTCTCAATTTTAATCGACGGCAAACGGTTCTATTTGATTTCATCCAATAGATTTATTTATTTATTTATTTAGACATTTTGTAGAAGTGCACACAACCCCGGGGGCATCAGGGCGCTTTTACCAGTTACATGAGCCTTATAAGGGCAAGCATAGATACAAACACTGACATTTTCAGCAATAGGTCATGGGTAAAGCACAGGCAGGGTGATCAGGTGCAGTTAAGTGCAAGGTAATGCAGTTTCAGAAGTGAGTGAGTACGTGGGCTGGACCAGGGCAGTTTCTATGTCTCGTGTCACACATATTTCAACGATTACACATTGTGTTGAATTTGTATTCAGTGAATTCTACCACTATGTAACCTCCCATTCCCCTGGAAAACAGTGACACGAGATTCAATGATAAGCGTCTCATTGCAGAGTGTGGAAGCCCAGAAGTGCCCTGTGTGGGCCACACTGCAACCAAGAAGGAACCCGTGAAAAATGACTAAATACATTGTGTGTCAAGGAGGGAGTGCTACAAGTGCAAGGTGGGTCATCCTGGTCAGGATTGAGACGGCCGAATAGATTGCCAGACACCCTCACCATGTGGAATCGGACCAGCCATGAGCTTTTTTTAGATTTGGCTGATTGGTTTCAGTGCCACACAGTTGCCTATTCTTTTCATAGTACAGGATAGATCAGGAGTTTGAAACCTGTAGCTCTCTGGATGGTTGAGACTTCGACCCCCATGATCCCTCACCATTGATTTTCTTGACTGGGGCTATTGGGAGTTGTAGTTCAAAACCGATGCTGGGCTAAAAGTTGCGGACCGTTGGGGTCTGTGCTATTGGATGGGCATGCTGTACTTCATGCCTAATATGTTACACCACTGTGTTTCCTCCTGCATGAAATGTAGAGCAACGGAAAGCACTCACTGGCTGCAATGCCGTAGGTGAATGCTTCATGAGGCTGGGGCCTCCATATGGCATGGCGAAGACCATGGACGCCATGTCCCCTACTGCATAAATCAGGAGAGTTCACTTCCAAGTGTTCAGCAGTGGGCACCAGAGAACTGTAGCTAGAAATGTCTATGAAATAGTTCAATCTACTGAACATGTCCGAATTAGTTAAAGGGGAAGTGCGCTCAAAAATGTTATTGTCCCGATCGTACGGCAATGTACTACTGTAATCGATCATAAAACCTTTTGCTATGCATCTTTCCTTCATTTTCCTCACTTTTACACATGCAAAAACAACGGGTTAGGCACGGCCATCTTGTGCTAATCTTGTCCGTTGTCCGTTGTAGCATCGCCCTAAATTCAAGTGCCCTCGCAGCAGGAATACAGATGGCCCGACCCCCCCCCCCGGAAGCTGACATCTCTTGTCCGAACGATCTGCTCCACCTATTTTCATGACGTTCGTGGCCAGAGTAGCCAAACGTGCCTCGTCATCACCCACGCCAAAACGTTACTTAACGGAGAACCAGGAAGATAAACACAACGGGGAAAGTCAGCGCATAGCCATTTTTGCAGTTCAAAATGACTTTGCCCGGACTTTGCACAACAAAAATACGCTTTTCACAGTTTCATGAATCAGGGTTTTTGTCGGCTGTGCAAAGTCACTTTTCAGCAGTGCAAATTCACTTTGAACCAGGCAAATATTCCATGAATCTCGCCCAACGTGTTTTTTGTACCGAAGAAAGCTTACAAATAGCAAATCAAAATGCATATTCCTTTTCCCTATCTCATATTCTACTTCCCACTGTGCCGCTGGCACGTTCATCATATGTAGCGGGTAATCCACTCATGCGATCCATGCAGGGCTGCTGTTCTAAGACTGAAATTAATTTGGCAAAAATCTGCCATTGTATGAGGGTCCTACATCTGAGCTCGGATTTCACAAACAGGTTTCTTTCATTGTCTCGTGGTAATGTTGACGCGCAACAGTGGTCCCCGCTCGAAAACACATTTTGACAGTGATAGTTTTGCTTGAATGTCATCGCCATTCTTCCCCGCATCCCTCAGCGCGGTTCTCCCACACGCCCCTGAACAATGCGCAGTATTTCTGCTTTCACAATGGCCTCTCAAGCAACATGTTTTGCATATCATTAGAAGCTTCAGCGATGAAATAGGGGAGCGGACAATGATGCTGAGTTCAATTATTAGGAAAACAAATGAAGCCTCATCCTGACAACTCAGTGGTGATGCGATAGCACAGGGTTATGGCTTAGCCGAGAATATATATTTTTATTCGGCAACGCCATTAACAATATAAAACAATACAATGAAAATGTAAAACGACATTTACATTACATATATTAGACCTCATAGAAATCTTAGAAGAACAGGATGGACAGGCAGGTATAATAGAGATATTATCTGCCCTCAATGGACTGCTATAAATCCTAAAATCAAGTAATAGGCCCTCATTATGAGGTAGGGGGTAATTTGTCGATAAATCCGCCGAAAATGAATGACTGTTACCGCCACTTTGTCAGGTGGAATTTCCACCTGATTACAAGTGGTGGTGGCAGTGTAATTCCCCATTTTTGGGTTCTTTGGACCCAATGGCCCTTTTTTTGTGGAATTACCGCAGCAGAATTACCACCCCAGTAATTCCACCAATTCTGCCGATTTTTGGGCTTTGAGTGGGAAGATTTACCGCCAGGGTTTTGCTGGAGGTAAATACTCCACTCAAAACCCAACCTCATAATTTGGCGTAGTGTTAGCATTTTACCACTTACCGCCCAACTGGTAATCAGGCCCACAGTGTTTGCAAGGAACATCATGTGCCAAAACGTGTATACGTGTTTACGGACTAGTGCCATCTGCCATTTAACATACCGCCCGGTTTCGTTTGAGCACTTTTTCTTTGACAAAAACCATGAGATGCGAATATTTGGAATGTACTATGGATAAAGATGGCGATTTTATTTCCAGCTACATTTTGTTTTTCATAGAGTATGAAAATTGCATTGTTAGTCACATGCAAAGAGATTGACCATACTAGTTGCCATGTATCACGCAAAGCACAGGAGGCAAGAATCTCGATATCACACCACCTGGGTGAGAATTAAAAAATGTAACTTCTCAGTTGCCAGTAAAAGGAAAAGTACCCAGTAAATGGTAGAAACGACCATATGTAGTTTGATGGACTTGTGTATATATAATAAACAAAGGATCAGGGAGAGCCTGAATATACTGTGAACCAATATTTTAATGTGTTTACCTAATTTGATGACAGTAAACATACACGTTCAACACATGGATGTAATATAATACATTCAAAAACAATTTCAAACAGGGTGCACCACAGGAACAAATACAACATATACAATACAAACATATATTCTGCATACAATCTGCAAGAGATAACTTATATGAATGCAGAACAGTCCCTTTACATTTTCTTGGAAACATATCACAGTATATATGCTGAATTAGTCAGCTGGGTGGGCAGTGTGAACAATAAATACTGCATCATGGTTGGGTTGTCGACACAACTGTGTTTCGGCCTTTAGGAGCAGCTGAAATGTGCTGTGGTTGGATTGGCTATCATCAGGCCAGTCAATTGGGCAGTTTTTTCACTAAATGGAATCTCCTGTGGAGTTCTACAAAGAAGAAATATGGATCTGTAAGTGAAAGGGGTCTATATTTTGGTATATTTGTGAGAAACAAAAGCTTTACTGTTTGTCAACCTCTTCAAAGACATACACCAATGGGGACATAATGAGCTTACCGTGCATGGTAGGTTTTGTGCACGACAGAAATACATTTGTAAATGCTGTGTTGCAGGTACCTGTAATACACACTATTGATTATATAATGCAATGCCACTGTCTGGACCATACAAGGATGGCAAATAGGTGCACAAGTACCCAGTGCTTCAAGTGGGGTAAGAAATTGATGGGGGGGGCCCTCATTTGGGGGCGTGGCATCCGCTGTGGGCGTGGCCTAAAAGTGCACAAAACATATTAGGGTGCGCAAACAAATATATAAATGTAGTAGAGCATTTATATATTTGTATGCGTACTAGTATGGTTTGTGTATTTTTCAAGCCTTCTTTTATAAACATTGCAATGTTACATATTTCTATGTTTATAAAAGGTGGCTTGAAAGTGTACAAACCATAGTAAGTTGCGCACACTTGTGTGCTTACCTTACTACGGTTTGTGTACTTTTCAAGCCACCTTTTATAAACATAGACATTTGTAACATATTTCTGTGTTCATAAAAGTTGGCTTGAAACGTACAAGCCATCTTTTATAAAGCGTTGAGGACGGACAAAACCCGAGGTGGTTTTGTCCGTCGACAAAGCTTTATAAAAGATGCCTTGAATTGTGTAAGTTTCAAGCCGTCTGTTATAAACGTAGAAATATTTCTACGTTTATAAAAGATGGCTTGAAACGTACACATTTCAAGGCATCTTTTATAAAGATTTGCCAAAGGAGACAGGCACCTCGGGCTCAGTGATCGCTGCTCTGAGCAGAGATCACAGAGCCCAAGGCGTCTTTCACCCTCTGGGAACCCGCGGGCTCCGTGATTGAATCTACATATTAAATCATGGAGCCTGCAGGTTCACAGAGGGTCAGTGACCTGGTGATGGCCAACAAAGGAACTGTAACTTCCCTGATGACCCCTCAGATGGGGGGGTCATCAGGGAAGTTACAGTGACTGACAGAAGTGCCAGCGAGCCTCAGTGACGCTGTGGCTGGCTGGCACTTCTGTCCACTTGCCTAACGTTACACTGACGGACGCATCTCCCGTCACGGCTGCGGCCGTGGCGGGATAATGCGTCCTGCCATGGCGTGGTGGGACCGGGGGCCCCGGCAGGGCCCCGGCTCAGCCCCACTTTTTGGATTCTGGCGGGGCCCGGCCCCGGCAGGCCCCGGCCCACTTAAAGCACTGCAAGTACCTGAAGATGGGTGATGCCTTTGTCACAGAAGCGCTACACAAATGTGTGGTACTGGGTATCCTGTGAAACAGTTACACTAATTACAAATGGCTGCGGGTAGACTGGGACATTAGTTTAAAAACCAAATAAATGTAGCCACACTTACCGATCAAGGATGGCCTTGACAATGTGCTGTTGATTAAGGATGTTGAAACCTGGTGGTATAAACAAATGTAACGCTGTCACCGCATGACACTAAGAATATAGATATAAAGTGCTATATGAGAAGAGGGGTACGGTGAGTCAAATGGTCCCGAGGGGTGTGAACCCATCTTGCTGTGAATTCATGCATAAGTAAGGTAGGTACACTTGTTCATAGCCCGGTATGTGGTCTGGTGCCCATCTATTGGCAGGTGAGTGGAAGTGTGCTATATAGATCAGAAATAGCAATGCCAAGCCCATCTCCAGTCTCCTGCATCGCTGAAACTCTGTGGACTGCATTCTTCTACTCAAGTTTCACTCACTGCACATCTTCCTGTTTTCATTGCTTTAATCGGTTGTGTGGCAAATTGACTTCCGTCCTGCAGGAGTACAAGAATGAGTAGAGGCTGACACGCCCACTCAACACTCACGCTTCTACAAACCAAGAGCCAACACAATCATAAAGGTTTAACAGGCACAGTCAAAAGCTATGCCTCCTACACCTTTTGTGGTAACATGGGCAGAGGAAAGACTGTAGTCCTAGGAGGGGTGTGAATGTGGTTCAGAAATACATACACTTTAATTAAACACATTGTGTACAATAATAACAAATTAAGAAAACACTAAACAAAACCCACACCTGAGGAAGGAACACAGAATAAGCAAAGATGGTACATGCAGGGGTCTGGGAAAGGAATCAAGGGTGAAAGGCAAGCAAAAGCAACACAGTTCTTGAAAAAGGATATTGTGAGCTGAAAAGGGTTCATTCAATGTGACCTAAACAGTCTGCAGGGTCCATAAATGGACCAATGGGGCACTTAACAGACCACAGTACCTCCTTTGGTGCTGGGTGAAAATAGGGAGAGAGCAAAAGGCAGCAACAGAGGGTCCTGCTGGTTCAAAAGTGTTGAACAATTCTTGAAACAAGTGCCATGCAGTTCAATGCTGAACAACACTAGGACCCCAGCAGTCTTGGCTCGCAGGGTGCTGTGACTTCCACTCCAGGGACAAGATGGGTCTTTGTTCTCAGGCTCCCAAACATAGTGGAGGCAGACACATAGCTGCATGGGTCCACCGACATCGTGAGGTCCTGGGTACCATTGTGGCTGGCAGAGAAGCAGGTCCCATTCCAGCAGCCGATCCCCCCCAATGGTCCCTGAGGATGGTAAATGGACAGATCTATCTTCTGCTTCTGGTACCTGTGCCTTCAGCTCACAAATGGAGGACTTTAGAGAGGATGGCTCACCCAGCAAGTTTCACTGAAATCTGCAGGATGGCTTAATATGACTTCAGACAATTCCAAGACATTAGTGCTGAGCCTTTCTTTTAGAAGTAAATGTCCCCACTTGGTTGGACTAAAGCTAGCTTGCTTTAGGGGTCCAATCCCTGCTCTTGAAATGTGTGGACTTTGCCCTTATGATGTCATACCCAAAGTGCCTTACTCTAGAGGAAGTGGAGGGGACAGGAAAGAGAAAGAGAGGAAGAGAATCAAGATGGCAGAACCCTCCCAAAACTGAACAGCCCTCTCTTTGGCTACTAACCCCACCCCTTTCCCTTCTCAATAGGATCAAAGGATCTTAGAAATCCAGCCCCCTGGTGTGAAGCCCGGCTCAAAGTGAATGGGTGGGCCTCTTGGTTTCTGCTCCAAGGCTAGAATCCTGTCAAGTGACTGTCCAAGTGAGAAGGGTGTTACCTGGCCTTACAAAGAAACAAAGAGAGCAACCCCACTACCTTCCTGCCAGTAGAGCAGGATCCGGCCTGTCTGTGGAATACACGTAACCCTTCAACAGATCAACTGGGCCCACAGAACTGACACATGTGCACCATCAATTGAATGTGGCTGGGATAACTCGGAGAGATGCTGGACACCATACCCTAACTCAGGCATAGCTTATATTTACAGTACTATGTGCCACCTGGACAACATCTTCAGGGTTGTGTCGTTTTTTGAAACAGTAGTACATATTTTAAATACAGCCCCTGCAGAGAATTAGGTGTTACTGCAGCTCTCGAGGGGCAATCTGTGCCCTCTGTACCTGCTCTGTGCCACCGGTGGAGCAGGTGCTGTGAATCAGGATACGGATGCAGCAGGCACAAGAGCACGCTAGGCTTTTGGCATGGAGTATATTGTAAAGGGGAATCTGATCAGCAGATTTCCCTTTTGGAATTTCTCCCATCCTGTTATTATTCATTAAAAATTCCCCAGATGGCAATTCATCACATGTGGTCTCCTAAATTATGGAACCTCTGACCGTAGATGATTAACAAATGCTTAAAAGAACATTGCTGAGTATTGTTTTTTTTCTCCATCTTTGATATAAATTAATATTTGTGGACCAGTTGTTTTACTATGTAATAGTTTCATTTCTTTTCAATGTTTTAATCCGTAACTATTTTAAAGTTGCTAATATTGTGTACTGTGTGTTGGATAAAAGTGCTGTATGAATAAAATATAAAGTTATAGGACCTGATAAGTAGAGTTGAGCTCACTCCTTCTGAGAGAAAGCTCGGACCGGTGTTTATTTATTTATTTAAAATTCATTGCATTTATATAGCGCACCCAGCCCTTGGGTATCTGGGCGCTGGAACTTAAGAAGACAGTTGCATTGCATTCTTAGTTGCATTACATTATAGTCATAGTCAGGGTACAAGATATGCATTCATGGGTTACGACCGTTTGACTTTAGGTCAAACAATCATGCATAGGATGAGCATAGTCTGTTCAGGTGCCTTATGCTCCCTGGTAGGTGCATGTTCAGTTCTCACTGTCTTGGTTGAAACCAGCTGATGTGGTGCTCGCCGTGCAACCATTGCTCAATACCCCAGGATGCATTGCACTTTTGAGTTCAGCCGCTGATTAAACCTTCAGGCAGCATGGACTTATGCCCATCGCCTCCAACTCCTGCCTGAGCCAAGAGGCAGGCAATCAAAGTCCAAATCCAATTTGAATCCTAACAGCGTGCTTCCTAACTATCACCTAATTACATCTGCTGTGTCCTGCAAAAATGATTTTTATATTGATGAAGTATTTAATTGATTAATCTGTTTGCATGGCATGGCTGACAGCCTGCGAGCTCTGAGCCGCAAGGAAGATTAATTCACATTGATGGAGACAAAGTAAACAAAACAAGGTAAACTCCTTTTTCATATTTGCATGTTCTGGATCATTCTATCCCTTCGCGCACAGGCGTACATGAAGGCTAGTCCGTGATTTGATGTTCATTTTGAGGCATTGTCATAATGGTCTTACCTGGCCATAAGGTAGCAGCAGCTGGAACATGGTGTGAACAGAATGTCAGTGCAAGCAACAGATGTAAGGACACATGTAGTGGCCAAAGGCACACTTGGTTAAGACATTTGTATTACAATTGCAGCACCTTTACAGCTACAATTAAGTCATTAACTCTCAGAAGACTGCTTTAAAATAACCTTGGCAGGTCCTCTGCAGTGAACAATTTGTGTTACTGCTTTTCTTAGATCTTAGAGCGATGCCATGGGCATATTTATTTGGGCAGAAACAGGCAGGTAGCAGAGACACAGCCAGGATTGTTTAACAAGTGGGGCCTGAATCTCACATAGTTGGGCCCACTGTAGCAACGTTAACATCTGTAAACCCCACACAGCGCTGCTGATTGGGCATTTACAGATTTTGGGTGGGCCTTGCCCGCTCGGGCCCTACCCTGTCTACGCCTCTGACAGGTAGTGGGTAAGAATGATCGTCGGGAGTAACGTGGCCAGTGGCACACATTGGCTGGGCAAGTACCAAACAACACCCACAAGTTGTGTGTCCCTCCTCACCGTCCATCGCCCTCTTATCTGTACTCCAATGCAATCATTTTGACTTGGTGGTGGTGCATGAGCATCAATTTATAGCCAAAACTAAAAAGGACTGTTCAATTGGACCCACAGAGGGTGGATAGAGGGGAACAGGGTGATTGTTGGGAAAACGAGGAAAAGAGGATTATGTGGTAAAGCGGATGTCTTCCGGGGTCATTTGCAAATCCTAATGAAGATACAAATAGCACCCAAAGCAAAGCTAAAGCTGACATTTCTTTCAAAAATGGGGTGTTATGTGCAAAAGTGAATTGGTTGCACAGAGTCGGGTGCATGCAATTGCGGATATCGATCAAGTAAGTTAGTGTGAAACATACATGGAAAATGTGTAAAAGTAAAAGTTAAAGATGTGTGCCATGTAAATAAGTCATTGTGTGATGCCTGCAGGAGTTGTGGCAGAAACTGGAGATAGCCAACTGGGGTAGAAGACAGGGATTGAGGCTTGATGTGATTCCCTTCAACAGCATGACTCGTCCAAGGTCCACTCTACTACCCTCTTGAGTTGTACAGTAATAGATTGATTATCCCGCACCAATTCGGATACAATGGTGCAGAACAACCCAATTGATTATCCTGCACCAATTCGGATACAATGGTGCAGAACAACCAGATTGATTATCCCGCACCAATTCGGATACAATGGTGCAGAACAACCAGATTGATTATCCCGCACCAATTCGGATACAATGGTGCAGAACAACCAGATTGACGATCTTGCACTAATTCGGATACAATGGTGCAGAACAACCAGATTGATAATCTTGCACTAATTCGGATACAATGGTGCAGAACAACCAGATTGATGCTCCTGCACCAATTCGGATACAATGGTGCAGAACAACCAGATTTATTATCCCACAAGGCTGGTCGACAGTGGTTCCGCTCTGTTATCCAGAATCTCCCTAATTTAGCCTCAACCCTTGCTACATGGCATTTCATCAACCAGAATTGTGGTGTAGGGGACCCTCAGTGTGTGTTGCCCTTTAAGGGGATGTGTCCCTCCCCCGTGTATTGCCCTTTTAAGATGGGACTTCGTCATGGCCCAAGCTAACAAAAGGGAGCCCTGCAGGCACGTGCATTAGAACGGCTGCAGACTCCATAAGAGGAACTCCTGAGTCCGTGCCTCATTATCATGTAAGCAGCAGGCCTACAGGTGGAGGTACAGGCCTGCAGGCCCTGATGCCATGGTACCCTCGTGCAAGGAAGGTGGCAGAAGTCCGCATGGTCAGAGGCCTGGCAGGCTGTGCCCCCACCCCCGACAGTGCTGATGCCCCATAGAACTCGGGTGGCTAATAAAAGGGAGCACTGCAGGCACGTGTGTTAGAACGGCTGCAGACTCCATAAGAGGAATTCCTGAATCTGTGTCTTGTTATCATGTAGGCTGCAGGCCTACACGTGGAGGTACAGGCCAGCAGGCCCTTATGCCATGGTACCCTTGTGCCAGGACGGTGGCAGAGGTCTGCATGGTCAGGGACCTGGCAGGGTGTTCCCCCACCCCTGAGAGTGCTGTTGCCCCATAGCACTAGGGGGGTTGCCGGATGCCCAGGGCAGGCCCCAACCCCCACAGGCACTGGGCCTGTAGAGTGTCATTGGCTGTGGCACTCAGGGGGCCTGCCGGATGTCCATAGCTGGTCCTCCTAACAAGAATGTCAGGTTATTCAATATTTGTACTGTGCCCGTCAGCGCCATAGTGGTCTAACGGCTCCTGACCTTGTCCACGAGGTGGCATCGGTGACCTTGTCAGGGTGCCGCTAAACCTTAGTATGAGGATCGTGAAGATGGTGAACGAGAGAGATGAAGATAGGAAAGAGGGTTTAGCCAATAAACAAACAGGTCAGTGGGGAGCAGTATAAGTGGAGCGAGGGGGGAGTTTACATGGTTGGGAATTAACTGTGATTAGTGTTTTGGAACTATTGGCAATGATCGGCGCTGGTTGAAAGAGCACTCGGGCTAATGGAGTGGCAGATAACAGGGTGTCCATTATACATCAATTCATAATAGGGACCGTAGGGTTGAACTGTAGGTGGCTACCCCTAGACCTACAACTTTTCATAATCATGGCAGGGAACCACTAATTACAAACGGGGCACTTAACAAATGAGTGTGAGGTTTATGATTCAAGTAGTTGGAGTCGGATGATTTTTGCCTGTGTCGGTTTAGGTGCTGGGTAGAGGAGAGCAAGCAAAAAGCAACAGAGCCATTGAAATTTCCGGATGCTATAACCACACGCGAGTTGCACCAATGGAACCACAGCACAACAAGCTGAGTCCTTGAAGCAATTTATGGGTGTTAAGAAATGTTTCTGTTGCTCAACGGGTGACTGATTGTGATGGGGAAAAATTATGCATGGCTCATTTCTTGAAGTCAAGCTGTGACAACATTAGAAGACATGGGAGTTGAGGCCTAGTGAAGTCGCTAAGTTTAGAAATCAATTGGGGAGGACATTAGAGCATATGGTATTTGCGGCCGAGCGAAGCCAGAAAGAAAGATGCAAGTTGGGTAAAACTAATGTCATGAATTAATAATGAGACATGAATAATGCAGCAGAATTGTTTGACTGCAGTAGTGCATATCAAATCCAGTTCATTTCCTTTTCCCTGATGAAGTTCCGAAAAAAGGTTGTCTCGGGAATGAAACATGTTGGGTTATGGTTTTTGAATGCATGAAAAATGCCATGCTCAGCGGATGACAGATTCTAACTTATGGAAAACCGTACTAAGGGGTTTGAGACACGTTTCAAGACAAAGAATAGATTTGTGTAAATAGTTATGAATTGTTAGACAACTAATGGCAAAAGACGTGAATGATGGTTGTAAAAATATTATTTTATATTGTCTACAGGTAAAGTTATATGTGGAGGTACCATATGCATTAATTCAGTGAAGAGTTTACACATAGTAGGTGTTTTGCTACAATGTTTTAAAATTAAAATGAAATAAAATGTAATAATGCTCGAAGTATACTTGTTTTGAGTTAAGGTGGATGTTGGTTATAAATACAAGCAGATACACACAGTTAATCTTACTTAACCACATAATAACTAGCATCGAGACACAATCACACTATGCATCTGCGCTGCAGTGCACGCTGTACACTCTAGCGACAGCAGGTCACGCTTATGAATGCTGCATGCACATTTTGACGTGCCCTATCATGCCCAATCCCACACACACACAGGCGTCCTTAGAGGGTGCCTGGGGTGGCTATGGCACCGGGTCTTTTGGTTGTAGCTCCGGAATAGAAGTTCAGGGGCTACAACCCAATGACTAGCGAGCCCCGAGTCCCAACAGTCCCGACCTTAGCGTAGCCCCCGATCTTTTCCAGACCTAACAACACCCCTGCATACAGAAGTGTCAAGGCGTGCATGCGCGGATCCTTGTGTGGGCGGCGCGCGGTACTCCTAGTCCACCAGGTAAGTGTATGAAAGCAGGTGTAAGTGTAACTGTTCCATCAAACTCCTGTGTAATTCCTGGGGAGTTTAGGCCATCATGCAGTGTAAAGGCCGCCTGACAGTGATTTATCTAGCAGGGAGAATTTCTCTGCTGAAGTAACATTCTTCGCCACCTCCGAGGCTCTGCTCCTCCTCACTAGCCTGGCCCTGGTGCAGTTTTATTAAATCATTTCTAGTCACTGTTCAGAGGGCTCTGGGAAGCAACGCTCGGCGTGCAGAGAGATCGATGGGGGAGCCGTAACCCTCCCTGTGGGATGTTCCCTCACTTCTTTCCTTGATCTTGTGGCAGCGAGTCTAGCGCTTTATCGTCGCAGTCCTTCTTCTCGTTCTCCTAACCCCAATGTGACACTTTTGATTAAAAGGCAACAGGGCATAGTCTCCATATATGATGGAGCGGCTGCTTGCAAGCAGGACGCTCTGGTGGACTTTTAGGGCCTTAGAGAAGTGAACAAGAAAGAAAAATAATGGAAAGCGAAAGGAAACATATAAAAAGAAAAAAGTACACAGAGGAAAAGGAAAATAAGCAAAAGAGAACATTGATAAAAAATAGAGGAAGCAAAACAGAAAGAGATCAGGAGAAAGGTAAAGAGAACGAAACAGAACTAAAAAGGGAAAGGAAAAGAAATGGTAAGAGAAAGAAAAACAGGAATAAAAAGAGGATGGGAAAAAGAGATAAATGAAAGAAAGCTGCCTGATTGCTTTTCAGTGGTGCGAGTGGCATGACTTTGGGAGTTGCGTTCAGTGCCAGTGCTCTCAAGATTCCATTAAAGTCGCCGGTGCATATATGTCGGCCCAGCCTTGCAGACGCAACGGGGCTCCTGGGCATTGCGGTTTCTGAGTGCTGACTTGAACATTAGCCCTTTTACTTGTAATATCAGCCGGTGACAAAGATGCAGTTGCAAAGAGGTAATTATTTTCCAATATTTGTACTGGGTGCTGAATCTTATTATCGTCTAAGCCAGCGCGCCGCGCGGCCCCATCTAACAAGCGTTCGAATGGAAACCTCACACCCTGCGTGTTAGTTTGGTTTCAAAATGGCCGATCAGAGCAAGCTCCATTTCCCAGAAGGTAGAGGGCATCATTTCACTAAATTTCCATGATGTAGACGGCGTCGAAGCAGATTACTTTGGGGGCCTTCCTGCTCCCGCCTGCGTCTGTGGCCGCTCTCGCGGCGGGAGATGAACCTGATGGAAGTTGACTTCTGACTCTGTAGAGCAGAAACCTTTTATTTAAAGATACTGTACTTTCGAGATTGGTTTTCTTTCACGAACGGGGCCCAGGCTATTATCTGAGAGGGGTTGGTGGGGGAATGACAGAGATTTTCATGGAATCTGCTGCCAATGGATGTGGGTGAAGCCTTAGGCTAGCAGTTGTTGGACTGGGGCAGCAGTACACACACTTTCATGCAGCTCATTGTATTATGCTATGAAGAGATCCACTGGGTGGAGTGATGGAAGTGTACCAAAGAAGTAGTGGAACTATGGTTCTGGCGAGGGACAGAGTAGGAAGGGGGCAATGTGCAACACATTTTTTAAGGGTTGCAGCCAGAGGCGTTGCTAGGTGCTAATAGGGCGGGGGGTATAACCCCTGGTCTTTTTGTTGTAACCCCAATTAGAATCTCAAACCAAAAGGCTAGCTAGCCCCCAGTCCCAAAAGTTCCAACATTAGCGTAGCCCCGGGTCTTTTCCAGACCTAGCAACACATGCAGCCATGCTGGTTGACAGCCAATTGGGTTGACACAGATTTCTGTTTAGCTGTAACTGCTATCTGATGGTAAAATGGAGAAGTGTGCTTTAACTTCTCAAAGAACAGTTCCGGAATGGTGAAAATGTTTTTTTTTAAAGTAATGGAACTGTTAAGAGTAATAAATATAAGTAGTAAAACACGGCTCCATGACGTTCCCGCTCACTTTGACCATTGATTGGGTGGCAGTTTCAGGAATGGCGTGTGAGGCAAGAGCTTCAATAGAGGCTATTGACTTTGGCCGCGTACTGAGCCTTTGGGTAGCAGGCTGTGGGGACGGGGCTGGTGAGGGAGACTTTCATAGACCACCTTGTCTGTGGCTGTGGGCACATGGGTGACTGTTGTGAGACAGACGAGGTGCTAGAGATGCCTTCACATAGGTCATTGTCCCTGACCATGAGAAGACTTTTCGGCCAGTACATGAGAGAGAGGTCATTGTCATTGGCTATGCATTGAGCCGTTGGGTAGCCGTTGCGGTACAGACGAGGCGGAAGAGAGAGACTTCCATGTTGGTCCTTGTCTTGGTCTGTGAGTAGGGCCTTTGGGTAGCATTTTTGGGACAGAGCTGGAAAGAGAGGCTTTCCTCGTAGGTCATTGTCATTGGCTATGCACTGAGCCTTGGGTCGCTGTGTGGTACAGACGAGGCGGAAGAGAGAGACTTCCATGGTGGTTCTTGTCTTGGTCTGGGAATACGGCCTTTGGGTAGCATTTCTGGGACAGAGCTCGAAAGAGATGCTTTCCTCGTAGGTCATTGTCATTGGCTATGCATTGAGATGTTGGGTAGCCGTTGCGGTACAGACGAGGCGGAAGAGAGAGACTTCCATGGTGGTTCTTGTCTTGGTCTGGGAATACGGCCTTTGGGTAGCATTTCTGGGACAGAGCTCGAAAGAGATGCTTTCCTCGTAGGTCATTGTCATTGGCTATGCATTGAGCTGTTGGGTAGCCTTTGCGGTACAGACGAGGCGGAAGAGAGAGACTTCCATGGTGGTTCTTGTCTTGGTCTGGGAATACGGCCTTTGGGTAGCATTTTTGGGACAGAGCTGGAAAAAGAGGCTTTGCTCGTAGGTCATTGTCATTGACTATCAATTGAACCGTTGCAGTACAAAAGAGGTGAGAGAGTTGAATGCAGGTAGTTCCTGGTCCTTGAATGAAACCTCTGGTTGTGGTAGAGATGAGGAAAGTGATGTACTGTCATGCAGTAGACCCTTTGGGTATCAGGAGAATAGTGTTGGGTGCCCCATAGGAGGCTGCCATCTACTTAAAGGACTGATAGACACCAGCTGCCTGCCACAAGTGTCTAGGGAGCATCACCATGTGTTAGTCATGTATGTGATACCCTAACCAAAGATGACCAAACTCAATTCAATTGTTTGATTATCGGAGTGAAGGATGCTATAAAAAGTGACCATACTTAGCGGAGAGCTCTGGGTGCATATGTCGTGCGGACAACAAAACTGTTTCCTTACACATCACAATGTTCCCAAAGCTTCACCAAGGTATTATACTACTATGTGCAGAAGTCATAGTCATAGACCCTTGACCTGGGAGATCTGAGTTTTAGAGATACTTTCTATCCCTCAAGTGCAGACAAACTCTTCACCACCCATACGTTTCTTAGAACCCCGTGCAGGTCTAGAAACCCTTTACAGTCAATGGTACTGCTGCTATCTGTAAATACACCCCCTCCCCACTAATGATTATCATTCACCGTCCCTGGTGCATCCATTTATCAAGGGAATCCACCGCAGAGTCAGAGGACATTTTGTGTGTATGCATAATTCACATCTGTGACAACTTACAATATGGGACTGTTTACTGCAGCACTTCAATAGAAGGGGACAAACCCCAATGCCCACATTCTGCAGCTCCGTTACTATACTGAACCATGATCCCCAATCCTCATACTCCTTATGTAATCACCCCCAACTGTCTGCCACCAATAAAAATGGCAACGTCATTTGCAGTAAAATGCTGCACATTTTAAGGCAGTGAAATGTCTTCAGAGAAATTGGGGATAGCCCTAATTTCAAATAGAATCACCCACTACCCTATATGGCACCTTCTCGTTAGTGGGGAGGCAATAGGGAGCCTCTCCCTGTTGACTCCTCAGGCACCCCAAACCGCCAGGCATCCCACACCCTTGACCCACTCCCTCCCTCCACACATACCTGCTGGACCAAAGATTTGTGGTCCAGTCCCAGTGCTCCATCCTGTCCTCAAAGACTGCAATGGAAATAGAAAAGGGAGTAGGTTCCTTTTCTATGTACTATGGCTGGGGCCATCTTGGTTTTTCGTTGTTTTCTTGGAAGATTGGGCTTGCACAATACACACAGAGCATGATTCTCACATGAAAAAAAAAAAAGCATTTGCACCCCGGATGGAACCCCGGGATGCAAATAGCAAACACTCCTTTTTCGGAGGGCATACATGGCCAGTTACAGCACACAGCCCTTGCCAAGTACATCACCTACCTAGGCTCAGGCTGGTGGGCCGTTACCGGCCATGTGTGCCACTCAACACTAGGGTGATAACTACATTATCCTATGATTTTGTTCAGAATTACCAATGACATCTCAGAAATGTCACTGATTCAGTGAGATCTGTGTTACTTTACCTGAGGATCTGTGTCGTGATGTGTGTGAATCTGATGCATTAGTGGCCAGCATATGTACCATTGCTTCATTTTTTATGGTCCTCTAACTTATGGAATCTACTGCAATCAGCAGAGGCCAAGGAGATGCGCATGTCTGTGGAAAGTTAAGACCATGAAACTCCACCAGTGCCCTAGCAAGCAGCTCAGAGAATCCGTGGTCTTCAGATACGTAACAGGAGGTGTCGCATGAGTCCCCTGACCAGATTTGCTAAGATTTGCATAGGTTTTCTGGCATTCATGAATACGGATGTTAGACTAAATCTGGAGCTGCCTCGAGCATCTTTGGCAATGCACTCTACAAAATCCTTCCAACCGCACGGTTCCGTGTTGTTTTTTTAAGTAAATTGTTTTGTGGTAATACTCTGCATTTACTTCCATTTTTGTTGTGTTATTTATTTATAATGGGATTCCCACCACACCCTTGCTACCATTCTCACCCACCCTCCTACTCATCCTACCCATCCTTATACCCATGACCCCAAATATACATATACAAATTACTTTTACATTAAGTAAATGCATCAAAGCGAATTACACCAAAGTAATTACCACAACTGCACATCGCCAAGAGCATATACTGAGTTGCTTGCAGAGTCCTCGGTTTTCTCCAGTTCCGGTCTTTGACAAGGTGGTACAAGATGACGGGTTCAAATCCTAGACGGTCCACACATCTCCCCCTTTTAGCCAGTGCCATCCTTTGCGAATTAGGCCCTCCGTGTTTCTTTTAATTAGATTGTTGGACCAGAGGTTCCTAGACTCCCGGCCCAACAATCTCATCTAAAAGAACCACTGAGGGCCTTATTTGCAAAGGTTGCACTGTTGGCACTGGATAAAATGTTGAGATCTGTCATTGCAAAGGCATTGAACCAGTGTTTTCAGCTGGACTGCAAGGGTGGGCCTAGTAACAGGGAGCAGATATGTTGATGGTATGTTCTGTTGGTAAATGCAGCCTCTCTACAATTCATTCTCAAAACTTTTCGATTATAACAAGGCCACCTCTGGCTGTTAACCTTCTGCAACTGATACAATTCGCACTTTTAAACTGGATGACATCAGCATTTGATTTAATTGCTATTGGGTAAGAGGGAGTTTAGGCATATATACTATAACTATGCCTTTATAACTACAGACCTTAACTGAGCCATAGCTTGTTTTAGTATATGGTAGGGGCTCATCAGTACTTGTAGCCAGTGCCTCAGCCAGGTCCTTCAAGGTCACCGAGTACCTGTCTCCACATCCTGTACCAGATTGGGACGTTTGCAAATTCCTTCGCTACTTTATTTTCTTTTATTCGAAGACTTGAAAAAACGATTTACTTCACTTTGTATGTATTAGAATGCAAAGATAGAAGGCATTGGAAAAGCTGTCAGAACATGTATGTCATATGTCAAGTTAAGTGCATATTCACATCCACCAATGAACTTACAAGACAAAGGAACAACGTAAAAATTCACCCCATACAAAGTGGGAAAACTGCCAAACAAAAAAAGCAGAGAAAGACGAGCACTGTTCTGCCTATCCATAGACATCTGGGACTCTTTTCAATGAACTGACAGCAGAGAACACTAAAATCACCTATGGCAAATACAGAACGTTCACCTTTCAGAACATCACAACTCCAGAAACATGCACACCACTAAGTACGAGATGTATTAACAAACAGTTGCTATCTTTTACTATCTAAACCAACGTGTCCTCACTTTGTGTACTAAAGCAATACTAATGGGTCAAAACGACAACAATAAAGAAGAGGCCTGAATCAGGCCTGGTTTAAACAGCATTTTTTAATGGGATTGTGACATTGTAAAGCGCGTTTTGAAAAATCAGGACCCTTGACATTTGCTTTCACTCAAAGCACTACAGAGCCTCCAGGGCATCGGGGAGCACAGAGATGTTGCATTTGCTTAACATGCAGTCGTGGACTGGGAACCAAAAGAGGCCCTAGAAATAATTACTGGGAACCGAAAGATGGCCTGGAAATAATTACTGGGAACCAAAAGAGGCCCTGGAAATAATTTTCAAAAGGGGCCCCATATTACACATTTTCAGCAAGCTCAAACCTTTTCCAATGGGAACATTTGGAAATACAACGAAAAAGAGGCCCTAGGGTGCAGAAGCCTTCCAGGAAATTTCCAGAGTTCCCCATAGGCCAGTCCACCCCTGTTAACATGCTAATCATGGAACAAGGGGCCCTGGTCTCCATATGCACCCCCTGCCAGCGCAGCTCCCTGCCAAGGAGAAGCAGCTTCACAAAGCCTCATAAGCTATGGTGGGTCTCCCCCTCGATCGATTTGGCAGAATCAAGAATAGCTTTCGAGCCCAGCTTTTTAGGCCGGCTGTCACGTTCGTGTTTATTGCGGCTGCAGCAAAGAAGCGAAGCGTGTCACCGGTCGCCAGATATTGAGGTGAACGGGTGACTTTTTTATGAGGTGCATCTAGTCTCTTTGGGGAGTTTTAATAAAAAGCGTTCAATGCATCTTGCTTTTATTAAAAGTGTATTGCAGCACGGGCTGCGGCAAGAGAAATGTCACTGCACGCAATCAAAGGCATCAGTCACTGGAATGAGCGCAGAAGGGAAATGAATTGTATCCTGTCTCTTTAAAACTGAAAGCACTTCAGTATACGGCACAATGCAGGATTTAAAGGGCCACGCAGAGGGTCTGATTCACAGAGCGTTTTCCTATGGGATTGGATCGTTATAAAGCGCTTCTCCGATTGGGACCCAAAGACTTGCCAGGTTGATGCAATGTCATGAGGTTGCGCTCAGTGCAGCCAGCTGGGGCGCTGCAGCTCACCACCGATCATGCATGCCTCAATGCACCTGTCACTCATCTCACATGGAGAAGTGAAGGAGTTCTTCCCTTGCCCTGAGGGAGGAGGGAAGGAAAGGAGGCAGAAACAAAAGGAAGCTTTGACTGCAGGGTGCGGGGTCCAGGAGGGACCTGACCGCTGCGTTGGAAGAGGAGAAGCTAGAGCCAGCCCAGATCTTTTATCCGTGGAAAATATAGACTATTAAAGAACATTGGATAATAACAGGTTTTACAGGTTTTAGAAATCACCTGGAGATTTCCAAAGCTTTCAACGTTTCCCTCAAATGTCCTGTTTGACCGCTCAGCCTTCACCTGCAAGCAGACTGAAAGCCCGCCTAGACAAGCTCTAAGAAGGAAATCCTGCAGCCTAAGAAGCGGGAAGCAGCAGGGACCAGGCGTGGACTGGCCTGTATGGAACTTTGGAGATTTCCTGGTAGGCCTCAGCACCCTAGGGGTAGACTGGCCTATAGGCAACTTTGGAGATTTCCCAGTAGGTCTCTACACGCTGGGTAGGGGTGGACTGGCCTACAGGGAACTTTGGAGATTTCCCGATGGGTCTCTACATGCTGGGTAGGGGTGGACTGGCCTATAGGGAACTTTGGAGATTTCCCGGTAGGCCTTTGCACCCTGGGTAGGGGGTGGACTGGCCTATAGGGAACTTTGGAGATTTCCCGGTAGACCTCTGCACCCTGGGGCCTTTTTGTGTGGTATTTCCAAATGTTCCCATGGGAAAAGGGTTGGGCTTGCTGAAAATGTGCGATATGAGGGTCTCTTTAGGATCACAATCCGTCCCCGGCGAAGACCCTTTGAATATGGCTGCCCTATAGACCGGTCTCAGATGGATCAGTCATCATAAGCTAATAGCGGCGTGGAGAGCTTCACGTGCAGGAATGTTTCATACAGATGAAGAAGAAGAAGGCAGCTTCCGGTTTCTTGCCATTGATTTGAGAAGCACTAGACGACGTTAACACCATGTACCTTCAGATTTTCGATCTCACCCGCAGAGTTGATCATAATGTTTTTTCCTGCAGAAATTTTGAACATGATTTCATCAAACACCCACATATGTTTCCATAGAGTTCAAGTGCCCTGAGAGATGGGGATGTGAGGAGAAATGTATCTTTTTTTCAACGTATAATTTTGCCGAAAATACAATTCCTTCATAGTTGCAATTCAAGAGACCTCATAAGAAATGACAGACAACCTGCCTATTTTCTTATATTTTTAGCTCATCAGTCCAATTCATGCCAAAAGATAATTCCGGTTTTTAGGACATCCAAAATGAACATGTAAGCGTCATGTAATGAACTTAATTGTAGAATGCATGCAAGTCTTGTGGTTAATCGGAAAACCCGAATGAAGTTTTCTTCTTAGCGGTTCCTTTCGTTGTGGGCGCGTGCTCTGTCGGAGTGCTCCCGTGTTCCATCCTACTTCTCTTATGAGGTTAATGGGTCTCCGTTATTTTAGATGCCTCCTTTAAAACATTGGATGACATTGTATCCACATTTTTGTCTAGGTTGATTTTATGAAAAAAAAGAAAACATTTTCACACGAAACCAGGCAGAACATTATAGGGTTCATTACAGCTTTCCCGGTATGTCGCCGTTAATTCCAGCGGGATACCGGGAAATCTACGTTACTTTCTCTGCCGCCCGATATCCCAGTCGCACTGGGATATTAGGGGTGGCGGAGTAACGGTAAGTTCCCATTCCCAAGGAGTTCCATAGGGCTCCATGGAATGGTTTGCACGTTGTTAACGGTGCCGGTACTTCAGTGATTTCTCGGCCATTAGTGGCCTGCACTCCCAGCAGGTCAGGCCTGCCAGTAGTTCACTGCCCCAACCGGCAGACTCAGAATATGCTTGTCTGGAAAAGGTGCCATACACGTTGTTACTGGCACCTTATTTCCGCTTACGCATCTTAAGCCCAATACATCTTTAGAACGAAAGGATGTAAAGAAAATCTTCCTGCCTTCGAAAGGTGCTGAAAACATTCTTATTTTCTTAAACTGCTGTGCAGTATTTCTTCTCCTTCCATTTATTTTGATCTGTTTTCTCTGTGCTCTGATGCCTGAGGGCTGTGGCGCATAAGAAACATAAACATGTTCAGGGAAAAGGCACAGACCCTGGCGGGCACAAAAGGAGTGCTAAGTGCTCTTCCCTTCCCTATCTTGGCCTGTGATGACATTTCAGAGGAGTTAGTGCAACCCTCCAGAATCATTACTAAGATAACCACATCTTTAAAGCTTTCTCTTTTAGGTGAACCGATCCCAAGAACACAAAGACCCTTGCTACAGAGATTATGTGTGGTCAGATTGCTTAGTTAGTTAAGTGCTTACTGCTGTGTTTTGTTTTCGAAATTAATTTCACAGGGACGAATCAACGCAAAGAAAAGTTGGCCTTTCAGCCTTCCCAAGTTCATGAACTGAGTACTATTCAACGGGTAATTGGAGATTACTTTGTTTCGAGTGCTGCTGAATGGCCCCAACAATGATACGAGGCGCTATGTAAAAAAAAGTCGTTAATGGTATCACGTTGTTGTGCCGAAGTAATATGTACCAAAATAATTACTACGAAAAAAGAATTTAAATATATAGGGGGTGGGTCAGGGGTTTAAAGGAGTGGGGAGGGATTTTGGGTAGGGCTAATAGCATTGGGAAAGGGGAGGCTTGGGGGAGACGCCCCAAAATAAAAAATAAAATTGGGATGAGTTATTTCATAGTAATTTTTTCAGTTAAAATGACTACTAATACAATTCTGTCAGCAAAGGGACATGGAAGCGTCATTAATACGTTTTTTTAGATGATATTTTTTTCTGTGTATGTGTCACAGGCTGACAAAGCCCAATGGGATGGGAGCACCAGAGAATGACTGCCCACTTTTGGATTGTACCTGTGTGTTACATGCACCACCGGCCACAACCACCGTCACAATTAACTGGCCTGATGATTAGAAGTGTCCTTTCAACAAGATGAACTTGCTGCTGGTGTATTCCACGAGTGCCTTCAGTGACGGTCCATTCCCATAGCAGCCCTGCGGCTGGTTACTGCAGGATCACATGACCAGTCCTTTTTCTGTGTTTTAGCCGAATGATCAACTTTTCTCAAAACAATCCAACAGTACATATAAAATACCCTCAAAAATCTTAAAGATATTTAACACATAAAAAGACACAACACAACTCTGATTTCATCATACCAGTAAAATGTCACTTTCTCACCATTATGCCTTCATAAAACCCAAAACCTGTAGCACTTTTAGAACCCGCAAAGGGAGAGTTTCATGACCTGTTATTAACCTATCCCAAAACATCTCAGTGGATAGACTGTCCTTTCTTTCCACAAATTGCCCAAGTAATCTGACTCTCACTGCCCATGTGCCTCTGGAGGCTCATCATTAGATGCTTCGGGCGATGTGGCGTGTTTTAAGAATTGAAATAAATAAAATATATATATATATATAAATGATTGCTTTCCTACCGATATACAGAGAGGACAAGTAGGGGTGTCCTCCAAATTCTTATTCCGACAGGACTGAATCTCTCCCGGATGGATTAAATAACATGGTCCGTCTCCTGCCAGCATCCAGGAGGTGATGTAGAGGAAAGGCAGTAGCTTAAAGGCAGAGAGAGTTGTTCTGGCATGGTGTGTGACCCACGCCCCATTATCACTAACCGTGTTCAGAGGCCATAGTGTTACAGTTAACCAATCAGACATCACATTAGGGGCCTGTGGGAATGAATGTCCAATTGCTGAGGATTGGTGGATGGCCTTCTGTAGGGTTACGTTTTCCCAACAGGGACTCAAGATTGTTCCACGTGACCCCATTTTGGGTTGGTCCATAGTCAGTAGATGCCCATGCGATATTGAGGACATCGAGAGGGCAGTGAATAGATTGAAACCGTCTTGAAACCTGTAATCCGGCATGAGTTGGCACTTAAATCACTTAAAGCGCGATCCCAACAGAGACAACTCCTCGGCTATTAAACATTTCTCACTACCATATACAACTCACTTTATGTTGAGCTAAATACTCTTATGAAGAAAAAGCAAATCCCTTCCATTAACAGTTACGTGGGAATGCTGACTGACTTGCTTGATATAATAGGGTCGAATGATAATGAATCGCTCAATCGTCCGCGTGGAGCAAAACTACAAGTTTTCAGGTCTGATTGGATTTGTACCATCGATTCTATTCAATCATACGGCACATATAGAGAACACGCTAAATTTGTGAGAACAAGGGAGCATTGCTCCCTGTATTGGTCGCGTTTCCGAAAATGTGCTTCCTCTATATGCGCTTCAAGTTCAACCAACTTCCTACCAAGGAACGGACTATCCATTGGGGAGGACATTCTGCTTCTTCTGTAACAACAGCAGATTGTCGGTTCTGCCTTGGTTCAGATGAGCAGTATATGTTCTTCCAGCCTGACGTCCAACTTAATACATGGTATTACCGGGAACTCTTCAGTGTTAGACAAGAAGAAACGTCGAGCTTTCTAACACGTGGCAAGGGATGTTCAGTGGCTGGAACATACATATCACATATTGTAAACCCCCTCACCTTATCTGTTACCCTCAACGATATTTACAGTGCTCCGTTGCTTGCAAGCTGGGTTCACGCTATATAATCCCCAAATACAAATACACTATAGAAAAATATGAGTTATTGCGTTATTGATGCACTTGTTCATCTGTAGAATTTTAAAAAGTAGTTGAGCTTTCCGAATGAGCAACACATTCAAATGGAAGGCCCAATTATCTGTGGGATTGGCCATTATAAAACGCTTCTGTGAATCGGGCCCTTTACCACTTTCATGTATTCACCCACAGTTCCTGCCTGGCAATTCTCTGACTTATGATATAGGAACTGCTTCTTCTTGGGCGCCCAAGTATCGAACAGGTTCCCAACATCTAGGTGTGGATGATGTTGCCAGCCCACGTGTGTGGGGCATGAGGTTGGCCCCAATACCGACATGACTCGTGTGAGTGTAGTTCCAGTAATTGCTCTCAAAGAGTCACTGCAAACCGCAGCTGCACATTTGCCCGGTTTGATAGCTCAGCGAGTTGAGCGTTTGCTGTTGTGATCTGTGTGTGATCTGCAGGTCGCAGTTTCAAATCCTGGCAAGGCTAACTACAGGCTTTCATCCTTCCGAGGTCGATAAATGAGTACCAACTTTGATTGGGTGATATTGTATGTATATATGTTCTCTGTAAAGCGTTTTGGCAAAGGCACTATTTAAATGTATACATCATTGTCATTACATTTCCACCTTCCTCTCATGCCAAGCATGAGCCTTTCTATTCGGGTCAGCACTATGCATCCAGGGATCTGCAATGTCCCATTGCATATTCCCCTGTACCAGGTTTCAACAGAGGAGACTAGGCTCAGGAGAATGAGTGTGGCTACTGCTTCTGAGGGAAACACATCATTCTGGGAATCCCAGTCTTGCTTTCCTGTGTGGTACTCTTTCCTCCCACACTTCCCAGCCCACACCCTGGGCTGCATTGCTTCATAGCAGCAAATGTCTGTGTGCACCGCCATGCTTGCATGCATACCTTTCAGAATGAGTGCATCCCAGAATGCACACATCGCATAAAGGACACTATTTCGTCCCTTGGCCACATAGTCTCCACTCAAATGAATCATATATACATTATTTTCATGCACAGTTTTTGCATCTACCCTGAAAATCTGTACGGATTTAGTTATTCAGCGGATCAATGATTCCAGTCCTACCCATGATTCATGCATCCCACTTGAGGGGGGCGCAGGGGGTCAATAAAGCCAAAACAAAATGGGGGTACCCAGGGCTTTAAGTGGGGTAAGAAATCGAGGGGGGGCCCTCGTTTGGGGGCGTGGCTTGTGGGAGGGGGGTGGCCTAAAAGTACGCAAATCGGAGGGTATACACACAAATATATATAAATGTTATATATTTGTGTGCGTACCTTACTATGGTTTGTGTACTATGCAAGCCATCTTTTCTAAACGTTTATAAAAGATGGCTTGCAAAGTACACAAACCATAGTAAGGTACGCACACAAATATATAACATTTATATATACTTGTGTGCATACCCGACGGTTTGACTAGTTTTCAGGCCATCTTTTTTAAACATTTCGCGTTTATAAAAGATGGCTTTGAAAGTGCACAATTCAAGCCATCTTTTATAAAGCTTTGACTACGTACAAAATTGTCCGTCGGCAAAGCTTTATAAAAGATGGCTTTCAATGTGTACTTTCAAAGCCATCTTTCATAAACCTCGAAAAATATCGAGGAATCCCCATGTTCGGCGAGGGTTAAAGGTGACCTGGGGAAACAAAGGGACAGTAACTGCCTCTGGTGAACTCTCGCGTGAGGGGTCACCAGACGCAGTTACTATGACTGACGGAAGTGGCAGCCAGTCACAGCATCGCTGCAGTTGGCTGCCCCGCGACGGGATAATGCATCCCGCGATTCCCGCCAATGTCGCGGTAGGACGGGGGCCCCGGCAGGGCCCCGGCTCAGTCCCACTTAGGCCACGGCCCACTTTAAGCACTAGGGGTACCTCTTTGGAATTGTGCATCCACAGAGCATTTGCGTGGGCCTTGATTTTGTGGCGCCAAGGGCCATGCAATGCGTAATTGATGGAGAGAATATTTGTTTTCAATTGAAATTCTGTTTCTAGAATCTTCCGGCTGCCGGCCGACAACGAGAGAGGTGCCACTCTGTCTCCCTGGCAGTGTGAACAGATTTTGAGGTAGAGGAAAATTACAAGTACCTACAAATTGCAATGCCAATATTTCAAGCAATCAGAGACAATTGATTTAAATGATAGGAGCGCCTTTCAGAGCTTTTTCCTTGTTTGCTTGGCAATGCACAGTCAGGGCCATAACTGCATTTGTACTGATTTTCTTTTCATTTGGAGAATCTTCTCTGGCGCAGCATTAGCTTGCGGCGCGGGTGCTCATCAGGCTCCGCCTCCCTGCAAACAAACGGTCAAACGCCTGGGACCATACGCGCGGCTTACAGAGGGGGTGGCGGTTGATCATTTAAACGTGTAATATCTAAAGGTTGAACATACAAAACAATATATCCTATAATATGCAGCATCAGCCTGCAATACCTGTATAAAGGCCTGGACATGATTTAATAATGTTGTGACATCGCTACTGACATGCAATAAGAAAATAGCATCACCAATTCACTTTAATCAGTTACTAATCTTCGGGTGTGACGTCACAATGCCTGATGCTTGAGCAGCATAGAGCGGAATTCCACCTGTCCCTGCAGCACTTAGTTGGGTGTATCGACCCGGAGCCCGAGATAAAGGCCCAAGTTAGAGCCTTTCAACAGGCTACCCTGGCATTTAGCAACTGATCTGGCACGCCGGGGGATTTCCGATCCAGAAACTCGGGGTGTTAAGAAAAATGTATTTTCATTCAAACAACGGTACGCCGCACACACGTCCCCTTCCTTGAATTAAAATACTAGCACAAGATGGCCACCATGTATCCAGAAGGTGGGGCTCGATAAGGATGCCCTCTTCCATGTCCATGGCGGCCGACAAAGGGAGATGGAGTAAAGCTGCGGAGGCGACAGGCGTTACCACCGACCACATTCAGGGAAGTGAGGCTTGGGAAGGGGGTTAGGAGTGGAAGGGATTGGAAGTGTGGGATGAAGATGGCACTGCCGGGCAGAGGAAGCAGCCATCGGGTTCGATGGAATGCACGTTGCGATCAGCAGTTTAAGCCCGCCATCCAAGGAACCTGATTGGCTGCATCCCCTGCCCCGGGGGCTAATTAAAGATGTAAGAAACTTTTCAAATTGCTTTCTATTAAAGTCGCTTTTGTAACACTTGGCAGACATTAATTGATAGGCAACTGTTTGTGGTAGCATGTTTATTTCATGCACTGCTGGTGTTCAACCATGGAAGAAAAATCTGTTTGCATTTTTTTTCAATTAACAATTAATACACTCTACTTGCATTTTATTACTTATTTTAAAGGACAACACGTGTTTTAGAGGCATTTAATTGAACTGTTTAAACTGTTTTCTGCAACACTATCGTCTATACATGGGTATTTACTCTTTTGGGATATCACACTCGTAGAATATCTACCCTCTATGAATACTAACCGTCCATCCATTCATTCTGTATCCATTTCCTGTTGTTCCGGGCCCTCCCATTCCTGTTACCTCTTTGTGATATGAAGCTGCAAAAGCATTTGCGGGCCCGGTATAAAACTTAAAACATGAATGAATAAAGAAAAAGTACCCATGTAAACCTTTTCAATGTTTTTGCAATTAGAAAATTGCAGTGAATACCTTATATCTTAGGAATGGATATCAGACAATATATCTCAGCTAGTTGACACTTTTGGACATTCGCCAATGTCATCACTTTTAAATATTTGGCATTCCAGGTGGGATCGGTTAGTGCAGAATTGATAAGACATATATGCAATTGACCTTTGCGCTTACGGTGAAGTCGCAGATGCACACCTTTTCACGTATCACGCAAAGGTTCCCGAACAAGTTTGTCCTTATCGGTCCCCATACAAAAAAAACAACTCGTGCAACAATGGCTGAATGGCATGTGCCTGGAAGGATCCAGTTCTCAGTTGTCAAACTCAGCCAAGACTGAGCCTTGACTTCATTGTTGACAGTCCTTTCCTTCCAAAGACACATGGACAAAAAGGTACAAACGAATCGCTACAGATCCGCCCACTGCAAGATCAAACCTTTCATTCCCCCGAACAAATTCTGTACGGAAGTACAAGCCCCCGTTATCTCATAGATAGATGAGCGAAATGGCCTTGTTACTGGGCCTCCAGCCGCATATCTGGCCCACCACAAAGCATCCCACCACGCTGTGGCTGCCTCATTGCAGGTGCTTACAAATTCGACCAAATCTCTCCAGCACTGTGTACCCTCTACTGACCTCCCACCACCCCAAGGATCATTTTCATAACTGCATGTATCACCTACAAAGAAGTCTCAAAGGGAACACCAACATATATGGCGGCTAAACTCCACAATTATGGATGTTCTCGCTCCTCACATAGCAGAACGATCAAAAGGTCAGTCACAGCTACTCCGCGAAGAGAAGACTCACAAGCAGTCCTCCTCCTACCACGCCCCGACCATCTGGAACTTAATCCCGGTAGAGGCTTAAAATGCCCCCACCATCCTCTAGTTCTGCAAAACACAGAACATGTGGCACTTTGAACAATACCTGCCGGACCTATGAAAATCCATCCCTCCTTCCACCCACAGAACTGTGCTACTGCTTAAAATGCTAAGCGCAATGCTGGCCCCCTCCTGTTGTGAAGCGCTCCTCTGCTCTTGAGCTAGGTTTGCGATGTAGGTAATAAAATAAAAGAGTTCTACCACCGAAAGTTACACCTAATTCACAAACATTCGGATCCTGCCCCAAGTCTTAAAATGTTTCTGGAAAGCTCTGTAAGCACTGCTAAAGAATTGACGAAAGACCCACTTAAGTAGGATTTTTTATATATGAATATTGCCCAACCTTAACGAATGCAGATGCCAAGGTGTGGATGTGTGCGGTATTTACAAATCCATCTGTAAATCAGATCGGTGTATTGGATGGTGCTATGTTCATTCATCAACAGTGGGAGGTTTTTTCGATGGGCTTTTTGCAGATTTGTTTTTCTTGAAAAAAAATCATGAACAACCCACTCCTGCCCTATTCATTTTACACTATTTCCAACCTCCCACTCCTTACATTCCCCTTCCCAGCCCCCCACCCTATATTTTTCAATGACTTTTCTTTAAGTTGGTAAAACCCCATCGAAAAAAAAACACTGTCAGTGAATGAACGCTGTACCGTATTGCACTGCCTTACTCCGAATCTGCTAACCTGAGGGCTGTCTTAATTGACTGGATGAGGATCCTGCTAAGAGAGACGAGACAACACACGTCAGAGCTTGAATTCTGCGATTTCTAATGCTGTGGCGTGGCAAGTGTGCAGATATTATGGTGCCGACAGGAAATATCAAATCTGCTAACAGTTGGTCAACAAGTGCAGGACCTTCCAAGCATTGCCAAGGCACCCTTTGCACACACGTTTGCTAATACGCCTCTGACATATGTAGCGGGGCAATATTGCTGGAACGCGGTGGGTGTATATCTTTCTCTTGGGAACCTGAACCAGCATGATGAATTCCAGTAAATATCTGGGGGGTTTTTTCTTCCCATTAGCATAGCTCAGAAGTTAAGGGCCGCTTTGAAGCACTTCACTTGTGTGTAAGCGCTGTACAAATAAACAATAAATAGATGCATGCATTCACAGAAGGTTTTCCTATGGGATTCCGCCATAATAAACGCTACTGTGAATCAGACCCTGCGTGCTCGCTCTGTTTTGATCCCACAGGGCACGGGTTTGAATCCCGGCCGGGGCTGCTGATCGCTTCATCCTTCTGTGGCCAATAGACTGGGAGTCATGAAAAATGTGCTACTGCTATTGCAGCGCTTTGACGTGAGCAGCATCCAGCTTAAGGCACTAAATACAAATGTGATTGTATTATCATTTAATACGGAGAGTGGGACATCCTCATACCAGCAAAGACCAGCTTCATTAATAATCATTGAATATAAAAATATTCTATGGTCAGCACCTTGGTAAAAGCACTTTATGATTAAAAAAGAATAATAACATCTATTATTCTTATAATGACCTTGGATCACTCAAGGGCAAATACACAAGAAGGATCCCGTTGAACTTGGCTTTGCCAGTGTGAGGATAGCTGGAAACGTCTTGACTTTTCCTCATCAGTCGTATTGCTAGGTCCAGACTTCGGTTCAGCAAATCCCACTGATGCCGATTGACGTCACTGCTGAGAGGGTGGTGCTCCAATTCGGCGGGGGGTAGAGGGAGTCCAGGGACGTACTTAATGTTGTCCAAAGTGAGCTTTTTGTTTTAGCAGTGTGAAAAATATGGAAGGGATGAAAATGCCACACGCACCTGGGGAAGGACCACCAGATAATAAGGTGGCTGGAACAGCGGGGGAGAATATACATTCTCCGGCCACTGTTCCAGCCCCCGTGGCCCTTCCCTGGATGGTGAAATATTTATCCCCCCCCCTCTGGAGATTGGCTGCGCAAGCAGCGTGAATCTCCTGAGGGGAAAAAGAAACCATTTGCAACCCAGATAAACCCTGGGGTGCGAATGGCTTTCCCACTACGGCAGGGGGGTGAACATGGCCGGTAATGTCCCACAGCACTTGCCGAGGCCCTCGCGACCATGGCTCGGGCTGGCGGGATGTTACCACCCATGTCCGCCCCCACCACTGGGGCGTGAATGCCATATTATACTTGCAAAAGTAGATATCCTGTACACTGTTTTTTAAATTAATTAAGTTCTTATCAGTGAAACTTCCTACTGATGTTAACACTTTTCATTCTGAGTCTGTTCTTTCCGTCTATTCTTAAGTCAGAGTCTGCCTTCTAACCGACTATAATACCATCTGAGTCTGTCTTTCCTTCCCATACTTTGCGGCGTAGTCTCAATGCACTGTGCCATGCAGCTGGAGTACTGATGGGGTTGGGTGAATGTGGAATTTCTTAACTGTTATGTGTATTAGTCTTGCAGCTTACATTGAGGATAGAGCCCCAAAGCCTCAATGTATCGCCCTCAAAAGTGCATTAAGAAATAACAATACCCTGCGAACGGTGTGCAGTTTACAAAATAATACCTTCCACAAAGAACGCTCATTAAGATGACCAACACGCTTGCGGACCAGGAAGCAAAGCTGTTTAACTGCCACTGATCAATGTAGGATGGTTGCAAATGATATCTTCAGCCTCCAAGCTCAAGCTTATTTAGAAGTTGACATATCTCAACTCCATATCTACACATACATTCCTCCAAAATCGGTCCCGATCCAGTCAAGTCCTGCTTTCTAAGAGACTTAGAGCCAGTACTACAGGCTGGGTCTAAACAAGGATGCATTGAGTGAAGCGCTGTCCTGGGGAGTTGGCGTGGCGGCTCATGCTCGGTCTACAGGTCCTGAACTGCATCAGCTGGGCTCAAAAACATCGCGGGAAGGGGCTTGCTTCACTAATTAAGTCCCCAGGAGATTGTTGTGCGCTGCAAACCCTCCGTTGGTGGCCATTAACTGTGGACGACGTTTCCCTCTTGCACCCATTTATTTTCTTAGGAGAGAGACAATTCAAATTCATATTATTCATAGGTGTCTCAGCAGTATAACCATAAACCTCGCGGATTCAGCGCCGCGTCCCAGGAGGAATGGAGCTGTTGGTCTCTCTGTTTAGCTTTCGTTTGGCAGTAGTTTACATCACAGGACATAAGAAAATTGCCCAGGAGCTGTGCAATTTACGCATAGAGAGACTCCCCCGCCATGCATACGGAAGAGGTGATGAGGTGCGCGTCGGGTTGCGCGCAATGAGAAATTCAGACCTGTGTCCTTAGGTGAAACACGCACCCTAAAGTTAGGATACTGACAGTCTGACAGCGTTTTGGGGATCTGGCCTTACGATATCCTCATGAATCAATAATGTTTTTGCAAAGCGTAGGATTGCCATGGGCAACACTCTATTTTGGTGCTAGTAGAATTCAACCAAAGAACCTTATAATGGGTCTCCCTTAGAGGAGATCAATTCACATTTCCCTTCATGGAAACATATAGACATATAGTGTGCTGTGATCTACATATAAAACCAGAACTGGATGTACAGTGCAAGCTAAGTTATCTTTCACCAATGTAAACCCGATGATGCCGGATAGCGAAATATGTCGTCTGACTAAATGCTGGTTATCCAGGTGAACGAAAGCTCTGAAACAGAGCAAAGTGACTGGATAAAACATTGGCCCTCTTTCCGAGTAGGGCGGTAAGGGATACCAGGCACCGGTAAGGAGACCGGTGCCGGTAATCCCTCACCGCCCTACTACGAGGTCCCTTAGCGGGTCCCTTCCTTAACGCCTGGTCTGACCAGGTGTTAAGGACGGGACCCGTTAAGGGACCTGGGTGCAAATAACGGGCTTGGCATACGCCGGCCCGTTATTTGCACCCTCCCCATTCCCATTGAGCCCTATGGGGGCTCAAATGGGAATGGGGAATGGTTTGGTAAATGGGGACTTACCGGTCCCTCCAAGGTTGGAATGGACCGGTAAGTCCCTATTGAACCAAAACGGAGCCGGTACCGGTATGGGAGGGAGTCATGGCGCAAATAGCACCATGACTACCTCCATACTCGGAATGAGGGCCATTGTCTTGGGTGTCTGTGGTGCACCCCAGCCCTCTACCAGCTGTAAACTCCTTTATTCAGCTGGCAAGCATTGTTATCTGGCATTTTCTTAACTAGCTACTCCTACCGGCATTGGGAGGGGCGGATTGATAGCAGTTTCACACAGTGTTTCTATTCAGAATTTGAGCCATAAAAAGTGTTTGTGTGGGTGTGCTCGCTATTCCTAATCTTGCCAGAGATTATACATATTGGCTGTACCGTCACACTTTCAAAGCAGTCGGCTGGTCTTGAAATCTGTTGCAGACATGAAAAGAGGACTTGTGAATTTATTGTAAGAACATCCGTCTCACTAAAGTCCATTGCCAAGACCACTATCACAACACATAGACAATGGGTCTCATTCTGAGCCTTCTGGTCTGGAAACAACAGTGCCAGCCGTTGTTTCCAGACCGGCTTATTACAGGTCTGCACCCGCCCGCCGAGTTTTCACGGAAGCACCGGCATCGTTATTAACGGTGCCGGTGCTTCCGTGGTCCCCACTCCCATAGAGTCCTATCGGACACTATGGGAATGGGGACGTACAATTTACTGGCACCTGACTTTCCGGTCCGTCGGGGTTGTACCCGGAAGTGAGGCACCAGTAAATCATTACAGGTTTGGCGGCAACCCGGCCGGTATTTTCCCTTGTTCCATCCTTTGCCGTGAAGCGCTTTGAAACACATTGTGTATAGGCGCTATGGAATTAAACTATCATATCATATCAATAAAGGCACTGTATGGACCTACCTTGGAATCCCTCGTCATTACATGGTGGCCTTCTTTCTTCTGCCGCAGCACCATGCCAGGCCAATAGAGCATTAAGCAACTCGTAATGCTCTGGGCCCCTCTTCTATTCTCACCCTCCTTTCCACAAAACCAGAGACCCAGGGAGGTAGAGAAAACTACCCTAGTGTGATGTGAGACCACTGAAATAGCACTCCCTTATTCTACTGATGCCATAGGAGGGTATCAGAGTACCATGTACTTTTCTATGCAGGCCTGTGCCTCCCTTATTCACCCACTTCATTGCTGTGCATGGGGACAGTGCAGGAGGTACACAAAGGAAGGCGTGGGAGCCCTGGGCAACATAACAGTGTTGATTGTCCTTCATCAACAGCTGGGTTCATTTCACCTTGGGGTTCCGAGTGACATCATAACCACTTCACTCTTCTCTCTCGTTGTCGGCCAGATGCCACTCGTAACCTGCAGTGAAATAGACTCCCATGGTTGATCATAACCCATCTGTAATTGTACATGTGTCAGCGATCCCGCGCATTGACAGCAGACCGCCTCTCTGTGGCAGAGGCGCCCACTCTAGCAGAGATGTTTTTAACATCTGGGAGAAAGTTGCTATGACTACTGTTTTCATGTCATTCTCTTCAGCATCACTCACCTTTCGCGGGCCTCTTGAACTACTATTTGCTGTGCGGCATGTAAGGGGCGGTTTTGATTTGTGGATGTGGGTTTGCAGGTGTTGTATTGGTCAAATTACAAGGATGATTGGTCTGCATGCCATATATACCCGATACCTCTTTGCAGCATCTTTGGCAACACTCAGAGGCCCACACCAGGTACAGTAGTGTGGTTCTTGTGCCACATGCACGTGCATGGTGGTGGGAAGTGAGAGCCAGTATTGAAGCCTCTGTCGAACAGAAAAGATTACGCCTTCATCCCACTTCTTTTCCAGTATCTCAACCAAAATGGGGCATATGGCAATAACATGAAGGATTATCGCCACAATTAAGGGCATGTTACTATTAATACAGTTCTGACGGGCATTTTGCATTCCGTACAGTATGAAGTCATACACTGACATAATGTTTTTTAGAACAAATGAGTCATGTTTAACACGAGGTTTATACCCGGTACAATGTGCCGGAGTACTAATAGCAATAGAACCCTCGGATGGTGGCATTACTGATCGGTTAATGCCCCTGGGGCTAGGTTAAAGTAACTTGTAACTTGTGAGAATGAGTCATGTTTAATTCTAGGTGTATACCCGGTACTATGTGCCAGGGTACTAATAGCAATAGAACCCTTGGGGGTGGCATTACTCGTCGGTTAATTCCCCCAGGACTAGGTTAAAGTAACTTGTAACTTTCACCCCGGCAGCATTACCTGAATGACAATGCCCCCATGCTTGGGTTCTATTGCTTTGTTAACCTATGGTCTGAGGCTAAGGGGGAACAGGTCAGGGTTCGGGCAACATGCAGAGCAGGGGTACTGGGCAATTCGGACCCATGGCAGGAGATTTGGCATCCGTCCCATTTCCCAATGGCATCACCTGTACCAACTGACTAGCAACACAATATTTGTTTCGCAAAGGTGAAGAAGAAATCCAAATTGTAGTGCCAAATGCCTGCCACCGGTGCAAAATTGCACAACACTCGGGCAGTGCATGCAATGTCACCCCAGGACTGCAGGGAGTAGATGTGGTTGACGGGCAACATTGTGGATCCAGGAGGGCTGGGTTCAAGCTCTGCAATCAGAAGCCAGAGGTCTGAATCTGAGGCTCTGCAAATGCTTTGGACTATAAATTCCATGACTATGTTGGTTAGGGCTGATGGGAATTGTAGTCCAAAACCTCTGGAGAACCAAAGACTCCCCTGACCTGTCGTGGCAGGGCGCTAATGGCGCCATGGGTGCTAAGGCGGACCGTGCGTTTTATCATGCATATCCCACCACACTCTCTGGCATCCATATTTAGTGGGTTGCTGTTATTCTTAATTGACTGACATGCAAACCACCACACTTTGATTTACACATCACTCCTAGAAATTGGTTGTGTAATAGTATTCTCACATTGAAAGCCCCACGCCTGGTTGTGTTGAGGTCTTCACCCATGGCATTGTTTCAGTCGTATTACATCTAGTGGTATTCACAATTTCAGGGCTGCTATTGTATAATAGTCCACTCAGGAATAACCCACCACATCTGATTGCTTTCCTGTATCCAGGGATGGTGGTGCATCTCATAACCCAACTCATCTGACTGTGCCCACCGCTGCCGGCTTGCTGGCGCATCTAACCACGCTCTTGCTATTTGACGTCATTTCAACCACTGCACCTTGTTGTAATCACGTCTTCAAGTATGATGTTGTTTCACTCATTCAAAACCCACGAACACTGCTGTTATTCAATGGTCTACTGAGTGGTCCCCACCATGCTTGCTGTTCTTCTGTAGTCTACTGAGCGATCCCCCACCATGCTTGCTGTTATTAAATAGTCTACTGAGCGATTCCCCCACTATGCTTGCTGTTATTCAATAGCCTACTGAAGGTTCCCCACCACGCTTGCTGTTCTTCTATAGTCTACTGAGTGGTCCCCACCACGCTTGCTGTTATTCAATTGTCTACTGAGCAATCCCCCACCATGCTTGCTTTTATTCAATTATCTACTGAGCGATTCCCCCACGATGCTTGCTGTTATTGAATAGTCTACTGAGCGATCCCCCACCACGCCTGCTGTTATTCAATTGTCTACTGAGCGATCCCCCACCATGCTTGCTGTTATTCAATAGTCTACTGAGCGATCCCCCACCACGCTTACTGTTATTCAATTGTCTACTGAGCGATCCCCCACCACGCTTACTGTCATTCATTTTTCTACTGAGCGATCCCCCACCATGCTTGCTGTTATTCAATAGTCTACTGAGCGGTCCCCCACCACGCTTGCTGTTATTCAATAGTCTACTGACCGATCCCCCACCACGCTTGCCTGTCAGGTTGCTGCTGATTCCATACCCTCCTTGCCCATTACCCGCAACACTTGCTTGTTTCATCATCTTAGAGACAGGTTCTGAGGCCCTGGCCTACTCGCAGAAACTGTATATGGTCCCCGATTCTGCTGCTCACTAGATAATGTCTGTCTGTAGTGGGGGATACTCAGTAGGAACTATTATCAAGCTCTATCTAGCTAAGAGTTTGCCCGTATCTTGTATGGATCTGAACTCTGGGCATTGGACTTGATGGATGAACTTGGACAACTGGAGCGTATGACTTTGAGGAAGCTCTTACGCCTCTCGAAGTCCACTCCAGTGGAATATATTTACCTGGAATTTGACGTCAAAAGCATATGTGCCAAGGTCTTTGTGAGATGTTTATCTATGTATGGGAAAATTGTCAATGCAGACTGTGACTGCTGTTTGAGGCTCTTGAGTATGATTGTGGAGACCCAGAAATGTTTCATGTACAATAACAGTATGACTTTCTCCATTTATAAAATTAGAGTATTGGAAAAGATGGGTAACATTGGAGGTGTTAAGAAAATCTACATCGCAACTTAGCAGGGTGGCCTGACGTATTCTTTTTACACACGGTAGGGACAAGCATTGGTTAGCATTGCCTCTAACAGTATTTCCTATTTGTTTATTCCATACATTATGTATCATTGGAACTCATCATGCAGATTTCTCTGTATGGGAATAGCTACAAATTCTAATTCAATTTGACTCTTACACTTGAAGTAATTGGGTTCCCGGCGTGACATTAGAATGAAAGAAAGATCATGTAGACCAGGATTGTCTAGCTCCAGGCCTCGAATGTCGGGATCCTGATGGGTTTTCAGGATATCACCTGTTAATATGCATGTGGACAAATCTGCATACATTTAGAATCATTGTATGCAAATTAATCTCAAGAAAATTAATTAGGGATATCCTGAAAACCCGACATGGATCAGGACCTTGTGGCTTGGAGTTGGACAACCCTCTCTGTAGACTATGCAGGGATTTGAAAATTGAAAGTATGAAACATCTCTTGCTTGAATGTGAGGCGCTGACCGGCCTTAGATCTAGATTATTGACATTGTCTGGTCGAATTTAACTCCCACTCACCTGGACTACTCCTGTAATTTATTTATGACTGGCAATACGGTCACTTGTATCTTTAATGTTATGCTTTTTGGGGCTTTGATTAGGAAAAGGTTACCTACATTGGAGTAATTCATGGTTTAGCTTCTTTTTAAACGTTGTTTTACTATCCAGGAGAACGGTTTTTATTGTATTATACTTTTGAGGTATTGACAGTTTTATTTGAAAATGTATCCGGTTGGGATTGCCATAGTTTGCATGTGTGCATTGTATTCAAAGTTGACTTATGTTGACTATATTGAAATAAATGAAAATAAAATAAAGCCTGTCCTCCAACCCCAATGGAGTCCGGTTCTTTTTCTATCCCTGCATTGTTGCCGTTAGACAAGATGGCGCCCGGTGGTGCCGTGCGGTTCCTTCATTCCCTTTGTTCCGCCTGGAGTTCATTTTATGCAGTGCAAGAACGACTATAACCAGTTTTCCTGTCACTGTGTCAAGTACTCCCCTGGAGACTCCTTAAAATGCTTCACTCGTCTAGGGGCTATAGAAACAGAGCCCGTCCCATTTCCATTTCGACCCAGTAATTTCTATTTACACGATATCGTAAAGGCGCATTGTCAATAGGTCTTGTGTGGCTTCTTTAAAAGCCATTTAGGAATTCCAGCCTGCACTAAAATGCAGAATTGATGTCTGCTTTTATGGATCTGAAATATTGTTAATAAGCTATCAGCACTTAAGATTCCATGGATCTGAATGTAAGGCAGCCAGCTACGCGGACGACATCAAACCAAATATTGCAATAAATAGGACATCATGAGAATTGAAGGAAATCTCATACAAAATGTGAGCAGATTGAATTTTAAAGACTGGGGCAGAAGCCCAATAGTGCTGGAGGTGCTCTTTTGATAGGCTTAGAACCGGTTTAGGGACTGGAATGTCTCATGCCGGACATTTTGAAATTCAGTAACAATTCTGGCCAAATGAATGATCTTTGGCCCCCATGATCCCCTTGTGTGAAAAAGTAACTAAGTCGTGGATCTGCTCGGCTCGCATGGGCGTAATTTTAGGGGGGGACGGGGGTGTTTGTCCCCCCCAACTTTCATGGCACACCATTTTGTCCTCATTCATTTGGCTGGGGCACCTTGTCTTCAGATGTCATATCCACCCAACATTTTCAGCAAAGTTACTCCACTGTCTGCTCGTTTGGATTGATACAGGTCACCCGGCCCAACGAACTTGAAGTGTCATCGGTAAAACTCAGGGTTTTGCAAGCAACCTACTCCGGCCTCAATTGCTATCAAATTCACTGAGGTTCCGAACAAATTCACTTACCTTTAGAAAAATTCACTTTGGTTTAGAAAAAGGTTTGTCATTGAGAGGAAAATGAATTATTCCTTATTTGGGACACATCGCTCTGGCAAAACAATAAGACTAGCCCCTCTCTTGGCCTCCGTACTGGGCCTACAATAGTATCTAACTGTTGATCGTGCAAAGTCACACCACAACAACTGCAATGCACTCAACACCGCTCCATTGGACGAGATGTATGGGGAATCCTTTAAACAAATGCAAATAGTGTTCCCCCTGAAAGCATCACCGCAGATTTAATAATTCATACGCCACTTAAGACGTCGGGCAAGTCTTGCGTCCAAGTCTCTGTAGTAGGACGCGAGCTCTGTCCATTGCTCGTAGTTTGAGGATGTGTTAACTATTTATTGAGTGTAAGTATGTGCGGGACACCAGGGGAGTTGCGGATCCTTCAGGCCCCGAGATCTGTTTGAAACCTTGCCATTCACAGCTGTGTTTATCCCGATCAGGTAAAAGCCTTTGACCTATTTCTGAACTAAGGGCCTAATTAATGGAACATTTAGCGCCAGTAAGCAATCCTGATACACAGAGCAGTTCAAAGTGATTTATTTCACAGCAAAGTCACTTTGCACTGCAAACGTATTCTTTGCACCATGCTAAATGCGGGAGGTACTTTTGCAATGCAAAGTGACTTTGCTCCACAAAAATACACTTTGCACCGCTTTGTGAATCAGGGTGTTTGTTGCACCGCTCTGTGAATCAGGGTGTTTGTTGGCAGTGCACAGTCACTTTGCACCACGCACCGCTCTGTGAATCAGGGTGTTTGTTGGCAGTGCACCTTCACTTTGCACCACGCACCGCTCTGTGAATCAGGGTGTTTGTTGGCAGTGCACCGTCACTTTGCACCACGCACCGCTCTGTGAATCAGGGTGTTTGTTGCACCGCTCTGTGAATCAGGGTGCTTGTTGGCAGTGCACAGTCACATTGCACCGCGCACCGCTCTGTGAATCAGGGTGCTTGTTGGCAGTGCACAGTCACATTGCACCACGCACCGCTCTGTGAATCAGGGTGTTTGTTGCACCGCTCTGTGAATCAGGGTGTTTGTTGGCAGTGCACCGTCACTTTGCACCACGCACCGCTCTGTGAATCAGGGTGTTTGTTGCACCGCTCTGTGAATCAGGGTGCTTGTTGGCAGTGCACAGTCACATTGCACCACGCCAAACGTTCCATGAATTAATCTTGGCTGTCACATCATATGCTTAGAGAAAGGCCTTCGGAGCCACAACCCTAGTGAACGGTGTAGCAAAGCTAGACCTCTGAGCAAAACCACCACCTCTGCGGTGGCCGCCGGAGCGATACGCTTTGTGGTGCAAGCTCTGCAGGCGTCTTTAGTTTAGAGGACACAGTGAGGTTTCTGGAACCCCTGAATTGTGACTGTTCATTATGTGTTTCTACCCAGAATTAGTCAGATTAAATCTTTGGAAAACAGACTTTTCATTGGCTCTTGCAAGTTATGGTAATGTTATGGTAATGTGCTGATCAAGGATTACCTTATTGGTCCATGGTTCAAGTGTCTTAAAAAGAGGCTTGTATTGTATACGGTCTGTGCCCCTATTGTAGTAGGACTTTTTATTATAACCCTCGGGAGTCTGAAAGTTCCATCAAACCTACCTCATTTTGAGCCTTTCAGGTTGCATTCAAACCCCAGAAGCAGGCACATTCACCTGCTGAGCATTATCGTAGTTGGTGCAATTGATAGCAAACAATGATGAGAAAGGCAGGAGGGACAATGTAGGCGGTACGAATGGAGCATGCATGTTACATGTAAGTTATCATAGTGCAACTGCATTGCTTGGATGGCCTCCAGGTTGGGATTCAGGGTAGACATTGGTGGCCCTCCAGCTGATGGGCCTCATTCAGTTACCAGTTGTCCCACATCTTGCAGCTCAGTGCTAAGCTGGTCATTTTACTCTTGTTTTTGAAGCAGATGCGCCATCGCTGAGTCACAATATCCTAAACAGATTCGGTATTTAGCTGGTCATTCGCCTCAGAGATGTTGGGCTAGGGGGCTGGTATCCCAGCTAGAGGCACTCCTCCTCCCACCCCTTGGTACAGTCCTTACTATGGAAGGCCGCCACATTGAGCGTTAAGTGTTGCAAATCTGTGGGCCGCCGGGGATCTGCAGCAGGTGGTGGCTTGGTTAAACCTCCACACAGTATAAAAGGTTATTCCCAGCAGATGTGGGGCTAAAGGGCTGGTATCCCAGCTAGAGGCATTCCTCCACCCACCCCTTGGTAGAGTCCTTACTCCGGAGGGCCGCCACATTGAGCGTTGAGTGTTGCAGATCTGCGGGCCGCCGGGGATCTGCGGCAGGCAGCGGCTTGTATAAACCTCCACACAGCATTAAAGGTTATTCCCACCAGATGTGGGGCTAGGGGTCTGAGATCCCAGCTAGAGGCATTCCTCCTCCCACCCCTTGGTAGAGTCCTTACTCCGGAGGGCCGCCACATTGAGCATTGAGTGTTGTGAATCTGCGGGCCGCCGGGGATCTGCGGCAGGTGGCGGCTTGGTTAAACCTCCACACAGCATTAAAGGTTATTCCCAGCAGATGTGGGGCTAGAGGGTAGGTATCCCAGCTAGAAGCACTCCTCCTCCCACACCTTGGTAGAGTCTTTAATCCGGAGGGCTGCCACATTGAGCGTTGAGTGTTGCAGATCTGCGGGCCGCCGGGGATCTGCATAAGGTGGCGGCTTGTATAAACCTCCACACAGCATTAAAGGTTATTCCCACCAGATGTGGGGCTAGGGGTCTGAGATCCCAGCTAGAGGCACTCCTCCTCCCACCGCTTAGTAGAGTCCTTACTCCGGAGGGCTGCCACATTGAGCGTTGAGTGTTGCAGATCTGCGGGCCGCAGGGGATCTGCGGCAGGCAGCGGCTTGGTTAAACCTCCACAAAGTATAAAAGGTTATTTCCAGCTCCCAGGGGCCATTTCCTTTACTAAATTGAGCAATTGATGTTTTATTAACTATTCACTTTGACTCTTTCATGATAAAGAGATGAGCAGAAACGGAACACTGGATGATATAATCGGCAAAACTGGAGTAAATGGTCCATTTGAATGGCAATCTTTAGGACAAAATGTTAAATATTAAACAGCCAGAAGGGTCTGACAATGCTGGAGATGTGATTTTCTGATTCTGTTTTCAAAAGAGGCGTTCTTGAGATTGCTGATATATCATCCAGAGACAGCAATTTTCTGATGCCAGAGAGTGCCATGAGGTACCAGGATGCAGGGCCAGAAACACTTTGTCCTACAAGCATCTATTACGGATCCCAGACTTAGGGGTAAAACTAAGTCAATATACCCAAATGTCCTTGTGCCCGCCGTGCCTTCTATGAGAGGTGTCCCCATAGCCCCTGGCTATCTATCTTTTGGTGGTAGGGAAGGAGGGGCACTGATTCAAACTGGTACAGTGTCTGCGTCGATTTGTGTTTCTTCAGCTGTGTCTGTGTCTATTTCAAGCCTGTATGCTTGACATGTCTCTTCGTGTCTATCCGGACGCACATGCTATCCTATGGTACCAGGAAAACACTGCAAAACGACAGAGACATGTATGTTAGTGTGCGTGATATAAGTCAAAACAACGTGTAAATGGTGGTCCACTATGTGTGTGTGTGAGTGCATACATGTGCAGCATGCATGAGTGTGTTTCTGTGTATGTTTGGGTGGGTGCATGAATGCCTGCATGTGCATGTGTGTTTGTGTGTGCTTGCATGTGCATGCATGCCTTTCTGTGTGTGGGAGTGTTTGTGTGTGCATGTGTGCACACATGCGTATGATTATATATGTGTGTGTGTGTATGCATGAATGTGCATGTGCGTCTGCATGCATGCATATGTGTGTGTGTGTATGCATGCATGTGTAGTGCGTGTGTCATTGTGAGAGTAGTTTGCTGCTGGCTGACCTGCTTGTTTGAAATGCTGAGAGGAGTCTCTTGTTCCTTTTTTGTTTAATGAAAACCGTCAAAATGGCCTGTAAGTTATTTCTAAAAAAATGTGATTCCGAAAAGTCCTTCTGAATAGGAAGGCAGGGGTGGACTATATCTGTAGGCTAGAATATCAGAGCCAGGCCTCACGCGCGTGGCAATGTGGATCCCACGCGCAGCTTGTCCCTATGAATTTCCCTGTGACCTTGTCACACACACACCCTATGCAGTTTTCTGTGTTTTACTTCTGCACCCCTCAACATGCATGTGTCCTAAAACGGCTACCACAAGCCAAGCATCATGTGGTATTAATTTAAAAGCTGCGAAATCAGAGGAGTTGCGGGATCGATAGCGCGGCCTGATTTATGCGCTCCAAGCATCGGCATACACGTATTTTATAATTCCAGCTCCAAGCAAAAGGGCCGTAAGCGTAAAAGACCCTACACGCCCTCCCCAGGGCATTGGCGAGGAGGCCGTCAGATATTTATTAAAAAGAGGGAAGGCTGGGTCGCTGGAAGGCTTTAATGATCTAAAGGTCACCCGCAAGAGCGATTCTTGTGGGGTGTCGATGGAGCGCTCATGGAGTTATTTGTTTGGCTTGCCAATACGTCAATCCGCGGAGCGGCATTTTTGATGCATTGCCTTGCTGCCGCTGGGCGGGGCCTGAGGGCGTGGGCGGGAAGATCTCTCCTCATTGGCTTCTGAAATGCTCCATCAATCTTAGCCTGCAGCCCTTTTGCTCTGCATACTTTCACAAGGCTGCATAACAACGTGAAACCTAATTCACGATTTTGGAAATAATTCTTGCATCACCAATCACAGCCTGGGGAGATCCTGGCTGCCTCATTGCGATTTAGTTTCTCACTATTAGTGTGCTTTATACTTTTAACGCCATGTTTTAAAAAAAAATAATGTCTCCAACTGACACAGCTTTGCAGCTTTGTAGCGCTTTTTAAATGATGGCCACGGTACCCAAAACGTACCGTAATGATTGCTTTGAAGTTGGAGGTAGCCATGGCGCTATTATCGCCATGGCTGCCTCCAAACTCGTTCCGACTCCGCCCTGATGAATGGAGCAATTACCGGTCCATTCCAAGGTTGGCGGGACCGGTAATTCCCCATTCACCAGGGTCTTTGCCCATTCTCATCTGAGCCCCCATAGGGCTCAATGGAGATGGGGAAGGCGCTAATAACGGTACCACAAATTGCGGTACCGTTATTAGCTCTAGAGTCCCTTTGCGGGTCCCGTCCTTAATGCCTGAAAAAAACAGGCGTTAAGGAACGACCCGCAAGGGGAACTCGTAGTAGGGCGGTAAGGGATTTCCGACACCAATGCCTTTACCGGTGCCGGTAATCCCTTAACGCCCACCTCGTAATGAGGCCCATGGTAGTGTTGGCCAGGCCGGAAACTGAACCTCTAACCTACAAGTTACAGGCATGTTTTGGGCATGCCACTTCACAAGGTGACACAAACAACACAAATATTGAGGAAGGTTTTTTTGTGGTACCGTGGTTTCCGTACACAGCGGTGAAACGCAAATCCCAGCATCTCTGCATTCCCTGTTGACACTGTGTGTGCCTGGACATATCCATTGGGTTTTGGTTCGCCATACAGCGGGACATATTACTAGGGTATATCATTCCGCAGGTCCTTGCCCCTCACAGTCACCTTCCGCGCTTCCCCCTTCACTGGTGCTCTCCTCCTCCGACTCCTGCTTGCCATGCCCTGGCCCAACTCCAGCAGCTGCCTTTCCCGTGGCATGTCGCTCCCAGGACAGGCAATTTGCTTCCCCGCTCGATGGACCGAACTTGCGGCTCTTACTCTTGCCTTTTGAGGCCGACACAGAGGCCACTATGTTTCCCTATTGTATGGGAGACACCCATGTGAGCTCTGGTTTTTACACTTTTGTTTTGAAGACATGGAGTGTGGCAAACTTTACTGCTTTCTCCTGACCATGGTAAAGTGCCCCGCTCACCTCGTGTGATATCTCTATTTCTCTGCCATGTACATACGCTAATGTTCTGACCACCCTAGTGCTGTAAATCTTCTTGCAGGTGGCACTATCTAGCAATTATTCTTTCCAGCATCAATGACTGGTCATGCAGCCTCTCAATTGTTCTGAGACGTAACTGGTGTGCTGAATGACCTATAAAGATAACTGATGCATGTCTAAAGGTTAATCAAACATTCTCTGCTGTCCCTTTCCTCTAAAAAAACATGTTCAGCTGGTTGATATTATATTCTGTCACCCATCCCTTTATTTCATTCTGTGTCCCATCTAGAAATACTGCTCCACTCAATAACATATGCGTCTATGTGATGCTCCTTTCTTTTCTTTCAAAACCCACAGCTCGATAAATAATGTCAAGTCCTGAAGAAGTGCGCTACATGTTGAAACATGTGTCGACTCTGATTTGTTAAAGACTGTGCACAGAACAATTAATAACTTTAGCATAATGAAGTGGCAATGTCCATGAAAGCTTTCATTAGAAGACACATTTCCAAAATGTAAAGAGTTTGAATTTCAGCACACGGATATGATTTATTGGCTGGTGTTTGTTGACATTACATCACACAAAACCGATTAAATTCACGGGGCAGTGCCGCGGTAACCCCATGTATTGAAAAGTGAAACATGATGTTCTCTGAGGATGACCTCGGGTTTTGTCTTGTACCCACTGGAGAGACTTTTCCCATAAAGACCTCAGATAGGAACCTATGGGAAGAAGGATTGTACCCTGACCCTTATCTGAATATGAGCTATTTTGGATTAAAGTATTTCCCAACAAGTCATGATTAACACATGATATATTATTTATTCCATACAGCACAAGCCCACAATTGGAACCACAAAACAATAGAGGGTAACAAGGGCAAAAAAAGAAGACATAAAACAATAGGTTAATGCATTGCTGAGTTATAACCTCATAATGCTTTGAATGCTTAGAATGGTCCATGCATTTGCACTGGCATGGGAAGTCAGGCGCAGCGGGGAGGGCAACACTTGATACCAATGAAATTGATGTAGTGCCACCTTGCTTTACAAACAATCTGCCACATTGTGTTTATTTGTGTCCAAGCTTTTGCCCTCAGACTTCCCTTTTGATAAGTGCACAAAGGAAAATCAAGCTAAAGATGGCAGCTGGATTCTGTGGGCAAGCAATGCATAAACATGATGTGACTCTTGAAAATCAGTTTCCGGTGTGTATCCGCTGGCTAAACAGATGTGAAACTCTAAAGGAGGCAACTGTGAGATCATGTCAAAGCCATTGGCCTCCTCATGAACGTCCAGGGTCATGGCTCCATCAAAGAAGCTCCACCTTAAAGACTCATGTTGCATCAAGTAATACTTCATTTAAACGAGCAACCGGCGGAAGGGGAGGGGCATATTCAACAGCAAAGCAGAAACCCCACCTGAACATATTAGCAGAAACTTTACAAAAGTTACAATCTTTACAGGGTGGCGTTTGCAGAACCCAAGAATCTCCCAGGTATCGAGCCCAAAAAGGTCCCAGTCCAGAAGAATTGGAGACACCTAAATGCTTGGCGTTTGGGGAATTGGCCAGTGTCCTTCCGCTGCTGCTCTGGATTTTGACAGCTGACAAAGTAGAAAGGACTGCGGTGTCAGAGGACAAAGAGAGCGGATCCTCCTTTTGGCCAGTGCCCCGCAGCTCTATTCAATTATGATTGATCAGGCCGTGTCAAAGGCCCCTGTATGTTTCAGTGGTCACCAAAGGCTTGCACAATGACTAATGATGGGACATTCTTCAAAAGAAAAGTCCAGGTTTTATGACGTTCCTGCCGCTGCTCTTTGCTTTTTCCTTGAGATTGAATCCGACCCCAAACCACCCATCCATCATCTGCAAAGGATCAGTAGCCTTTTCCAATTTCTTTTATTAAAGTAACCAACATAAAGTGTGCACACGCGCACACACGCGCTGACACACACACGTGATCCAGGCGTGTACTGTGATAGCAACACTGTAGCTATCTTATCCTGACACTTTACATCAAAGCAATTACATCGCCCAATGTTGGCCTCGTCCATGAATGTTCACCGAATTTGCCAAGCACCTGATCTTGCCGCATTCCAATTACTCATGCCAAATTTGAAGAGGCTTCAGGGATGTTAGTAGCCGGTCAGATAGCACAGTGAGCTAAGCGCTCGCCCCTGATATATGTGCACAGCCTGCTGTGTCGCGTTTCGAATCCCACAGGATCGATAATGTGAGTGCCACTCTCTCGAACAATAATGTCTTCTGTTATTCCAGGGCTCTGAGACGTATGGGTGTGTAGCGCTATGCAAGAAATACATTATTATTTATTTAAAAAGAAGGAATGCTGACATATAGTCAAAGAAATGTGTATGCCGGTAGATTACACATCTATACGAAAACCCACACAGTCACTAGCAATACAATGGCTGCGATGAAGGTATGAACATTCAATACGTTCGGAAGGACGGTGGGCACGTGTTGAACAGACACAACGTGCATGATATGCTTGAAACGATAACGCACATACAGAGGCCCTCTCTCTCTATCTTAATGTTTTCATTCTATAGATGTCATCACTTTAGGTTTGGCTACTAGGTGGTGCTTCAGCACCACCTAAAAGCCAAAACTATTACATCGGAGTACACATCGGAGGGAGATAAATGTGAGGAGGGACACAGCGTGTGTATACTGTTTGGGATTTACCCACCCATAGACCGCCCATGCACATGTCATCTCTATAGCCGTTCCCTGCATCTCACTGCATGCCCCTCTGCACTCAAAAACACGCCCTCATGGGATCTCTTTACATTGTCACATACCAACATCCATGTGCCATGCTTTATATGGCCTGCCAGTGTTACTTGTAGGCTGTATCCTTAGAATGAGTGGTTGGATTGCAGTCTAAAGGTACTTGGGGTCAAATAAAATCGCTTAAATCAAGTGTGCCTCAAGCCCCTTGGTTTCTATGCAAAATGTGTGTCCTTGCTTCTGTTCCTTGCACTGAAGGCTTACCAAAAACAGGCACTGGCAAAGGTGTGGCTTGTATACAGGTATTAGATATACATTTACCATTCACTGACATCTTATGCCCAGGTAATTACACCAGTGCCCATCTCATGCCAGAACAAGTTGTATTATTATGGCAGGGCCCGGGCAATGTCTATACCAGGTCTGCACAAAAGCCAAAATGTTTGGCTATTCTAATGCTTGTTTTAGGTGCAGCCTTACACGTTATTATGAACTGACCGTGATTTATAATTAGAATTAGTTATTTATAATGCGCCTAATACCCAGAGGTTTCTAAGCACGGACCCGAGGATTGAACCTGTGTTGCTATGCATCTTCTTGCTTCCATGTCCAGCACGTTGCCCCTGAGCTATCCTCCCGAGTGCCTCCCTGTAATAAGTGATGACGATGAAGACGCAGAGATTATAGGGTACGCAGCCTCAGCCACTGCACTGAAATGCTCTCAGTACCAAAGTACAGTGAGTACCGGCATTGAAAGTAGAAGGGAGGTCACAACAGCTTGGGAGGATAGCTCAGGGGCAACGTGCTCGCCTTGGAAGCAAGACGACACGGAGCAACACAGGTTCGATTCCCTGGGTCCACGCTTAGAAACCTCTGGGTATTAAGCGTGTTATAAATAACCTATCATATCACAGCTGTGGCCTTTGAGTAAGACGAATAGTTCGGGTGAGCAAGAGCAAGAACACTATGTTGGGTCCCATAACACTGAACTATGAGATCTGAACTCCTTCGTGTTTGGTATGCGTTGCGGTTTGGAGCAAAATATGGAATACAACTGCCCCTGCTGCTCAGTAGCGGAGGCCGCTTTTGGTGCCCTGGGGGCGGCTAATAGGGCACCAGTGGGAGGCTGGGGGCGTACTGTGCACCAGGTGTGAGCCAGGGGGAGGGGGCCGCTCCCCTCTGTTTCCTAATGGCTCTGCCACTGCTGCTTCCAGTTTTGGGGTTCACTTGGTGGACTGGGAGCATTGGATTACCGAAGGAGGCTCATTGCCCCTTCCGTTGTCACAAAGGCATGACAAGAGGATCTCTCTGCCCATCAAAGGGAGGTTGCTCATTTGAACAGGCTCACACCATGTAAATGAGGAGAACAGTCCTTACCCTAATATACTCTGCCCCCATGCTTCCTGGTACACCCATTGGCAAGCAGTGATTCTTGGCTGGGCGATCCACTTCTCAAAGAGTATGCACCAGCTACATGAAAAGGCAAGCATGGCCTCTTGTGCCGGTGTTATGGTACAGCTGCACGTGCACAATCATAGTAGCACACCCAACACCGAGGTGGCACAGCCTCCGCTCCCTACCAGAGACTCAGTGATTGGTTCCCTCCCTTGGTTACTTGTAGATCCATTGCTGCCAATTTCTCGCCCTCCCCTGTTCTTAGCTCCCCGCTCCCCTTTTTCTCGGCTTCCGTCACTGTGCTCTTCCCACTATGATTTCAAAGTGCTCCATTGCTTCCCGAAGCTTGATCCGCACACAATAAATACACAAATAATAATAATACAACATTCTGTTTAGGTTAAGGCAATCACAGCCACGCCACACAAAATAGAGCACGACTAGAGCACATTGCAGTGGTGCCAATGTGATTGTACATTTGAAAAGAGCATTGCGTGTTTCCTCCCTCCAGACGCGTGGATAGCCGCACACCACATGATTGCACCCGCCACAGCATGCCGGGCAGCGCATGGGATGCAATATAGTGGATGCCACACTTCACCCGAAAAGGTCCATGCCAATATCTCCAAATTAAGAAGAATATGAATATTCATTCTCACTTTTTCACCAAGTTCCTTTGCATGAAAAGCTCAATAAGGCACAGCAAATGCTTATCCGAGAATAATCAAAAGACTGAAGGTTCGTCTCAGCTTATGTTGGTTATTTCCATGTAATTTTTTATAATAGTAATACATGGGCATGTATAGTGAGAACAGATGTCCTGAGCTCCCTATGCAGGCTGTGTTCATTGGACTGCGTGCAAGGTGAAGGTGGATGTGCGGCAAGTAGGATCGTTTGGAAGAGAAGGGCCACACTCTGCTTGCTTACCTTCTGTTTCCGACACCCACCGTTCAACTTTATACACAGCCTGTTGGAGCCACCCGTAGCAGTCACACAATTAACATTCCAGAGTTTGACAAGGGGTACATTGTATAGGGGTGCCTGGGCAAATTATCCACAAACCTAGAGGATTGCCAGAAGACTCTCTCGAGCACTGCATGCATGCCACATTATATTGCGTACTAATTTACAATTCTCTAACTCTGCATTGGAAACACAACCCAAAAATCACAGCACTTTAGGACATATCTGCCTCCTCCCTTCCACAGAACTATGGTCCACCTCCCAGGACCAGCATGCACACAACATTGATATGATATGATAGGTTATTTATGACGTGCCTAATATCCAAGGTTTCTAAGCATGGTCCCGATGATTGAACCTGTCGTGCTCCGTGTCGCCTTGCTTCCAAAGAGGCGAGCACGTTGCCCCTGAGCTATCCACGAGACATTTTTCCTCCACTACAGCATTCCCTCCCTGTGCTTGTATCATCTATTTCCCCACTTTCCGCTCATCTTATCTTATCCGCTCTCATATTCTTTCAATCGGCAAACTAAGGTCAGGCTACCCCCGGCAGGTGTGCGCGGTACGTCATTCCGTGGACACGTATCGGTGCTCTGAAACTGCAACGGTGGTGATTTTGTGAAAGTATATGTTATTTTATGCTATGTTATGTTCTCAGACCTTAGTATAGCGCCGCTATTACCTGACGGTGTCTTGGCACTGTTGCGAAAAACCACAAAGGTATTCAGAGATAATAATGAAGAATAAGGTCGGTATATGAACGTTTGTAGAGTCTTATGGAATTTCAAATAATCGTCAGTGTGCCTGAGAGGGGCAGGGTGTTCCGGAGCCCAGACCCTGCTACAGACAACACCTGACACCCAACCGTGCTTTCAAAAAAATCTGGGGTGCACATAGACATCGATGACCAGCAGAACACAATGCCCTACCAGGGGAATAACGAAAATTCATGTCTCCAATTTGGAACTAAAAGTCCGCATTTTCTCTAGCACTTAATCCCGAATTGAACTCATTTGTAAATGCTGCCTAGTTTGTCAAATTAACTGGAACCATGGAGGGAAGACTTTTGCCCAGGATCACACACTACAGACAAGGACAGAAATGTGAAAACCAGGCAAAAAAAGTGGGTCTTCTTATATCACGGTCTATGTCTCTAAATCACTTTACCCATTTCCTTTAAGTGCCATAGAGTTAAGGCAAAAATAGACATGTTTCCAATGTATTTCATCTCACAGGGTATAGGTTCACGAATATATACAAACCAAGAAAGCATCCGGCCGCCAGCTCCATGGAGGCAGATCACAGAGGTCTTTAATCTCAGAATACAGCTTGATTGCCTCTTGGAATGGGAGTCATCAACCAGCAATTGCATTAGCCACACCTAGCTAATACATACGAAGAATAGTCACATTTCTCATGGCATTCATTGTAACCATCTCTGTAGTGTGAATGTGCATTCTGTTGCCTTTCGATGGCAATGCCATGGAGCACAAACAACAGTGAATGAAAAGGTGTCACACGAAAATAGTGTATGTAAAAACCCAATGGATGAAATGACCGGATTTCGGCTGTACCAAAATTACATACAGCTGAAAATGCTGAACATATTAACCATTCAGTTTTCATTATAGTGAACAAGGGAAGCGGGGGTTGCACGGTTGTCCCCCACAGCCTTGTTCACAATAATAGAATCAGCGGTGGTGGGGGTTTTCCCCTTATCCAAAACCAAGTTTTGAAAAAAAAATAGAGAAAAAAGGACCCTGCAGTGCTGGTATCCATCAACGGAACGTAAGGGAACTGGCGCTGCAGACACTTGGCTGCACACCGCGAAGTGTGCCGCCAAAAGGTAAGTAAGGACGTGGGGTCAGCGGGGCATAGAAAGGCCATTTAGTAGAGGCCTGCTTATTTCGAATATGAACATTTAGAATGTGAGATTTTCGTCTTTGTAATGTTTGTATTCGAAATAATCACGTATATCCAAATTAAAACATACGTCCTTCTGCTGAAAACATATTTATCGATTAATACGTCTGGTTGCGAAGTTCCAACGGGATTTCACATCTTCCCCATATTTCTAGGATAGTACTTTAGAGAGGACGTTGGTGGGACATGTAGAATCAGGGCCATCGAGGTGCTCTTAGAAGACACAGATGGGCCAGGAGGCTAGTTCAGGGGCAACGCGTTTATCTTGGAAGCAAGACATCACAGAGCAATACAAGTTCGAATCCCTGGTAAAGGCCTAATCAAGGTTAATTCATTAATTCATTGAAGTACAACAGAAATATGGTGGCCAGAAGGCCCAAATTTGGACACTATTGTGCTTTCGGACTAATGAAGTCAGTGCTTGAGATGTAACTTCAGGCATGTGTTATTCATCAGAGCAGACCAAGGCTGAAGAAAAAAACCAAAGAATAACTTGCATCCCTGGGAGCCGAATCCCAAACTATCCATCACTAATATTTATAGCAACAAAAAAGGAACGTGTTGAGACCATCGGTGAAAGGATCCCGAATAAGGAAGAAAAATGACACAGGAACGCTTGGCGACTTGTGGATACCATGGCCGTGAACGCCCCGATGCCGATAATATTGATCGCGGGGCCCAGGGAGGCAGGAGAATCCCCAGGTTAAAAATGACTGCGTCGCCTTGCTCCCTGCTGTCCATTAATCGAAATAAACGCCCGGCTGCGCTCTCCTTGAATCCGACAATGGCTAGGTCAGCCAGGCAAAGGGAAAAAGAGAGAACAAAGTTTGAGCGGCTGAAACTCTGACATTGCCCTGTTCTGGTGCTGCCGATAGGTCCATATTGTAGCGTGCCAAAGCTCTCAAAAGATGAATTATGGTACGTGTTACACATGTGCAAATCATTTAGCACCATTGCACATGTTTTTGCATTGTATAGGGAACACGTTTGTGCAGAGGCAAACAATCTGTAATTCCTCACTCTAGTGCTCAGACCCATATTAGCCGGTTTAGCTGGGAAATGTATGGTTCTAGGATTAGTTAAGGCTGAACAGGTGGGCATTCAACACTGTAAAGAACTGAACTTAAAATCAGCTTGCTCAGGAGGTACCTACATACAGCAAACTAGCACTCCTTTCATAATTCTCAGAAGCAGCCGTCTTGTTTTGCAAGCATTTATGAAACAATGGGAATTGGGGATTCTGGAAATTTCTCCTGACGTCAAATGAAGTTCATATGTATTCATTAACGTGTTTAAAACAATGTGGAAGGAGCATAACAACACTATGCCTTTTACATTGTTAAAACAAATGAAGTCGGAACCAAGATCAGCTGTGGAAGACCAAAAAGGAGAAGATGGGCCTTCAGGCGCTCCAGAAGCAACAGCACAACTGGTGTTGCTCTAAGTCAAGGGTGTGTAATCTAGGGCTCCCCTGATGAAGTTGACTACGACTCCCATGATCCTCCTCCATTGACTATGCTGGCTCTGGTTTGTGGACGTTCGAGTCAAAAAGGTCTGGAGTGCCAGAGGTGCTCTAAGTGCTGGGGGAGAGAATTCCATACGGCCTGCCTTTGTAAACTTACCTCAAAATACCATCTTGTTCTGAGCATTGACCTATCCCTCCATCTTGCCGGTGCCTTCCTCAGCCACAAAGTGGCTTGTGGGGCTTCACTGAATGGTTCGGCACTACTCAAGATGCTCAGACATTTGGGCGATACTGTAGAAAATCAGAGGCTTTTTTGGTGCTGTTATGTTGGACACTATTGGACAGATAATGTAATAATCATCATCATCATCATCATCATATTAATAATACTTTGCAGGCGATCCCTAATCTCTTTAACCTTAAGAATGCAACAAAGACACATTTATTTATTTCTAATGATTAAGCCCTCATTTGAGTTGTGCGCGTTGATCTGCTGGTTGTTGACTTATTTTCTTCCTGCTGGCTTCCTTCTGTGGTGGTTGTCTGTGTCCTGTTTTACGTGTCGCGATGAGCCCGCTAGGCGTGTTGCGCGATACAAAACAATAAATAAATAAAACGAAAGAGGAACGGTGGACGAGCTATCTTATGTACTCCACCATGCATTTGTTGGCCCCTGCTGATGAGAATAGCTTCAAAAGGTTGAGGAATGAAAGGGGCCCTGATTTGGAAGTGTGGAGGAGGGCAGGAACAGCCTGCGGCGCAAAGCGATGATTGGCTTCCCAGAGCAGGCCTTTCTGCAAGAAGCCTGCAAAAGGCTTCCCTGCGGGCCTGCCAAAGGTTTCAAGCCTAACCTGCTCGGTCACTCCGGTGTTGGTGGTGCAATTGTGTGAAAGGCACACACAATAATGAATACCAATGTTTGTTTATGTTTATGTTTATTACATTTCTATTGCGCAACCACAAACCCATGGGTGTGAGGGCGCAGACAAACAAGAAAGGTCAAGCAAAATTAGTAAATCCGGAAGCAGACAGAGAGATTAAGGATCATATTCTACTACTTGAAAAGAAAGGTTTTTAGGTCCTTCTTGAAATTCCTCAGGGCTGCAGAGATCTCAACTGCAGTGGTAGGGTGTTCCAGATAGCTGGTGCCACAAAGGCGAAGGCACCCCATTGGGCTTTTTTGATTTTAACTTTGGACTGATGGAGCAGGTTCTGATTGTTGGAGCGAAGATTTCTGCAATTGGGTTTTATTCCTATATATCTTTGAAGGTAGGTGGGCATAGTGCCTTTGAGACATTTAAAGGTAATAACCATGAGTCTGAAGGTGATGCGCGCATCCAAGGGCAACCAGTGCAACGCGCGGCGTGCCTCAGACACATGTGCTCTATGGGCCAGACCAGCAATAACTCTGACCGCTCCGTTCTGCACCACCTGAAGGCGACTAATGTTTTTTTTGGTAGAACCTGCTAAGAGGCTGCAACAATAATCCAGTTTAGATCCTAAGATGGCACGAGCAATGGATTCTGCATTAGGTTGAGAGATAAATAATCGCATATTGGATAACAGTTTAATATAGTAGGTGGCCCAGGACACCGTACTAGCCACATACAAATTCATGGTAAGCGATTGGTCCAGCACCACCCCAAAGATCTTAACTTTAGGGAGAGCAGGAATTAGAGCATGTGTGATGGTTAGAGCTTTAAATTAAAAAATGAATTCCTGGGGAGTGTGCCGTTATTTCCACACTGTTTGACAGACTCTCAAAAACACGCACTTCTCCACGAGATGCGCAATGACGCAAAGATGTGCCTGCGCTATTGCGCATCTCCTCGGACAGGCCAAATTCAGACACAAAAACACCAAATAATGCCCAGTGCACAAACTGTTGTGCACATAAGTGGGCATGTCCTGGTGCATCTTATGAGATGTGCATGTTTCTGAGCATTTGCCAGATGCACACCTTTGTATGCAAGCGCTGACATGAGCATTACTTTGCACCACAATCGTGCGCCTCATCAGATGCTCCAAAAATGAGTGCATCTACCTGAAACAACACAGCGTTCTTCAGACAATCTGCTTAATGTGCATTCTCAGCTAGTCTTATACGCATGATAAGTCGTAAAATAAGACTATAATGCATCTGCTTTAACTTCAACTGCGTGGTGAATTTACTTTGTAAAATGACTCACTTGCCATGGGAGTAAGCGTAAATATACTATTTAAATGTCTCAGGTGCTAGATCTGCCGTGCCATCCAGGAATGGCGTACAGTGATGCCCATGGCTCTGTTGATGTGGAATAGGATTGTTGAGTTAACTTCATAGACTTGTTTAAAAACGGACTGTGTGATTGCTAGAAAACTGCACGGAAAGTGTTCTACAGCCATTTTTGTACAAGTGTTCTGTGGCTGCAGAGGTATGAGGCCCAGACGGGTGCAATCAGTAGCAACACAAACACATGGTACCCAGCTGTGTCGTAAACGGCCCTCACTCCTTCTGTCCTGGTGCATGTATAGTGAGGCGTGTGTAGATATGCCCTGGCAGATCTAAGGAGCATGTTGAAGACCTTGCGTAGAGCCTGCGATTGTGAGGATTATGATGGCACCACAGTGACACCACTGGTGATCTGGAAGGAGACTTTGTCATAGAAATACAGGGTTGACAATGTCTTCACCAGTCGCAGTATTGCATGGGCTCGAAATTTGGTTGTGATGAGGGTCCCCTCTCACTGACTCCCCATCTCCAGTATGATATGGGGTGGGAAGTGGTACCTCTTGGGGATCTCTTCACCAGCCAGTTGAAATATGGGGAGCCTCGCAGAGATCATTTCCCTCCTCATTGTTCGGTGCGGCGGCATGTTGCCTGCAGGATTTTCAGATTTGGGAATGTGTACCTGACACTCTGTGTTGTTGCTTGTGATTGGATTGCACTGTGTGCTCCTATAGCTGGAAAGATGTTCCGGGGCACTTCTCCACATTGAGAAAGAGCAAATGTTGAAGGGCATTTTCTTTTAGCAAATCCAGTGGCCCGGTTTTGTGAATCTGGCTTTTGGTGCATCTGTGCACACTTTCTGCGGTCACACCACCTTTTCATGCTCAATGTGGTGTGTCTGCATGCTTTCCATCCACTTTGTGCATCTTTTGCACACGTGTGCTCCTTTTCTAAAGATGTGGGATACATGCTTATTTGTGTGAGGTGCATCTACTTCTGGCACATTTGTGGCGCATCTCACATTTGCCCACTTTTTTTTATTGTTGAGAATTTTGCCCTGTGTCTTAAGCTGTGCCCTACATTTGATTTTGTATCAACCCAGATCCATGCCGGCTCTCCATTGGGCAGGAGATGTGAATTTGGTAGGAGTTGGGCAATGGTTTGTCTTATAATTCTGTAGAGACAGGTTGTTGGCGAAATTGTCTTTGTTGCTGCATTGTAGAGACCATGCTTTGGTTAAACGAGGAAGAAGCGTGATGACTAATCCTCTGATATCGAAAATAAAACTACTCATTAACAGCTAGGTTTCTGGAATTAATTAATTAAAAGGGATTTTTACAAAACATTTTAAACCCACCATAACCTTGTTGGTGTTTTGTAAACATGCCCCAATGTTCGAATCACAAGGCTGTCAAAACTATACTGCCCGGTTTATCCCTAATAAGGGTGAAACCAGGCAGGTGCTTCTCTGGTAACCTTGGGTTAATACAGCTGTGTATACATTAGCACTTCCCAGTAAAACAAAGAACATTTCCTATAGCAAAATGTACCTTATTTTGTCTTATACTATATGAAGCCTGCTCTATGACTGTATATAATTTTTGCAATCATTCTTAGTAGAACTTTAATCCTGGAATGTGCTTGTAATTCGTCCAGATACCTTCTGTTTGGTGCGCTATATAAATTAATAAACAAACAAACACACAAGCAAAAGTCTTGCATCTTGCCTAATTTGCATACCCACAATGCCTGGCTGATGTGGCTCCGAACTGGTGGTGAATTTCCAGTGATGGCTACTGGGTGCCGTAGCATGTGTGACTTGGCTCAAATGGATTATCCCACACATATAGTTCATCCAAGAAAGACAACAGGATGATATTTTAGGGTACAAAGCCATTTTTGGCAAGCCAACTCGGAATAGCGGGGCAGTTTAAGGGTGTTTATCTATGTGTGTCTGTGTTTCTTATTTGTGTTTCCTGCCCAAAGTGCCTTACACTTCAGAGGTTCCCCCATGCATAACAGTCCGAAAGATTTAAGTGGGACACTACAAAGGCCATGCAGGCCAGAGAAAGAAACTCTGCTCTGCTGCCCTCAGAGTGTCATGAAGGGATGGGGCAGTGCCAGACAGGCCATGTACACAACTACTGAAGGCCGGTATGTTTTAGGCTGAGCCAATTGTGTGACCATCTCCACTGAGCCTGCTGAACACCCTGCCAACATATGCTGCGCATACTCTACTCAGTTCAGCCAATGGTATTTAGAAAATGAATCAGGCTGTGGGTCACATCTTCAGTATTGCCTCTAAAAGGCTGGCTAGATTGAAATAGAGCAGGTTTTTTGTCGTGCCGAGCCCTTAGGGATATTGGTGGTGGCTGAGTTGTCCACGTGTCGGTCTTGTGCTTCTAGAAGGCCCATAGGGAGGGGACACCATATGTTTTGGTGCCTTGGCACGTGAAAGCTGGCGTGACCAGGAGAACGCTGAACTGAAAGTGTGCTTCTCTACCTCTGAGTGAAAAGAAAGAAAAGAAAGCTGACGTGGAACAGGAGCACTCCGCAACCCCGGGAATCTTGGGACACAGGTCTTTTAAAGTCCTGGGAGGGCTTGCTTAGAAGAAGGTCCATCAATAGAGCATTGCCTCAGAGAAGCAGGTGGGACTCAGGATGTCTCAGTGAAGTGTTAGTAAATAGCATTGGGTATTTGATAGGGAATAACAGGCAGGTATTTTTTAGCCTCTGGTTCTCAATGGGTGCCAGGAACGGTGGGTTGTTTTTTGGATAGCTGCGCATGAAGCTGCAATGTCTTTTCAAACCATCTTCCAGTGGAATGAAAATCGGCATGTATTTGTATGCATATGTTTTAAGTACATTTTCTGTCCTACGGTTAATTTCATCACTGTCCTTTCTAAGGCATTAGGGGTGTAACTTGCTTCCAAAAGTTCTCACGAATGGGTGTGTCCTCACTTCATTCCATGACGTATTGCCTGTGGAGATTCAGCCCCTTAAGTAATTGCTGGACAGTTTCCCCAATCTAGTAGCCCCTCTCAGGTTATTTTATACACACAATCAGATGCACAATATAGCTGCATGCACAGGTGAAACTTCCTGTAATTCTGCCATCGTGCCCCATGTGAATTATCTTGATTGTATCTGAACTGTAGATATGTGGACAGATCAGGCATCTTTTGTGGGGTTTTGCACAGCGTTGTTCCATTGTGTGTGTGTTGTGTATGTAACTTTATTCGTATTGCATTTCTTTGACAATGAATGTTTGTCTGAAAGCAAAAAGGGGAATTCCAGGCAAACCCTCATGCAGTTTATCTTGTTGCAAAATGGTTCCTGAGCAATCCTGCATATAGATTATAATTCTGGATCGTATGTTACAACCAGTGGAACGCAGCATTCGGCCCCAGGTCGGTGGCGCAGTGGACTAATGCATACACTATAGAGCCCTGCGTTTGACTGCATGGCCACAGGTTGAAATCCTGGCAGGTCTACGCAACCCTTCATTCTTCCATGGTCGATATAATGAGTACCATTAAGCTGGGTAATGATAAACATCTGTTATCTATCAATATCAGAAAGGTGCCCCTATGGGGGTGAATATGCACTCCTTAAATATACTTGTTTTTCTCTGCATTCTCAGGGGTTGCAAAGGGGGATACTTGTTCCCCTGTGAATCTGGCTGTCCACAATTCTGCAGTTGTATCCAGGGTTTAGGAAGTCAGATCTCACAGCTTGTATTTTTCCATCCCGGTCCTTTGTGGCTGTGCAGTCTCTGTTGTACCTTAATGCCTGGCAGAATGTGGAGGAATGCTTTTTGGACACTGGGTGAAAGCTGTCCCTCTTCAAATAGCTGTCCCAAGCTTTTGCTTTGCGGTATTCTGTTGCCTGTACCAGGTATTTTCTTGTTATGGTGGTGTGAAGGAAATGTACTTTTGCATGAGATTAGCAGAGTTTAAGGTTGATGGTTCCACCGACACAACGAAACAAACCACACCTAGCCTCGCCCAACACCACATGCTGGTTACCAACCGAAGAAACGCACCTACGCTCAGTGAATGGTGTCACTGAACTGAAGCATGCAACAGCGTATCGCAGTTCTCTTGCTCTTTTTCCCGCTTAGTCCTACTAACTTATCTGCCTTCCCCCTTGCTTTACAGGTCCACACTAGAACCAAGAGAGCACGCAGGTGCAACAGTGCACGGAATAAGAACCTTTAACTTAACATAACATGGTTGTGTTGCATTCATTGACTTTTCTATGGAGCTTATAAGGTCCATTTCCCCAGTGGTCCAAATAAGGAGGATATCATCAATGTTGCACATATATCATCATATATCCCAGTGGCTGCGAGGATAAAGTTCAAAACCCTCTGCATTGTCCACAAGGCCTTCTGGGGCCTGGGTCCTAAATACCTTCAACTCTCTCTTCCCAAATATCTTCCTTCCCGAGCCCTTCGCTCATCCGCCTCCAACTCCCTCAGGGTCAGCCGCTTCTCGAAGCAACAAGCTGGGGGTAGATCTCTCTCCGCGGCAGGGGCCTCCCTCTGGAACAGCCTTCCTGCCTCCCTGAAACTCGAGGAGAACCATCTCCGGTTCCGGAAGCACCTCAAAACCTTCCTCTTTGCTTCTGCTTTCTCTCTCCCTCTCCCCTGCTGAACAGCTAATATTCTTCACTGAAACTGCACTGATTCTGCAATCTGGACCACTCTTAACGGCCTCGGTCCTGGGCCCAGCCACTCTCCACTTGCACTGATGCCCTGGAACCCCTCTGCACTGCGGGACTGTCTCTGTATCCCTACAGCCCCCTCCCCTTTCCCAGCACTTGTTCTGCACTTACCTTGCACTTGCCACCAGCTGGCCCTATTTATTTATTACTTTACGCCACTTACCTTGTACTGCACTTCCCCCCCTCCTCTTCCCCTTGCACTTTTCCCCCTCCCCCACCCCTGCACTTGCGCGATCTGAATGACACCTGGCCTAGTAGGATCGTTGTCTGTCTCCCCTTGTTCCTCCCCTCCCTGCCTCGTCACGCCTTGAAAAACACCTGTGTATAGGCGCGTTACAAATGCCATATAATATCATATCATATCATATCATATCTTAGTCTATAGTCAAAAAAGGCAAGGAAATCATTTTTGAGTTAGGTCCACATAATATAAACCATGTCGACCCACAAATTGTGGACACTACTGAAACACATGCACAATATGCATGCCATATGTCCAGAAATAGACAAAGAGAATGTTTCCAAAAGAATGCTTTCCTCTGACAGTTTCCGATGATATATGACGTGCTTTCGTCTGTGATGACATCGTTGTGCTCTCGTTTCCAGTGATGTCATTTGTTTTGATTTGGTTTTCCTCTAATTTGATTTTGATGCATTTGTAGCGCGCTTCTGACAGAATTAACTGCATCTAAGCGCAGATATCATAGAGTTTTGATGACCGCCAACCGTTAGTAGTGTTCATTGCTGGCAGGCCAACGATCAGCGATAGTTGAACAAATAAGCCTTTACAGCGTTACGAAATAGAGCAAGGAAGGTGATAATTCGAATATGCAGTGATAACATGTGTCACAGTTTCGGGCTGTATATAGAAAATGCCGGTAACCCCTGTAAACAAATCTGGAGTGTGGAATCACCAATAGATGTTTCACCCGAGATCCTAACGGACACATGGGCCTATAGGAAACCTGTTTTCTAGATAAATAGCTATGGGCTAAATTGAACTCATTTCTTTGTCATTGATGATGTAATATATAAGACCCTGGGCTACTCACAACCTTTATTTAGCAATTTGTATTTACTTTGTGTCTTTCACCTTTGAAATGATGTGCATGCAATGTGGTTTGCATTGCAATTTGTCCTAACAGTTTTGTAACACAGTTGTTATGCAAGCCTTTGTTGAACTCTTTTAAAACTGCGTAAAATGATGCATTATAATAATTAAGACTTATGCTCAAATTAAAAATGCTTATTTGAATTATCTCGTCCTTGGGATTACCTCCCCAGTGCCAAGGACGAGATAGCTCGCCCTTGGCACTTAAGGGGTTAATGAAGGAAAACATGTTAGACGGATTTGCATGGAAAAATACTGAAATCACCAAAAAAAACCTTGGCACTGGGGGGGGGGGGGGACCCATGGAAGTTAAAAGCTTAAGACACGTACAGTACACCTCACAATCTCAATTTCTTGAAGGAGATGCCACTATGTTTTGAATTGAATTTATATCAAGAAATTGCTAAATAGATATTGAACTAACTACGGGTAGGAAACCCCTTTTGTGTATTAGTTATTCCCCCCAGTTCCTACCAACGTAGGGTTTTTCCCTTCTGTACCTCAGATGTAATATAGGATGTCATAAGTGACGTCATTAGTGATTTCACTGACTACTGAATATAGCATGTGTTATAAATAGGTGTTTCTCTTTATACTTGCCAACAACCCACACTCATCGAGTTTGTAGATGGAAGGGCAACCGCCCTGATTCTAGGGCTACCCTTCAGGGTCCTTAAGCAAAACAAGAGAGAGGTTGGGTGGAAGGTTTTGAATCAATCCTAACCTTTGGCATCGCTCTGGGCAACTCTCCAGACCATCGTTCTTCACCTGCCAAGCCATTACAGTAGGGGAAAGCCATATGAAAATAAGGCTTGTCCTCACCCTAAAAGGGGCAGTCCAGCCTGAACTGCTAGTCCACATCGCTTCTGCACGAGACCACAAGCATGCCAAGACATGTTTTAGCCTCATTGGGCATCATCAGTGAGGAGGAGCTTGGGTCTCTAAGCCAGCAGTCATGGGAACCATGTCTGGGCATACTCATAACACTCAGGGTTGTTTATGCAAAACAAAAGAGGTGATGGCTGGAAGTTTTGGAATCAATCCTAACCTCTGGCATTGCTCTGTGCAAAGCTGCAAGCGATCGTTCTTCACCTGCTAAGCCATTACAGAAGAGGAAAGTCCATATGCAAACCAGGCTTGGTCCCACCCCAAGTCTAGATTAAGCAAATATACAGTGTAAACATAACAGACTATAACAAGAAGATAACATAACATACACAAAGCAATGCTAGGTGAACATGTATGCGGCACTCCTTCAGTGGGTCCCATTGCACCACGCATGCCACTTTAAGAAAGGTTGCTTTTCCGAGTGTTTCGGTGGAGGCGTACAGCTCAGAGCCGGCTCTGCGGAAAGGACCACGGCATACTTAGTTTTCCACTTTCATGTTGTTTTTTTTCTCTGCCATTTCTCGTTATGTCTGTAAACCCCAGTAGGAGCATTAGTGAGAGACAGGCAAAGTGAGCCATTGCTCCGCGCCTGCATTACGCCAACTTAATGCAACTGCGGGCATTCGTCTCCCGCTCCGGCCCACCGTAGAGCAGAATTGGGTTTCACGAGTGCTGATGGAGTATCAGGCTGATGCTGCCCGGGATAAGCGCCCGGCCCTGTTATTAGCGCTTATGATCATCACTGCGCATTGTATGGGCCATTATGGTAATGAATTAGGAGGAGAGGCCGGGATGTTTGTTGTTGTGCAAAGCTCATTAGTCTGGGAGAAGGCCGCACTCCGAGCCCAAGGTTGGAGGCTTCCATTGCAGGGAGCGCGCCAATTAAAGTCTAAGTGAACACACGATTAGGCGGGGAGACATGCCGGACGTGCAAGGTTTTACGGCTAGATGGATGAAACCATAAGCATTACAGGGGTGACCTTTAGCTGTAACTGTACCCTGGCCCCTCTCGTGTTGTTTGGAACAGCTATGCCCCATTAAATAAGATCGGACGAAAGCGGGTACCAGGGGCGGACCCCATCAGACACTTCTCCTGCCCGGCTGTGTCTTTTCGCCCAGGTTGTCTCCGCCCTCGTTTCATCACTTCAGTCTCTTCCTTAGCTCCTCCTTCCCAGATCCATTTTTTCTGTCAATCTCCCCCTCTCCTTCTCTTATTTGGCGCTTTCTCTTGTAATCAGGTATCTATTGGTTCTCCCAGTCTTCTGTGTATGACTCTTAGAGACTCGTTGAGCACCCACTCTTCACCCCCTCAGGTCACCCCACACCTTCACACTTCGGCATAATCGATTCAGTGTATTATTTAAATATTGCTTTCTTTCCTCTCTTCCCTTCTCCCTGTACTCCCTTCCCCGCTCTGCCTCTTTCTATATCTCTAACGCGCATGTGACATTTCTTCAAAGCTTCTAACCACTGTTTATGTGTCTTATCTCATGCTCTCTTTATTTCGCTTCTTATCTGTCTCTGCCAGAGGTAGTCAAACTGTTTTATGCTGAGCCCCCTTGAGTTAAAATGTTGTTGCTGAGCCCCCACTTGAGTAATTATATTGTTGCTTGACCCCCCCACACGCCCCCCACATGCCATAGCTGCTTATATTATCTATTTAAAGCAGTCCTGAACTTCCTTTTGGAAGACCCTCCCTGCCCCGGACAGCCATTTCCCCTCTAGGGGGCCAGCCCCACAGTTTGAATGCAACTGTACGATCTATCCATCGATCTACCCCGCTGTCCATATCTATCTTTCTATCTATCTACCTACCTATCTATCTTTCTATCTATCTATCTAGAAGTCTATTGATCTACAAGTTCATCAATCTATCTACCCCACTGTTGTCCATATCTATCTATCTATTTATTTATCTATCCATCCATCCATCCATCCATCCATCCATCCATCCATCCATCCATCCATCCATCCATCCATCCATCCATCCATCCATCCATCTCTATATATAAACAAGTCTATTGATCTATAACTTCATCAATCTATCCCCCCTGTCCATATATATCTATCCACGGTCCTAGGTAATGTTTGCACATTTTAAAGCCAACACAAAAAGGGCCAAACCAAATCGGTCTTTTTTGTGTTCTACCATTAAAATGCAGAAATATGACATAGAACCATCGCCTCACTCTCTGTACTTCTTTGGCCCTCTCCCCTCATACTGTCCTCACGGTGCCCTGGCAGTGGAGCGGGTGAATGTGTGATGGCCCCCGGAGGACCACCTCCACACGCTGTGGTTTTATTTGAGAAGTTTGTCTTTGTGAAAGCTTTCACAACGCTTCCCGCTATGGCACAGCAGGGACCTACTTACCTTGGCACTTGCGGCAGGTGACAGCTGACACACACATGCTTTCTGAAAGCACGCCGCGTTCAACCCTGGGAGAATTGTTGCGCTCGTCGTTCAGTCCACTCTCCAACCGGTCGCCCAAATTCTCCTCTGCCCCATTCCCGGGCTCCATGGCTACCAGTTCCCAAAAGGAACCACCAGCAGTTGCCCACCAGGAGGGGGCGCAGCAAGACCGGCAAGCTCAGCCAGTGCGCGCCCTGAGACAGCCAACATGGCATCCTATGATGAGGTCATCCTCCTAGCGGCTCGCGCGGGCCCTGAAGCACAGGGAAAGATACACAGTGTACTCATTCACCTTAACGTTGTATAAAACATCTTGCAATATCGGACCGCTGGGAACCTTTAATACTTTAATCGTAGAGCAGGCCATCCGCATGTCTGATAGGCTGAGCGCCAAAGAGGTTTTAACAACCTCTTGGCAGCCCTCCCCGAGGCCTGACCAGAAATTCAATAGTTGTAATACGAAATGCATGGCTTTGGAAACTGTAATTAAAATCTCTCGTCTTCATGGCTATTATTCCGCCATCCATAGAACAGATTGCCATGCCAGCCTCTAAAACTCCTTGTCTTAATCTCCAGTATTTTAACTAGGTCCACAGTCCTCCATAAAACAAGGGGAATGGGTGCCGTAAAGAAACCCGCAGGGTGGTAAATGGGAGGAGACCCACAGATGCAATACTCACTCCTTTGGATTGTGGAGGTATGGGTTCCTGGATCATTATTGTCCCGAACTCTCCTCACATCAAGGGGCTGGGCCATCACTGCTTTATTTTCTAGCTCTTCCACGTGCGAAAAATGAGAGCAATGAGCACCAAGAAGTCACTGGCATGTGCTCTGAGCAACGTGATTGGCTAATTCAGCTCGTCCTAACCCCATCCGGCCATCCACTTTCCCAGTAAGTCCCGAAACAAGGTTCTCAAATAAAACAAGCTGCACTTACCTGCCACTCCACCAGCTTCTTGCCCAAAATATGCATCTCCGCCGTCTTCACTTGTCCAGACCGGCCACAGAAATAGCAAAGGGACTCCTTTCCAAGCACCTTGGCGGCCATTTTAACTGTAGTTTAGTTTATTATGAGAGGCAAAACAGCTCACGCTCTCCAATCAAGGTCATTTTTTTCTGTAGATAAAATACTTTTTCACTGTGGGCCATCAAATTGTGCCAGGCTGTAATCATCTAGCATGGCATTTAAACACAGCATTATTGCCTACTAATTAGTGCAGTCATACAGCAAACTCCACAACTGGAGTCATCGTGAGCTGAAGCTAGAAGAGGCTATTATCCTCCTATCAATGGAAACCACAGAAAGATGAGAGGCTGACTAGATTCCCCCAGACCCAGAAATATGACCTTCAGATTAATCAGTGATTCTGCCCTTGAATGTGTTTATCTGGTGATCTATACTTGATCAGGATCAGCAAAGGTCCTGTGTGCACGAGTGCACCTGCAGACAGACTGGGCATCGCCCTCATGATGGCACCTACATGCAGTGGTGGAAATGGTAAACACTTACTGGGGGAAGCCACTCATCCATGGTATGGCCGGCCCGTGGGGCGGAAGGGACGGGTCCGAGGGACACGGTCCCAAGCCAGGTCAAGCAATACAGTGGCTCTTCATAGAACCCAATCCTTGTGATTTGCATACAAACAAAGAGAATTATGGGAACATAAGTATGTCCAAAAAATTTAATTTGAAACATGTCTTATTGTGATTCAGTAAGAAACCCTTTTGAAAGAATAATGGAAGTTGGGTTCTACAGTTTTAACTGGTCACACTGCTCACCCTAAGAAAAAAAGTCTCTACATTGCAGGACATATGTACCAATCTGGATAGCTACCGTATTCATTTGCCCATGCCAAATGTACTGAAAGTGTTTTTCTATTGAAACTTGGGTTGCGCATTCATGTGATAACCCAGCTTGATTACCTAGATCTCGCTAGGAGTATCCTGTTTGAAGCCAAGTTGTCACACACTCGCACAAACAACCCGCTATTCATCAAGCAGACAGCTTGCAGGTGTCTCAGCAGTGCTGCAGTCTTTTGAAAACCACCTGCTTGTTGAATGGTGTGAGTGTTGTTAGCAAGCACCTGGGACATGTCTTGACAGAGCACTTCTCTGTTGTGTTCTGCCCCATTTCCTGCACTGCCTACATTTGTGGGAAGCATGGTACGGCCTAGTGGGGGCCTCCAGACCCCCCTCAAAGGTTGGAGTGCAGATGCATTTGCTGATAACATCTTCCTTTCACTGAGTGGTGTCTATAGAGCTCTGCCAATGCTGTTGGATCAGTGAGGCGGTCACCCAGGAGATTTCCCAGGACACTCCTTCCCTCCTCCTACAAGGCACCCGTGCAGCATGCTCTGAATGTGCATCACTCCCCCAGGATGCTCCGTACGTGCTGAAACACTCAGATCTGTTTCAGGTTTTACTACTCTCCTTGTTAAATGGCAGAAACAAAAAGAGTTACTAAGGACCCTTGAGTAGGACTTTATCTGTGCAAGGACCTGTATTATACCACAGGGATCCGAATAGCAGCAGCTTTCCAATGAAAAAAGAAGGAATGTTCATTAGTACCTGGCAAGGGAAAATCAGATTGTAACAATCAATCTGATCGCCCCTCGCTGGGTCCTTAAGAGTCGCCCCGCGTCCCACCGAGTTCCATCCATTTCTTCCTCAGGCTGCCATGGAAAGGGAGAAGGGACTAATTGTAGTCCCTACTCCCCATTCTATGGCGTCCATCTGCTTTGTTTTCTTTTTTTTCTGCATTTTATTTACTGCCATGGAAAGGAAGATGGGACTATGTGTAGTCCTTTCTCCCTTTCCATGGCGGCTATTTTCTTTGCTTACATTGTATTTACTCTTTTGAATGGCCGCCATGGAAAGGGAGAATGGACTTTGTACCCCGTCTCATGGTGGCCATTTTTTTTGTTTTATTTTTTCAGTTGGGAAAATGCTGGAGTGAGTCACTACTGAATAAGTATGCTTTTATTCGCTGTGGCCTGTAACTATGGGCTCCAGTGCATTACCTGAAGTGGTAATGCCCCCCCAACTCGGGGCTTATTGCTTAATGAATACACCCACAGCTGGTAGAGAACCACACTTACATGCACAAAGAAGCCCCAGACCCTGGAATTAACATTCTTATGCCAGAACGTCATTGCTGGGGTGCACTGATCTGATCAGCTATGCACCTTCCATATACATCAAGCTGGACTTGATGATATATAAACCTAATAAACATAGAAATAAACATATATCTAGGCCGGAGATGGAAGACATATTTCTTGCATTCCCAGCCCTCATCCTGCTGCTCACTCCATCATGTATGTGCCTTCCAACTCATCATTCCTTCCAACTCATCATTGCAACTCATCATTCCAACTCATCACTTCCTTCCAACTCATCATTCCAACTCATCACATCCTTCCAACTCATCATTCTCTTTGTTAGGGTCTCACTGTGCTCTGAAGGGCCTGGCCACTCCACATGTGTGAAGAGGTGCTACCTGCACCGTCTCCACATCAGGTGCCTGTTGACCACATGTAATGAAGAATACTGTTTAAATCTCTTGAGCATCCCCTCTTGGTAACCTACCATCAGTTTCCTAGGGACAGGTAGAACGTTTGCTAGCAGCGCTATATTTGCATGTGACCTCATTCCTTCTGGGGTTCATTCATTCAAGCATGCATGCGTTCATTCACTTAGGTCTGTGTTAGGTCTATTGTCCTGGGATGCCCACGTGACAATTGGCAGAAAGAGAAAGAATCAGTTGTCTACATCGTATTTAGAGGGTCTTAATGAGGGTCTAATCGAAACAACACTTTTTTAGACAGCACTTTACGCAAGATTCCATCTGCTTCTAAGTGCTTTAGTAAGAGGAGTTCTTCTTAACACACTTGATGATAGAGCAGGTTGAGTGCCTCTTCTGGAATTATAGCTCCCTACTCATTCATGGTTGTGGGCTACTTTTTGGGCTGAGGCTGCTAGTCTCCGGGATTCATCACTGTACCCACTCCTGTTCATATAAGGAATGGCCTCCCCATTGGGGTACCTCACCGACAACCCTAGGAAGCCAAAGGTCCTCGTCCTCCTCAACATCATCACAGAAGACCCCCGATATTAGGAGGATCGGGATAAGCGATACCCAGCTCCTGACTGGGGTACACTTTGTAGACTCCTCACTGCTTGATAGGCGAGATCTGAACTGAGGGATAATGCAGAGATAAAAAGCGAGTCCCCCTAACGGGGACTTAAATGTTAGTTGGCGGGGAAGGCACAATTTGGCATCTCAGAATGATATGAATAATGAGGTCTGTGAGGGTGTCTGTTATTTATCCCAAACATAATCTTTTATGCAGCGTTTGCTGGGCATGGTGATGTGCTGAATGTGCATTATGCATGCTTTCCCAGGGTTGCATCTCGAGGAAATGCTGAAATGGTGGTCCATACCCTCCCTCCACCCCCTCCCCCGAGGCTCCACAAGGGGCAGGGGCAAGCCAGGGGTTGAAGTCTACGAAGAGAAGTAGTGGAGCTATGTTCCGTGCTGGCCTGCACACACCCCATCGCCAAGCCCCCTCCCACCCGCACTCCAAACCCCCAAACAAACACACCTGCTGTTTTTATTTTTTAAAACTTTGTTTTATTAGCATTTTCATAATATAACAAAAGGCGCAAAACATTTCCACAAATTGTGCAAGTAACAGGCCCAAAAATCCGCCCCCCTCACCCTCCCCAAACGCACCCACCCCCCCCAAAAAGAAAAAACAAAAAACTTAGTCCCCATAGAAACATTTTGCTGGGGAGCCGCTATGAAAGCTCCGAAAGTCTGGAGCTCCAGGAAGAGCGAGAGCGTTGACTACTTGAATGGCTGATGAACTGCCATCGTCCCCCGGGCAGCGGGCCCCGTCCACTCCTTGTCCCCCCTGAGGATCAGTGCACATCCCAGCCCCATGTCTGCTGTACCCCGTACCAGTTTGCTTGGAAAGAGCCCAAGTCATTGTTCATCATTGCCGTCAGTTTATCCATCAGGAACATGTTTTTTACCTTTTTTAGCCAGTCCTCCTTCGAAGGGGTCTCCAGGCTCTTCCATTTCTGGGCCAGTGCAACCCTTCCCGCCCTCAACATTGTCTCCCACATTCTAGGGTATCGGGGTATGTCCGTGTTTTCCAGGGGGAGGCCCAGCAGCACTGTCAGGGGGTTCTGGGGGAGAAGCTCTTCAGAAACTTCGGCGATCCAGCCCCTCACCTTCTCCCAGTATGCCTGAGCTTTCGGGCAGTGCCACCACATGTGCCCTCTCATACCGACCTGGTCACATCCCCTTGGGCATGCGTGGGACACTCCTGTGTACATTTTAGCCAACTTCACTGGTTCTCTGTGCCACCCCTGTAGGATCTTGAAGTTGTGTTCCATGTCCGCCGTGAATAGGTTCCCATGGAAGGCTATTTTAAATATTCTCGACCAGGCGTCCTCCGAGATCTCGTCCCCCGCTAAGTCATTCCAGAACGTGCGGAACCCCCTTCTCTCCCCTAAGTTAACCATGTTCAGTAGCTTGTACATCCCTGATACCGCACCCTTCCTGGAAGTTGCCGAGTCCAGGAGTTTCTCGAAGGGGGTCAGATGTCTTTTCAGGTTCTGGCCCCAGGCCTGGTCACATAGGATTCCCTTCAGGCGGATGTATTCAAATATGGAGAGGGACCCCTGACCGAGGGCGTCCCTCAGTTCCTCATATGGCCGGAATTCTCCTTCCCTAAACATCTGCCCCGCCCACTCCATTCCCAAGTCGGACCACGACTGGGCGTTGCGGAACCCCCTGCTGCCCAGTTTGAGGGGGTGACCCCAGAGGGAAGACATCGGTGACGGCCACGATGTTAGGTGTGCCGTCTGGGGGCTTTCCCTCCAGATTGTCCAGAGGACTCCCAGGGTTGGGTGAGATTTGAGTCTGTTCGGGACAAACTTGCTAGGGGCCCACAGGAGGTCTCAAATCTTTAGTGGGTGGGAGTCCATGTCCTCCAGATATGACCAGTAAGTGCCCATCCCCTCTTTCACGTGTTCTAAGAGGACGCGCAGCTGGACGGCCCGGAAATAAAGTTGAAAGTCTGGCAACCCAAACCCTCCCTCCTCCCTCAGTAAGGTCAAGACCCTATTGGCGGTTCTCGGGGTCTTGCCCTGCCATATGAACTCCCGCACCGCATTCTGGAGGACTCTGAAGGTCCGGTCAGGGACTACAGATGGGAGGGCGGTGAAAAGATATAGTAGTCGCGGGAGAATGTTCATTTTCACAGCCGTCATGCGGCCGTACCAGGACAGGATCATTGACCTCCACCTCCTTAAACCTGCAGTGACTCCTGACACAACGGGGTCGTAGTTAGCAGGGGCTAGATTGGTTAAGTCCCGGGTGAGGAGGACTCCCAGGTATCGAATGGAGGCCTTCCCCACCGTTATTCCTTCCAGGCTGGCAAGAGGGTCCAAGCCCGGGTCCCGGGTTCTCATGGGGCGCAGGACTGATTTGGACGCATTGATCCTGAGACCAGAGAAACGCCCAAAGGTAGTCATCAGGGAGAGGAGCGGGGGGAGCGAGGATCTCGGGTCTACCAAATAAGCCAGGATATCATCTGCGAACTGGGAAAGCTTAAATTCCACCTCCCACCTCTTAATCCCCTTAATCTCTGAGTGAGCTCTGACTGCTATGGCCAGGGGTTCCATGGAGAGGACATAGATCAGAGGGGAGAGTGGGCATCCCTGGCTTGTCCCCCGCGACAGGGGGAAGGGCTCTGACAACCCGCCATTGACTTGGACCCTGGCCCTAGGGGCCCTGTATAAAGCCGCCACCCAATCCCTGATGTGTGGAACAAAGCCCATTTTCTGGAGGGTAAGTTCCATGAATCTCCACTCCACCCTGTCGAACGCCTTTTCCGAATCTAGGGACAGGACGCTTGCGTCCAAATCTGACCTCTGGGCATAGTGCAACAGGTCTATATTCTTCCGGATATTGTCTGAGCCCTGTCTCCCCCTAATAAACCCCACCTGGTCACCTTGGACCAGCTTCGGCAAGACCCCCTCCAACCGTCCCACAAGCACCTTGGCCAGAATCTTCGCATCAACATTCAACAGGGAAATGGGTCGGTAGGAGGAGCATTCCCTAGGGTCCCTGCCGTCCTTGGGGAGCACCACAATGATTTCCTCCATCATGGAGTCCGGAAGGGGCCCCCCCTCCAGCACCGCGTTGAACACTTTTACCAAGTGGGGGGAAAGGGTCGAGCAGAACCTTTTGTAAAAGTAAACCGAGTAACCGTCCTCGCCCGGGGAAGTGCCCACCTTCATCCCTCTAACAACGTGCTCTACCTCGTCCTCGGTCACAGGGCCTTCCAACCCCTCCGCCATCTCCCTGGTCAGGCCCGGGATCTGGATTGAATTCAGGAACCCCACCATCTCCGCCTCCTCCCCATTATACTCAGACAAATATAGTTTCTCATAATATCGGCGGAAGGCTTCGCCAATGTGGGACGTATCATAGCCTACCTTTCCCGCCTCGTTCTTAACCTCTTTCACTAATCGGCTTCTCTGCACCTCCCTCAGTTTCCAAGCCAGAATCCTATCCGACCTGTCCCCTTTTTCATAGTACTTTTGTTTGACCAGTTGGAGACTCCTCTCCGTCTTGTGGAGACGGAGATCCTTCAATTGGAGTCTATAGTCGTCCAGTGCGGTCACCTGATCGAGGTCTAGGGGAACCGTGGGCGGACCCCCAGGTTGGAGTGAGGCGATTTTCTCCCTGAGGTACCTTTCCTGGCCCTCCCTTACCCTTTTTTTCTGGGCTCCCATTTTGATCAAGGTTCCCCGTAAGGTCGCCTTAAAGGCGTCCCAGAGGGTATGTAAACCCACCTCCCCATTGTCATTAAGTTCAAAGAATTCCGTGATGACCTCGAGGACCTCCTGGGCTAGGACTTCGTCCTTTACCAGGGAGTCGTTGCACTTCCATCTCCCTCTGCGTTCGTATAGACCTCCCCTTGCTATAGTGACTCGGACCAAGTCGTGGTCAGACCAGGGGACGGGGTCCACCCTGTGGCCCGAGGCAAATGGGTGTAGGGTCTCGTCCACCAGGATGTAGTCTATCCTGGAGAACGACGTGTGGATGGCTGAGTAGTATGTAAAAGAGGGGGAGTCTGTTCTGGGGACGGGGATCGTGTCCAACAGGCCCAGTTCTAGGTTGACTTTTTAAAAGGTGCGCGCCATGATCTCGTCCGCAGCGATGGAGGGCTGCGGACCTGTAAGTTTCCTGTCCAGGATGGGGTCCAGAACCATGTAGAAGTCCCCCCCACCACCACCGTGCCATGGATGAAGTACTTGAGTTTGTCCCCCACCTCCTCCCAGAATTGGGCTTGGCCTTCGTTTGGGGCATAGATGGCAGCTAGGGTCAGTGGGGCCCCCTGCAGGGACCCCCGCACCAGCAGGTAACGGCCCCCTGGGTCTTTCAGCGTGGCTTCATTCTCGAAGCCCACATGTTTTGCTACTAGGATGGCGACCCCTCTCTTTTTGCACTTGTGGGATGCACTGTGAACCTCGCCAATTCCCCCTCCCCGCATTTTGGGCTCCTTCCCCCGTGGCCAGTGAGTCTCTTGCACGAAGAGAAAATCCAGGTGTGCCCTTCTAAATTCCCTACAGACCAGGGACCTCTTGGTGGGGGTATTTAAGCCATGGACATTAAGTGAGCCCACCCCCAGGGCGGGCAGCCCGTCGGCCATGGTCACTATGTTCCTCTCTCTCGGTCAACTTCTTCCCTGCGCTCCTCCCCGTATGCTCCGTTGTATCAACTCTGTGTTCCCCTTTTCCCCCCGCCCCCTCCCCTGGGTGGGCCTAAGACAAAACCCCAACTGCCCCCCTTCCCCGAACCGTAACTGAACTTCCCCAACTCCCGTGGTCCCCCCACCCCCTGCCCCGGCGTCCAGCCAAGTAGTTCTGCCATCGCTGGCTTTTGGCCGAACCACCAGCCTGCCCACCTCGGCCAGGCAATCTGCATTAGAAGCTCATCTCATTGAGCCCCCTAAGATCCCCTGCAACTGTGACCCCTCTGCGAACCCCACCTACTTGCAGGTCGTAGGGACGTTAATAGTAGTGAATCCTCTGAATCTGCGTCCCTCCGACCAGGGCGCACCAGGGTGCCCCCGTGCTCAGTCCTCGAAGTCGTTACGTTCTCCTTCCTTTGATGGGGAGGGGGTGTTCATTTTCCTGAACTTCCTCGCACCGGTGCGCTTTCTCCTCTCTCTGGACGGACCAGGGCCACCGGGTCTCCTGTGCTCCGGCCCCGATGGGCCCCTCCGGGGGTTTGTGTCCACTGTATATTCTTGTATGGCTCCCCTTATGTCTGCTTCCGTGATCAGGGTCGATCTTTGGCCCATATATTCGAAAGTCAGGGAGAAGGGGTAGTCCCATCTGTAGCGCACTCCCTTTTCCTTAAGCACCTGTGTGAGAGAGCGGCACATCCTACGCCTGGCCAGCGTGTAGGCTGAGAGATCTTGGTATATGGAGACTTGGGCGTTGTTGTAGGTGATTTCCCTAGCCTTTCTGGCCTCCTCCAACACCTTCGTCTTCTCCGAGTAGTATTGGAACCGGACCAGAATCGACCGGGGGGCCCCGGCCCTGCCCCCCGCCCTGTGCACCCTGTCGAATTTACGCTCGGTTGTCATTTCCTCCGCGAACAAGAGAGTGATGATGTCTCGTACTGCTCTGGTGACGTCCCTCTCCGTTTCCCCCTCCATTTCGGGCACCCCAAAGATTCTGAGGTTGTTCCTCCTCTCCCTGTTTTCGAAATCATCCATCTGCCGGGCCCTTTCCTCGTCCCTCTTCTCCAGGGCCTCGAGCCTCATGCTATATTATATGTCTTGGACTGCTGTAGAGGATTGGTTGGATTCGACCTGTACCAGCCTGTCCTCAATCTTATCCACCCTCTGATCCATTTTTTCAAATTTCTGGGCAATGTCGGAGCGCATGTCCCTAATTCCCCCTCCATTTCGGGCACCCCAAAGATTCTGAGGTTGTTCCTCCTCTCCCTGTTTTCGAAATCATCCATCTGCCGGGCCCTTTCCTCGTCCCTCTTCTCCAGGGCCTCGAGCCTCATGCTATATTATATGTCTTGGACTGCTGTAGAGGATTGGTTGGATTCGACCTGTACCAGCCTGTCCTCAATCTTATCCACCCTCTGATCAATTTTTTCAAATTTCTGGGCAATGTCGGAGCGCATGTCCCTAATTTCCTGTAGGATCGAGGCGAAGCCCCTTTCCATTGACGCCGAGGAGGGGGTGGCGTCCCCAGATTGGGCCATGGTCCCTTCGCGGTTTAAGCCTTTGTCACCTCTTACAACCTCCTGGAAGCGGTATCTCTGTAAGGCTTCCCTCCAGCTCATGTGGTTCTTTCCTGTGTCCTGTCGTCTGGATCCCCGTGGCCCCGGCGGGGGGTCCCCTGCTGGCCAGTCCTTCCTTACTTGGGTTGTGCACTCCTCAGATGTCCCGAATGGGGTGACACTGTCCGGGGGGGGGCGGGCACACGCCCCACCTGTTCCCAGGCAGGGGCCTCACACCCTTTTCAAGCGCCTCATGGTCTTCTGGGGCCTCCTCTGGTCTCCTTGAGGGGGGGAGGTGGTGGTTTAAGGGGGCCCGACCTTCCAGTCCAAGGGGGCCCTTCCCGCAGAGCAAAGGGGGGAAGGAACGTTGTGGCTCACGCCGCGAGTCCTGGGGGGGCACCTCTGGGCGGGCACACGCCCCACCCGCTGCTGGTGTGGGCCTTGCACCCTGGTCACCCCCGCTTCAGGCCGTGCTGTCTCTGGGGGGGGGGTCCGGGGCCCCCGGTCCGTAGTCCACACCTTTGATCTTCTTGCTCCTGGGGTTCCACTCCGCCCGGGCCGCTCACCTGTGGGGGGGCGAGTCCCAGGCCTACCGGGGCTCCCCCAGCTCTTCTGCGCTGGGCTCCGGCGGGCCGCGAGCGCCCGGGATGATGACTCCCGGGGGGGGGACCGCCCCACTCCTTTCTCTCACTCACGGGGAGGAGGACCCCGAGTTCCCGGGGGTGCCGCTCCAGGTCTCCGGATGCCGCCTCCTCCGCTGCCCTGGACTCCGGCGGGCCGTGAACGCCCGCGATGCTGTCCCCCGGGGGAGACCGCCCCGCTCCTTCTCCTCACTCCCGGGGTGGGCGGACGCCGATTCCCCGGGGGCGCCGCTCCAGGCCCCCGGATGCCGCATCCTCACCGCGCGGGCAGTCCCGGCGCGCTGTGCTCTGGTTCGGGCCGCGGGGGGAGGGGCGGAGAGGACCGACCCGCAGCTGCGTCCCTGAAGTCCCGGGGGCCCGGACCCCGACCGGGTCGCTCCCCGCACTCCGAGGGGGGGAGGGTTATTGAAAGGGGGAGTGAGGGCTAGTCGGGCTGGGGTGCCGTGTGCGCCCGGGGAGAGACCGCCTCACTCGCAGTCCCGAGGCCGTACCAGTCCTGCTGCGTCACCCGCCCAGGCGCCACGGGTTGCAAACTCCGGCTCCCCGGGGAGCTCAAGCTCCGCTCTTTCGCCCATCGGGGGCCGGGGTGGACGCTGAGTCGGTCTCCCAAGTTGAACTTGCAGGGGAGTCTCGGTGGGGGCTCAATCCCCTCGGATTCCCCGGCTTCGGCAGGAGCTGTGCACTCAGGCAGCCATTGCCTGTGCGCCCGCTGGTGGCTTCCCCACACCTGCTGTTTGATGAAATGCGCAGTGCACTGAAGAGTGAGTGTCACCTTCTTCATACACTTTTATTTTAAAACTCATTCTGGAATGGATCCTTTTAAAAATGAAAGTATAGAAACAGTAAACCTTAAATAGAAAGAGTAGAGGAGCACGGCTCCCAACCGCTCCTGCCCACTTTGACCATTGGAGTAAGCAACCATTGATTATGCTAGCTTGGACGGATGGGAGTTGTAGTCCAAAACATCTGGAAAGCCAAAAGTTGCAGACCCCTGAAGAGAGTGTGGCCGGCTTTGGCCAACGTGGTCACCATTGCCAACTCCCTCACAGCGTGCTTAAATGTCTAATGATGCTATGAAGAGGTCTTGGTTCTTCAAAGGGGGGGGGTGGGGCCTGATTACGACCAGTGATGATGTTAAGTTAAACTAAGTCGTTGTCCTTTTCAGTTATTTTACTGGCAAACATTACCAGAAATAGAAATCACAACATCTAATAGTCTTTTATATGGTTCGGGATTACGTGTAAAAAAATAACATGCATTTCGTCATAGAGGCCACATAGAGCTGTCGTCATCCTCCTCCTCAAATGTATGCTAAAGTGTTAACATCCCCTCCACTGCCGGGAATGGGGGGCAACACAACACTGTACAGAGTAAAACAGGAAAACACATGAATGCTATCTAAAAAACAATTTCACTTAGAGAAAACCATCAAATGGAAACACGCACTGGCAAAGCCAGTAGGTTTTATCTGGCATAGGTTAAGTGCAACCTCGAATTCCCCAATGAACTTCATGTCATTGCAAACAGCAGCAGTAACGTTTGCACCTCTACAAATGAAAACATTTATTACATTACTGTACAGAAAAATCACACATTTCAGATAAACATATATAACAAAATATGTAATGTTCTGTCAAACCGGGACATCTAGGACTCTTTACATTAATTTGAAACCAGCAAAAGGCAATCAATTGCCATTTCGGCCCACACAGATGGTTTACTTTTCAGCATAACATACTGCTGCAAAGATACAAATAGAGATCCAAATGAAGCATCACCAAGCCAAACCTGTATTGAAAAGCTTGTCGCTTGCCAGTATACCTACCACTATGTTTTGCTTCAGAAGCTGTCATTTCAGTGAAATGCATCACTATAAATGCTTCTCGCACTGTGTTGGTAGAGGGGGCTGCATTGGTGTGTATCATAGGCAGACGTGGAGGATCCAGAGATTTCAAGGGTAGAGTTCAGTCAGTGCCAAGTCAGGTGGCCGTACAGCCAAACATGAGTTGAGCGGCCAAGAAGACATATCTTGAGTGCTGCCTACCCCCCAACACACAAGAGGCCTACCCGATGACCTTGAAAGCACCCCTCGGCATGCAAGACCCATACCTGGCACCCTGTATCCACATCCCCTTCACACCAAAGCTATATCCTGCAGTCAACCTCCTCACCACAGTAGACTTATTATTATTATTACTATTAGTATTATTATTATTATTATTGTATTTATTGAGCGTGGACCTAGCTTTGAGAAGCAAGTGAGCGCTTTACAGAGGTATACAACAATACAGATACATAACGGAGCGCTTTACATAGGTAACAATAGAACAGATACAGCTGGGGGGTGTACAGAGGGGCACAGAGGAGGGGTACAGCTGTACCGGGTGGCAGGGGGGAAAGGGGCGGGCGACGTCTAGCAAGTCAGGTGGGGCAAGGGGCGATGTGATGGCCTAGGTGTTGAGGAGCTTTCATGTTTCTAACAGGTACACAGAAGCCCATCAAATAAAATGTGTACCTGTCATCACACAAAACTAATATCTGCCATCCTGCACCCCAACACCCGAGAACACAAGAACCTTAACTGGATTTCTACCTCTCCAACCCCACATAGAAGACCCCTTTTCTGTCATCCTGCCTCCATGTGGCATAAAAACGTTACGTGGAGTGGGACAGTAGAGTCTTTTGGAAGGGATGTGGTCAAGTTTGAAATCTCAAAACAAGTACAAGCTTTTCAGCTTAGTGACCTGTTGCCATTGCAATTTGGCAAACACGTTTCAGGCCTACTCTAAAGTCCTTCTGACTTGCATCACTAGGTTCTCTTTTGTAGTCTGATACTCTTTTCATTTTACATTGAAGATGTGGAAGCAAGCCCGAATTCCTTGAGAGATAGGCCCAACACACCTCTCAAAACAGAACAATGCCAAGAGGTTACTAACCCGAAAAGCACATGCATGTTTCACAACATTTTTCTACTATTTCCGACCCCACAAACCCTTATCTGCCCTTTCCCACCCCACAAAAATGTTAAGACGTTTCCATAATAGTGTCCACGTAAGAAAGGCAATCGTAAAAATTCCTGGCAATGCACAGCCCTATCAAGCCCCTCCTATAACCGGTCATAGGACAGAGGCAGAGGATATCAAATCTGGCAGCACTCAACAAAGAGTAGGCCGCAAGCAACTATGAAAGCATCCCTTGGATTGGTGTGAGGCCAGGACACTGAGGGAAAGCTTTGTCTCATTGCCCGGTCCCTTCCCACAGCACAATGTTAATGGCAATAATAGCTGACATGAATTGCCACGGTAGAGTCACAGCCATGCTGGCAATTGCTGTCACATAAGCTCTGGCTCTGGCATACCTGTGTAGTTAGTTGAGGCACCCACCCAAAAGTTCTCAACTTAAGAACAGGTATTCAAATGATGTGACTCCTGGCTGCATCTGAAAGAAGGAATCTTGTGGTCAGATACACTCTCCTGCCGCTGCCGGGGGTCAAAATAGTTAGACGTCTTAAGTCATGTTCATACATTTTTGATGCCTTGCAAAGACTCATTATCAGTGCAAAACATGTTGCAGAGAGTTTCTTCCCCTGTAATCACAGATTCTGCACAATAAACATGAACATTAAAAATAATACACAATGAAGAGAATACAGCCTTTTCTATGACGAATTGGCAGCCAGCAGTAACCTATTTTGAAACCATAACCAGCATGGGATGAGTTGTCAGAAAAGAGGAAAACGTTTATGAAAGACTCCATCTTTAGTTTGACAATCGGTGAATCCGAAAGTGAGACTCCTGCAATCAAGTCACATGTCCCTTTAGGGATAAAAGTGTGACAATTCCGCATGCACGCTGCACATTGAGGAACTCGGCTTAATTGAGTACTGGAACGGAGGATAGAACAGGGGCAACGCGCTGGTCTTGGAAGCAAGACCACGCAGAGCAACAGAGATCTGAATCCCGGATTTGCTCTTAGAAACCGAACTCAGGTGTGGTATTGGACAGCGTTATAACAAAACAATTAAATATATAAATAAATAAATATAAATTCTAAAATGGAAGCACACTTGTCTAGCTGTTGGCCATCCTGAGGGTAGCAGGGGATGGTTCTTGGCTGGTTCCAGGGCAGGGATCACATAGGAATTCTCTGTGCGGGTTCCCTTTGATGATACCTGAATACGCGCACAAAGCCATGACCTGTACCATTGCGCAGGTGCACATTTTGCACGGCATTAGCAATATGCCAAAGTTTGTCATAGTGCAAAAAAAGTTGCAGCCATATAAGAAAACCTTTGCACCATGACAAGTGCAAGTTTGCATTTGTGGTGGAAGCAGGGAGCAGGCTCTTACTTGCCTGTGGTTTCATATGTTTTGGCGGAAGTATTTCTTTTATTTTTAATAGTGTCATGTGCTCTGCTTCTCTGTAGGAAAGGATCGAGGCTAGAGCTTGGTTCTGTTTCCTGCTTCTCTCCAAGCGTCCACGAGTCACACCACTCTGGCAGCAAGAGCAATGCCCCTTTATAGACAGTACGCTAGAAGGGATACTAACTGCAGGGTGAGCGCGCTAGAAGATATTCTAACTGCAGGGTGAGCGCGCTATAAGAGATACTAACTGCAGGATGAGCGTGCTATAAGAGATACTTACTGCAGGGTGAGCACGCTATAAGAGATAGTAACTGCAGGGTGAGCACGCTATAAGAGATACTAACTGCAGGGTGAGCGTGTTATAAGAGATACTAACTGCAGAGTGAGTGTGCTATAAGAGGTACTAACTGCAGGGTGAGCGCGCTATAAGAGATACTAACTGCAGGACGAGAGTGCTATAAGAGATACTAACGGCAGGGTGAGCACGCTATAAGAGGTACTAACTGCAGGGTGAGCGCGCTATAAGAGATACTAACTGCAGGACGAGAGTGCTATAAGAGATACTAACGGCAGGGTGAGCACGCTATAAGAGATACTAACTGCAGGGTGAGCGCACTATAAGAGATACTAACTGCAGTGTGAGCGCGTAATAAGAGATACTAACTGCAGGGTGAGCGTGAGGCTCCCCCCAAAAGAGAGTATGGTGACTGCTTTTTATTGAAAATTTAAGCAGATCAGGCATCTGAGGGGTTCCCAGCAACAATATTTATTCTCACGGGGCGCTTGGCAACAACATTTTTACTCAAGGGCTGAGGGCTCACCATAAAAAGCACAAATACCACTGATTGGTGTGAAGAGCTTGGTGAAAGGTGTTGCCAGGCAATGGAGCGAATAGAGGAGAAGGTGTTTGGAGAGAGAACTAAGGTGAGGAGGGTAAGATTGAGTAACATGGGCAAACTTCAGGAATCGACTGGCATGCGAGTTAGTGAAATAGAACATGTTCCAATGCCCATGTACCTTCCTCAGGCTTACAGTTGCATTGCACATGTTAAGAATGACTGTCATTGGCATGTCACCACCAAGACTGGAAAAGCTGCCCTACTTGTGCTGGCAGCCCATGCACCCTTCCCACTCTCATTCCAGTCCTTACATTGCACACTGTTGTTATTACTCTAAAAAAAGATCCTGGCCTCAATGCAGAACACATCTGTGGCTCATCTTTCTCCACCCTGCATTGTCGCGGCGCGGTGGCGCATGTTCCCTTTTCAAGCAGAGACATTCAAGCACTTGGCTCACACCCCTGAACTGCGGCTTTGTCTTTTTTGAGCACTTCTGTTCCTCCTGCTTCTTTCTCCAACTTGTTATCACTGTGCGGGCATATCTAAAATGTTGGAATTAAATTGCGGACAGCTGGTGTGCTATCGCACGAAGGCCTTCTCAGAATTAGGCAGAATCACAATCGGGCGAGCACCTGGGGCGGAGACACTGCAACAGGAATATAATTGATTCACTCTAAGTTTAATTCCAATGATGGCCTATTATTGCAAAGTGTGACTGCCTTCTTAGTGGCAGTGAAGGCACAGAGAGTAATTGCATGAGAGACAAACTATTTGTACACAGCGGTAGGGTCAGAGCAGGGATACTCAAATGCTGAGACATGCCTTGTGATTGAGCACGCTTTTGCCATTCTCTCTCATTCAACAGATGTGGGACGCCATGACCAGCTTAACTCTGTGAGTTCCCGTTCATGTCCCCCATAATGCCACATCCCTTCTCTCATAATATGTATGTGCTCGTGGGCTTTGCAAAGGGAATACGCAGAGTTAAATTGGATATGACTTCCCACATCTGCTGAATTTCAAAGGTTTTTATGCTTTAAATCTGCACAACTTAACTACACCCTAATTAAGTTTTTTTATGTGAATTTTAAAGGTTTTGTCATACCATAGTTTATTGAAAGCCATTGCCTTCGGACATGGCCACTGCCACCAACAAGCTACCCTAGCAAACCTCATTAATATTGTCCTTTCTCCCATCCAACACCCACAGACCACATGCACACGTCCTCTTATGCTGATTATTGCTCGCTCAGCAAATGCTCACGCTGCAGAGATTGCTGACCTCATCTCACACAACCACCTCTTCATCACTGACACATGGTTTAGCCCAACCTTCACAACATGTTTTCAACATCCTCCAACCCAATAGCTACTTCATCCAACATGCTGACTGGCCAGGAAGGGCACGAGGCGGAGTGGCAATGATCCACAGGAGCGATTGGCCATGTTCCATCATCCCCTCTCCCAGAACAAGCTCATTTGGATCATTCACCTGTCGGGTCCCTCTATCGCACAAGGAATCCATCTCATTCGGATTGGAGTTGATTGGAGCTAGAAATGTTTGAGGGAGAAAAGACCGAAGATTATTTTTTCGAAATAATCTTCAGTGTTTTCTCCCCTGAACATTACTGACTTGGCCGACACACCTACCCACTTCCATGATCGGGAACCGACGCCGCAGGGTCCTTTCCTTTTTTTTTTGGGACAGCTGCAGGTGTGCCCATCACAAACCTCGCTCACAATATAGTGAGCAAGGGTGTGGGGGACACCCCTGCAGCCCCCAGCACCGAATGCGTGATCTGCTAAAACTTTTCAGGTGTTCAGTTGTTTCAGACAGCCGAAATCCAGCCAAATTACGCATTCAGTGTTTTTTTTACCAAAAATATTGTGTATAATCTCTCATTCCACCTCATCTACAGACCACCACGCAGGAGTGGCTCTTTCATTCCCGCATCATCGATCTACTCTCCTCTGCCAAATTAACACATATAAATAATATCTTTCTCTGTGATTTTAATGTCCCTGCTTCACAGGCTAACAAGTACACCCAAAGCACGCTTTTCACACTGATGGCTTCCATGGTTGGACCATAAGCAAATTTTGCTCTCCCCCATGCACAAAAAAGGAAACACCTTAGTGTTCACATCATGCCCCTGCATCACCTGTGCAGACCCTATCCCACTTGGCTGGACTGACCTCGCCACCATCCCATTATCAGTCCCCTACTCAACTACCGCTCACAAAGGTAAGGCTTAATGCCCCCTCACTCACCACTGCTCACTCAAAAACATCCCGTTCAATGAGCTAGAAACCAACTTTGCAGACTTTCCCGTCACAGGGAATGCCTCGGGACTCCTGTGATTATTCAGCAACTCTGCTATGAAACTGGTGGACACTCATGTCCCCCTGAATTTCAGCTGGGCTAAGACCAAACCATCTGCCCCATGGTCCACCACTTCGAGCTAGCCTCCAACAAATGCTCAATCAGAGCCCTAGAGAAACGGTGGCACAAAAACCATAACTCGCAAGACCTCTCCAACCTCAAATCTCTGTGTGCAAACCATAGGATTCTGATTATTGAGGCAAAAGCTGCTTACAACTCCACCATCATTGTGGCAGCCTCTAACAGGAGCAAAGTCCTAGTAAAGCATTGTACCAAGCCCTCACCTGACCCTGAGGTACCAGCAGCTCATGAAAAATGCAACAGAATTAACAACTTTTTTAATTGAAAAAATAGACAAAATCCAAGAGAACATCGAATCAACCTCACAGAGCATTAGCGCCCCCTGCACTCCGACACGCACACTGCCCCTTTTGATCGAATTCTCCCTCTCTTTCCCCCAGATCTCCCAAAAATGATGAGCTCCCTCTAACCTAGTTGTTACTCTGATGATATTATTCCGGCCTCCATCATTAAACGATTGATGGGCCATGCGCTCAATGTGATCCTCAGCATCATCAATGCTTCCCTCGCAGAAGGAACTTTCCCGGATACCCTCAAGGCTGGTCTCATACTGTCCCTTTGGAAAAAGCCAACCCTAGATCCAGATGACCTGGCAGCTACAGACCCATTATGATCCTCCCCTTTATTTGCAAAATCTTGGAAAAAGTAGTTGCTACACAACTACTCACCAGAATCGAACAACTCCACCTCCTAAATGATTATCAGACATGGGTCTGCCCAAAGTGTAATATCGAGACACCCACCATCCAGGAGGATGATGCTCTCCAAATCATTGATAACTGCAACTCATGTCTCCTCGTCCTCCTTGACCTTTTGCGTGCATTCGACACTGTCGATCACTGCAACCTGTTCTCCCTCCTTGCTGACAGGATGGGATTCTCTGGCACTGTCCTGAATTGGTTTACCTCCTACCTCTCGGGTAGACACCAGGCTGTCCACATGAACTCGCTGCACTCTAACTGAGTCAAGGCTCCATTCTCTCACCAATCCTTTTTAATCTTTACATGGAACCTCTGGGTAATCGCCTCAAAGATCCCAATATAGCCATCCACCAATGCTCAGACAATACTCAGTTGTACATGATAGTAAATAGCGTGCAGGGCATCATTTTTCTCTGTGATTAGCCATCATCGAGTCCTGGACTGCCGACCTCACACTAAACCCAAGACTGAATTTGTCCTCATTGGTCCACCCACAAACAAATAACTTGTCCAAAAATGGCTCTATGATATGCGTTTAGATGGATTTGATCCACAACTCTCAGTTTCAGCATAATCCTTTGGCTTCACAATTGACGCCAATCTGTCCTTCCAGAAACACATAGCCAAGAAGGTCCAGATAGCCTGGTTCAGAATCTCTACCCTTTGAAAAATAAAACCCTTCATCCCGCTGCACGACTTCCGGATTGTATTGCAGGCCCTTGAGGTCTTGCACATCGAGGGGCAAAATGTTCTTCTGACAGGGCTCTCACTTGCTCACTCGACTCCCCTAAAAACAGTCCACCACACTGCAGCATGTCTTATTATGGGAGCATGGACATTTGCCCAAATTACCCCCACCCTACGCAAAATACATTGGCTTCCACTCCAAGCCAGGATACTGCCCAAGAGGGCATGTACCATCTACAAAGCAGTCACGAGTAGCACACCAGGGTACCTGGCAGCTAAGCTCAACATATGTGGTGGCACACGCTCCTCGCACAGCAAATCGACCAACCAGCTTGAACCACAACTCGTACATAAAGAGAGGACTCGCAAACAATCATTCTCTTGCACCACCCTCTGGAACTCTATCCCGGTGTCGTCTCAGAATGCCCCCACAATTCTCAAATTTCACAAATTTCTCAAAACATGGTTCTTTCAACAATACCTGACCAAGGACTAATTCCAATGGATGCACATACCAACTCACATACCTCACAGTACTGCATTACTGTTGAATGATGGCTGCCCAAATGCTGACCAGCCACACTCTGTACAGTGCTCCGCTGCTCTCGAATTAGGTCAGCAGTTTAAACAATAAAATAAAAGTAAAATAAAACACACTGTGCATGTTACACCAATAGGATTTCTTTTCCATAGGGCCCACTAGCCACGACCTTCGTCCTCAGCCACTGTGCATGTTGCCCCAATAAGATTTCTCTAGGGCCCACTAGCTATGGCCTCTGGGCATGAACAGTGGCCAAGGTCTTCCACCTATAGGTTTCCTTGGGGCCCACTAGCCATGGCCTCCGGCCGTGGCCCCTTTACATGTTCCACACATAGGTTTCTCTGAGGTCCACTAGTCATGGCCCTTTGCCATGGCCAGTGTCTCTGATGCACCTATAGGTTAACTTAGGGCCCACTAGCCACTACATTTGCCCATGGCCAGTAGCCACATCTTTTGGCCATGATCACTCTGCATGTTGCACCAATAGGTTTCCTTTGAGCCCACTTGGCATGGCTTTTGGCCATGGCCAGTGGACACGGCCAGCAAGTGACCACGGCCTTCATTCCATGGTAACTGTGCTTGTTGCACCAATAGGTTTCTTTACCGCCCGTAAGACTTGTCCTTCAGTCATGGCCACTGTTCATGTTGCAACAATAGGTTTCTATATGGCCCACTAAACATGGCCTTCAGCCGTGGCCAATGTGCAGTTTGCACAAATAGGATTTCCTTAGGGCTCACTAGTCAAGGACTTCAGGCATGGACAGTGGCCATGGCCATTCACCTATAGATTTCCTTGGGGCCCACTTAGGCCATGGCTAGTGTTCGGCGGTGGCCATTGTACATTGCATGCTGTGTTAAGTCTTTCATGACGTCCCACAGCCGCTGAATTTCAAGGGTGTTGTTGCGTTAAATCTGTGCAACTTACCTGCATCTTAACTTAAGGATTTTTCAGTGAATTTTGAGGTTTTTTTAATACCATAGTTTTTTTACGTGCCACTAGCCATGGCCTTCGGTCATGTCCACAGTACATGTTCCCCCAATATGTTTCTTTTGAACCCACTAAGTGACCATGGCCTATGGTTGGGCTATGGTTGGGACCACTATACATGTCTTTCGAGCCCACTAGCCAGAGACTTCAACCCTGGCCAGTGAGCAAACCCTACGGCCGTGCCCACTGTATATTTTAAAACATTACCGGACCAGTAGCGATGGCCTTTGCCCATGACCTCTTTACATGTCCCCCCAATATGTTTCTTTTGGACCCACTAGGTGATGACAACCTTTGCCCATGGCCACTGTGCATGTCTTTTGGAACCACTACCAAGGGCCTTCGACCCTGGTTAGTGAGTGAAAGCCTTCGGTCATGCCCACTGTATATTTTAAAACACTACTGGGCAACTAGTCATGGCCTTCAGCAGCCATGGTCAGTGTCACGGCCTTCGGCCTTGTCCACTGTTTATGTTCCCTCAATATGATTCTTGTGAACCCAGTAGGTGGCCAATGCCTTCGGCCGTGACCACTATACAAGTATTACAGCCCACTAGACCATGCTTTAGGCCCTGGACAGTGAGCATGGCCTTTGGCCATGCCCTCTGAATATTTTAACACACTACCGGCCTTCAGCTGTGTCCACTATACATGTATTTCGGCTCACTAGCCCAGGCCTTAGGCCCGGGCCAGTGAGCACGGCCTTTGGCCATGCCCACTCTATATTTTAACACACTACCGGCCTTCAGCTGGGTCCACTGTACATTTTCCCCCAATAGTTTTCTTTTGGACCCACTAGGTGGCCACAGCATAAGTGCTGGCTTCATGCTCACTGCACTGGCCAGGGCCATATTGCACCCCTTGACATGTTGCCCCAATAGGTTACCCCACACCTCACTGTAGCAGTAAAATTCATCTTTTTTTGTAATAATCTAATTTTGTTTAACTCTTTCTTTTTATTTTAAATCTGTTTTGACATAACCACAGTTATATCAATAATGGACTACAAATAGTCTGAATATTTAAAAAATATTCATGGTTATTAAAAATGTGCAGCACTTACAATAAACCCAAATATGCACACGCAAAAAAACTCAAATATGAAAAATAACCCTGAATATGGAAAGAAATAACCTCAAATATGCAAGAACGTTTGTGCTCCGAACTTGGTCACCAGCCCCTTCTATATACCCAATTTCACATGTTGTCCTCTTTACTCCTCCCTACCTTTAGCCTGATGCCATTTCATTCTTTTTCCTCCTCCAAATTGCATTTTTTCAGATTACCCCAACTATTACTCTGAAAACACGCACATATCTTGCATCCAGCAAACAATTAAGGCAGCCTTTTCATTTCTGAAAATCCTTTCTGCTGCAAAGCACCATGGGATATGTAGCTATAAATTGAGTCACTGCTTTGTGCCCAAGTTGTTTCGTACCTGATCCAGTTCCGTCCAGCAGTTTTAGTGGTGCGCTCGAGCCAAAATTTAACATTTTCATCTTTAGGTAAAATTAATGGGGGCTAGGCTGAAACTGTGTTTAACTGTCTGTGTGTGAAGGGGGTGGTGGGCTGTAAGTCGAATTTTGTTTGCACATTTTTAGACTCATCCGTTGAATGAGTCAAAAGCTATCAGTAGTTCATTTTTCGGGTTTCATATGGAACTCATTACTCAACTTAACTATAGTGTAGCTAATGCTGCATTATAATATATAGAGGGGCGTGTGGGGGGTTTGGGGATGTGGGATAGAGAAGGTGGCATGGGGGTGCCACAGAACAGAAAGAAAAATGATAAGACAAAATATTGCCCATATCTTTTCTTTAAGCCTCAGGATCCGGTCTGTCTTTTGTGGAAGTTGAATTGCTGTTACTGTTGTATAATGAACTATCTGATATACCAGGCATTGCCTGGGTTTTCATTCCCTCATAGATATAGGTAACTGTGCAATATTTGGTGCAGATTGGTGAAACATTCTTTAATTTTATAAGGAACAACGCTTCGCCAAGCCACAGACCCACAAACACATTTTCACTTTTGCTGAAACCCGGGGGAATGGGGTGGGGTGTACAAACTTCATGTAGCCTGTAATATCTGGAGGGTCCTTAAGGGTGACTGGACAAAATGTGGTGCAGGTTGGTGAAACAGTGTGTAATTGTATAGGGAACATCCGCAAAGCCACAAACCCACACACACATTTTCACTTTTGCTGAAATCCGGGGAAAGGGGTGGGGTGTCCAGATGTCATGTAGCCAGTAATGTCCGGAGGGTCCTAACAGGTGACTGTGCAAGGTTTGGTGCAGATTGGTGAAACAGTGTGGAATTGTATAGGGAACATACGGGAAGCCACAATCTGCAAACCCGCAAATGTTCACTTTTATGCATATAGTTATCATTACAATTATTATTAATATTACTGTTATTATTATTAATATTATAATACCAGCCTCACAAACCTGTAATACTGAGTCAGATGTATCCTGGCTCTGAAGAGTTTGCAGAGCCCCATGATATGCTGCCAGGGTGGCACATTATTTTTCATCCTTGCCCCACTTTCCCAGACAGTAGATTCTGCCCCCTGCTCCATCTTGGATCGGGTGACCGATATTGCCGCAGTCAGATTTTGAGCTGCTCGACAAATGGAGACTTGGATCTGCCCAAACTCGGAGCACATAAAAATTGACAAAGCAACGTGAGCGTCACCCGCAGCCTGGCGAGATGGATCGGCAACGACGATAGATAGTCCCTGGGAAGCCGCTATTAATCTCGGGCCTGTCAGGTAATGGATTGATAATGCAGAATGTAATGGGAACTAGCCCCCGTTCGCGCCCAGGTATCCATTAGCACACTGCGAGGAGGGCCAAAGGCAAGCCGCGCTTATGGCGGCAGCATCAGTCGCTGCGTAAAGAATGCTCCTCTATATCTGCCTTTGAATTCTTAGAAAAAGGATTGCTAGATTCAGATGAAATATATATTGTAAATGAAAGCGTCATAGCACTCCTCCTACTAAGGCAGAGCTAACATGGCCCTGTCTGTCTGTCGTCCTTTTATCATATTCACTTAGCTCTCAGATATGTGTATATATATATATATATATATATATATATATATATATATATATATATATATATATATATATATATATATAGTTATATTCAAGGAACAAACTTTAGTTAAAGTGCAGTTTTTCGTCCCCATTGGCCATGGCCTTTGGCTGTGCCTACTGTATATTTTTTGAGGCACCAATGCCCATGGACTTTTGCCATACTAATTGTATTTTTTTGGCGTGCCCACTGTAGTTTTTAAATCACTCCCTAGCACTGGCGATGGCCTTCGGCTGAGCCCGCATGGCCACTGTGTTTTTTAAAGCACTCCCTGGCCTTCGGCCAAGGCTAGTGGCCGCATCTTTAGGCTGTGCCCACTATCTTTTTTTTAACACTAATAGGTTACTGGCCACTGCCTTCAGCTGTTCCTGCTGTATATTTTACAACACTACCAGACCTTTAGCCGTTAGGCCGTGGCCAGTGATTTGTCACTTTCAACCTCATTGTTGCAGTATAAATATCCTTTTTTGTTTGCTTATTTTTTTCTATCAACATGGCTATAATAGCATTGTATTACATATAGCCGCGATTATCAGTAGTTTCGGTTATCAGCAATTATCTGGAAAAACAGTCATACTAACCGTGGTTATGGGAACATGTTTATTTTCTTCAAATGGAGTTAAAAAATGTGATTAATGCAAACAAAAAGTGGAATGTTACAGCTACAGTGAGGTGGGGGCAATGGGTGTGGTAGAAGAAATGGCTACTGGGTTACTTCAAGGAACTGAAAGGTGTATTATGGAAAGTGCCCATGGCCAAAGGCCATGGCTAGAGTGCCCAAAAGAAACCTAGTGATGTGGCCACGGCTGACAGCCGGGACCACGGACCATGACCGTGGCTATGGCTAGGAAACCTATTGGAGCAATATGTAGAGTGGCCATGGCCAAAGGCTGCTGCGGGCACAGGCCATGGCCACAGACCATGGATAGTGTGACAGGAAGGAAACCATTGGGGCAACTTGTAAACGGGCCACAGCCGAAAGCTGGGGGCACGGGTCATGAATGAAGGCCATGGCCTGTGAGCAGAAAAGTAAGGAAGTGTTTTAAAAGAAACAGTGGGCACGGCCAAAGGCTGTGCTCACGGGCCAGGACTGAAGGCCCTGATTAGTGGGCCTGAGAGACATGCAGAGTGGTCCTGGCCGAAGGCCTAGGCTACCTAGTAGGTCTAAAAGAAACATATTAGGGGAACAGGTACAGTGGAGACGACAGGAGGCCAAGGCTGGTGGCCTGTAAACAAAATAAACCTTGAAGCTCACTTGATACCTTTAAAATACACAGACAAAAACCGTAGATAAGATGCAGTTAAGTTGTGCAGATTTAACGCAACAAAGCCCTTGAAATAGAGCAGATGTGAGAAGTCATGACCAGCTTAACTGGGTGCGTTCTCGTTACAAAGCCCTTGAACACATACATATTATAAGAGAAGGGATTAACAATGCCATACAGAATGGCCTTATGGGGGGCATCAACTGGTTTCAACGCAGAATGACCGGCTCAAGACCTCTGCTTAAAATTGTCACGGATATGTGATGTCTATCTCCTTACCCATCTACCTCTCTATCTATCTATCTATCTATCTATCTATCTATCTATCTATCTATCTATCTATCTATCTATCTATCTATCCAGCTATTTGTCTGGCTATCTGTCCCATACCCCGTCATGTCTGTCTATACACCGACCAGTCTGCCTGCCTATCGCTCGGCCCCTATTAACATTGCTGTGTTGCTGCCCAGCTCCTTAACACTTTACAAATCCCATAGATGCATTCATACGTATCTCAGAAGAGCAAACTGACTGCCTGTCTACCAATCCCCAAACCTACCTGCATTGGCGTAATTTTAGGGGGTACATCGGTGTTTGCCCCCCACCCCAACTTTCATGGTACAGCATTCTGTCCCCATTCATTTGGCTGGGGGACCTTTTCTTCAAATGTCATGTCCCTCCCAACATTTTCAGCAAAGTTACTCCACTGCCTACCTGACTGTTGGGCTGTCTGTCAATCTGTCTTTGTATTCATCTTGCCATCATCTATCTGACCGCCTGTCTGTCAGTTTATTTATCTGTCCATCTGTCTGTCTATCTGCCTGCCTATGTAAGCGCCCACATCCTCTTTGTCTGTGGGACCATCAGTCGAACCAAGTGCTTTTTAATGAGCTCAAAGGGAAAGTGCCATTAAAGAGTCAGTTGTCCGGCATGTAGGCAACGGGGTCTTCCTCAGCACACGCGGGAAGACCGAGAGATACAGTGTGATGAAGATGAGAACACTGGCACTATTTCCCTGGGGTGCTTGTGTGGCACAGCTCCTGCATAGGTCCTGTGGTGCTGGGGTCCTCTATGCATCGATGTGGGCTTCTCTACTACTGTATGCTCAAGACCCTTTAATGGCGCTTCAGTCAAGTGCCGCCTTGAGACCTCCTGGACTCATTGCATGGTAATTGTGAAGTATTGCCCCTGGTAAAATACCACAAACTACAGAAGGGGAACATTCTGCCTGTGGGTAAAATCCACTCGACCAATTTGCCTCCAGTGGCATCAGCTGGGGTGGATTCGAAACCAAAATCAACCTTGGGAATGTTTTGCACTTTGGTCCCCTGCTGCGGTTTAAAAGCAAATGTAGCAAGCAAGCACTACCTCGCTAGTAGGTTTTGCACATTTTCACTGAATGCATTTTAGAAAAAAAATGATAAAAATGTTTAATTTTAAAGCACACTTGTCCCTATATAAAGAATGAACTTTGCTTAACAAAAAATGGACTTATACGATTTATTGAGAGTGAGGAATAACACACTGGAAGCTGTATAACAAATTCTTTACTTCAGATGGGTGTGCGGGAGGAGGAGTGATGGAAGGAAGGGGTCAGTGTGGATGGGAGAGAGGTTGAGAGAAACAGAACCCTAGAGGCTCCACACAAAAGTGGCCCAGAGTGAAGAGGGCTATCGGGAAATCTACGAGGTTTGCTGTAGGCCATTCCGCCCTTGCCCAGGGTGAAGAGGGCTACCGGGAAATCTACGAGGTTTGCTGTAGGCCAGTCCACCCCTGCCCAGGGTGCAGAGGGCTACCGGAAAATCTACGTGGTTTGCTGTAGGCCAGTCCGCCCCTGCCCAAGGTGCAGACAGCTACCGGAAAATCTCCAGAATTCTCTGAATGCCATTCTACCCTTACCCATGGTGCAGAAGGCTACAGGGTTCTCTTTTCGGCCAGTCCACGCCTGCCCAGGATGCAGAGTGCTGCCGGGAAATTTGCAAAGTTCTCTCTAGGCCAGTCAACCCATGCTCAGGGTGCAGAGGGCTACCAGAAAATCTCCAGAGTTCTCTGGAGCCCAGTCCACCCTTACCCAAGGCTACAGGGTTCTCTGTGGGCCAGTCTGCCCCTACCCAGGGTGTAGAGTGCTGCTGGAAAATCAAAGTTCACTCTAGGCCTGTCCACCCCTGCTCAGGATACAGAAGGCTACTGATAAATCTCCAGCCCTTCCCATGGTGCAGAAGGCTTCAAGGTTCTCTCCAGGCCACTCTACTCCTGCCCAGGATGCAGAGGGCTACCAGGAAATCTCCAGATTTATTTGGATTCCATTCCACCCCTGTTCAGGGTGAAGAGGGCTACCAGAAAAGCTCCAGAGTTCCCTGGAGGCCAGTGCACCCATGCCCATGGTGATAAAGTCTACACAGTTCTCTGTAGGCCAGTCTACCCCTGCCGAGGGTGCAGAGGGCTACCAGGAAATATCCAGAGTTCTCTGTAGTCCAGTCAAACCATGCCCAGGGTGCAGAGGGCTGCCGGAAACTCTCCAGAGTTTTCAGTGGGCCAGTCCACCGCTCGACTATATCCGTCATTCTTCTGAACTGGAACACAAATATGTTAGTTTTTCAAAATGGCAGCCTCCTTTCAAGAAGAGCCTTGTGCATATGCACTTCTATCGTCATCAACATAGACCAAGGACCCCTAGCGCATGCGTGGCACCCATGCTGTTGATACTTCTGGATGTGAGTGAAGAATGTCTCGGGTCACTTTTAAGGGGTCTACTTTGTTTTTCCGAAGTAAAATTCCCTGTGATTCTTTACTTCGGCAAAACTATTTCCCCTTAATTTTTTGTTAAATGCGGGGGTCACCCGGGCCCCCTTGCCCCTCCCCCCGACCTATTTTCCTGGAGCAAAAAAATGGCACTCCACTTTAAGCCTCTGTAATGTTCTGTTCTGATTTGTGGTGGCCATGGAATGACGTGCAGCTGATCGTCATGGCTTCCTCACTCCTTCTCTCCCCCCTTTCTTTTTCCACCTATCAATCCCTCCTCTCTCTCTCCCCTCCTCCCTCTCTCTCTTTCCCATTATTCCCTCTTTTCTCTCTCACGTCTCTCTTTCTGTTCCCTCCCTCTCATCCCCCCTCTCTCTCTCTTTCTCTCTCTCTTTCCTATTGTTCCCTCTTTTCTCTCTCGTCTTTCTCTCTGTTCCCGCTCACTTTCTCTCTCGTTCCCCCTCTCTCTCTTTCCTATTATTCCCTCTTTTCTCTCTCGCGTCTCTCTCTCCGTTCCCTCCCTCTCATTCCTCTCTCTCTCTCTCTCTCTCTGTCCCATTGTTCCCTCTTTTCTCTCTCGTCTTTCTCTCTGTTCCCTCTCTCTTTGCCTCTCTCTCTTTCCCATTATTCCCTCTTATCTCTCTCTCGCCTCTCTCTCTCTGTTCGCTCTCTCTCGTTCCCTCTCTCTCTCACATACTTTCTGTTTACCCTGTCTCTCACTCTCGCTCTCCAGGTCTCTCTCCCTCTTTCCTTCACTCCCCCTCGATCCAGCATCCAGGAATGTGTGTTTTTTCTCTCCCGAAGGCCATGCAAAAATGGCTGCCCTTCTCCCTGATTGCAAAGTAACCAGGGGAATATTATTAATGTGCAAATTAGCAGAACCTGACTGCTTCCAGATTGCTGCTTAAGAATTTGCATATTAATAAATGTTTTGTGTAGCAGCATTTAGCAGATCAAAAAGGGCAGAGATTTAAAAACTGTCAACATGGTTTTCCATTTCTGTTTTAGGTGGGCTGCTATACATGCGCAACTCTCGGCTAGGCCACAGCCAGATGTGCTTAGGCTGCAATCCTTAGGTGTCAGGCCTGAGACTCGGCCTAGTGTTGATGTGGTGATGCCTGGTGACTGACAAGGAGAGAAGAGGCGCGAGCGCCTCGTGTACCAATAGAATAGGAGATGAGCTGCGGGCCAGTTCCTGGGATCTGCTGACAGCCCGAGCTGCTCGCGCGGAGCCGGGTGAGCTCCACTGCACTGCGATGGACGTGTTTCATCCAACCTTTTGGCAGTGGTGGAGCCAGGGGAGGGCAGAGGGGCAGACGCCCCCCCCACCCATTCACTCCCCTAGGTGCCCATTGTGCCCCACAGCCTCCCACTGGCACCCTATTAGCCGCCTCCTCCTGTCACCAAAAGCTGCCTGTGCTACTGCCTCCTGGGTGGAAATCGGTTGTTACCTAATGCATGGTCTAGATTCCAAACTGAAAACACCTGGGTTATACATGGCCACATTGAAAGAGACCTATTGCGGCAGTGCCCGACAGCAGCAAAAGTGGCCATGTCTGAATGTTCGTGTGACGAGGTAACTCCATGTCACAGGGACGAAAGGGTTTTGTTCCTGGACTTACCGTTGGAATCAGACGCATAAACCAGATTTCTTCAATTAAGCAGTAACGTGAGGGCCTTTAACGAGAGCGCTGGGACGTCACCACATAGTACTACATGTGCAAAGGGTGCTTATTGATATTTGCACCCTGGGGCTCAGCCGCAGGCGGATAACAGCAATGTATTTGTGGAAGCCATGGGTTGCAGTGAGCGAGCATTACGAATGCTTCCTCACCTAATATGGCCGCCAAGGAAATGGAGAGGGGGCACCGTGCAGAGCACCTCTTCTATTTCCATAGAGGCCATGGCTGGGAGTTGGTCTGGCACAGTACTTTAGCAGTGATTTAGGTGAGTGGGGGTTGGGGAGGGAAGTGGCTGGGGGAGAGAGAGCAGGAGAAACCCGGGCAGTGGGAAAGTAGATGGATGGGAGGTGCATGTACAGCTTGAGTTGCTCAGAACCTGGCTTGGATCATGAGATTCAGCCCGGGTTTGCAGCACTGTAATTGGTGGACCCACCCGCTAAAGTTGCTGACAGAGGTTAACAAAGGTGTGCAGCCCAATCAAGAAGGAGCTTGAATGATTGTGTCCCGATGACACAAAGTCACCTACTCACCCTTATTTAAGGAGCCTAGACGTTTGATTTCCTGCATCTGCCCCAGAAATGGCTGTGACAGTCAAACAGTACAATTAAATTGTGGGTTGGGTCTCTTGAACCAAGTTCGTGTCCTGAGTCACATGAATGCTGCTTTCACCCTCCTCCTCATCCTCCTGCCTGTGTCAAAGCCTCCCGCTGACTTACTTATCCGTTAGCCCCGCCTCAAGTTCCCTCGAGCCACCCACTGGCCCTGCCATACCGTCCTGATGTGCCAAGACCAACCTAAAGGCACATTCTCACTAAACGTCTGCTCTCAGCTTCTTTCTATGTCTAGCCTTGGAAACCGATGTGTAATCCCAAAGGGAGGCTCAGTCTGCACATCCACGGCGGCCATGTTAGGTGTATCTTTTTTGTGTCATGCCCTCACAGGGGCCTATTTGATACTAGTTGATCTTACTACGCTGGCAGTTGGCCCCAAGGTGATAATAGCAATTCTATCCTTTCCTGTGGCCTTCACCGGCTGGTAACAGCATTGGGGCTCGGTGTTAAAGCCCTCGCTTCACTCAGGCCTATAACTTTGGCCCAGGATTGTTATCAGCTGTCGAAGTCCAGGCATAAGGGCGTTATTGCTTCATTCTAGCTCCACCATGTGACAATGTCCTCAATGCTCCCATCATGCTGATTCTTCATTGGTTCCTTAATGTGTTTCAGTAGCTTGCAAGTGAGCAACAAGGAGCAGATACAAATATACATAGGAGAGCCAGGAATCTGCTGGATGTCCAGTGACTGTGGCTACTGAAATGCTTTGTTTTGAGAATCGCCAGTCATATTTAAGAATATCCCAAAAATAATGTCTGGGCATCCCGGATCGATTCCTAGGCATTCTGCGTAGCGTTCCAATCCGCCATTTTCTAACTCATCTGTGCATTTATATAATTTCACGATTTTTAAATAGCGTCCAATGCATGATTGTTCCCACTTCTAAGCACTACAGAAAAAGGTGTTGTTTCAACCCACGTTAATGGCAATCCATGTTAATGGGTAGTAAGTTAGCCCTGTTGGGATTCAATCAGAAGACTGTAGGCTGAACACAGATAGCAGAAGCATGACCTTCACCCACTGAGCTATCTTGGCTGTCTGAACATCGTAGACCAATCCTATGTAAATGAGTCTGGAACCCCCCCCCCCCATCTGAGGGGATACCATGAGCACATTTGTGAAGTGTACCCTTAGCATTAAACATGGACGTCTAATGCAGCTCACATTTCTAAACAAGAAGAAGGGAAGTTGGTGAAAAAGAGAGGAAGAGAAAACGGACAATGAAGGTCGCTCGTGGGTTGCACCGTCTCGTACGTGCGTCCCTCCTGGCAGGGCAGTCCCATGGATGGGGGCCTTACATTGGTTGATGAAAGTGCTGCAGGCAGTTCATTGGCCGGCTGCCAAATGCAGACCTGTGCTAACAATGAGCCAGTAAGGCAAGATTCGAACATGTATACACTGAATGAATACAGGGCAAGGACTGTGGTTTCGAGGTGAGGATTAAAATCTCCAGAAGGAATTGACATTGTTCAAGAAGAGCTTATGAGCTGAAAAGCATATTTAAAAAAAAGTGGTGGACCCAAAAAAGAGAATATTAGCACTAAATGACCCAATAGATGGCTAAGACTACTAAGCAGGTCCAGGTAAAGCTGGAGACCATACAACCCTATGTTTATATGACTAGACCAAACACTGTGCAGAAAGTTAAAGCAAGTTGGTAATGTTGTATTTCTTGTATTGCCCTTAATGGGTGTCAAGGCCCGAGCCAAAGACGTACAGGCAGAGAGTTGGTACACACAATGCAGAGCTGTGCACTCACGTATCTCATGGGAAAGATTATGGGGGCACATGGGCCCAAAACCCTCTAGCCCCTGAAAAGGATTAGTCTATACTGAGGCATTAAACACTATACAGCTGTGGACCCTGAGTATGGACGGACAGATTCCCTTAGTCATCACTGCGTCTATCTGATTTTACCCAAGAAGACCTGAGTATGGACAGACAGATTCCCTTAGTCATCCCTGCATCTATCAGATTTTGCCCAAGTAGACCTGAGTATGGAAGGGCAGATTCCCTTAGTCATCCCTGCGTCTATCTGATTTTGCCCAAGTAGATCTGAGTATGGATGGGCAGATTCCCTTAGTCATCCCTGCGTCTATCTGATTTTGCCCAAGTAGATCTGAGTACGAATGGGCAGATTCCCTTAGTCATCCCTGCGTCTATTTGATTTTGCTCAAGTAGATCTGAGTATGAATGGGCAGATTCCCTTAGTAATCCCTTTCTCTATTTGATTTTGCCCAAGTAGATCTGAGTACGAATGGGCAGATTCCCTTAGTCATCCCGGCGTCTAAGTGATTATGTCCAAGAAGACCTGAGTATGGACGGGCAGATTCCCTTATTCATCCCTGCGTCTATCTGATGTTGCCCAAGTAGACCTGAGTATGGAAGGGCAGATTCCCTTAGTCATCCCTGCGTCTATCTGATTTTGCCCAAGTAGATCTGAGTATGGATGGGCAGATTCCCTTAGTCATCCCTGCGTCTATCTGATTTTGCCCAAGTAGATCTGAGTACGAATGGGCAGATTCCCTTAGTCATCCCTGCTTCTATTTGATTTTGCTCAAGTAGATCTGAGTATGAATGGGCAGATTCCCTTAGTAATCCCTTTCTCTATTTGATTTTGCCCAAGTAGATCTGAGTACGAATGGGCAGATTCCCTTAGTCATCCCGGCGTCTAAGTGATTATGTCCAAGTAGACCTGAGTATGGACGGGCAGATTCCCTTATTCATCCCTGCGTCTATCTGATGTTGCCCAAGTAGACCTGAGTATGGACGGGCAGATTCCCTTATTCATCCCTGTGTCTATGTGATTTTGCCCAAGTAGACCTGAGTATGGAAGGGCAGATTCCCTTAGTCATCCCTGCGTCTATCTGATTTTGCCCAAGTAGATCTGAGTATGAATGGGCAGATTCCCTTAGTAATCCCTTTCTCTATTTGATTTTGCCCAAGTAGATCTGAGTACGAATGGGCAGATTCCCTTAGTCATCCCGGCGTCTAAGTGATTATGTCCAAGTAGACCTGAGTATGGACGGGCAGATTCCCTTATTCATCCCTGCGTCTATCTGATGTTGCCCAAGTAGACCTGAGTACGAATGGGCAGATTCCCTTAGTCATCCCTGCGTCTATTTGATTTTGCTCAAGTAGATCTGAGTATGAATGGGCAGATTCCCTTAGTAATCCCTTTCTCTATTTGATTTTGCCCAAGTAGATCTGAGTACGAATGGGAAGATTCCCTTAGTCATCCCGGCGTCTAAGTGATTATGTCCAAGTAGACCTGAGTATGGACGGGCAGATTCCCTTATTCATCCCTGCGTCTATCTGATGTTGCCCAAGTAGACCTGAGTATGGACGGGCAGATTCCCTTATTCATCCCTGTGTCTATGTGATTTTGCCCAAGTAGATTCCAACACATTTTTTATTTTTTTTAATGGGTGATTGATCTGACACTCTATGCAGGCGGTCCCTGCACTCCCCGCTCCCTTATCCCTCCTATATGTTTTATTAACCTAAACCCACATCCCACATATATTCAATTAAATCTAATTCGACGAAAAATGCTGCTGCAAAATCTCCCATTCCCTTCACCCCTGGGCCTGCACTTAATGTGCTGTACATTAATGGGGCCCTCCTGTCCCCCAACACGGCACGGCTGTCAATGACTATCACCCCCTTCATCTCGATTAGAGCTGGGACATACTGGCTCTTGCCCCCCACCCCCTGTAAGACTAGGCGACCCCTCCCTCGGGGGCCTGAGGGGGTGACGCGGGGGCAACGATGCATCCGTGTGATGCCACGGCTTTATCGGCGAGCTCGTGTTTGCAGGTTCCATAACAAACAGCACAGGCAACTGCTAGACCTCTAAGGAGAATCCGGCAACCCTCACATCCCCTCGCCACCCACCATCGCCACCATCCCCCCCCAAACACCCCCAACCCCCTCCTCCCCTCCTGACTGGATGCATGGGCCCCACTGCCAGAAAATGAAAAGCTAAATACATAAGCAGGGCAACTCATACATAACTGCTGCATTAAAGATATATTCCCCGTCTCATTTAATTACTTGTCACATCACTCTCGGGGAGAGCAGGCTGGCGGGGCGCCAGGCTATTTTGCTCAGGAATCTCTTTGTCGCGCAGACTCTCTCAAGCCTATTACATTCTTTTTTTTTGGGGTCTGGTATCTTCCTGCTGTACTTTTTTGCACCGTGGGCAATGGGGCCAGAGACACTTTCCCACCTCAGCAAACCTTCACCTCCTCCTCCTCCTCCTCCTCCTCCTCCTCCTCCTCCTCTTCCTCCTCCTTCTCCTCCTCCTCCTCCTCCTCCTCCTCCTCCTCCGCTGCCCGCTGGACTGGCCCGCCACCACCCACAAACAGCAGATAAAAATCAGTCAAAGTATTTATCAGCTCCTTGCACATTGCAGTGCGCTCTGTCTGCAGATCAGAGTGATTACATGCTCAATAACTTGACCTTTTCCAAAAGAGGAAGGGCTTTGTGTTTGTGTCTGCGGCATGCAGGGGAGGGCGAGGAAGGAGGAGTGTGTCGCCAGTGCACTGTTGCCTTCCCTGTGTGCCTTCTTGTTGTGTTAACCCTTCACTCAGGGGTGTTGCTAGGTCTGGAAAAGATCCGGGGCTATGCTAATGTCGGCACTTGGGGCTAGCTAGCCTTTTGGCTGTAGCCCCTGAGCTTCTTTCTGGGGCTGTAACCAAAACACCCTGGCCCATAGACCCCTCAGCCCCCCCTTCAGCGACGCCTCTGCGTAGATAATGTGTATGTGTACAATGTGAACTTGTGCCTTCACATGCGATACCTAAGGGTTCTAGGTTCTAGGTAGGGGTTCTTGTAGAGCCAACCTACACCAGAAGGCAACTTGGCGCTAGATAAACCCACAGCAGGTACACCTACCGGTGCAAACAACCAAAAACAAATGAGTTTTTAGCAGGTGGCGAAACAAAAGACGATCCTCCGTGGTCCTGAGGTCACGGGGAAAAGGATTCCACAAAGTGGCAGCCGCAACCAAAAAGGCATGGGCTCCTAGCATGGCGAAATCGTGGACTATTGTACCAAACACCTTGCCACCATATTGAAGCGATACTTTTAATGCTGCTGTGGTATATGACCGCATACTAGGCTCTCTAAGCTGGCCTGAGCCATACAATGTGACAGGATTGGATAAGGGGGTTGCGCGGTGCTGTATAAGCGTACCCCGCTGGCTCATCACTAAAAGCTCTAGACCCCACCTTAGGGAGGCTTGGAGGGTCAAGCTACACTTGATGAAGATTTGGGAGGTGCAGTAAATTATTTGGGGATATCTGGGCCCAACTGGAATGTGAGGACAGGTGATTATTGTGGTCTTTTATCGTATTGGGGCGTCTGGGGGTTCCTGTATGGGATCTATTGATTCCTATGGCCTCCCCTTGAACTCACCCTGGATCAGTTGCACCCAAACCACGTGCGCAACCCTACCATTCGTGACTTGTGGGGGAATACAGCATTATTACCTTTATTACAAAGATTCCCTTGCCATAGGGTGAGAGCAATATTTATGCGGTTTAGACTCAATCAGATGCCGACTTTAGAAAGAATACATCACTGGATACATCAAGAAAAGGGGCATAATTCAAACCAAATTAGCCTCACATGTCGTTTCTGTGGAGAGACTGACATGCTAGAAACCCTTAAGCACCTTGTCTTAACATGTACCCATTTTGGGTCTAAACGAGCTCTCTATCTCAAAGATAGATTCAATGGGGATCTTGAAATATCTACCAACTTGTTTTGGGGTCTTTGTATGTGGGGTGTAAATATTTCCTTAATTCTTGTATTGAAGTTACTGCTCCACAATATAAGGGAGGAATTGGAGGTAAAACATAAAGAACTTAATGTATAATGCCTTTACAGTGGAATAACGGCAATGAACATAACAGGGAAAAAAAAAGATATATGTTTAGGCTGGGAGAGATATTTTTAAGATTTTATGATAATGTTTGTGATTTTCATGACATTTTTTCTTTTTTCATTGTATGGTATTTTAGCATTGTCTCCATTTTATATCTTTGTATGTTTGTTTTATAAAGTGAAATGTATACTTTTTTATTGTGTGTGAAATGTTGCATAAGGTTTTTTGCAAACTAACAATACAACAATACATTTTATTTTTATTATTAGAGCAATTCCCCTCGATAGTCCTGAATAGTTGTGATAGTCCTGAAGGACTATTATGAGGCTTCATTCTTTATGACCCTCGGACCAATGACGCCTCTACCATGTCTGTAGCACTGTCCCTATGCTCCCGTTATGAGGTCAGAGCTCTGTACTCTGGAAAAGAAGCCTTATTAGGGGGGTAGGCTAGTACACAGGGCATATGTATTGGGGGACCTGATAAATGTGATTGCCCAACAACAAGCCCATGATGGAACATTTTTCGATGGAAAGTCTGCATACCCCAACAATACCCTTCTTACAGTCAATGCAAACATTAGACTATTTAAGCAAAAAGGGTGCTGACAAAGTGCACTTAGCCTGAGTCAGTTGCATGCAAAGTGCCACCTAGCCTGAGTCAGTTGCATGCAATGTGCCACCTAGCCTGAGTCAGTTGCATGCAAGGTGCCACCTAGCCTGAGTCAGTTGCATGCAAAGTGCACCTAGCCTGAGTCAGTGGCATGCAAGGTGCCACCTAACCTGAGTCAGTTGCATGCAAGATGCCACCTAGCCTGAGTCAGTTGCATGCAAACTGCCACCTAGCCTGAGTCAGTTGCATGCAAAGTGCCACCTAGCCTGAGTCCGTTGCATGCAGACCACCACAATGACTAGCTCTTTGCAACAAAGTGGGCTTCAGATAGCCATCAACAACAACAATGTAAAAAAACAGCATATGAGAGCTCTCCACATAGCATGCCTCTCTGATGAGGAGGGGCTGCTGCCTGCCCAAGGGTCCGATGCTGCTATGCGCTGACGCATCCCTTCATCCTTCCGAGACCACTCCTCTTAGCCAACGTACTCTTTCATCCTTCCGAGGCTGCAAACGGAGTGCCACAAATGCGGGTTTTAATGCTGGTCATTAATAACACCTGTTACCAAGTTCCCAAAAGTGGACTGTCCAGTATTCAGCACTGTATAAAACACCACATGTTGGTCTTGTCTGTGCACCTCAGCGGGTGCTGGCTTGAATGGGCTGGTAGCCCGAATAATAGGCTACCCACGTTATAAAATGCCACACTCGTCCAGGAGACCCACGCAGGTCCTGAGTGGCAAAGTTGTTCTTCAATCTGGTGATGAACATTTTGCAATCTTATTGTGGTTATCACTGGCATCCAAACTAAACCCACATCAAATCCAATAAACCCTAGTTAATGCCCTCCAGTCAGTTCCAGAAGAGGAATAATGAAGAAGATTGCACCGCCGTATAGGGTGACCAGCTGTACCGGCTTTCCACGGAAAGTCTGGGGAAATCGGCCTCTGTTCCGGGGCCCTGAGAGTTTTTTTAATTAATGAACCCCGTCCCAGGATTGGAAGGGCGGGTGGCTGCGGTTCTGGTTTTTGCAAGGAACCGATTCAGAAATCCTGAAATCGGGGCCCGGCGTGACTCTTCCTGCGCATGAAGGCTTTTCACGCCCCCATTTCCTCCCCGTTGCCCTCCGTGATCGCTCTCCTCCAATGAGAGGAGTGTGCCTACAACACACCCCACCCCCCAAACAGGCCAGTGACAGTTCCATTTCATGCTGAAGATCTTGCCTTCCCCCATTCATTTATTAAATAATACAGCGGCTTGTGAGCATTGATATGGGGGAAGAGTGACCAGATAAAAAAAAAAATGATTCCCAGACATGTCATGGACATAGAAGTAGGACTACCGTTTTTATCTTTTTATCGTAGTCCTGTTTGTGTTTACTGTAGTCCTACATCTATCTCTATGGCCTGTCCCGGTTTCTTTTTTTAAATATCTGGTCGACCTACCTCCATATCAATACTCACAGGCTGCTGTATTATTTAATAAATGCATGGGGCAAAGCAAGATCTTCAGCATAAAATAGAACCCTCCATCCTAGGGCTACTGGTGCTCCCCAGCGCATGCCAAGGCCGGGAATTCATCTTGGACTCACATTAACCAATTTTGTTGAGCTCGGAGCTAGATACGTAGACGACAACACGTTGATAGCTATCAACGCTAAGCAATGTAGCCCTGCAGACATCTTGCTCTGTCTAGCAAAAACCAGCCGATGAGGGCAGATAATGCAGGACACATGTTTCCTGACCCTTCATTTGTAGGTGTGTAATGTGTATTTTACAGCACATTATAGCGGGAAGCGAGCGCTCAGGCGCGTGCCCCCCGGGAGTCGTTTTATTCCCGCTTGAAAAAAAGACCTGCAATGGGGCAACATGGAATTGTTATTTCAGCCGTGCTTTGAGATTGGGTTTGCAGTCGAGTCTGTTTTCTGTTGCGACCTTTCAATGAATTGAGGCCGAATGCTGGTTCTGAAAACAGTCGCGCGATCGTGAGTTCTGATCCCAAAATATGTGAAGAGGAGATTAACCGGGCAACCGTTTGCAATCATAGAACATCTCAAACTCACAGTATATTGATGCAGAATATTCCTTAAATTGAATGTGGCTATGCAGTTCTCCACTCTGGCATTGGATTCAACTGTAGGGGAAATATGTCTTTTTTATTGGGGTTCCTCTGTATTTTTCTCTTTTAGTTGGAGTTTCTGGTCCCATGCTTCATGACAATGGAATGAGTTGTGTTCTTTAGAGGTGGGTGTTTTGCTCTCTGCAGGTCCTCACTCGTCACTCCCTCTCACAAGATGCTTGACCCTGGATGTAATAGCCCCCAAGCTGGATATAGATTTATATAAATAGTAGCCTAGTGCCCAGAAGCCATATACTGTTGGCTGTCCCCATAATTTATAGCAAACACTCCGGATGAAAAATATGACATTTAGCCCAACTCTTACTGAATTGACTTATTGTTGATAAACATCGGTACTCCAGTAGAAAAGCATTATAAATCAAGTACACTAGGATCTAAATTTACTGAGTCTAAATGCCGAAGTAAGGGACTAGAAGTAGGGGGCCATAGCCAGGCTCACTTGCCCGATCAGCAACACATGTTTCGGCCTGTTCTGTGCCAATTCCTTTGTTGGGTTCTTCATCAGGCCGGTAAGTTTTGAAAGAGAAGGAATGTAAGGGATTGCAACCTAGGTCTCAGACCTGCCATTCAGGTGTGACCACGACACAGAATTATTTTCTATTGCCTTGACACAGTTTCTCACACCAGGTGTTTAGGCTCTTTTTTGATAACATTTCCAGTTCTGATGTCCACAAGCAAGCATTTGATGCACAAACAAGTATACTTAATATTGTTGTGATTGTGAGTGCTGGCTATCATTATTGTTGGATCTAGGTAACAGGCTGTACCAAACCTGAAGAGCTTTGGAATGCTCCCCTGGCTGTCTGACTCTTTGTGATATTGTGTGCACCTCCCCTTACGGCAATGTGAATTATTTTTAATAGGCATAAGAGCCTATTGTGGTAGTGTGCATTACCTAGCATCCCACACTGCTTTGTGTATTCAATCTTACATATATTTGTCATCTGGTCTCGGGAGGATAGCTCAGGGGCAACGTGCTCGCCTTGGAAGCAAGACTATATAGAGCACCACAGGTTCGATCCCCGGGTCCACGCTTAGAAACCTCTGGGTATTAAGCGCGTTATAAACAACCTATCATATCGTATCTACGGTAGAAGAAAGGCAAAGTATTGAAAGGAAACATAGTGAGGTCAGCCTTCCACTTTCGTGTATGTCATCAGCAAACAGTAGCATGCCTACTTACACACATATGAATGCGCGTATGCACGCACACACAGGTGCATGCAGAAGCAAACAAGTACACATAGACCGAAAGTTGTGTATGCAGATACAATTATCACTGCCACACAAGAAACACACACACACCCCCACATGCACACACCCCCCACACACACACACACACACCTAGCTGCACACTTAGACCTTAATGCGTTTAGATCTGATGTTGACTTCTTTGCTGCCCCCATGCTGTGTCTGTAATCCCCGTCATCTCAGAGGCAAAGGCAAGCGGGGCAAGCTACAGGTGCGTCCTGCGAGATTGTTTGCTGTAGCACAACACCCGCACAACCCTAACCTTTGCCAACATTGAAGGATCTTGACCTAAACAAATACCACCATCTCCCACGTTAAAATTCAGGGGAATGCAATATTGGAGAGATAAAGAGCTGTTCTCAGGTGGTGACCCAATGCAGCCAATAATGACTGTGACGTGCTGCGAAATCCAGCCCCAGAAGACAACCTGCGCATGCTCGGAGTGAGGGATGGCAGTCGCGAAATCCAAGCTCGCCGCCGCCGTTCTCTTTAGCGTCCACCGATAAATATGCATCTAATGTTGCACCATGATGAAGATCCAGGAGGCCAGATTGGGACTTGCAAGCAGGATAAATGGCTCTGCACAGTCCTATGGCTGAGGCCAATGAAGACAGGGAGGTGCCCTGCTCCTCTGGGCAGATGAGGATTCACGAGGTTACTGTTTATGGACTGTTCTGTTGTCCTATATATGTTGGTGGAGGAGTGACTCTGTCACTAGACACTTCTTTCTCATTTTCTTCCTGCCTGGTGTTTTTATTAGGTCTGAGAGGGTTTGAGTTGGTTACCAGACATTTGATCGAAAAAAATTGGTCGACTGGACAAATGGTCGAACCAATTTGGTCGAAAACCAAATGGTCGAAGTTTTTATTTTTTTTATTTTTACCCCTTTTTTATTTTTTACAACCTAAAAAATATATATATAAATAAAAAAAAAATTGACCATTTGGTTTTCGACGAAATTATGTCGACCAAATGTCCTGTCGACGAATTTTTTTCGATGAAATGTCCGGACACCGTTTGAGTTATCATGTCCTGGCTACATTGGTGAACACAAGGCTCCTACAATGGTCTTTGCACAGTAGTTTATTTATTCCAGCACTAATTAATAGTGGTGTTCGGCCATTGGGCGACCAGCAAACCTTTACCTCCTGTGTCTAGTGGGGTGAAGCGGTGGACACTCAGAATGTGCAATGCCTCTTAGCTTCTGGTTTGGTGCCACCATGATCAGAAGTGGCTGGCACTTCCTTTGCTTGGTAGGGCAGAGTCATTGTTCCCTCTCACACAACGTGTAATGTGTCGCGACGGGTTACCGGGTCGGAAGAGGGGTTACCGGGTCAGAAGAGGAGATGGTGCAAGGGAAATAGATGTTGTGAGGCTTCCATGGCCATGCTGGGATAGGCTTGCTGGCTGGAAGTAGTAGCCTGCATTGCTTAAGTTGAATGGCAGGTCTTTGTTTAAAATCTGTGGCAAGCATTCGGCGACACTCACAGTGGCAACCTTCTTATTTGAGCCGACCAGCTAGCGTCTTATATTTAGGGCGACCAGTTTTAAAAAGTAAAAAACCGGGACAGGGCAACTAACATAAAAGTAGGACTAACCCCTGAACGTGGCTGTCAAGGCATTACACTTCAGTAGCGTTTGGAGGAGGGGGATTAAGTGTTGCTGTTCAAAGAAACACATATAATAATTTATTCATCACAAACTAATACTCTCTTAAGTTGTAGAACGCAGCAGTTGTGCGAGATTGTGGATCCCTGCCTGCCAGCTATAACGAAAGACTACAAAAAACCTAGACCACTGAAGTTTCCAATGGGAACATAATCTGCAGAAAGGGGGACAGAGAACCAAATACTGGGACAATCCTGGCAAAATCGTGAGGTCTGGTCACCCTGCTTATAGTGGCCTACAAACTACTATTCTCTGCCTAAATGCAGCATTTGAAACACAAACTGACATAATCAATAGGTTTGAGGTTTGAGGTTTGTGCAGGAATTCCATGGATATTTCCACCCACATTTTCTGAAGCCGCCAGATGTACGGCAGAGGTAGTAGTGCACGGTCAGAGTTTGTAAATCTATGTGCATTTAGTGAATTTGTGTACAGCTTAGAAACTGGGGAGAACACTGATGTGAAATCCTGCTAATATTGGGTTTAACGAAAGAACGGCGCGGCCTCCGTACTCTTCCTTGCCTAATGGAGCATGCAATGAAAGTGTTCCATGCTCTGTCTAACCCTGCGAAATGCACTACTGTGCATGCAGCAGGGTACACAGAGCACGAACTGTTTACTTGTGTTGATTAGTCCAGACATTCCCCACAACTGTCAGCCAACAGTTGACAAAGAAGTGCTTACCTCACAAAAAATATCCAAATATAAAAAGCACCTGCAGACTGATCCATTTCACGTCTTGCTTCTGCCTTTTAAGTTTTATGTCTCTTACATCCTCCCTCGTGTGGAATATCTGCTCATTTGGGAAAGGCTTCTATGTTTATTTTGAAATTGAGTTGTTATCTAACAGTTCACAATGTCATAGAGTTTCAAGATTTACTAGTTAATATTAGTAGGTCGAAAATGCTTAATGAAATTAAATAAAAAGTTCTTTTTTTGCTTTATCTTTATTGCTCTTTCTCCTTTCTTACTCTCTCCCTCCCTCCATCACTCCCTTTCTCAGTCTCTCTCTCATACTTTAATGCAGACATGCACACACACACGCAAACGCTCAAAGTGCACCAAAGCTTCACTCGTCAAGCTACTCACCTGCAGTCGGGTGAACAGATTTAAAAAAAAAGAAAACCCGGGACAGGCCATAGACATAGAAGCAGGATGAAAGTAAACACAAATAAAACTGTAGTCCTACGTCCATGTCGCTGGCGGGGGTGGTGGGGCGGGGGATGTGTGCTCACAGGCACACTCCTCTCATTGGAGGAGAGCGGCCAGGGAGGGGAAGGGGAGGAAATGGGGGCATGAAAAGCATTCACACCCCGTTCATGCGCAGGAAGACACCCCCGGGCCGGATTTCGTGATTTCAAAATCGGTACCCAACAAAATTCGGAACTGTAGCCACCCACCCTTCCAATCCTGGGATGGGTTTTTTTTTAATTAAAAAACTCCCGGGACCTGGGGACAGAGGGCGATTTCCTGGGACTGTCCCGGGAAAACCGGATCGTCTGGTCACCCTAACCTGCGGTCCCTGGCATCGAACCCTGGAGTAAGCTTGCTTAACACTTACTGTACAGTCAGAGAAAGTTTGAGGTCCTGTGTGCACATTAAACACTCAGCGTTTGCAGCTGGCAGGCTGCTGCAGTATTTAAGAGGCAGCTATCTGGAGAGACCGGCTCTGCGCGGGGAATGCTAATGCTACCAAAATGTGCTGAGTTGGGTGCTGTGAACATATGCCCACTTACGACCGGGAAAACACATACTGCCAGAGCAACGAGAGAGCCCTGCCCTCTGCTGTGTCTATAAAAAAGAAGGAAAAAAAAGAACAACATCGAAACGAGGCTTTACACATCAAGTTGGTATGCGGACCCCACACCGCTCCCAACAGGAGCCTACAATTCAACACACGGTTGCAGAAAGCAAGCTTGTTGCCTAAACCTTCAGTGCCCGTTTGATATAAGCCGTGAAACATCAGTCAATTTGATTGGCTGTTAAGGGTTGTAGCCCTTTGATTATCAGTCAGTTTGATTGGCTGCTTGAAATGGTTGGCCCTCTTTTGTTTCTTGACACGGTTTACTGTTGAGTGCAGACTTCCTTAGTTAATAGGTGGTGCGTAGCCAGTGGCACTTGTTGTTTATAGTGTACGTGCCCAGCAGAGCGCATATATACAGCGTGCCAGCCTATTAAATAAAATAGGTGCCGGGGTGTGCGAGCGTTTCGTCTGTCTGACTGCTTGATTTTAATGAGAAAAGGGGCCGGTGACTGTAGGCCTCGTGCGGCGGTGGAGCCGGCCCATCCCCAAGGGCCGCTTCTCAGACGAAGCGGGAAGGGCTCGGGGGATTCATTGCTTCTATCACACCCAGAACAAATGGCGCGCAGAGAGGAAAGCCATTCTAGAAACAAGACTTCCTCTGGGCCATCACTGCACCAACTATCACAGAGGCTCCTGTTCTGGAGCGCACCATGGTGAGGGTGGGCTAGCTGTGTTTGCATGCCAGCAGTACCCTGAGTTATGTGGGAGGGCCTAGTTCTAGCTGCCCTGTTTTGAGGGGATAGAGTCATTTGTGTCCCTGGGAGAACGTTGTGTACCCAGGATTCTCAGAAGCATTGGGCTGTACTGTGAAGTGTATGATGTTTATAGCAGTGTGGTATTCTGTTGTTTGATGCCTATCGGTAAGATTACCTTGAGGGCGGAGATCAAGATGGTTACACCAGGGAGATAAACCTCAGAGGAGAAAATGGAGTAAAATTACAGTGTGGCACCTAAGCGCAAACCCTGCAGGAAGAATCAAAATGTGGCACCGGAGAGCAGTATAGTCTAATGTGGAAATCCAAATAACGAACAGGTTATTAGCACCCGGGGCGAGGGAGCCAACCAACCAGGTTGGTCAGATTGCGTGCTGAATCCCACAATCCAAGCCCATGTTCCAAGCAATCTGATGGCCGCTTTCCCCACCCTGCCTTCTTCCCCTCCCTTTCCTCCAGGCCTCCGGCCCCCTCCCACACCCACTTAACTCATTTCTTTCGGTGGCAGCTGCGCAACTGCGCTGCCGTTGCTCCAGTTTCCTGTGCCACCATGGAAATGGAAGAGTGACTCCATATGTAGCCCCACCTTCCAGATCTGTGGCGGCCATCTTAATTAAGTATTTTGTTTCAATGAACAGGACGCTGTGAGGCATCCCGTTCAGTGAAACAAAATGCATTGCTCTTACCACCCCAGGTATCTGGATTTAAAACCTGGGTTGCTAATATCAATAACACCCGATCTGGCCTGCCGGATCAAATGGTAACGTCACTGGGGTCCATCGGTAAGGCCCTCGCTGTGCTCGGGCCCATACCTTGTACCCTTGGACGTTACCGTCCTGATCCGGCCCACCAGATCGGGTGTAATTGCTTAAGTCATGGTGCAAGCACTTAAGCCACGTGACAAAGCATAAAACAATATTACAAGATGCAGGTTGTAGTGGCAAGCACGCCACGAAACTTTCAAAGCCTTATATGTGTCATTAAAAAATAATAAACTGAGTGGACGGATGGGCGAATAAGACCATGTCAAGGTAAGAATAATTTGTAATGAGATATTCCCATGGTGATATCGACCATCTATACCCAATTCATGAGAAAATCATGCCTTGTACTGGTGCTTGCTTAAGACGGAAATAATTCCTAAAGAAAACGTAGATATATAGGAAACACCACCTAAGGGGGGAAAGGATGCCACTGGAGCAGAGCACCACTTGTGTGTGATGTATGCCCTCAGCTGCCAAGATCACACATGTACCGTGTTTAGAGGGTGTAATGAAAATATGCTTACTCAACCTTCTGTGATCGCAAAACCATTATTACCGCGACAATGCCAGACGTGCAATGACCAAGCACGGCGATGTGTGGTTCACAGCGAACTGCAATTCCCAGGTGGCAAAGCGGCTCCCGGTTCCAGGGAAAGCAAGAAGGATTCGCTGTGTGGGCAGATGGCAGTCACAGGTGAGGGTTCATTGCAGTGAGCAACAGCACGTGTTCAAGCCAAAGAGCATGTTCAGAGGCTCAAGAGTGAACCTTCCCCAAAGTCACCGAGTGCACGAGTTGCTGCCCTTTGAAACACTTCTCTTTAATCAAGAATGTGACTTAATGATATTTGTTAACGAGCAGCGGGAGTGGCACCAGCCAATCAGGAAGCTAGGAAAGCAATGGTATAAGCCGCTGTTCCATTGTTCCTTGGCTGTCCACCATGCCACTCACCCAGCCGACACATCTGTTTACTTGTACTGGGCTCCCTCTTGCCTCTCATCCACGATCCCTCTGTTCCCCTCCCACAATACACCTTCATTTGCCCACCCCCACCCATTAACCCTTCTTACAAGAGATGTTCTCTCCCGTTCCTGCGTCTTGATCGGTCCACTCCCTGACTGACATGAAAACAGAAAAAGGACAACATCCCTGTCCGCCTGGCTGTTATCTTTGTTTGTTGTTATGTTTATGGGTAATTGATGCATGCGCAACATGCAAAACCCATTTCCCATAAATGAAAATGTCAACAGGAAGTGCTAGCGCTTTAGATGTTAGCTTGGGATGCTAATAATGTTTAACTTCTCGGCCTGCGAAAGACCTTAGTGGTAACGGTCAACCAGTTCCCTCCGAGCTGGCAGGGCATTAACACTAAGGTGCGCCCCAGACCTCACTGTAATAATATCGACGCATAGTAGCGTGCCTTGCTCTGTCATCATGCATTCTTAGTTAATATCAACAAAAAGGAAGTCGCTAAAAATAGAGAAAAGTCACATTTCAACTCTTCTCGGCATTTGGCCTTGTGGGTCATCATATCAATAGAGCACATTCTCTCTCTCTTTGCTCCCCTACTCTGAACTACTCCAACTCTACAGCTACTTAAATCCAAACTCAAAGCTCTCCTTTTCTCTGAAGAACTGGTTTCCCCACACTCTACGCTGCTGTATCACCCCGTTTTCCTCTCTCCCTACCCTTCATGGACAACCATGCAGCATTTTTCCGTCGCCCCTCCATCCTTAATTCAGCACTTCCTCCTCCATCCCGTTCCTGCTCCATTCTGTCCTGTCCTCCTCGTTCCTGGTTCATATTTCCACCTTCATCTGCAACGTCTGACCTTGAAGTCGTAATCTCTCACTGCATTGTAAAGGACCCATGTCCTCCCCGCTCTGTTCTCAATGGTACATTTTATAAGCGTGTTGAGCCAAAACTCTATTGCTTTCCCTATGAACTGTAAAGATAAATAAACATTCATGCAATGCAATGTAAAGGGAAGTGGCCTTGTAGTGCACTTCTGCCATTCCTGGCGGCCTCACTGCACTTGGCCCTGTAATGGTGTCATTAGTGGGATGAACGGAGAGGCGGATGCGCTGCATGGGGTGCTGATGGGTGCAGGTCCTAGGTACCTGAGTCCTGAGTGACACTCTGGTTTTATGTGTGTGGCAGTGACTGCTGGGAACATGGTGGTCCAGAGGGGATAGCTTAGGATCTGGTCGAATTGCACTCTGGGTGTGGCTTAGCCACTGATGCAAGGGAGTGTGACACACCGAAAGCGGTGTGCGCCCTCATAGCACCATCAGTGTTCTTGGGTTCAATATTGGGCCTGAGGTGACCATGTTGGTCTGGGGCTTGTGTGAAGCGTAAGTGGTAGGAACATTTGAAGGGGAGTCCGTTAGTCAGGAAGAAGATTGGAGAAGCCAAATGAGGGGTACATGTTGTAGTGAAATCGCTGTCAGCCCGAAGGGAATAACTCTGTATTGTGAGAAATGGATAGTGAGGCTTTTGGTCACATCATAAGGTATGAGTGGAAACCTGCGATGCCGCCACAAATCAAGGACACCTGTTATTAGGTGCATACGTTTAATGAACGTTTACTGTTAAATATGTTAAATACCACTTTTATTATGTTTCACATTTTAGTGAATAAAACATAATTTACCGGAATGACAAAGAGCCTCATTACGAGTTAGGTGGTAATTTTACAGTAAATCCACGGAAAAGGATTTACCCTTAACGCCACTTGGTCAGGCTGTAATTCCTCCTGACCAAGTGGCAGTAACAGTAGTTCATTTTCAGTGGATTTACTGCAAAATTACCACCTAATTTTGCAGTAAATCCACAGAAAACGAACTACCATTACCACCACTTGGTCAGGCGGAATTTCCGCCTGATTACAAGTGGTGGTAGCAGTGCAATTCCCCATTTATATTTGGCATATTGGACCCAATGGGTCTTTTTTTGCGGTAATTCCGTCACGTTGAGTGGGAACATTTACCTCCAGGGTTTATTTCGAGGTAAATCTTCCACTCAAAGCCAAAACTCATAGTTTTGCGTAATGGTAAAATTGGCGGTAACTGAGTTACCGTCAATTTTACCACTTACCGCCCAACTCGTAATGAGGCCCAAGATGTCCATGAGTTAAGTGCTATAGTTCATGATCCAGTCTTCACGATAGTGAAATACAAGGTTCCCGAAAAGCACAGTTGTTTGTGAAATGAATAATTGCCAATCACTTGAAGGAGCTGGCAGTTTCTAATGGCATGAAATGAAATAGACTTCAGCCAGTGTGTCCAGCCAGACCGCATGTACGCTGTGTTGGAGGCAGGCTACAGCAGTCCCATGGCAACCTATTGTTAACACAACAAAGGTATGTAAGCTGCAGTACATGCCGGCATACAGATGGCATCGAGTATTGTTACAATTTAATTAGAAGCAAAGCTTAATGAGCGTATTAAAAACATTGCCAGAATCCCTTTGGGTTTGTCCCTTTTCTTGATTTCATCCACCGTCTTGTGTGCAAGTAAGAAGCGAGTTGCCTTTCGGGAGGATACATATTGGCCCTGCTCATCACGCATCTTCTCCCTCGTGTGGTGGCACAGTGCATTGAGAGGACGAAGCACATAATTACCCGCTCTCGAATAGAGGTGTGCATGACTGGCTTTTCTGGGAGTGCCTTATTTCACAGTTGTTGGTGACTCTGATAAAGTTTCAAGATACGCTGCTAGAGTCGCGAAACTGAATTGAGTGGCGCAACTTACCTCATCTTCTTAAAAAGCTGGTTATTCAACAAGTATGTATAATTTGTTTATGTATTACGCTGGGCCTCATTACGGGTCTGGACCCGTAAATATTTACCACCCCTGACTTCCCGGTGCCACCGGGAGCTAACAACCCTGGCGGCCTGGAAAGTCAAGTCCCCATCCCCATAAGCACCGGCGCTGTTGCTAACAGTGTCGTTGCTTCCGTGACCGGTCTGCCTACCGTGGCTGCTGTGCCCGGCAGGGTCAGACCTGTTGGGCATGGCGGCTGCGGCAGGCAGGCCTGTAATATGTTGGTCCAGAAACAACGGTGCCAGTAAGCTTACTGCCACCCTTATTTCCGGACTGGCATTGTCATAATGAGGTCCACTGTCCTGATATGTCTTTGCTTACTTACACTGAAAAAGTGCCCTGATACCTCCAGGTTTCGGCACTACATAAATAAAATAACAAGAGTAGTCCTTGGTTGAAACACGGGCATAGCAGGTTATTCAATAAACGTGAAACTTCCACAAATGGCTAAACACAATTGCACAGTGGACTCAGTCAAAGGCAGCAATTGGCATACTGTGTGTGGAGGTCTTGTGGGAGGAGATAACTAGGAATGCGGTTTACCTTTTACATCACCCATGCATGCATCTCACCTCCAGAAGAGCCAAAGGCGTGTTCTGTTCCCCAGCAGTGCAGATAAACAACACGCTTTTAGCATTAGCCACATGGTGTGAGTGGCCATGCATATGATGGCAAAACAGGCTGTACGGTGTGAGCACTTCTGCATTTGCAATACCACCGGGAAAAATGAGTGAGTACCTGAACCTTTAATTGCAATGTCTGGTAAGAGACAGAGCGTCTTGGGAAAGGATGCCTATATCATGGCAATTGACGAGACCACTTCAGCATTGGATCAGACAAAATGGCAGTAGTAGCCCGGAATATGACTGGCACTTCACATGAGCACCTGGCACATTACTCAATACCAGGGGGACTGGCCTATAGGAAACTCTGGAGATTTCCCAGTAGGCCTCTGCACGTTGGGCCTCTTTTTTGGGGGAATCTATTTTACTTTCAAATGTTCTTATAGGAAAAGGAGTGGGTTTAACAGGTACTGCTGCTGTTTGTTACTAGGAAAACATAGCATTTCATTTTTACTGCTCGTGCAGAAACGCCGCGCACGGCCGCAAGCCGTACCTTTATTTTGTCCATTTAATTGAATTTCTTTGTTGTAGCACTTTTCCTTTCCTCTTGCTTTTCACAAGTAATCAGGAACTAAATTGCAAGATTGTGTTTGTGAGTGGCAGAGAGCAAAGCACTCTCGTGTTTGATTGTGAGGGACTGAACTGAAAGTAGTCTCTCTGAAATACATTTCCCAGGATCCCCAGGGTATATTTCCTTTGTTCAGGCGCTTCAGCGCCGGCGCTTCTGAGTCGCGCCGGTCTTCACAGGTCATGCCGCACACCTTATAAAATCTGTGGATACCCTCTGCAGCTCATCTTTTTCCTACAGGTACTGCTGCTGTTTGTTACTAGGAAAACATAGCATTTCATTTTTACTGCTCGTGCAGAAAGGCTGCGCACGGCCGTAAGCCTTACCTTTATTTTGTCCCATTGAATTGAATTACTTTGTTGTAGCACTTTTCCTTTCCTCTTGCTTTTCACAAGTAATCAGGAACTAAATTGCAAGATTGTGTTTGTGAGTGGCAGAGAGCAAAGCACTCTCGTGTTTGATTGTGAGGGACTGAACTGAAAGTAGTCTCTCTGAACTACATTTCCCAGGATCCCCAGGGTATATTTCCTTTGTTCAGGCGCTTCAGCGCCGGCGCTTCTGGGTCATGCTGGTCTTCACCAGTCATCGCCGCAGCTCGCCGGCTTGCTGGTAATCTCTGCTTGCTGGGCCAGTGACTAGCCGGCTCGCACATCGTCTCTCCCACAAAGTAAGTTTCAGATACTTCTTGCTTCTGCTTACTTATGTGTTTGAAGAAAACACCAAGCCAGTCCAATATGAATAGACCCATGATTGCGCCGTTGCTAGTTCTATCTCACTCCCTTCTCAGCACACGCTCGCTATATAAGCATGGTGTGGAAATCTCTGACCTTACCAATGATCTGAAGTCTGACTTTTTCGGCATAACCGAAACTTGGCTCAACCCCGACCTTCCCACCCAAGCCACACTCTCCTTGCCCGATGACTACACTCTCTTTAGAGCAGACCGTTTGTTAGGCAAAGGTGGCAGAGTGGCAAAGATGTGCAAGTCAAGTCTTGAATGCCATGAAATTCCCCACATTTCTCCGGAAGGCTGTGAGAGTCTATGGGTGAAAATAAAAACTTCCCCACACACTACACCAAACACACTCACGATCCATCGTCCTCCTAAAATCATGCCCCTTTTTGAAGAACAGTTTAGTGATCTACTGGTCCAGATTTGTGCCACCAAAGGCCCTGTTATTGTTATGGGTGATTTTAACTATTGGGCTAATGACCAGCAGGACAAAGCAGGTACCACCCTTATGGATACCATCACCTCCTTTGGCCTTACCCAGTGGATGGAGTCCCCCACGCAAAGCAAGGATCACACCCTAGACGGGCTTTTGTCCCAAAACACTAACATTTCCGACATCTTAGTCACACCATGCATTTGGTCGGACCATTTCTCATTCAAGCCAAGATTTCATTACCATCTCCTCCTCCCAAACTCAACACAAAGCCACGTATTCAAAAAATGTCTTGCAACCTAAAGAATCTAACAGCCCGAAAACTTACTGCACTATTGTCAACTTAGCTTCAATCCCTTGACCACTTTGATGATCCCTCAAAACTTATTGACCATCTGTCAACTAACATCAAAGAAGCAGTTAACGACCAGGCTCCATTGAAAATGAAGGCAATAAAGTCCGAAACCACAAAAAACACCTGGTTCAATAATGAAATCGAAAGAGCCTGGAGGAAAGACCCCAATGATGACACCCTAACAAAATATAAAAAATCAATTCTCAATTACAAAAAACTCATTATAGAAGCAAAAGCTACACACTATTATGAAAGAATAGTGAACGCTCAATCCAATACTGGGGAGCTATTTAAAATCTTAGCGAAATTTCAAAATCAGCCTCCTCCCACTAACAACATCATCATGAATGATAAGTGGTGTCCGGGCATTCATGATGCCTTTCTACTCAAGATTGATTCTCATAAAGAAAAAATCAGTAAAGCCCTTAGTAACATAGCTGTTACACAATCTGTTACTGATACCATAATCTGTGAAAACACCATCCCTCTATTTTCTTTCACGCACTATACTGAAGACGAAGTATTCAAAATCATGCAGGACCTCAAAGCCACATGTTGCCCTGCTGACGACTGCCCCACCAGTGTTCTTAAGGAGTCCTTAGAGACCCTGGTTCCATGGATTACCAAATTGGTTAACCTCTCCTTGGATGAGGGTCTGGTGCCGTACCTGTTAAAGTCGGCATGGATCACTCCTTTACTGAAAAAAGAAAACCTTGACCCAGCCAACAATGACAATTACAGGCCCATAACTAACGTGCCCTATGTTCTCAAGATACTTGATAAACTTTCCTACTTACAGCTACAGGCCCATGTTGAAAAATACAACATCTTGGGTACCCGTCAGTCGGGATATAGAGCTCGTCACGGAACTGAGACAGCTATGCTGGATCTCAAATCAACACTTGCTAGCATAGCTGACAAAAACCAAGCTGCTCTGCTCATGCTATTGGACCTCTCCGCAGCCTTTGACCTAGTTGATCACAGCTTACTAGTGTCAAGGCTCGGAGAGGTCACCAATTGCTCTGCAAAAGCATCCAAATGGATTGCTTCCTTTCTAGGTCCCAGAATGGTGAGGGTCTGCGTTGGTGATAAACAATCTTCTCCAATCTCTCAGACATGCAGAGTTCCTCAGGGCTCCTGTCTGTCGCCGTTGCTTATCAACCTTTACATCCAGCCCCTTCTCGATCTCTTGAACAAATTGGGAGTGCAATATACAAATTACGCTGATGACACTCAGGTTGTTATTCAGTTGAGTGGCTCATACAGCAGCGACACAAGCCCGTTTGCCAAGAGCTATCATGCTGGCCCATGTACCTGCTTCTTATATAGGTCCCTGCTCCATGAATTTCAGACTACACAGCAACTGGTTTATTGTATCAGTATGTGCTAATTGGATGACATGACATCTATTGCCTGTGAGTACGTCATGTAATGGGAATACATGGGCGCTTCACATTGTGCCTACCCAATACGAACTGTCACTACACAAAGTCTAAAATGGATCCTCTGTTTAAGACTCACACCCCTGATAGAAAATGTACACGTGCAAAACCATTCAAATCCCTAATGAATGTAAGGGTCGTCATCACTTCTCTCCACTGTCTCTCTCCTAGAATATGCAGATGTGTGTGCTTACGTCTCTTCCCTTGGATTGCGGGCACATGATCTCTTGTGTGCTTACGTCTCTTCCCTTGGATTGCTGGCACATGATCTCTTGTGTGCTTACGTCTCTTCCCTTGGATTGAGGGCACATAGCTCTCTTGTGCTTGCTTCACTTTCTTTGGATTAGTGCTGGGTTATACCCTGTTGAGGCCCCTAGGCAGTCGAAACTTTGGGCGCCCCCTAGCAAATTACTTTAACTCGGGCTGACATTATGGGTCTACAAAAGAGCGACAACAAACATTGAGGGGTCCCTAAGGGACTGGGGCCCATAGGCCAGGGCCTACTTTCCCAATATGCTAATCGGGGACTGCTTTGGATTACGGGAGGGATGACTTGTGTGCTTGGTTTGCTTTCTGTGGATTGCAAGCAAATTATTTCTTCTGTGCTTGCTTTTCTTCCTTTGGATTACGAGCTCATGATGTCTTGATTGCTTTCTTCTCTTTCTTTGGATCAAGGGTTCATGATGTCTTCTGTGCTTGCTTTGATTACTTTGGCGTGTGGGGGCATGATGTCTTGTGTGCTTGCTTCTCTTTCTTTGGATTGAGGGTGCATGATGTCTTGTCTGCTAGCTTCACTTTCTTTAGATTGTGAGCACATGATTTCTTGTGTGCTTGCTTTCCTGCCTTTGGACTGAGGGTGCATAATGAATGCTTCGTTTTATTTGGAATGTGGGTGCATGGTGCCTTGTTTGCTTGATTCTCGTTCTTTGGATTGCGGACACATGATGTCTCTTGTGCTTCTCTTCCTTTGGACTGTGGGTGCATGATGTCTTCTGTGCATGCTTAGCTTTTTTTGGATTGAGGGTGCATGATGTCTTCTGTGCTTGCTTAGCTTTCTTTTATTGAGGATGCATGGTGTCTTCTGTTCTTGCTTTGCTATTTTTGGATTGAGGGTTCATGATATCTTCTGTGCTTGCTTTGGTTTCCTTGGATTGAGGGTGCATGATGTCCTGTGTGCCAGCTTCACTTTCTTTGGATTGTGAGCTCATAATTTCTTTTGTGCTTGCATTTCTTCCTTTGGATTGAGGGTTCAAGATGTCTTGTGTGAATACTTCAATTTCCTTGGAATGTTGGTGCACGGTGCCTTGTGTGCTTGATTCACGTTCTTTGGATTGGGGTACCTGATGACCCTTGTGCTTCTACTTTGGATTGAGGGTGCATGATGTTTTATGTGCTTGCTTTGCTTTCTTTGGATTGAGGGTGTATGATGTCTGCTGTGCTTCATTGTGCGTTCTTTGGATTGAGGGTGCAAGATGTCCTTTGTGCTTGCTTTGCTTTCTTTGAATTGAGGGTGCACGATGTCCTATGTGCTTCATTTTCAATTCTTTGGATTGAGGGTGCATGATGTCTTCTGTGCTTGTTTTGCTTTCTTTGGATTTAGGGTGAGTTATATTGTCTGTGCTTGCTTTTCTTCAATTGGAGTCCAGGCACCAGATGTCATGTGTACTTGTTCCTCCTTTTTTTGGCTTGAGGGTGCATGATTTCTTGTATGCTTGCTTCACTTTCTTTGGATTACGGGCACATGATGTCTTGCATGCTTGCTTCACTTTCTTTGAATTGTGAGTGCATGATTTCTTCTGTGCTTGCTTTTCTTCCTTTGGATTCCAGGTACCTGATGTCTTGTGCACTTGCTTCTACTTCTTTGGATCAAGGCTTTGTGATGTCTTTTGTGCTTGCTTCAATTACTTTGGCATGTGGGTGCATTATGTCTTGTTTGTTTGCTTCTCTTTCTTTGGATTTCTGGTGCATGATGTGTTAGATACTTCGATTTTTTTGGATCGTGGACACATGATGTTGTGTGTTTGCTTCTCTTTCTTTGGATTGCAGGTTCATGATGTATACTCGTTTCTCTTTCTTTGGATTTCTGGCACATGATATGTTAGGTATTTGCTTCTCTTTCTTGCAAATGCAGGCGCATGACGTCTTGTTTGTTCGCTTCTCTTTCTTTGGATTTCTGGCACATGCTCTGATTTTTTTGGATTGCAGGCACATGTCTTGTCTGTTTGCTTCTCTTTCGTTGGATTGCAGGCTCATGATGTGTACTCGTTTCTCTTTCTTTGGAGTTCTGGTACATGATATCTTAGGTACTTGCTTCTCTTTCTTTCAAATTCAGGTGCATGACTTCTTGTTTGTTTGCTTCTCTTTCTTTGGATTTCTGGCGCACAATGCGATAGATACATGCTTCGATTTCTTTGGATTGTGGACACATGATGTTGTATGTTTGTTCTCTTTCTTTGGATTGCAGGCTCATGATGTGTACTTGTTTCCCTTTCTTTGGATTTCTGGCACATGATATCTTAGGTACTTGATTCTCGTTCTTTCAAATGCAGGCGCATGACGTCTTGTTTGTTTGCTTCTCTTTCTTTGGATTTCTTGTGCATGATGTCTTAGGTTCTTCCTTTGATTTCTTTGGATTGTGGGCACATGATGTTGTGTGTGTTTGCTTCTCTTTCTTTGGATTCTGGCGCATGATGCTTTGGGTACTTGCTTCGATTTCATTGGATTGCGGGCACATGATGACTTGTGTGTTTGCTTTTCTTTCTTTGGCATGTGGGCGCATGATGTCTAGTGTGTTTGATGCCCTTTCTTTGGATTGCCGGTGGATGATGTCTTCTTTGCTTGCTTCAATTTCTTTGGATTGTGGGTGCATTCTGTTGTCTGTGCTTGCTTCTTTTCTTTGGATTGCCGGTGGATGATGTCTTCTTTGCTTGCTTCGATTTTTTTTGGAGATTGTGGGTGCATGCTGTCTTCTGCGCTTGCTTCTCTTCTTTTGGATTTCTGGCACAAGATGTCTTAGGCACTTGCTTTGATTTCTTTGGATTGTGGGCACATGATGTCTTGTTTGATTGCTTCTCTTTGTTTGGATTGCATGTGCATGATGTCTTGTTTGTTTGCTTGTCTTTCTTTGGGTTTCTGGCGCATGATGACTTAGGTACTTGCTTCGATTTCTTTGGATTGCGGCACATGATGTCTTGTGTGTTTGCTTCTCTTTCTTTGAAATGTGGGCACATGATGTCTTGTGTGTTGCTTCCCTTTCTTTGGATTGCGAGCGCATGATGTCTGGTGTGTTTGCTTCTCTTTCTTTAGATTGCAGGCTCATGTTGTCTTGTGTACTCGTTTCTCTTTCTTTGGATTTCTGGCACATGATATCTTAGGTACTTGCTTCTCTTTCTTTCAAATGCAGGTGCATGACGACTTGTTTGTTTGCTTCTCTTTCTTGGATTTCTGGCGCATGATGCTTTAGATACTTGCTTCAATTTCTTTGGATTGTGGACACATGATGTCATGTGTTTGCTTCTCTTTCTTTGGATTGCAGGCGCATGATGTCTTGTTTGTTTGCTTCTCTTTCTTTGGGTTTCTGGTGCATAATGTCTTGGGTACTTGCTTCGATTTTTTTTAGATTGCGGCACATGATGTCTTGTGTGTTTGCTTCTCTTTCTTTGGATTGCAGGTTCATGATGTATACTCGTTTCTCTTTCTTTGGATTTCTGGCACATGATATCTTAGGTACTTGCTTCTCTTTCTTGCAAATGCAGGCGCATGACGTCTTGTTTGTTCGCTTCTCTTTCTTTGGATTTCTGGCACATGCTCTGATTTTTTTGGATTGCGGACACATGTCTTGTATGTTTGCTTCTCTTTCGTTGGATTGCAGGCTCATGATGTGTACTTGTTTCCCTTTCTTTGGATTTCTGGCACATGATATCTTAGGTACTTGCTTCTCTTTCTTTCAAATGCAGGCGCATGGCGTCTTGTTTATTTGCTTCTCTTTCTTTGGATTTCTTGCGCATGATGTCTTAGGTTCTTCCTTTGATTTCTTTGGATTGTGGGCACATGATGTTGTGTGTGTTTGCTTCTCTTTCTTTGGATTCTGGCGCATGATGCCTTAGGTACTTGCTTCGATTTCATTGGATTGCGGGCACATGATGACTTGTGTGTTTGCTTTTCTTTCTTTGGCATGTGGGCGCATGATGTCTAGTGTGTTTGATGCCCTTTCTTTGGATTGCCGATGGATGATGTCTTCTTTGCTTGCTTCGATTTCTTTGGATTGTGGGTGCATTCTGTTGTCTGTGCTTGCTTCTTTTCTTTGGATTGTCGGTGGATGATGTCTTCTTTGCTTGCTTCGATTTTTTTGGGGGATTGTGGGTGCATGCTGTCTTCTGCGCTTGCTTCTCTTCTTTTGGATTTCTGGCACAAGATGTCTTAGGCACTTGCTTTGATTTCTTTGGATTGCGGGCACATGATGTCTTGTTTGTTTGCTTCTCTTTGTTTGGATTGCATGCGCATGATGTCTTGTTTGTTTGCTTGTCTTTCTTTGGGTTTCTGGCGCATGATGACTTAGGTACTTGCTTCGATTTCTTTGGATTGCGGCACATGATGTCTTGTGTGTTTGCTTCTCTTTCTTTGAAATGTGGGCACTAGATGTCTTGTGTGTTGCTTCCCTTTCTTTGGATTGCGGGCGCATGATGTCTGGTGTGTTTGCTTCTCTTTCTTTAGATTGCAGGCTCATGTTGTCTTGTGTACTCGTTTCTCTTTCTTTGGATTTCTGGCACATGATATCTTAGGTACTTGCTTCTCTTTCTTTCAAATGCAGGCGCATGACGTCTTGTTTGTTTGCTTCTCTTTCTTTGGATTTCTGGTGCATGATGCGTTAGATACTTGCTTCAATTTCTGTGGATTGCGGGCACACGATGTCTTGTGTGTTGCTTCACTTTCTTTGGATTGTGGGCACATGATGTCTTGTGGGTTTGCTTCCCTGTCTTTGGATTGCAGGTTCATGATGTCTTGTGTGTTTGCTTCCCTTTCTTTGGATTGCGGGCACATGATGTCTTGCATGCTTGCTTCCCGTTCTTTGGATTACAGGCGCATGATGTCTTGTGTGTTTGCTTCTCTTTCCCTTGATTGTGGGCGCATGATGTATTGTGTGCTTGCTTCTCTTTCTTTGGAATGCAGGCACATTATGTCTTGGGTGTTTGCTTACCTTTCTTTGGATTGCAGGTGCATGATGTCTTGTGTACACAATTATCTTTCTTTGGATTGTGGGTGCATGATGTCTTGGGTACTCGTTTCTCTTTCTTTGGATTGCGTGTGCATGATGTCTTTTGTACTCGTTTCTCTTTCTTTGGATTACGGGCGCATGATGTCTTGTGTGTTTGCTTTTCTTTCTTTGGAATGTGGGCGCATGGGCTCTAGTGTGTTTGCTTCCCTTTCTTTGGATAGCGGGCACATGATGTCTTGTGTGTTTGCTTCTCTTTGTTTGAATTAAAGACGCATGAAGTCTTGTGTACTGGTTTCTGTTTGTTTGGAATGCAGGCGCATGATATCTTGTGTGTTTGCTTCTCTTTCTTTGGAATGTGGGCACACAATGTCTTGTGTGTTTGCTTCTCTTTCTTTGGATTGCAAGCGCATGATGTGTTAGGGACTTGCTTCTATTTCTTTGGATTGCGGGCGCATGATGTCTTGTGTACTTGTTTCTCTTTCTTTGGATTGTGGGCGCATGATGTCTTGTGTGTTTGCTTCCTTTTCTTTGGATTACGGGCTCATGATGTCTTGTGTGTTTCCTTCTCTTTCTTTGATTGTGGGAGCATGTTGTCTTTTTGCGTTTGTTTCCCTTTCTTTGGATTGCAGGGGCATGATGTCTTGTGTGTTTGCCTCTCTTTCTCTGGATTGTGGGCGCATGATATCTTGTGTTCTTGTTTCTCTTTCTTTGGATTGCGGGCGCACAATGTCTTGTGTGTTTGCTTCCCTTTCTTTGGATTGCGGGTGCATGATGTCTTGTGTGTTTGCTTCTCTTTCTCTGGATTGCGGGCGCATGATAGCCTGTGTGCTTGCTTCTCTTTCTTTGGATTACAGGCCCATTATGGCTTGTGTGTATGCTTCCCTTTCTTTAAATAGCAGATGCATGATGTCTTATGTGTTTGCTTCCATTTCTTTGGATTGTGGGCACACAATTTCTTATATGTTTGCTTCTCTTTCTTTGGATTCCGGGTGCATGATGTGTTGGGTACTTGCTCCTATTTCTTTGGATTGCGGGCGCATGATGTCTTGTCTTTTTGTTTATCTTTCTTTGGATTGCAGGCACATGATGTCTTGTGCGTTTGCTTCTCTTTCTTTGGATTGCGAGGGCATGATGTCTTGTGTATTTGCTTCTCTTTCTTTATATTTCTGGCACATGATGTCTTAGGTACTTTCTTCTCTTTCTGTGGATTGCAGGCACATGATGTCTTGTGTTTTTGCTTTCCTTTCTTTGGATTGCGGGCACATTATGTCTTGTCTGTTTGCTTCTCTTTCTTTGGATTGTGGGCATATGGTGTCTTGTGTGTTTGCTTCCCTTTCTTTGTATTGCGGGTTCATGATGTCTTGTATATTTGCTTTGCTTTGTTTGGATTTTGGGCACATGATGTCTTGCGTGTTTGCTTCCTTTTCTTTGGATTGCGGGCTAATGATGTCTTGTGTGTTTCCTTCTCTTTCTTTGGATTGTGGGAGCATGTTGTCTTTTGCATTTGCTTCCCTTTCTTTGGATTGCGGGTGCATGATGTCTTGTGTGTTTGCTTCTCTTTCTCTGGATTGTGGGCGCATGATATCTTGTGTGCTTGCTTCTCTTTCTTTGGATTGCAGGCCCATTATGTCTTGTATGTTTGCTCACGTTTCTTTGGATTGCAGGCGCATGATGTCTTGGATACTTATTTATCTTTCTTTGTATTGCGGGAACATGATGTCTTGTGTGTTTGCTTCTCTTTCTCTGGATTGCGAGCGCATGATTTCTTGTGTGTTTGCTTCTCTTTCTTTGGATTGTGGACACATGATGTCTTGTGTGTTTGCTTGCCTTTCCTTGGATTGCAGGCGCATGATGTCTTGTGTATTTGCTTTGCTTTGTTTGGATTGCCGGAGCATGATGTCTTGTGTGTTTGCTTCTCTTTCTCTGGATTGCGAGCGCATGATTTCTTGTGTGTTTGCTTCTCTTTCTTTGGATTGCAGTCACATGTTGTCTTGTGTGTTTGCTTCCCTTTCTTTGGATTGCGGGATCATGATGTCTTGTGTATTTGCTTTGCTTTGTTTGGATTGCGAGCTCATGATGTCTGGGGTGTTTGCTTCCCTTTTTTTGGAATGGGGGCCCATGATAGCTTGTGTGTTTGCTTCCCTTTCTTTGGATAGCGGGCTCATGATATCTTGTGTGATTCCTACTTTGCTTCTCTTTCTTTGGATTGCAGACCCATTATGTCTTGTATGTTTGCTTACCTTTCTTTGGATTGCGGGCGCATGATGTATTGTGTACTTGTTTCTCTTTCTTTGGATTTCAGGTGCATGATGACTTGTTTGTTTGCTTCCCTTTCATTGGATTGTGGGTGCATGGAGTCTTGTGTCCTTTTTTTATTTTTCTTTGGATTGCAGGCACATGATGTCTTGTGCATTTGCTCCTCTTTCTTTGGATTGCATGGGCATGATGTCTTGTGCATTTGCTTCTCTTTCTTTGGATTTATGGCACATGATGTCTTGGGTACTTGCTTCTCTTTCTGTGGATTGCGGGCACACGATGTCTTGTGTGTTTGCTTCTCTTTCCCTTGATTGCGGGCGCATGATGTATTGTGTGCTTGCTTCTCTTTCTTTGGAATGCAGGCACATTATGTCTTGGGTGTTTGCTTACCTTTCTTTGGATTGCCGGTGCATGATGTCTTGTGTACACAATTATCTTTCTTTGGATTGTGGGTGCATGATGTCTTGGGGACTCGTTTCTCTTTCTTTGGATTGCGTGTGCATGATGTCTTGTGTACTCGTTTCTCTTTCTTTGGATTACGGGCGCATGATGTCTTGTGTACTCGTTTATCTTTTTTGGATAGCGGGGGCATGCTGTCTTGTGTGTCTGCTTCTCGTTCTTTGGATTGCAGGCGCATGATGTCTTGTGTGTTTACTTCTCTTTTTTGGATTGAGGGCGCATTATGTCTTTTGTGTGTGCTTCTCTTTCTTTGGATTGCAGGCGCTTGATATCTTGTGTGTTTGCTTCTCTTTCTTTTTTTTGCGGGTCCATGCTGTCTTGTTTGTTTGCTTCTCTTTCTTTGGATTGTGGGTGCATGATGTCTTGTGTAATCGTTTCTTTTTCTTTGTATTGCGGACCCATGATGTCTTGTGTACTTGTTTCTCTTTCTTTGGATTGCAGGCGCATGATGTCTTGTGTGTTTGCTTCTCTTTCTTTGGATTGAGGGCGCATGATGTCTTTTGTGTTTGCTTCTCTTTCTTTGGATTGCGGGCGCTTGATGTCTCGTGTGTTTGCTTCTTTTTCTTTGGATTGCGGGCGCATGATGTCTTGTGTGTTTGCTTCTCTTTCTGTGGATTGCGGGCGCATGATGTCTTGTGTGTTTGCTTCCATTTCTTTGGATTGTGGGTGCATGATGTTTTGTTTGTTTGCTTCTCTATCTTTGGATTGTTGGCGCATGATCTATTGTGTGTTTGCTTCCCTTTTTCTGGATTGCGAGCGCATGATGTATTGTGTGTTTTCTTCTCTTTCTTTGGATCGAGGGTGCATGGTGTCTTGTGTGTTTTCTTCTCTTTCTTTGGATTGCAGGTGCATGATGTCTTGTTTGGTTGATTCCTTTTCTTTGGATTGTGGGCGCATGATGTCTTGTGTGTTTGCTTCTGTTTTTCTGGATTGCGAGTGCATGATGTCTTTTGTTTTTGCTTCCCTTTCTTTGGATTGAGGTTGCATGAGCTCTTGTGTGTTTGCTTCCCTTTCTTTGTATTGTGGGCATGTGATGTCTTGTGTGTTTGCTTCTCTTTATTTGGATTTATGGCACATGATGTTTTTGGTACTTGCTTCTCTTTCTATGGATTGCGGGCACACAATGTCTTGTGTGTTGGCTTCACTTTCTTTGAATTGCGGGCACATGATGTCTTGTGTGTTTGCTTCACTTTCTTTGGATTGCGGGCACATGATGCCTTGTGTGTTTGCTTCTCTTTCTTTGGATTGCAGGCACATGATGTCTTGTGTGTTTTCTTCCCTTTCTTTGGATTGCAGGCACGTGATGTGTTGTGTGTTTGCTTCCCTTTCTTTGGATTGCGGACACATGATGTCTCGTGTGTTTGCTTACCTTTCATTGGATTGCAGGCGCATGATGTCTTGTGTACTCATTTATCTTTCCTTGTTTTGCGGGTTCATGTCTTGTGCGTTTGCTTCTCTTTCTTTGAATTGCGGGTGCCTGATGTCTTGGGTACTCGTTTTTCTTTATTTGGATTGAGGGCGCATAATGTCTTGTGTGTTTGCTTCTATTTCTCTTGATTGCGGGCGCATGATGTCTTGTGTGCTTGCTTCTCTTTCTTTGGATTGCAGGCACATTATGTCTTGTGTGTTTGCTTACCCTTCTTTGGATTGCAGGCGCTTGATGTCTTGTGTACACATTTATCTTTTTTGGATTGCGGTTGCATGATGTCTTGGGTACTCATTTCTTTCTTTGGATTGCGTGAGTATGATGTCTTGTGTACTCGTTTCTCTTTCTTTGGATTGCGGGCGCTTGATGTCTTGGGTGTTTGCATCTCTTTCTTTGGATTGCAGGTGCATGATGTCTTGTGTGTTTGCTTCACTTTCTTTGGATTGTGGGTGCATGATTTCTTGTTTACTCATTTGTCTTTCTTTGGATTGCGGGCTCATGATGTCTTGTGTGTTTGCTTCTCTTTCTTTGGATTGCGGGCGAATGATGTCTTGTTTGTTTGCTTCTCTTTCTTTCGATTGCGGGTGCATGATGTCTTGTGTACTCATTTCTCTTTCTTTGGATTGCAGGCGCATGATGTCTTGTTTATTCGTTTCTTTTTCTTTGGATTGCGGGCGCATGATGTCTTTTGTGTTTGCTTCCATTTCTTTGGATTGTGGGCACACAATGTCTTATATGTTTGCTTCTCTTTCTTTGGATTCCGGGTGCATGATGTGTTGGGTACTTGCTTCTATTTTTTTGGATTGTGGACGCATGATGTCTTGTCTTTTTGTTTCTATTTGTTTGGATTGCGGGCGCAAGATGTCTTGCATGCTTGCTTCCCTTTCTTTGGATTACAGGCGCATGCTGTCTTGTATGTGTGCTTCTCTTTCCCTTGATTGCGGGTGCATGATGTCTTGTGTGTTTGCTTCTCTTTCTTTGGATTGCGTGCGCATGATATCTTGTGTGTTTGCGTCCCTTTCTTTGGATTGCGGGTGCATGATGTCTTGTGTGTTTGCTTCCCTTTCTTTGGATTGCGGGCACATAATGTCTTGCATGCTTGCTTCCCTTTCTTTGGATTACAGGCGCATGCTGTCTTGTATGTGTGCTTCTCTTTCCCTTGATTGCGGGTGCATGATGTCTTGTGTGTTTGCTTCTCTTTCTTTGGATTGCGTGCGCATGATATCTTGTGTGTTTGCTTCCCTTTCTTTGGATTGCAGGTGCATGATGTCTTGTGTGTTTTCTTCTCTTTCTTTGGATTGCGGGCACATGATGTATTGTATGTTTGCTTCCCTTTCTTTGGATTGTGGGCACACAATGTCTTATATGTGTGCTTCTCTTTCTTTGGATTCCGGGTGTATGATGTGTTGGGTACTTCCTTCTATTTCTTTGGATTGCGGACGCATGATGTCTTGTCTTTTTGTTTCTCTTTCTTTGGATTGCAGGCGCATGATGTCTTGTGTGTTTGCTTCCCTTTCTTTGGATTGCGGGCACATGGGGCCTCATTAGGACCCTGGCGGAGAGGGTGTTACGCCAGCGTAGTGCATGGCGTACCTCTCCGCCATACTACGAGTTCCCGTAGCGCCATGGCGGCCTTTTCCGCCTGGTTTTACCAGGCGGAGAAAACCATGGCGCTACGGGACCTCGTTGTTAATTACGCCACCGTATTTTACGGTGGCGTAATTAACTCCTTCCCCACTCCCATTATACCCTATGGGGCAAAAATGGGAATGGGGAAGGGCAGAATGGGGATTGGGGATTTACCGCTCCGCCGAGGTCGGAATGGGGCGGTAAATCCGCCAACCCCCATGGCGCTATCGGCGGCTTTCCGCCATGCTTCGCGGTGCATTTAGCACCGCGAAATCCGCCTGGGTCCTAATGAGGCCCATGATGTCTTGCATGCTTGCTTCCCTTTCTTTGGATTACAGGCGCATGATGTCTTGTGTGTTTGCTTCTCTTTCCCTTGATTGCGGGTGCATGATGTCTTGTGTGCTTGCTTCTCTTTCTTTGTATTGCTGGCACATTATGTCTTGTGTGTTTGCTTACCTTTCTTTGGATTGCATGCGCATGATGTCTTGTGTACTCATTTCTCTTTCTTTGGATTGCGGGCGCATGATGTCTTGTGTGTTTGCGTCTCTTTCTTTGGATTGAGGGCGCATGATGTCTTTTTCGTTTGCTTCTCTTTCTTTCGATTGCGGGCGCTTGATGTATTGTGTGTTTGATTCTCTTTTTTTGGATTGCGGGCACATGATGTCTTGTGTGTTTGCTTCTCTTTCTTTGGATTGTTGGCGCATTATCTATTGTGTGTTTGCTTCCCTTTCAATGGATTGCGAGCGCATGATGCCTTGTGTGTTTTCTTCTCTTTTTTTTGATTGTGCATGATGTCTTGTGTGTTTTCTTCTCTTTCTTTGGATTGCAGGTGCATGATGTCTTGTTTGTTTGATTCCATTTCTTTGGATTGTGGGCGCATGATGTCTTGTGTGTTTGCTTCTCTTTTTCTGGATTGCGAGCACATGATGTCTTTTGTGTTTGCTTCCCTTTCATTGGATTGATGGCGCATGAGCTCTTGTGTGTTTGCTTCCCTTTCTTTGGATTGTGGGCACATGATGTCTTGTGTGTTTCGTTCTCTTACTCTGGATTGTGAGTGCATGATGTTTTGTGTGTTTGCTTCTCTTTCTTTGGATTGCGGGCGCTTGATGTCTTGTGTGTTTGCTTCTCTTTCTTTGGATTGCGTGCTCATGATATCTTGTGTGTTTGCTTCCCTTTCTTTGGATTGCGGGTGCATGATGTCTTGTGTGTTTTCTTCTCCTTCTTTGGATTGCGGGCACATGATGTATTGTATGTTTGCTTCCCTTTCTTTGGATTGTGAGTGCCTGATGTCTTGTGAACTCGTTTCTCTTTCTTTGGATTCCATGTGCATGATGTTGAGTGTGTTTTCTCCTCTTTCTTTGGATTACATGTGCATGATGTCGTCTGTGTTTTCTTCTCTTTCTTTGGATTGCATTTGCATGATGTCTTGTGTGTGTTCTTCTCTTTCTTTGGATTGTGAGCGCATGATGTCTTGTATGTTTTCTTCTTTTTCTTTGGATTGAGAGCGCATGATGTCTTGTGTACTTGTTTCTCTTTCTTTGGATTGCGGACGCATGATGTCTTGTGTACTCGTTTATCTTTCTTTGGATTGCGTGGGCATGATGTCTTGTGTGTCTGCTTCTCGTTCTTTGGATTGAGGGCGCCTGATGTCTTTTGTGTGTGCTTCTCTTTCCTTGGATTGCGGGCACTTGATGTCTTGTGTGTTTGCTTCTCTTTCTTTGGATTGCGGGTGCATGATGTCTTGTGTGTTTGCTTCCATTTCTTTGGATTGCGGGTCCATGATGTCTTGTTTGTTTGCTTCTCTTTCTTTGGATTGTGGGCGCATGATGTCTTCTTTACTCATTTATCTTTCTTTGGATTGCGGGCGAATTATGTCTTGTGTGTTTGCTTCTCTTTCTTTGGATTGCGGGTGCATGATGTCTTGTGTACTCATTTCTCTTTCTTTGGATTGAGGGCGCATGATGTCTTGTGTGATTGTTTCTTTTTCTTTGGATTGCGGGCGCATGGTGTCTTGTGTGTTTGCTTCTCATTCTTTGGAATGAGGGCGCATGATGTCTTTTGTGTTTGCTTCTCTTTCTTTGGATTGCGGGCGCTTGATGTCTTGTGTGTTTGCTTCCCTTTCTTTGGATTGTGGGCGCATGATGTCTTGTGTGTTTGCTTTTCTTTCTTTGGATTGCGGGCGCATGATGTCTTGTGTGTTTGCTTCCATTTCTTTGGATTGTTGGAGCATGATGTTTTGTTTGTTTGCTTCTCTATCTTTGGATTGTTGGCGCATGATCTATTGTGTGTTTGCTTCCCTTTCAATGGATTGAGGGCGCATGATGTCTTGTGTGTTTGCTTCCCCTTTTCTGGATTCTGAGCGCATGATGTCTTGTGTGTTTTCTTCTCTTTCTTTGGATTGAGGGTGTATGATGTCTTCTGTGTTTTCTTCTCTTTCTTTGGATTGCAGGTGCATGATGTCTTGTTTGTTTGATTCCATTTCTTTGAATTGTAGGTGCATGATGTCTTGTGTGTTTGCTTCTCTTTTTCTGGATTGTGAGTGCATGATGTTTTGTGTGTTTGCTTCTCTTTCTTTGGATTGCGGGAGCTTGATGTCTTGTGTGTTTGCTTCTCTTTCTTTGGATTGCGGGCGCATGATTTCTTGTGTGTTTGCTTCCCTTTCGTTGGATTGCAGGCACATTATGTTTTGTGTGTTTGCTTCCCTTTCTTTGGTATGCAGGTGCATGATGTCTTGTGTGTCTTCTTCTCTTTCTTTGGATTGCGGGCACATGATGTCTTGTGTGTTTGCTTCTCTTTCTTTGGATTGTGAGCGCCTGATGTCTTGTGTACTTGTTTCTCTTTATTTGGATTGCATGTTCATGATGTCTTGTGTGTTTGCTTCTCTTTCTTTGGATTGCGGGCGCTTGATATCTTGTGTGTTTGCTTCTCTTTCTTTGGATTGCTGGTGCATGATGTCTTGTGTTTGTTCTTCTCTTTCTTTGGATTGTGTGCGCGTGATATCTTGTATGTTTTCTTCTCTTTCTTTGGATTGTGAGTGCATGATGTCTTGTGTCCTTGTTCTCTTTCTTTGGATGGCATGTGTATTTTCTTCTGTGTCTTTGGATTGTGAGCGCATGATGTCGTGTGTGTTTCCTTCTCTTTCTTTGGATTGTGAGTGCATGATGTCTTGTGCACTCATTTCTCTTTCCTTGGAATGCATGTGCATTGTGTGTTTCCTTCCCTTTCCTTGGACTGCTTGATGTCTTCTGTGTTTGCTTCTCTTTCTTTGGATTGCGAACGCATAATATCTTGTGTGTTTGATTCCATTACTTTGAATTGCCGGTGCATGATGTCTTGTGTGTTTGCTTCCCTTTCTTTGGATTGCATGATGTCTTGTGTGTTTGCTTCCCTTTCTTTGGATTGCGGGTGCATGATATCTTGTGTGTTTTCTTCTTTCTTTGGATTGTGAGCGCATGATGTCGTATGCACTCATTTCTCTTTCTTTGGATTGCATGTGCTTGATGTCTTGTGTGTTTTCTTCTCTTTCTTTGGATTGCAGGAGCATGATGTCTTGTGTGTTTGCTTCCCTTTCTTTGAATTGCGGGCGCATGATGTCTTGTGTGTTTGCTTCCCTTTCTTTGGATTGCATGATGTCTTGTGTGTTTGCTTCCCTTTCTTTGGATTGCGAGTGCATAATATCTTGTGTGTTGTCTTCTCTTTCTTTGGATTTTTAGCGCATGATGTCTTGTGAGTTTGCTTCTCTTTCTTTGGATTGTGAGCGCATAATATCTTGTGTGTTGTCTTCTCTCTCTTTGGATTGCGAGTGGCTTAAAGAGATTCCAATTTTGCCTGGCAACTACCCCCATCAGGAGTGAAACTTGATTCACAGTAACTTCCCAGGCCTGGCTGTTTCCTGCTGGCCACACTAAGGATATGCCATCTCTCTGATAGTTGAATTAAGGGGAGCCCCTACAGACTGCAGGAGCTTGAACAATGGGCCTTCTAGGACCCAAGCACATGGTTTATTGGGGGTGTCATAAAAATGGCTTCCTCTGAACAATGCAACCCCCTTCACCCAGACAGATGGTTTATTGAAGGGGTCATAAAAGTGACTTCCTCTTGGCAGAAACTGGGACGGGGGGAAACTGGAGACAGAGGCTGAGCTTGAAGAAAGTGGAAAGACTGGTTTCTGTACCATGTGACCTGAAAAGACACACCCCTGTAGCCAGAATATGGTTTTAGAAAAAGATGAATAACTCATAGTACGGACTTGTCATAATTATTTAAATGATACCATAATTCTTGTGATTTTTATGCCCACATTTTAAGAGGTTTTTAGAACCGGTGGTATGATCTGGGGGCAAACTAGCAGTTAAGAGGGTATTACTTAAAATGTCTGCATGTGAAAAGTCTGATACTTCATCAATTAATGCCTGCATGCTTTGCGAACATTTGTGTAAATGCGGGGACAAATCCAATATTGGTAACCCGACCAAAAAGTGAAATATGTTGCCATTTTTGAACCCAAGCTCCTAGAAACGACAGAATTGGAACAGGGGCTACCATCAGTAAATGCATGATGTGTGTATGCAATGCCAAACAACTGTCTATCGGGGAAGTATGTATTTGGATCAGATATAGGATTGTGTGTAAAGTTGACAGGGGTGGGTTCTCTGTATCATAAGCAGACCTCATCATGATGACACTTCATTTCATTCCCCCAATCAAGGGGAAGAGGAGGAAGTGGCCAATGACAAGTGGCGAGGGGTAGGGCCTAGAAAGCTAGCCTCTCCACCCACTTTCAAAACACATAAAAGCAGACAGTCAGGACAGATAGACATTCAATTCCATTTGCTGCGGAGCATGCTGATCGACGACTTCACATCCAGAGATCCAGACTTCAAATCCATCAATCTCCAGAACCTGTAGCAGTACCTAGAAAGCAGAGCAGTATCCAGAATCCAGAGAGGCTAGACCAGCAGAGCAGAGCTGACCCAGACCGCTGTTAGCAGAACCAGAGAGCTGACCCAGATCACTGTGAAGTGCCGAGACCAGACCGGAGTCCAGTCCAAAACTTGACCAGATCCGTGGCGAGGCCTATTTCTAAATATATTGTGAGTACCTAGCAGAACTGTGCAGAACCAATCTCTTAGTTAAAATAATATAATTCAATCTATTTTAATCTAACCAGAACTGCCTCCTAACTGTCACCTGTCATTTGCAAAGCTGTCACCTGTCATTTTCTAGCTGCAAGCCGTAACCTGTCGCTTTGAACTTTTAAAATTTCAAATCCAAAAAACTACCTTTATTTAATTGTCCATATCTCTGGAACCGTTTGGGCTAGGAACTTGGTTTAACTTTCATCTGAAAGCTTGGAATCTCAGCTTTTCAACAAGCTTAGAACCGACTTCCTACTCCTTATTCTTTCTCCGTAATCACGATTCTCGCATTCGCGAATTTTGCCGCAATTTGCGATTTGGCCCGATTTCTTTACTTGTAAAAAGACAGCTGCTGTTGCCTGAACTACTAAATTTCGTTTGCCTCTTAAGAACCATCCCTGAATCATTGCTAGAGTGAGCCTGGACTAATATTAACTAGATACCACTCACCCTGAACCTCCTAAAGGGAATTAAAAGCATTTTAGCATATGTTTCACTTCCTTGCAAACCACATTCAAAGCATTTTGGGCCTGTGTTCAAAACCTGTTTTCCTCTAAGCTTGCTGGGGGGGGAACTGAATTTCGTATTGTATTGATTGCATTCCTGAGAACTGTGTGCTTTCCTTCCATTTCCTTGCATTGCATAAAGGGGGGGAGTGAATTGCCAGAGAAAAGTGATTACATTGTCTTTTGCTGAAATCCTATCAAGTTTTTTTTCTGTACTGCATTTTCATTCCACCTTGCATCCATTTGAAACCATAAAAGTATTGTTGCTATCTTATCCATCCTATAACCACTCATCATTGATTATAAAGAAGTGTGCTAGTGCCAGACTATCCATTATTGATTACTGCTCAGATTAAGTGTGGTATTCAATTATTAATTTATTATAAAGTGTGATATATATATCTATTGTTTAAATTATCAAATAAACCTTTTAAACTTGCAAAACAGAACTACTTCTTGGCTCAGTGGGGTCAGTGGGATTCCAAGAGAGGGGTGTTATATAGGGGTAGTCATCCAGAACGCATGAACTGGACATAAAGATATATCAATAAGGGTTTCCATTCAGTAGCCCAGACTAGGCATTGATTTAGCTGTAGTGTTGAATTGAATCCTCTTACAGCGCATAATATCTTGTGTGTGTTCTTCTCTTTCTTTGGATTGCGGGCACATGATGTATTGTATGTTTGCTTCATTTTCTTTGGATTGTGAGCGCCTGATGTCTTGTGTACTTGTTTCTCTTTATTTGGATTGCATGTTCATGATGTCTTGTGTGTTTGCTTCTCTTTCTTTGGATTGCGGGCGCTTGATATCTTGTGTGTTTGCTTCTCTTTCTTTGGATTGCTGGTGCATGATGTCTTGTGTTTGTTCTTCTCTTTCTTTGGATTGTGTGCGCGTGATATCTTGTATGTTTTCTTCTCTTTCTTTGGATTGTGAGTGCATGATGTCTTGTGTCCTTGTTCTCTTTCTTTGGATGGCATGTGTATTTTCTTCTGTGTCTTTGGATTGTGAGCGCATGATGTCTTGTGTGTTTCCTTCTCTTTCTTTGGATTGTGAGTGCATGATGTCTTGTGCACTCATTTCTCTTTCCTTGGAATGCATGTGCATGATGTCTTGTGTGTTTGTTTCTCTTTCTTTGGATTGCGGGTGCATGATTTCTTGTGTACTCATTTCTCTTTCTTTGGATTGCATGTGCATGATGTCTTGTGTGTTTTCTTCTCTTTCTTTGGATTGCGGGTTCATGATGTCTTGTGTGTTTCCTTCCCTTTCCTTGGACTGCTTGATGTCTTCTGTGTTTGCTTCTCTTTCTTTGGATTGCGAACGCATAATATCTTGTGTGTTTGATTCCATTACTTTGAATTGCCGGTGCATGATGTCTTGTGTGTTTGCTTCCCTTTCTTTGGATTGCATGATGTCTTGTGTGTTTGCTTCCCTTTCTTTGGATTGCGGGTGCATGATATCTTGTGTGTTTTCTTCTTTCTTTGGATTGTGAGCGCATGATGTCGTATGCACTCATTTCTCTTTCTTTGGATTGCATGTGCTTGATGTCTTGTGTGTTTTCTTCTCTTTCTTTGGATTGCAGGAGCATGATGTCTTGTGTGTTTGCTTCCCTTTCTTTGAATTGCGGGCGCATGATGTCTTGTGTGTTTGCTTCCCTTTCTTTGGATTGCATGATGTCTTGTGTGTTTGCTTCCCTTTCTTTGGATTGCGAGTGCATAATATCTTGTGTGTTGTCTTCTCTTTCTTTGGATTTTTAGCGCATGATGTCTTGTGAGTTTGCTTCTCTTTCTTTGGATTGTGAGCGCATAATATCTTGTGTGTTGTCTTCTCTCTCTTTGGATTGCGAGTGCATGATGTCTTGTGTGTTTGTTTCCCTTTCTTTCAATTGCGGGCGCATGATGTCTTGTGTGTTTGCTTCCCTTTCTTTGGATTGCATGATGTCTTGTGTGTTTGCTTCCCTTTCTTTGGATTGTGAGCGCATCATATCTTGTGTGTTGTCTTCTCTTTCTTTGGATTGCGAGCACATGATGTCTTGTGAGTTTGCTTCTCTTTCTTTGGATTGCATGATGTCTTGTGTGTTTGCTTCCCTTTCTTTGGATTACAAGCGCATGATGTCTTGTGTGTTTGCTTCCATTTCTTTGGATTACGAGCGCATGATGTCTTGTGTGTTTGCTTCCCTTTCTTTGAATTGCGGGTGCATGATGTCTTGTGTGTTTGCTTCCCTTTCTTTGGATTGCATGATGTCTTGTGTGTTTGCTTCCCTTTCTTTGGATTGTGAGCGCATAATATCTTGTGTGTGTTCTTCTCTTTCTTTGGATTGCGAGCGCATGATGTCTTGTGTGTTTGCTTCCCTTTCTTTGAATTGCGGGCGCATGATGTCTTGTGTGTTTGCTTCCCTTTCTTTGGATTGCATGATGTCTTGTGTGTTTGCTTCCCTTTCTTTGGATTGCAAGTGCATAATATCTTGTGTGTTGTCTTCTCTTTCTTTGGATTACGAGCGCATGATGTCTTGTGTGTTTGCTTCCCTTTCTTTGAATTGTGGGTGCATGATGTCTTGTGTGTTTGCTTCCCTTTCTTTGGATTGCATGATGTCTTGTGTGTTTGCTACCCTTTCTTTGGATTGTGAGCGCTGTTGGGTGTTCTGACCCACGTTTGGACTATTATGCTGCAACATTTGGTGCTGTGGGCCCTGGAAATCCAAGATGGCGAAAAGCACACATTTGCGCCAGAATCCAGGAAAACCGCGCAGTTGTTGCGCACATTAAAATGGTCACCTGACCTACCACTCACCAGTGCGAGCATGATGGGCCAGGGGTGCCATGAGTAAAATGGGTTGCCAAAGGGAAAACAGCAGCGCCGGTTAGCTTCAAATCGCTTTAAAACCACCCTGTGTTTCCTTGAATGCAAGCTTCAAATGCCCATTTTAAACATTGCAGGATATTCAAAAAATTTCACTGAACACCAGCAGACATTTGGCAGAATGAAGTTTTCTGTGCTTACAGAATCCGGGAAGATGAAGAGCCCAGAACATTGTTTATAACAGAAATAGCTGAGCTATGAAGTCAGCAGTTTTAAGTTAAACTGAACTACAGACACTAAAAATCCAAATGTTAAAATAAATGAGTGACCTACTTTTGAGTGTCACATAGTCTGTAACTGTTGAAATGTCATAGTTTTGCACTTAGAATCAGCATTGTAGCTGCATGTGTAAAAATTGTATGTTTGATTTAAACAGGGAACAGAAATGACATGTAGCTAAAAACTGGCTTAAAGAGATTCCAATTTTGCCTGGCAACTACCCCCATCAGGAGTGAAACTTGATTCACAGTAACTTCCCAGGCCTGGCTGTTTCCTGCTGGCCACACTAAGGATATGCCATCTCTCTGATAGTTGAATTAAGGGGAGCCCCTACAGACTGCAGGAGCTTGAACAATGGGCCTTCTAGGACCCAAGCACATGGTTTATTGGGGGTGTCATAAAAATGGCTTCCTCTGAACAATGCAACCCCCTTCACCCAGACAGATGGTTTATTGCAGGGGTCATAAAAGTGGCTTCCTCTTGGCAGAAACTGGGACGGGGAGAAACTGGAGACAGAGGCTGAGCTTGAAGAAAGTGGAAAGACTGGTTTCTGTACCATGTGACCTGAAAAGACACACCCCTGTAGCCAGAATATGGTTTTAGAAAAAGATGAATAACTCATAGTACGGACTTGTCATAATTATTTAAATGATACCATAATTCTTGTGATTTTTATGCCCACATTTTAAGAGGTTTTTAGAACCGGTGGTATGATCTGGGGGCAAACTAGCAGTTAAGAGGGTATTACTTAAAATGTCTGCTTGTGAAAAGTCTGATACTTCATCAATTAATGCCTGCATGCTTTGCGAACATTTGTGTAAATGCGGGGACAAATCCAATATTGGTAACCCGACCAAAAAGTGAAATATGTTGCCATTTATGAACCCAAGCTCCTAGAAACGACAGAATTGGAACAGGGGCTACCATCAGTAAATGCATGATGTGTGTATGCAATGCCAAACAACTGTCTATCGGGGAAGTATGTATTTGGATCAGATATAGGATTGTGTGTAAAGTTGACAGGGGTGGGTTCTCTGTATCATAAGCAGACCTCATCATGATGACACTTCATTTCATTCCCCCAATCAAGGGGAAGGTGAGGAAGTGGCCAATGACAAGTGGCGAGGGGTAGGGCCTAGAAAGCTAGCCTCTCCACCCACTTTCAAAACACATAAAAGCAGACAGTCAGGACAGATAGACATTCAATTCCATTTGCTGCGGAGCATGCTGATCGACGACTTCACATCCAGAGATCCAGACTTCAAATCCATCAATCTCCAGAACCTGTAGCAGTACCTAGAAAGCAGAGCAGTATCCAGAATCCAGAGAGGCTAGACCAGCAGAGCAGAGCTGACCCAGACCGCTGTTAGCAGAACCAGAGAGCTGACCCAGATCGAGATTGCGAGTGCATAATATCTTGTGTGTTGTCTTCTCTTTCTTTTGATTGTGAGCGCATGATGTCTTGTGAGTTTGCTTCTCTTTCTTTGGTCTACCGTCGCCTGATATACCCTACTTGGTAGCTCTCGTCTCAACTGTCACGGATCTTTCTTTATTATTTCGCCGGTGGGATCCAGAGGACTAGACACACAATCCTGAATGCCTTGATTTCAAGAGGAACAATATTAGCAATGCTATTGTGCAGCCAAAATATATTGCTTAGAATTGTGTTGACAGATATTTTATTGCAATTATATTTTCATAAATAAAATGATTCTCAAATGGGTAAAATGTCACCTGTTTTCCCATCACACCCTTATCCAACGCCCTCTCCTACTATATTCAGCAATTTTCCTGTTTCACCTGAACGCGCCCTCTGTCACAATCAATGTTGCCTTGTTTCAGTTTACATACATTTATTTTTTTTTTATTTCAGGGAGAGAACCCACATTACCCATATATCTCCTTGTTATTTTGATTGAATCCACCATCCTCTCTGCCGCACCAATCGTCTATCTCCATACCTTTCCCATATGCACTGAAAACCAGAGTTCTTTTCTGATGTTTTGTCTACTAGACATCCTCTCTTAGCAAACTCTCGGGGCACTGCAACCTGCAGGTCTCCATGTGTATTGGACTACAACTCCCATAATCTCTCACAATAGATGTAGCCGGCCTAGGGTGATAGAATTTGCAGTCAAACAACTGATAAGGCAAAGGTTGCTAACCACTACTCTATATGAATGCATTCCTAATGAAAAAGAGCTTCAATCATCAAACCACTGATATCCGTCTTCTTTATTTTTAAAACATATTTTCATAGTTCCACATTTATTTGCACATGCATTGTCAGTGTGTTTTATTGGTAGAACTGTTTCATTCATATCCCATGCTTGAAGACCTACTCCGATCATTTTAACAGTGATCAACATTATTCCACTGTAGACACCTTTTTGTGTTGTCACACTTGGGTGTAGATATTAATGAGAGTTTCCTTTTAAATGTAAAGGTAAATGCCAAGGCTCTTGAGGGGCCACTGCCATGTGATGTATGTGCTGTGAGCATAACCCTATTGCTGCTGGCCATGCCCCGCAACTGTGAGCCCATCATTTCCCAAAAGTCCCTGAAGAAGGCTTTATGATTGAAAATGCACTCGTATAACCCAAGAATGAATCTGCTTTCCAGTGATTAGGTCTATAACCCAAGAATGAATCTCCTTTCCTGTGATTAAGTCTATAACACAAGAATGAATCTGCTTTCCTGTGATTAAGTCTATAACACAAGAATGAATCTGCTTTCCTGTGATTAGGTCTATAACACAAGAATGAATCTGCTTTCCTGTGATTAGGTCTATAACACAAGAATGAATCTCCTTTCCTGTGATTAAGTCTATAACACAAGAATGAATCTGCTTTCCTGTGATGAGGTCTATAACACAAGAATGAATCTGCTTTCCTGTGATTAGGTCTATAACACAAGAATGAATCTCCTTTCCTGTGATTAAGTCTATAACACAAGAATGAATCTGCTTTTTTGTGATTAGGTCTATAACACAAGAATGAATCTCCTTTCCTGTGATTAGGTCTATAACACAAGAATGAATCTCCTTTCCTGTGATTAGGTCTACAACACAAGAATGAATCTCCTTTCCTGTGATTAGGTCTATAACACAAGAATGAATCTCCTTTCCTGTGACTAGGTCTATAACACAAGAATGAATGTCCTTTCCTGTGATTAAGTCTATAACACAAGAATGAATCTCCTTTCCTGTGATTAAGTCTATAACACAAGAAAGAATCTTCTTTCCTGTGATTGAGTCTTGGTGTTTGCTCTTGGTGGGTGTGCATGCCTGCTTCTTTGTGGCTGATGTATACACATGGGTGCCTGATGGCACTCTTGGTAATTAAATCTCCCGTTGCTTGGGTGAGTAGTTCCTCTCGTTGCAGTTTAGCTTACAATGTTCATCTGACTATCTACGTGCTAGGACAGATTCTAATTTGATTTAGAGAAATGATCAACTAGGCCGCCATAGCTAATGTTTGCCATGACCCAATAGCAAGAAGTTAAATACAAAATTTGGTTTTCTTCAGAGGCTTTGCCTTGTGGATCGCCTTGGGTCACCTAAACTGTCTCTGGATTAAGGCAATGTTGACAGTGAAAATGTAATTGCTATGATGGCTTATAAACTGAGTTCCAATAGATGGCTATAGGGGTGCATCTCAAATCTAGGTTGTTCATCGCATGGTCTTAACCCTAATATTAACCTATCGTACCATTAGTAAAACTATGGCACTATCCCTGAATGGGATGAAAATCTGACATGGGATTCCCAAATTGGAAATGAATGTCCCCTTGTGCATGGCTCCTCCAAAGACGGCATTGGCTACAGTGGCTCGCTGTCCAGGCATGTTGGTCGCCAGCCTTCACATCATCCCCCAAACAGCTTCTGTGCTACAGACCATGGGTGATATTTGTGCAATTGGTCTCAGAACCAACCAACCGGGGATGGCCAATTAATGGGATGCTCCGAGCAACTCATCAATAGTGGTGTCATTGTTAATCAGGTGTTCTTCATTAGGAACAAGTTAATTAGGAGAATAATCATTCAGAAATCCACCAGCAAAGTGCCGGGTATCCACACACATTTTACATCCATCGTCCAATCAATTGGTTTAAAATGAGGAAGCTTCACCCTTTTGTTTATCTTATCTTATTAGAATTTGTAAAGCGCACATTCACCACAAATGTCCCCTTGGCCCTTTTGTATATATGGTTACGTCACAATAACGATGAATTAGAATAAAGGTTTTTAGAGGTTTTCGAAAGTGTAGATGATTCTCAGTATCCCTGACATGGAACAGAAGGGAGTTCTAGAATGTGGTGGCGAGAAAGGAGAAATAATGGTAGCCAGTTCTGTGCTTCTTAATAAAGGGGATAAAAAAGAGCTTTTGAGATGTTGACTGCTGAGCTCTTTCTGGGCTACATCTAGCCTGCCGAATAGAGAAGGATGCTGGACTACGCACAGAGTGCGTGCAGCGTGCCAGGGAAAGCAGTTTTAATTGATTTTGCATTTCTAAGGGCAGCTGGTGCAGGGTTCACAGAACTGGTGAGATGTGCCTTTGCTATGGGGCTACAGGTGGGGTTTGTGCACTGAATCCCGAGCCTGAGTCTGGTGAACCTGTGCTAAAAATGGACAGTGTGTCTTCAACATGCCTACATGGAAATGGCCATGTTAAACCTCATGGGAGACTTGTGTGGAAAAAGAAAGCCCATTATCCACAGGTACCCTCATAGTTCTCACAATAGTAGAAAAGGCTGGACCAGAGCCCAGGGCAGCGGGGCAGAAATTAATTGGATCAATGAGCTCGAAATTAGAAACTTTGTCTTACTGGGATTAGGTTTGAGAAAGTTACAGTCCACCCAATTGTCAAGAGAAACCATAGGAGGCTTAAAGCTATTACTAACATTGTTCATTCATATTGGAGTTTGGGATATCCATCACTAGATGGCAGCTATGCCCCTAACAGTAACTTCATGTTGCATGTACATGTGGTCAAGGGTGCCATGCTGCTTGACAGCCAATTGAGTTGAAACAGATATTCCAGTCCAAACTGCTTGGTCACATCCTTTCTGCACGATACCACAAGCATCCCCAGACATGATTCGGCCTCATTAGTGAGGTGTAGCTTGAGTCTCTGGGCCCAGCAAGCACGGACCCAAGTCTGGGCATACCCGTCACATTTGGGGTGATCATAAAACAAAAGCGTTGATGGCTCGAAGGTTTCAAATTAATCGCAAGCTCTGGGCAACCCTCCAAACCATCTTACTATGAATGTTTGCCAGCCTAGCTGCATGGCGAATCTTTAATCCTTGGTGGGTATGGTGGACCTTAGGCAACCTAGGTGGTTCGGATGACTTGTGTTTTTTCTTGACTGTGTGGTGTTTCATGGTGAGGGTTGTAGCCCACTGCACTGTTCCTATGTGGGGAAGCTTCTTAAAATGCCACCTATCACCACCTGTGCGAGAACCAACAACCTTCATATATTGCAAAATGTGAATTAAATTTGATATTTTTTCCTCACAGCAAACAAAAGGGTGTACTTTTTGTAGTCTTGGTACATATCTCTGCAACAATATTGTATATGTCAGAAACAGCATAACATTGTTTCTATTTAAAATCATGGAGGATTGTGTAATGTGAAACTCAAACTTATTGAGGTGGCAATGATCGAACCTTAAATTTCATCGCATCTCCTCCTCTTATTTTTTTCCAAAATTCCGATGTTATAAACAAAGCGCAGTATTTTTGTGGTGTGTTCTGGGCACGAACCCCAGCAATATTCCCCACCTTCTTTCACTGAGGTGTTATTGAACCATGCTCCATCCTCTTGAAGTTTTCTTCGAAGCAACGCTGGTTTCTCCTGCCGACGGAGGAGGCTCTGAAGCAGCATATGGCTACGGAGGACCTACTGGGGATATCATTCGGAGGCTGCAAGCGGGGCGATAAAAAATCCGTACACACATTATCATAGAAATAGGCTGCCCCTGCAGCTGCTCCACTCCAGCTATATTAACTGCACTGGGATTCTGGAAGCCCATCGGATACAACTCGGCTCATTGTTGGCAGGATGACCGCCATGGACCCTTTTATTAATAACAGTATCACAGAGGAAGAACCCGTTCAGCCGGAACAATTAAAAAACCACGAGGCTGCTATAAAAACAGATTAGCATTCTTCCCGCTCTGCTTTTCTGCATCCCTGAGAACCTTCCCATCTCTAGCCAAATTTTGCTCTCTTTCTTCATCTGCATTACACCTCCACTCTTCTCCATCTCCCTACTCGGTTGACGTTGATCCTTCTCTCACTGGCGTTTCACCCACCTCCATTCTCTTCCTTTGTCGTTCTATCTATCCTTGCTCACCTGTAAAGAACATCTTTCCACCCCTCTCTCCCCTAGCTCCGAAGTACACCGAGATATTTCCATCTATATCTTTCATTCTCTGATATCCTATGCAGGCCTCTTCTTCGCTAGATCTTGTTTATTTATTTTATTTATTTATATTTATACAGCGCGCAAGCAGCCCAGGGGCATTGAGGCGCTGTTACTTGCAATAACTTAGTTGCACGGTACAGGCATGATAGCGGTTGTTGACACATTATGAATACTACAAAACTTCATACTGTTGTTACAGATATTGCATTTGGTCGTATATTACAACATATATGATAGGTATTCGTGCTGGTGTGTCGGGCCTTATGTGAAGAGGGTAGTTTTCAGAGTTTTGCGGAAGGTGGTGAGGGAGGCCTCACCTCGGATAGTGGGAGGTAGGGTGTTCCAGTGAGTGGGTTCGAGATAAGGGAAGCTGGATCCGCCCGCTCTGTCTCTTTTTACTAGTGGCACAGAGAGCATGTTGGTGTATGATCTGACTCCTCTATATCTCTCTCACTCTCTTTCTGTAGCACTCTCCCACTCTATCTCTCTCTGTCTCTTGCTCTTTCTCCCTCACACTCTCTTGCTCTGTCTCCTTCTGTTAATTTCTAATGAAAAATTGATTGGAGGCATGACTTCCAAATGTACAAGTATTGCCAAAGCTCTGCAGATAGATTTCAAACGAAGGCCAAAGCTTAAGACCAGGGGTGGAGTGGGAATCAAAAGAGGCCATGGAAATCGTTTTCAAAGTGTCCTCAAATTACACATTTTCAGCAAGCCCAACACTTTTCCTAAGGGAACATTTGGAAATACCACACAAAAGAGCCCCGGGGTGCAGAGGCCTACCGTGAAACCTCCAGAATTCTGTACAGGCCAGTCCACCCCTACCCACGGTGCAGAGGCCTACTGGGAAATCTCCAAAGTTCCCAATAGGCCAGTCCACCCCAACCCAGGGTGCAGAGGCCTACCAGGAACTCTCCAAAGTTCCCTATAGGCCAGTCGTCCCCTACCCAGGGTGCAGAGGCCTACCAGGAAATCTCCGAAGTTCCCTATAGGCCAGTCCACCTCTGATTAAGACCATTCTTTGAGCTTCTGACAGTGTCAAAGGCGGCACATGTTTCTTTTTTGTTCTGCTGGCAGAATGTGTTCATGTATTCATCGTTGAGCAAGGTGGAATCAGAGGTTTTCCGGCAGATTCACCACAGTAGCATGTCTCTATTTCCTCATATTCGGTCCACCGTATTTTTCAAAATGCCACAGTCACACTGGGGACACATCTGGGATTGCTTTGCTCTCTGGCTCAGGCACTGCCAACTTGTTTCAACCTCTAGTGCTTGGTTTTTAACCCTGTGGGGATTCTTCATGGCACGCATATATTCTGTTTTTGATTCTATGAGATTTCTCATTGGCTTTTATAAATGTACATAGATTTAATTCATATCGGATTATGGTAAAGCGTTTCTGAGATTTCTTCCTACCAAGTGTGGGTCTCAGTGTCTGATGTGTTCTTTTCCCATTCATTGAAACGCGGATTTCTTTGTCTCGTCGTACCAAGTTTAGAATCTTGTGAACTGGAAAGTTGTGTTGTTGTTTTTCCTGAGAGGTACCCACATTCTTTGGGTTTTTTACTCTCCCTGCGCTATCTGCAACCATTGGCTCTCAAAATGTTTTTAACAATGCATGAAATGTAAATACAGAAGTGCAGAACTCAGTACCAAAGAGTACTGGTTTATTCTTGAGCAGGACTTGTTTTCTCCCATCAAAAGTCTTGGCTTTTTGATGAAAAGTGGAGTTACTATGTCTTTCAAATAAAAGAAGCGCATGTACTCAGGACCAGCAACTACATGCCAATTTAAAGCTATGGTTTTGAACTTCAACTTTCATCATCCCAGGCCAGCATAGCCAACAGTTGGGGAACATGGGAGTCGTGGTCCAAAACATCTGGAGAGCTGCAGGCTGCAGACCCCTGCTCTCCATGAAGCCCTAATGCGTGTCGCCCTGCCTCTGGCCAGCATGTTAGTCCAAAGCATTTCTGTCAAACTTTCAAACCTCCTTAGGTTGCAGACCTTGCAAATTCCCTGTTGAGCCATTTCGCATCCTGGGACAAGGAGGGGCAAGCGCCTCCCAGCTGGAGAGGAACATTGATTTGACATCAGAATCTGATTGCAGCATTTAGAGATGCAGGGGGAGCGGGGGGGATTTCCCACCAAGAAGCCTGTACTTTAAAGCACAGATTGATCACATAGCCTTTTAGAACATGATTTCAGAGAAATGTCCTGAGGCACTGGATATTATTTCCTAATAATTAACATCTTTGCATTTTTCATAATCTCCCCATTCATCTGAAGCTGGTGTTGGTTAGTTGGCCACATCCTTGCTCCTTTTGTACTTTTAGAGACCTAATGAAAGTACATTTTTCAGTTTGAATGTGACTAATCAACTTCCGGGGCACCACTGGTCCAGGGATGAATATCGGTTTCTAAACCATCAATAAGCCCCACACCTCTAGTATACCAGAAGTGATTGGAACAGGAACACACTCAAATTATAAACCTCCTTGTCCAATTTTAGTAAAGTGGACGGAACGGCAGGCTTATCTCCGCAAGGTTGTTGATCGTTGGTTAGTTGCAACACAGCAAAAATACAATTATTACCCAATGATAAAAGGAACTGTCCAGTCAAGGTTGTGTAAACGGTATCTAGTCAATTCATCTAAAATCATTCCATCTAATACCATTCCATCGAAATGTTTCCATCTAAAAGATTTCCATCTAATGCATGTTTTTGGGGGTAAAGGGTTACTTTGTGTTAAGGTGTATTTTAAAGGGTAAAAATCAGGGGGCTGGGGGGACCCCCCTCCAAAAAAAAGAAAAAAATGCAGTAGATGGAAATTGTTTTGATGAAAAGATTTCGACGGAATGGCATTAGATGCAATGGATTTAGATTTAATTACCATAAACCGTATACACATATCTTCTTGATTACTGTCACAACAAAATGTTCTAGCACACTACAAACTACAACCCACCCTGTAAAGGAATTCATAGGACTGGCAGTTTCCAGAAGGAAAGGAATGTGCTTTGGATACTGACAGGAGGGTAGTTGGTAATGTAATTAATCACAGTAGTTCAGGGATACTTGATTTCAACACAAAGGGAGCAATGGGTCATAAAATGTCACTAGGGGCCTTCGGAGAAGGACCCGGGGGACAGAACCACAATGAACCTTCTGCTTGTAGAAGTTCTTGGTGCTCGACAGGGCCGAGTTGGTTTCAGGGCGCTCTGCTGCTCCTGCAACAGAGTTCCAGATGGGTGACAGTAGCGGGTATCAGGGGGGGTCAGGAATCGTTGTCACAGTGCTGGTGGGTAGGTCTGAAAAACTGGTGGAGGCATCTTGGACGTAGTTAGCGATTACAGTGTGACAACAGTCAGTGGAGCTGTCGGTTGCAGCTCGAGGAGCTCGGCTGGCTTGAAAAATGTCCTTTTAAGGCAGAAGCTGGTTGATGCTTGTCGATGCTCTCCTCCTAGCTTCTTCACTGGTCTCATATCATCCTTTAAGGTGGATGGCCCAAAGCTGAGGAGAGTGTTATAGGCAACGGCCTTGTCCATGGTTTGGTTCAGAGACTCTCTGGCACTTCCATGTAGGAAGCTTGCTTGCAGAGTCTAGCAGGGCCCGCTGTTTCCTGGCTCGGTACTGGTTCTGGAGCTGCTGGAGGGTCCTCTGAATTCAGTATCTTCCTCTGTTCCCTGGGAGATGTTTAGAAGAGGGATCTTGCTTTCCTCTTTGGAAATCCTGGTCTTCCTTCACTGGCGGAAGATGTAAGGCAGACTGTACCTTCAGTGAGGGTCCACATGAGTTCTTCTTGTTAGTCCTTGAGAGGTCTTCAGATGATCGGGCAATAAGAGGAGCTCAACCCTCTTTTAAAGCCAAATTGGCCCCAGTGATTGGTGTCGGCTAAGCCTACCTAAATGAACCAATCCTGGGTCCCCACCAACAATCTCCTCTATCAATGAGGTCATAACCAGAGTGCTTTGCAATAGATTAGATAAAGGGGTGAAAACATGTAATATTAAGTCCCACCCCTCTTCCTGCCTGTTGTGGATCAAGTAGTTTATCTAGTTAATGGAACTCTCTGGGGTTCCTGATTAAGCCGGCAGGTATCCCTTGAAGCTGCAGTGAGAACAGACTTTCTGTTCCATCAATCCATATACTCGTATCTTCTGAATGGGTTCCTCTGTGGGGGTTTCCTAATGTAAACACATAGTCCCAGACATGACAGTTCACTGCCCTTGATACTGAGAGGCGGGAGCTGGCTTCAAGTTCACACAGTGCATATCAGAGGTTGTTGGGATTTTCCTTTCTTATGTTAGTTCTACAACCAGGCATCCCGTGAGCCTGCTTGAATGAACTCTGATTAGTCTGCAAAGCTGCCACCACCAGCTAACATAAGTCAGGGTGGATCCATGGAGACTTTGTTAGTTAACTAGGCTGGCCTTGTCAGGAGGATGGTTTTTCCCTCCCCCTTCTGGAGATACCTTGAAGTACTTTTGGCTGTCATATTCCACCTAATTATGACACGGGGGATGGCACCTGTAGGCTGTGTCTACCCAGAATACAGAGGTCTATGTGTGTATCGTGTGGTGAGCATAGGAAAATATGTTGTGATTAGCCCCACACATTTTCCAGAGTTTGATCTACAATCATTCAGTTTCATTTAAAAAATTTAAAAAAGCCCAGGCGAGCACACACCCACAGTGCGAATGATTCAATTCCTCACAATCATTGAAATGTAATGAAGGTATTTTTCTGGTGGGACAAAGAAGAAAATGTCATCTGCACAATCATCATCCTTTGTACCTCTTAGCCATGCTCCTTATAGTAAGCTCATTTATGGGTTCTTTACATACATGTTGCCTATAATTTACCCGAGGCAGAATCCCGGTGCACCTGATTCTCCTGTTTTGCTAGAGTGTGCACACGTGTTCACCGCTGCATTGTGTCTGGGAGTGAGTCCCTTTCATCAGATAATGCATGTTTCATCCTGTACCCATTTCGGGGTGTGTTTTGAGTGGCAGAAGTGCAGGAAAGAGTGAATGAAATGCATGAACAAGAATGGAAATGCATGTTGAAATGTTGGGTGCATGCACGCAATGCAGCGAAGTATACAGAGCAATGACATATGCCTGAGTTAGGAAATGCATTCTGCCTGATCTCCCAATAAATGCCTGAATTACAGTCTTATTTTCCTTGTACTCCCCAAGACATTCCCTTTCGCGTGGCTATTAGACCCCCTTGCTCCCGAAGGGTCAGGGTGCAGCAGTCACTGAATTACCAGGTGCATCCCTCAGGCAGGGGCTGCGCGCTAATGACCAAGGAAAGGGGTGATGATACTTGCTATCAGAACCCGTTTGCAGACTGGTGATGGTGGCCATATGAACCAGCCCACATGCAATGAAGCTGCAGTGCTAGGTAAATGAGCTGGGCCTTTGCTGTGCACACACAATGCTTCCCGCCATTGCCAAGGGAACTGCAGGAGACATTGCCTTACTATGTAAACATGTAGGCTCTGCGTACCTGCATATGTGGTGCATGGCAACTCATGCAATAAAAGGCCGGGCATTTGCCTGGCAAAGCCTGGTTGGTGTTAGCATATGGATCCCCGGGCAAGAAAGAACTCAAGTATGAGCCAAGGTAAAGCTGAAGACTAGGGCTATGCCCGAGTAGAAGACTTAAATCGAGACAGGCGTTTAGGTCTCTCTAATATATTAGCAGTTTGTGAAATTGAGGGTCTTTGCCTTTCCCACACTTCGCGAAATTCAAGATATTAAGATAAAATATGTCTTCCTTTTTCCCAAGATGCAAAGACTTTAAATTCAATACTTTTGCACAGTTTTTGTAGGCAGAATTAAAACGTTGCACACCCCTTTCATAAATGTGCACGAGAAGAAGGCGCATTAAGTGAATTTTAGAGAAGAGTAGTTGCAAAGTTGCTTTTCTCATTTGGGACACATCAGGTGATTTCACCTTTCAAGGTGCTGGTGACAGAAGCTCCAGGGAGCAGCTGATAAGCATTTGGCAGAGGGACTTTCCTGGGGAAGGAATATGGGCGCCCAAGCCTTATATGCCATGAATAGCTATGTGTGATCTCAGACAATGCCACAAAGTAACATGTTTTCCTACTTGCTGAGGTTAAATATCAAAAACCAGTTTTCATTAAAAGATGTGGTCCACCAGTGACTCCAGGGGTTCTCAGAGTCCCCATGCGATGACCTTTTGGGGGGGCCTCTACTAAAAGAATCAATCCATTCTACAAACTGGTCAATCATTTGTTTTCTTGCATAGGTATGTTCTCATTGGCCAATATAACATTTTCAATTGAATTATGTTTCTGGGCAAGAGCACACAGAATCCACACCCCTTTCAGAAACAGAATCCACCATGCCCATTTTGGAAATGCAATCCACCCCATTTCAAAAACCGAATCCACCCCAAATCCAAAAACAGAATCCACCCCAAATCCAGAAACAAAATCCACATCCCTTCCAGAAGCAGAATCCACAACTCTTCCAAAAGCAGAATCCACACCCCTTCCGGAAACAGAATCAACCCCAAATCCAGAAACATAATCCAACCCATTCCAGAAACAAAATCCACACCCCTTCCAGAAACAGAATCCACCACGCCCATTCAGGAAACGCAATATACCCCATTTCCCATACCCCATTTCAGAAACAGAATCCACCCCAAATCCAAAAACAGAATCCACCCCAAATCCAGAAACAGAATCCACATCCCTTCCAGAACCAGAATCCACACCCCTTCTGGAAACAGAATCCACCCCAAATCCAGAAACATAATCCAACCCATTCTAGAAACAGAATCCACACCCCTTACAGAAGCAGAAGCCCATTCTTTCCAGAAACAGAATCCACACCCTTCACAGAAACGGAATCCAAACCCCCTACAGAAACGGATCTCCCACCTCTTCTAAAACCAGAATCCATATCCAGTACAGAAACAGAATCCACACCCCTTCTAGAGGCAGAATCCACACCCCTTCTAGAAACAGAATCCATACCCATTACAGAAACAGAATTCACGCCCCATCCAGAGGCAGAAATAACGCCCCATCCAGAAACAGAATTCACAGCACTTCCAGAAACAATCTGAAGAACTCAGAAAGTTAGGGACCATTTATTGGTATTTCTTAAGCACCTTCGAGGAGCTCCGTGCATGGCGTCCACTGCTTTCGATCTCCAGGTCAGATGTGTCCCCGACTTCAGACGATTAATTGTCCGAAGGCGCTTTTATTGTGACCCAATCCCCTGAAATAAACCAAATGAAATCATTTGAATGGTTCTGCGTATTTCTGATATTCAAAAAATAATTTTACAATATTAATCTCTTCCAAATATTCATAATTACAGTTTAATCCGAAAACAGAAATCAGGGTTTCTGTTTTATGATTTTTTGTTTTGCCATCAGTGCTTTGTGTAAGCGTCTGGCTCTGCTAGTTATGTTGAAACCTATCTCTGACAGTTTCTGGACATTGAATCGCTGCCTATCCCCCAGCATTGTTTCTCAGCCTGTCTTGTCCCACAGCCTATCCCCCAGCATTGTTTCTCAGCCTGTCTCTTCCCACAGCCTATCCCCCAGCATTGTTTCTCAGCCTGCCCTTTCGAACCACCTCCACCCCAGCATTGATTCTCAGCCTGTCTCTTCCCACAGCCTATCCGCAGCATTGTTTCTCAGTTTGTCTCGTCCCAGTGCTTGTCCCCCAGAATTGTTTCTCAGTCTGTGGGAAGAGGCAGACTGAGAAACAATTCTGGGGACAGGCACCGGGATGAGACAAACTGAGAAACAATGCTGCAGAGTTGTCTCCAGCAACCGCCTTTCCCCCAGCATTGTTTCTCAGTCCTTCTCTGCTCACTGCATATCCCCCAGCATTTTATCTCGGTCTGTAATTGCCCACTGCATATCTCCTAGCATTGTTCTCAGTCTGTCCTCACCCCCGCCTTTCTGCCAACATTTTTTCTCAGTACTACTCCGCCCACCACCTATGCCCCAGCATTGTTTCTCAGTCTGTCTCTGCCAACGGCCTTTCCCCCAGCATTCTTTTACTGTTATGTCTCTACCCATCTCTTATCCTCCAGCATAGGTTCTCAGTCTGTCTCTGCCCACTGACTTACCCCCAGTGTTGTTTCTCAGTCTGTCCTCGCACCCACCTTTTCCCCATCATTGTTTCTCATTCTGTCTCTGCCCACCACCTTTCTCCCAGCATTGTTTCTCAGTCCTTCTCTGCCCACTGACTTACCCCCAGCATTGTTTCTCAGTCTGTCTCTGACCACAGCCTTCCCCCCCTGCATTGTTTCTCTGTCTTTCTCTGCCCACCTCTTAACCCCAGCATTGTTTCTCAGTCTGTCCTCACACCCGCCTTTTCCCCAGCATTGTTGCTCAGTCCGCCTCTGCCCATCACATATCCTTACCGTATTGTTTGTCAATCTGTCTCTGCCCACCACCTATCACCCAGCATTGTTTCTCAGTCTATTTATGACCACGGTCTATCCCCAGCATTGTTTCTCAGTCTTTTTCTGCCCGCCACCTTTCTCCCAGCATTGTTTCTCAGCCTGTCCTTGCCCACCGCCTATCCCCCAGCATTGTTTACCAGTCTGTCTCTGCCCACTACCTTTCTCCCAGCATTGTTTCTCAGCCTGTGTTTGCCCACCGCCTATCCCCCAGCATTGTTTCTCAATCTTTCTCTGCCCGCCACCTTTCTCCCAGCATTGTTTCTCAGCCTGTCCTTGCCCACCGCCTATCCCCCAGCATTGTTTACCAGTCTGTCTCCCCCCACTACCTTTCTCCCAGCATTGTTTCTCAGCCTGTGTTTGCCCACCGCCTATCCCCCAGCATTGTTTCTCAGTCTTTCTCTGCCCACCACCTTTCTCCCAGCATTGTTTCTCATCCTGTCCTTGCCCACCGCATTGTATTTCTTTGAACATAGAGGCATAGGCAGCTGCTCTGAACCTTCAGCATATTTATGAACATGGCAACATGGAGCCTCTGAACATTGCGTCAAAGCATGACTCTAGACTCTGATTTACAGCATGTCCCTAAACTTTGAGTCATATCCTTCCTGTGAACTTTGAGACACAGCATGTCCCTATAGATTGACTCATATCCTGCCTGTGAACATTGAGCCCTGGCATGTCTCAGACAATTCAGTCATAGCTGCATATGAATGTGCCAGAGGCCCCAGGCAAGTCATACTTCAGAAAAGGCTCATCGAACACAGGACCTGTACACACAGCAAGGTGTATTCCCAGCCAGCTGGATGCCATCACACCGGCTACAGCTGGTCAGTAAAAAATGCAGGAACTCAACCCTGCTCATTTTAAACACTCTCTTTATAACAAATACAGGATTGTAAAATATTTTTTATGGAAATCTGGACCTTACCTTTTAACACATTTTAATTGGTCCTTGTACTAAGAGGTCAAACTACCATTCATTCTCCATTGGACAAAAAACACTTGCTGTGTAGGATGACTTGCTATTTCCCAATTCTTCCTGGATGACAAAAGCTATTTTAAAAACTAGAAAATGGCATTTCTGAGACACATGACTCCTCATGCAAATTAGCAAATCTGGGTAGTTTCCCAAATTTTACTTGACCATGCAATATGTTGCAATTCTTACACTGAACAAACAAGTTTCTGAGATGACACATTTGTTCCAGATTTCTTTGGCACATGATGCTCAGGATATAGGCTGTCTGGCTCTCTATCTTATCTTTTCTGAATATAAGCAAATTGTTTGTCATGAACCACAGCACTGAAAAGCACATGTTCTTGATATTTAAATACTGAATTGCTTGCACCTGTTTATCAGCTGATCTCAGTCAACCTTGAATTTCTGCACACAGCTCTTTCCCTGTGTTTGCCTTTATTTATTTGCGAGGCAACTGTGAAGTCCATTTTAAAATAATGAATATCTACTGAATGTGAATAACCTTCTTCATATTTAAACACAGTGTGGCCTTATGTCTAATTTAATGTATGCTTGCACGAAATGTAAACATAGTTTGCATATCCTGTGCTACCCTAAATAAGCGTGCGCAGTGACCGCAAATTCCAATGTACTTTTACCTTGAATAAGGGCAGCTTAACTTACCTAAACAGACAATCCTGATTTCTACAATATTGTACAGGAGAGTGAAGTATTGGCCCTAGCAACCATGTGTATCTGTCTACCATAAGAGGAGTGGGGGGGGGATAAACCTCCTTTACATGAACACCATGCTATAACATGAATATTGAGCTCACAGCAAGTCTCTGAACATTGAGTTATAGCTTGCCTGTGAAACTTGAACCACTACAATCCCCTAAATAGTGAGTCACAGCATATGTCTAAACATTGAGACACTATGTTTCTGAAAGGCACAGGGGACCCCCCCACTCCGGGTATTAAGGTAACAATTGATCTCGGAAAGAAAATCCAGAGGGTATAATTTAAAGTTTCAGTATCAAAAGGATTTTATTAAACCTGATACATTTTTAATATATGAATTGAATCATGATTTAATCTGCACTTACGGCAACAATTTACATAGCAGGAACGTTAAGATCACATCAGTTCAATAAAAATCATACTATTCACTCGTTCAAGCATTCATCCATATCCGTTCATCATACATCAATACACTCATACCAAGCACCAATGGGTATAAGATAAAACTTGTAAAAATCATCACATATAATTCATCAAGTTAATTATTTATAAGAAGAAAATATCCCATCAATATGCATGGCCACAATGGATTATATAAGTGGTCAAAAGTTGAGATGGGCCCCAAAAAGCTCCAATGACGACCTCATCAGAAGTTTCTTTCTACCGGTTTCGACGTATTTACCTTATTAAGGTAACGTCTTCATCAGGAGGTAAGATATTCTTGGCATAGAAGAAGAAAGTCAGTCCTAGTCAAGTAAGCTGGGTTCACTGTCGTTCAAGTTGGCAGCGGCTAGAAATTACTTCCTGCACAGGTGATTGCCCGGTTAGCAAAAAAACCTTTTCACTCCACAGTGTCCAATTCGTGACACAAATGGAGGAAAAAATGTACTGGCTTCTCCAAGGGTTTCCTGACCCGCCGTGCGAGGGTCGCAAAAACACACGGGTATTTTACGTTTCTATAGCAGATGGTAGGTTTTTCCCGGCCGGCGGTCCGCTTCTGGAAACCTTCAGACCGGTATGCGTATACGGACGCAAGAGCTCAGCCTCAACAACAATAAACATTGAGACACAACATGTGACTGAACATTGAATTATGACATGTCTGTGACCCTGGACACACAGTATATGTCTGAACTCTGAGTCACAGAATGTCCCGGAAAATTGAGGCAAAGCTTGCCTATAAACATTGAATCACAACATGTCTCTGAACACTAAGTCACAGGATGTCTCTGAACATTTAGTTATAGCCTGTCTATTAGCATTGAGCCACAGCATGTCTCTGAAAACTGAGCCGAAGCATGACTGGTAACATTGAGTTTAATCGTGTCTCTAAACATTGAGTTACAGCATTTCTCTGAATATTGACTCAAAGCCTGCCTCTGAACATTGAGTCATGGCATTTCTCTAAACATTGAGCAGCAGCATGACTCACAACACTGAGTCTAACCCTGTGTCTGAACAATTGTATTATAGTCTGCCTGTGAACAGTGAGCCACTGCATACCCCTAGAAATTGACTGATAGCGTGCCTCAGTACATTGAGTCATATGATATCTTTAAAACAGTAGTCATAGAATGCCTGTGAACCTTGAGCAACAGCATGTCTCGCAACATTGAGTCTTATCCAGCCTATGAACCTTGAGTCACATCATGTCTCTGAGATTTGAGTCACAGCCTGTCACTTAAAATTGTGCGTAGTCCTGTCTCTGAAAATTGAGTTACGGCATGTCTCTAAACAGTGTACCACAGAATGTCTCTAAACATTTGACTCATAGCATGCCTATGTACCTTGTGCCAGATCATATCTCTAAACATTGAGTCACAGTATGTCTCACAACATTAAGCCTGATCCTGCTTCTGAACATTGAGTTACTGCATGTCTCTGAACATTGATCCACAGCGCATCTCTCTGAACATTGATTCACAGCATGTCCCTGATCCTTAAGCCACAGCATACCTCTGAATATTGAGTAGTAGCCTGCCTCTGAACATTGAGTCTTATCCAGCCTCTGAACATTGAGTCACAGCATGTCACTGAACCTTAAGCCCCAGCATGCCTCTGAACATTGAGTCTGATTCTGCCTCTGAACACTAAGTCTTATACAGCCTACTAACCTCGAGCCACAGCATGTCTCTCAACATAGAGCATATATCTTAACATTGAGTTACAGCGTATCTCTAAACATTGCCTCAAAGCCTGCCTCAGAACATTCTGTCATGGCCTGTCCCTGATCATTGAGTCATACCTTGCCTCTGAACATTGAATCATATCCAGCCTCTCAACATTGAGTTACAGCATGTCTCGGAACCTTGAGCCACAGCATGTCTCTAAACATTGAGTCACAGCATGTCTCTGAACCTTAAGCCACACCATGCCTCTGAATATTGACTCTTATCTAGCCTCTGAACATTGAGACACAGCATGTCTCTGAACCTTAAGCTACAGCATGTCTCTGAGCATGGATTCATAGCCTGCCTCTGAAAATTGAGTCTGACCCTACCTCTCAACATTGAGTCTTATCCAGCCTCTAAATGTTGAGTCACAGCATGTCTCTGAACTTTAAGCCACAGCATGCCCCTGAATATTGAGTCTTATGCAGCCTCTAAAAATTGAGTCACAGCATGTCTCGGAACCTTGAGCCACAGCATGTCTCTGAACCTTAAGCCACAGCTAGTCTCTGAACATTGAGTCTTATCCAGCCTCTGAACATTGAGTTACAGCATGTCTCTGTACCTTGAGCACCAGCATATCTCTAAACATTGAGTCACAAAATATCTCTTAACATTGAGTTAAAGCATGTCTCTAAATATTGCCTCTAGGCCTGCCACTGAACATGCTGTCACGGCATGTGCCTGAACATTGAGTCATAGCCTACCTCTGAACATTGAGTCATTTTGCATTTAATAGAGGTTGGTGCGCATTTTTCTTGCCAATAGAGTTAATTTGAATATGAACATTAGACATAGAGAGTGGGCGAGTGAGAGTGAGCGTGAGAGAGACGGAGAGAGAGACAGAGAGAGAGAGAGAGAGAGAGAGAGAGAGAGAGAGAGTAAGGAATGTCGAGGAAGAGGGACAGGGGCACCTGCGTGAGTAATATCTTTAATGAGGGAGGGAGAGAGTGGGCATTGAGAAAAAAAAAGGGTGTGGAAGGATGGAGAAAGAGAAAGAACGAAGTATGGAGAGAGAATTTCAGACAGCAACCGGGGATGAGGGAGAGACATGGTGGAGAGAGAAAGAGAGAAACGGAGGGGGCGTTTTGGGTAGATTGAAACAAAGACTATTGCAGGATTACAAATGGGGTGGGATGCCGAGATTCGGAGACTACAGTGGAGGGGGAGTGGAGTACGGGAAGCGTGGAAAATAGGAGAGTGCCCGTATGGGATTAATGAAAAACAGAGGAGCGAGCCGGCGCGAGCAGCCGTGTTTAATTAGGAAGCGCTTATCGTGACATCATCGCGCTCTCCTTTGTTCCATTAATGAAGCTGGAAGTAGGGCACACACTATAGGGATTTACTCTCGCTCCCCTGTAGGGAATGCACTATTTTTGGCAGGGTCAGCCTGCATGGAAAATGCACTCTCATTCCCAGCAGGCGAGAATTCACTGAGCACCACACCCACGCCTCCTGTTCCATGGCCTCGTTTTTACTGTGGAAAACGGGCATTTGATTTGTGGTGGGGCGAAGCAAAACGAGGGGGGGGTGAGGGAGACAGCGAGGGGAGGCGCAGAGACGAAGAGACAGACTCCCAGTCAGAAAGAAGAACACAGGCAGACACAGATATAAGAAGACACAGGGCAGAGAAGGGAGGCGCAGAAACACATACAGACCGACACATACACAGGGCGCGAGAAATGGCTTCTACCCAGCAGAGAGACAGCGGGTTGATATAATAGATTCAAACAAGCAGGGATGGAGAGAGAAAGAAAGAGAGAGAGAGAGAGAGAGAGAGAGAGAGAGAGAGAGAGAGAGAGAGAGAGAGAAAGAGAGAGAGATATCAGACACCTGACGAAAATTGGCAGATCCACAGTGTTAGACAAAGAGATATAACTAAAGTCAGTGATAGATAGATAGCCCACAGTGATAGATAGATAGATAGATAGATAGATAGATAGATAGATAGATAGATAGATAGATAGATAGATAGATAGATATAGACTTTGTGAGTTTCACCCTATATATTTACGGGACGCACTTTAAAGGACCTACCGTGGGATATAGATGGAGTATGGGATATTTAAAGGATGAAGTGTGGAGGGACTAACAAGCACCAGGGAGGACGTCCTTTACCGGTAATGGTAGGGGAGGTAAGGAAGGCCTCTACGGTGGGACTATGATCCGGGAGGGTGGGACTGTGCTTTGATGGACATCAGATGTCCAATGTACTTTCTAGGACTGGGTCAGTGAGGCATCTACACTATGGATGTGCTTATGACCATGCACTATGGTTGTACCGGACATAAGGTCGCTAAGTACGTATGTACTAGGGTGGGTCAGGGGGATAGGGAGATACTGGGGAATAGTCCAGTGATGCACTCAACTAGAACACTGGCTGGATGGGCCTTTTGTGGACCCCTTTATCCCCTAAATGGACATGTCTGCCTCATAGATAGAGGCTCTGTTCTATGTGCGTAGACCCTTGGTGTGCTCCTTGCTCTGCACCGAGTTCAGCCTTTTGAAGACCTTTCATGTCAAATTAAACAAGGGCATGGGAGACCCTCTACTGAGAACGAACATGGTGAAATACCATGTCCTATGGAATTTCTTCCACTCGGGAGGGTCTCCAGCCATGTTTTAGCTCACTGCACCCTGCGCAGAGGTGAAATAACCATTTGCATATCAAGCTGGTCCCACCCACAAGGGCAGTCCAGAAGCAAAATGCTAGGCAATGCTCATCTGAACAAGAGTACCATCAGCAACACCAGGCACGTGTTTCGGCCTAGTCCGGCCTCCTCAGTGAGGTGAAGCTGAGCTTCTCTAAGCACAGCGAGCAAGGGTTCCACGTCTGGATTACCTTGGGTAATTTGGGAAACACCAAGTTTTACAAATTAAACAAGAGTACCAGAGCCCCTCTACTGACAACAATCATCGGCCAAACACCCTATGGAATTTCTTCCACATAGGAAGGTCTACAACCACATTTTAGCTCCCTGCAACCCAAGGTAGCCACTTGCATATCAGTCTTTGTCCCACCCACTATTGCAGGCCAGCACCCTTGAACAGCAACCCCAGAAACGTGTTTCTGTTTGTGTACCTTTAATGTCACCATGTCCATGGCCACTGGCCCGTCATTGAGTTTCTGCCATAATCCAGGTTTCTTGGCTCCGCCAATTAAAGGCGCCTGATGCGCTCTGCGGGGGGCGGTCATAGAGAACATTGGCTGCAAGAATGATGCGTGCGAGAAAACATGCATCTACGTAGTTGCGCAATTTCAGATTTAATCAGAGCTAACACATTTATATACGATTTTTGTTTTCATTGAATTGTATCTAGGTGCTAATAGCAGGTGCCTTTTTAGCCATCTCATTTGGACCAATGTATCAACCTGGGAAGGATGTGTGACAGAGGTCATTGGACTAGGGTGAAACCTGTGCAGTGCAGGTTACGCACTGACCGCTACAGTGAATATGTTAGTCTGCTGAGCTCCCTTACCGGCTTGCAATGGACCCGTGAACTCCCTATTACAGTGACATGATTGCATAAGGGATAACGCAGAATGGCTGAAGTCCTCGCGCACAAGTGATATCTGAGCAGGCCCTGAGAACTGACACATACGACTCACCAGGGATGGTGAGAGTTGATTACCGTCTGGATCTGTATCGACGCGCGTTTTGTTACGCCAACCGCAGTGATCAATGGTTGATGTTCCATATGGTGAATACGTGTATTGATCTCATAAACAACAAATGAAGCAATTGTGGTATTCCTTCAATATCTACCGCGTTCTCATGCACGGCACATTTGGCTGTCTAGATTATTAGGGGCGCGACAAGGAAGGAAGGGGCACCCAATGAGGAAACAACGCCATTGAGTGCTTTAGAATCCCTTGATTGGCCAAAACTCTGGACCAGTGACCATTATCTGACCGTATATAAGGACAATATCCTGTGGCTAAAATCACACCATTTCTGTACCAAAACCATACACTCACTGAAATATGCGCCTGAAAACTCCATCTCTTGATTTTGGAGGGAGTAACCCCAATATGCAAACACCTCACTTCACCTACAGGTGACCTTGTTTACAGCACCACAGAGTAAATGGCCATTCGCCCTAAATATCTCCCTTTCAATTACTCTCTTGCACCTGCCAGTGACCATTATCTGACCGTATATAAGGACAATATCCTGTGGCTAAACTCACACCATTTCTGTACCAAAACCATACACTCACTGAAATATGCGCCTGAAAACTCCATCTCTTGATTTTGGAGGGAGTAACCCCAATATGCAAACACCTCACTTCACCTCCAGGTGACCTTGTTTACAGCACCACAGAGTAAATGGCCATTCGCCCTAAATATCTCCCTTTCAATTACTCTCTTTCTTATGTCTTATACCGCTCCTTCTTATGTATCATGTAGTACTCACCAGCAGCCGGTCAAATGCTCATCCGTGTTCCCTATACTGTAGGGCACCCGCTCCAGGATTTACCCAAAGAGTTATGTTACTGTTGTGTTTATGGCTGGAAAAAAAAACGGTTTTCTCTATAATTACAATTCTATACAATAAATAAAAATAGTACCCGGCGAGGGTGAATCAGAATGCAAGAAGCATTCTAATTGGCCTTCGCCCGGTCCATATCCCATGTGGAATCCCTCGGCCGGGATGCCACTGCCATTGTTCCCGGCGGGGGGCGTGGCATCCCATCAGCCAATCAAAAGGCTCGAAGCGGGGCTATCCACACGGCTGAGAAGCTGCCATCGCCCCCCGCCAGGGACTCAGGTATGTTTTTTTTTTCTTCCCTTTCCTCCCCTCTCCCCGCCCTCCCCGCCCCACTTGCCTTCTGTTTTCTCCTTTTTCAGGAGCAAACGCTATGGAAACACTTCTTTTCCCAGCGCGCCCATCCCCAAAGGCCGCCATGGAAAGGGAAAACAGACTTGTTTTCCCTTTCCTGGCGACCATTTTCTTTAACATTCTTTTTTTTTCTTCAAAAAAATACTTTCAGTAACCCAGGCCGAGGTACTAATATCAATATTCTCCTCGCAGCGGGGGCATTACCGAGTCAGGTAATGCCCCCAGGCCTTTGTTAACCTGACTCGGTAATGCCCCTGCCGCTCGAGGCATATTGTTTAAATAGTACAGTCGACTAAAAGAGTTAACATCCAGTCATTGAATATGATGGAGACAGCATGTCCAAAAAAGTATGAGTCTAACGGATAATGGCCCTCTTCACGAGTTTGGCGGTCTGGAAATAAAGGTGCCGGTAGCAACATACCGGCACCCTTTCCAGACCGCCAAACTATAAGTATACAGGTAGGGTCACTGAAACACCAGCAGGCCTGACCTGCGGGAGTTCAGGCCCCTTCCGGCATGTTTTTCACTACAGTGCTTCAGTGTCCTCATTCCCATGTAGTCCTATGAGACTCCATCGGAATGGGGATTTTCCGTACCTCGGCCCCTTGTGATATCCCGGTAGCATCGGGATGTCAGGCGGTGGTAAGGGTGTTATGGGGTTCCCGGAAACCCGCTGGCTACTGGCGGGTTTCACGGGCAACCTTGTAATGAGGCCCATTGTGTGTGTTCCAGTTCCTCATTGCGCTTCTTCAGGGCATAACACTCTAGTTCTTGGACTGACCCTTTAACAGATCGCTCCGTCACCAAGATCGCATGGAGCCACCTCTTAGGGGATCGAGCAAGAGTTCAGGAAGTGCAACCATCTGTGCCAGCCTGAACTTCTTTAAATAGCCACCTCTGGCATGATTACTAATTTCCCGCCGCCGCTGCGCGTCACGGCTTCATTATTATTTCTGGATAGCAGAGTCCCACTTTATAAGGTGTAATGCATTATGCGTACTTCCCCCGCTGCGCGCCTTGCAATAAACCAAGGTTGCAATGAATCAGCTGGTCGCGAGGTCCTGAGGTGACGCAGTGAACGAGGGTTCGCGGGCAACCCAGTTTCCAAGCGCACATGTTTACTAATGGCAAATTAATGCATTAGCGAGAGGTCACTTGTTCGAGGGCCGTAACGGGTGACCCACATTGCTAATGCAGAAAGGCCGGCCTACCCGCTCTCTGGACCGCATAGACTAATGCGAGGCCAAGCCCCCCGACATCCTCTGTGTATTCAAGTTCAATGTGTGTGAGGGTCATTTGTTCCCAAATGTAAATGAATCGCTGATAAGTGCATAAAAAATACCTGAGGCGGCTTTGGAAGGTACTCAGTAGAAGACATTACGATGGTAATTGGTGCCAGTGGTTATATTGTAAAGTCGCAAGAACTGGCTTCAATTGGCTTCAACTTCTTTCTAATTGGGCGAAAATGTAAGTAACCCTTAGGGTGACCTTGACGTGCCAGTAGCAACCCCCACCACCCTATCTTGGAAAATGTACTAATACCAATGTCAAGAAGTCTTGCATTATACCGGTGGGGTTGGTGGGTGGGGGGTAACACATTGGTGCCCCGCATGTCAAAATGACCCAATGACTGCCATTCAAGGGCACAGTCTGTAGGGTCCTTGAGGCGGGCGAAAGCATACTCTTTTGAACCTGTGCTCCAGCTTCAAGTGCACAAGTGAACTGTCACTATTATAATATGCGAGGGAGTGAGTCAGTGAGTAGGGAAACTTGCACAGGGCCATTGAATGCCATATTGTCTCTTGCTGCTGCTATATAAACAATATTTTATAAACTGATGAAAACTAGTGCTCACCTCACTTCCTTTCTTCTTTAATTCTAATTTCACAAGTAAAGGAACTGAGCGACAGCAGGTGCACTGATTTGCCCAGGGTCGCCCTGTTTGGCCCCATGCAGAAGCCAGGATTAAACCCTAGGTCTGTTAATGCAGCAGCAGGGAATGTAGATAGATACTGGTCCAATTGAATGTATGTGATATAATCGCTGGTCACTCGATATTGATTTTTAAGGTACTAAACACCCTTCCCAACATAGTTTAGGACTGATGTATTTATATAAACAAACTCCAGTCCTAGAATATTTGTGGAAAGTGTTGGAAAGCGCCTTTGAAAAAATATTGAGTCACTGTCAGTGTTTTTTTCCAGCGATTATATCACTGGATACCAACCAATTTGATTCTACAGATAGCAAAGAAATACTAAACGTAAGTGTGCTTTACTGTAGTTCCTTGGGCCACGGGAGCAGCAAGCAATCGCCGCAGCTACTCTACTACTCTATCAGCCCTCCATTGGTGCTCTCGTTTTCACTACAACATTGGGGAAGGGGCTCTATTTCTAGGCCAAAGTGGGCTCCTTACAGTTGTCTGCAAAGGTGTCTGCCATGGAAACATCCTATAAGCTTGGCAAATATGATGAGAGGAAGACTTCCGTTACCAATGTGGCCATGTCTTTGTGACGGCCATGTTGGGTGTATGTAAAGTAGACGCCTCGGACCAATGGCGTCTTCCGATGGGGTATTGGTAAAAAGGGTGTGCTTTGCTTACACTGAGGAGGGCCCCTACTAGAGATGGTGCAGCACACAAGCACAGCACCCAATGGCACATTTATTTCCCAGAAGGCTCTTGATGGGCACTCAAATGCCTTTTTGAGTACTGGAACCTGTATTACAGATAAGTGATGTACCAGTCACCTTAACTCCCTAAAACCTGCACTCTACCAAAAATATTTTACGCTCAACTTGAAAAAATAGGAAATAGAAAAAGAAAAAAAAAATCATACCTGAGTCATGGACCTTAGCAAGTAGCATGATTGGCTGCCAGGACACGCGAAGAGCAAACAAATAATGTGTTTAGAACGCGCTACGTTTTTCAATTGGTCCACTGTGAAAAGCTATTCAATGTGATATTGCTAAATGGTGCTCACACAGCGGCAAGCATTATCATCATTCCATTCTGAGGACCTGTGTGATGTGGACCTTATGCACTAGGGATAATATTCAAGGTGATGCTTCCAGTGCTGTGCATTATATGACCCGCAGAGGGCGCTCTGATTGCCCACTATCCATATATCCAGCTAAAGTCATTCTTGCCTCCAGCACAAGGCCTGCCCCACTTATGTTTGTTATGACCTGAGCTAGTCCTCACTGATGAAGCCCAAATAAGCCAAAACATGTCTGTGGATGCTGGCGGTCTCGTTAGAAGGGATGTGACCTAGAAGTTCAGGCTGAACTGCCCCTTTTGGGGTTGGATCAAGTCTGATTTTCATATGGTCTTTCCCCTTCTGTAATGGCTTGGCATACGAAGAACGATGGCCTGGAGAGTTGCCCAGAGTGTGCCCGTGGTTATGATTTATTCAAAACTTTGCAGCCATCAACTTTTGTTTCCACTTACGTTTCTCAGACTCCAAACATAGAGTTAGGTGCAGTGAAATGATAGCACATGGTGTTGACTACAGTTTCGTCCACGAGAAGCACAGGGGCACTTCTCATTAACTTATCATTACATGCATCCCTTTTGTTGAGGCTGGCATGCGCTAATAAATTACGGGTGGCATTACATCCCCTGCTGGTCATCAATGGATTTTTGCCCACTTCATGACAGAATTTATGGGATCATCAAAGCCTCTGCTGAAGTGATTGAAGGCGGACATCCCAATCTTTCGTTCTTTTACTCTTCTAGCTCCGTTTCACTGGAATTCTCTTCCTCTTACTTAAGCAATAAGCCCGTAGCCGTGGGGGCGTCACGACACAGGTAATGCCCCGGGGCCCATAGTTATAGGCCCCAGCGTAGCATTTTCCCTTTCCTTGGCGGCCATGGGGAACGGACGTGCTGGGACAGCGCGTTCGCTCCTGAAAAAGGAAGAAATAAGAAGGTAAGTGGAGTTGGGGGGCGGGGAGGAGATTGTTTACAGGGGATGGGGGAGGAAAAAAACAAAAACACTTACCTGAATCCCCGGCGGGGGAGGATGGCAGTCTTCAGCCGTTTGGAGGCTCTGAGCGGGGATGGCCCCGTTTCGAGCCTCCTCATTGGCTGTAGTTCGGCCTTCTGGGCAGGAGCGTGGTCTTCCGTGTGCTTACGCGTGTCAATACATACAAATACATATACACACTCAAATGCCATGCCACGTGCATCCCACACACACAGATAAAAACCGGACACCACTTCTCCTCTTTTCACAAAACATAATCACTATACGTCTCCCATAGACCATATACTCACATTCTGTGCTAAATCCATCCCACAAGATGAGAATCCTTCATCAACATAAGGCCTTCTGCACTCCACAGAGACTTGGCTCTGTCCAAGTGGCTGAAAGCAAGGTCTTACAAAGGTCCCAAGCCTGGCCATAAGAATAGCAAACCCCTTAGCTTTGCAGATGCTTGAAAATGCTTGGCTAGCCTGTGGCCCTCTAGAAATAGTATAGTCAATGGTAAGGTATCATGGGAGTCGTAGTTCAAAATGTCTGGAGGAAGAAGATGGCCGGCAGAAGGAAAGACCTACCATGGAAGAGACGAATGGATGCCATTGCAGCGATGAAGAGGGACTTGGCTGTAAAGGCACTTTTGGTTCAAGCATGAAAACGTCCATGCATCCAATTGTAAGAATGGCAGCCAGTTGACATATTGACAGGAACCCCATTTGCAGGGACTCCAGTTAACAGGACGGCTGAATGGTTGTCACTGACCTTTGTGTCCTGGCTTTTTCAGCAAAATCCCTTTGAAGGCAGGGTCTTGTAAGCTACTTATAATGGCAAAAGCAAACTACAAGTCCCAGCATGCAATGTTATGTTGGTTAACATCCAGCACTCGATCAACGTGATAATAATTGCATGGGGTAGTGGCCAAGTAAGCTAATGAAGGAAATAATAGATGGGTTTGCTCCACATGACGTTCCGTAGAAGCTGTAGTAATTATTCTGGTGAGGCTGGGACAAGCCAGCAAGAAGCTGTATCCGATCCTCAGATCCCACGTGCACCATCAATTGTAGGAATTTCATAATAATCTCAATCATCTGTTCTCTTTATGGCGCTTGTCCGTGGTCAGACGTCAGTGATGACAGTTTTTTTTCTTCTTTGCCTCTTCTAACTTCTTCTCATCCTTTTTTTCTTTGTTCGTTCAAGTCTTTTTTTTGCTATACTTCCTTCTTGGTTTCTTCTTTCCTGTTTTGTGTCTTCTTTCTCTTCTATTCTTTATTTTATCTTTGCTTCTTTATTGTTATTTTTTCTTTCCTCGTTGCTTTACTTTCTTCTTTGCCTTTTTCTTTCTTGCTACTTTCTTCTTTGCTTTACTTTCTTTGTTGTTTCTCCGGCCCTTCTTCATATCTTCTTTCTTTTCTATCTCCTTTGCTTTACTTTAATCTTTGCTTCTTTCGTTCCTGCTACTTTCTTCTTTGCGCTTTTCTTTCTTGCTACTTTCTTCTTTTGCCTTTTTCGTTCCTGCTACTTTCTTCTTTTCTGTTCTATCTGCTTTGCCTTTTTCGTTCCTGCTCCTTTCTTCTTTGCTGCTCTTTCTCCTTTGCCTTTTCGTTCCTGCTACTTTCTTCTTTGCGCTTTTCTTTCTTGCTACTTTCTTCTTTTGCCTTTTTCGTTCCTGCTCCTTTCTTCTTTGCTGCTCTTTCTCCTTTGCCTTTTTCGTTCCTGCTCCTTTCTTCTTTGCTGCTCTTTCTCCTTTGCCTTTTCGTTCCTGCTACTTTCTTCTTTGCGCTTTTCTTTCTTGCTACTTTCTTCTTTTGCCTTTTTCGTTCCTGCTCCTTTCTTCTTTGCTGCTCTTTCTCCTTTGCCTTTTTCGTTCCTGCTCCTTTCTTCTTTGCTGCTCTTTCTCCTTTGCCTTTTTCGTTCCTGCTCCTTTCTTCTTTGCTGCTCTTGCTCCTTTGCCTTTTTCGTTCCTGCTCCTTTCTTCTTTGCTGCTCTTTCTCCTTTGCCTTTTTCGTTCCTGCTCCTTTCTTCTTTGCTGCTCTTTCTCCTTTGCCTTTTTCGTTCCTGCTCCTTTCTTCTTTGCTGCTCTTTCTCCTTTGCCTTTTTCGTTCCTGCTCCTTTCTTCTTTGCTGCTCTTTCTCCTTTGCCTTTTTCGTTCCTGCTCCTTTCTTCTTTTCTGCTCTTTCTCCTTTGCCTTTTTCGTTCCTGCTCCTTTCTTCTTTTCTGCTCTTTCTCCTTTGCCTTTTTCGTTCCTGCTCCTTTCTTCTTTTCTGCTCTTTCTCCTTTGCCTTTTTCGTTCCTGCTCCTTTCTTCTTTACTGCTCCTTCTCCTTTGCAGTTTTCCCACGAGCTCCTTTCCTCTCTGCTGCTCTCTTCTCCTTTTCTTAACTCGCCGTGCTTCTTGCAGCCATCAGGGCACCGCCATCAGGGCTGCATCCATCCACTTGACCACTTGCCAGGTGCGCCAGGAGCGCACGTCAGCATATCTTAAATGTACACTGCAATGATAAGACTATCCTGCCTATGATTAAACCCATGCTAGATGATCGAGCTGGCAACTTCTCCTGGCTTTCAGAGCAAGCATCACTCCTCGCAAGCCTGGAAAGCACTCAAAATATCGAGTCGATGAAAATAACGAATGCACAAAGTGTAAATATCGAGTTTTTGATGGGAGCGTAAGGGGCAGGTGAAGTGAGAGATGGATTTCTGCAGAGGAGAGGGGCATTGCAATCTCGCTGCATCATTAAAAATACAAAAGTTTGGCCCATTTCCTGAGGTCGATATTTTAGGTGTATTTTCTATTATCATTATTTCCGCTGTGTGTCTAATGCATTTAATTGGAGGTCGATATTTATGCACTGTTTACTTTCTGGTCGATTGTTATAAAGGTCTTTACTTGTGTTTGAGCTGTTCAGACGTGAATGCCACGAGGTCCTTCTTAGGAACAGCAAGTAGAGGAGACCTGCCAGCCCGGGCAGCAGATCATGCCTGCATCATGTCTGAGCAAAGGCCACTTCACTGCCTGTTGGTGCTCTGTGCAGTCGCTTGCATGGGCTCGAGAAACCTCGTGCCCTGCAGCCATGCTGGTAAATCATATTCGAGAATCTTAGGGCCCGATTCATGGACTATTTGCACGGTTCATAGTGACTTTGCACTGCTGAAAAGTGACTTTGCAATGCAGACGCAAACGCTGATTCATGGGAGCGTGTGCAAAGTGTATTTTTGCTGTGCAAATTCCGGGCAAACTCAGTGCATAGTCATTTTTGCAGTACAAAATGACTTTGCCCGGACTTTGCACGACAAAAATACACTTTGCGCAGGTTTGTGTCGGCAATGCAAAGTCACTTTTCGACCAGTGCAAATTCACTTTGATCCGTGCAAATATTCTATGAATCGGGCCCAGAGTGTGTGCTCACTCAAACATATATTGGTATCCAGTAAGAGGGTGCCTAACTGTCTGCCCAGCTTCGATCTCCATCCCTGTCGTCTAGGAAACCTTTGCATGCGGGAACCAATGGAACGGAAGCACCCAGTCTCTTCTGGTCCACAGTCCCTATTAACATCCTGAAGAGTATGACTGCAACTCGCCTGTAGGTAATGGATGAGTCGAACACAACCGCCATTGGTAGGTCCGCGGCACTAGAGTGATACAGCGCATGCCGATACTGTCGCAAGTCTTTCCTAAGATATCCTGCTCCATTTCGTCAGGTTTATCAGTGTCAGGACGTTTTCAGAACTCTTTCTGTGGGTTGCTGTGATTGGGGAGCACCTGGGCCCACCAACCCCCACTCCCAATTGGTGATTTGCAAATGCATCCTGATAGCATTGTATTGTTTTTTGTAGGTTATACTAGTGAGATGGGAAATTATATGATATGATACGTTATATATAACGCGCTTAATGCCCAGAGTTTTCTAAGCGCGGACCCAGGGATCAAACCTGCTGTGCTCTGTGTCGTCTTGCTTCCAAGGCGAGCATGTTGCCCCTGAGCTATCATCCCAAAATGACTTAGGTGAGCGGGTTCTGTACAGACTCCAACTTGCTAGACCCTCCCACTCAGCACAAGGGCCAATATGAGCTGGTCGCAATGTCTCCCTCATCTTCACTACACTCATTAAAAGGTCTGGGAGTGGGTGGGGCTTACAATGATTTCCCATGTAATTCAAGACCAACATATCCACACTTGGCAATGAAGGGGTTAAGAAAGGAATGGGTCTGTAAGTACCTCCTCCCAGGCAGACAATTCTCAAAAAAGACAAAAAGCTTGACATAGGAGGTGCGATATCATCACATCTCCCAACCCAGCAATGTTTAGCTGCACTCCAACATTTGTCAAAAAGTGACAACAATACTCCACTATTTTTTGTGGCCGCATGTTTTGCGGTGGCCTCAATCCTAATTCTTTGGTGGCAAAGTGGGAACAGACATTGGCCCTCATTACGAGGTTGCCTTTGGTTCCGGACCGCCAAACATGTAATGAGGCCCAAAGTCTTAAGCCAATGATTATGTTGCCCAACTAACATGTATCCAGTTATAGCAAATAGTACCACAGGAAAAAACAACAACTTTAGGTTTTAGGGACGCCCTCATTACAATGAAAAACCTAAACAACAGTGAAACTGATAAATTGTTGGCAGCACAACCATAACACACCCTTTACCAATGCACTGCTCATGACCTCGCACGCAATATAATCAATGACATCACAGATGGCATCATTAGTGATAATGCTGAAGACAGTGACAGAATGAGAAATTCAGAGATAACTGTAGGGTTTGGGGAATGTTCCATGCAGGTGGATCCCACCACGCCAAAGTGATCACGTCTCCAACACTGCTCTTCTTATCGGAACTCACACAAAGCTGCTTTCACCATCCAGGTCAAAAGATACATGTTTAGCAACGTGGGACATTGACCATTTGTAAGGCGGAAGACTCTGTGAGCAGCATCCAGGTGAACTGGTTCCATGTGTTAAAATCACGGAACAAATTGCCGTTTACACAAAAAATCGCAGCAAAAAGGCTGTGATTGGCCACCGCAATCCATGTAATGGATGCGGGGAGACACCCCCGCAACCGCGAGACCCATTATACCATTTAAGGTGAGCGGCGGACATCCCTGCAACTCCCGCTCCCTATAAATGGTATAATGGGGTACACCTTTACTGGGTTAAACCACAGCATTTTCTCTGCGATTTTTTGTACAGACGACTTTTTTGCCGTGATTTTTTTTTGCGGCATACCGGTGAACCAGCATAATGGCGGCACTGAAGTGTGATGGGCACCTTCCACTTTACTATGGTCTAACAGTTATGTCTGGGCTGATGTCATTTGTTCCAGAAACAAAAAATGATGTACCTAATTCCAATTACCTTCTGGAATGAGGCAAACTTACTGCAAAACACTGGGGTAGAAGTTAAACAGTATAATTCCCATTGGTTATGATTAATTCACAGCTTTTCATGTATCACTTTTTGGTGTTTGAATGAGCAAAGAGCGCCACAGTGTAATGAGGTTTGGGACTTATCTTGAGACAAACCACACAGCCTAGTTCGAGTGGTGGGGAAACGGGCTCTGGAGGAAAGGCTCACAACAGGTTCATGATAACCAGATAACTAGAAAAAAAAAGGATAGTGAACGAAGTGAGCGGGCACGATCGGGGACGGCCTTCCACTGCTATTATTTTTAACTGTGAACAGCTTCCCTACTTTTTCCCACCATTGTCATCATTCCGGAACTGGTCTTTGTGAAGGTAAAGTCCACTTCTCCATTTTACCACCGGATATCAGTTACAGCTAAACTCAAATCCGACGCAACCAGCATGACTGCAACCCTTGGAAAATGGGCTGCACGCTGCTCCCTTCCTTCCTACTCTGTCCGCGCCAGAGTCACAGTCTCACTACTTTTTTGGTACACTTCTGTCACTGAAAAAGTTTGCATGCCGCCAGGCTGTTCAAAGTATTCCGTGCCACCATTTCCTCTCCGGATGCTTAGGGGATAGCTTAGGGGCAACGTGCTCGCCTTGGAAGCAAGACGGCACGGAGCGCCACAGGTACGATCCGGGTCCGCACTTAGAAACCTCTAGGTATTAAGCGCGTTATATATAACCTATCATATCCTAGCCGGAATAAATGAGGACTGGAGCCGAACCACCTGCAGAATTCAGGAAAGCGCTGAAGACTCACCCGCTCCAGCCAACCTTCCCCAGCCGGAGAGAACTTAACCCGACGTCCCTCCAGGAAGGGCCCACGAGATAGCGCTTGAATAGACGCTCACATTGTACATGAATAGTGGGTCTGTGACCAGCACGGCCATCGGCTGACCTTCAACCTTTATAGGCTACCTTCCTTATGTCCTCATGTGTTTTCACCTCAAACTTCCCCGCTCCCTACCCTCACCCAGATGCTCCGAAGTAAAATGTGTACATGTGTCATGTTCCGAAACACAGAATAATTGTGAATAAATAAATGAATCCCCACTTGTCAGCAATCGGCTGCAACGAGCTACGCGGGGCGACATGTTTATTTATTTATTTATCTGTTCATTTTTGCTCATGTAGAAGTACACAAACCCCATAGGCAGCTAGGCGCTGGTTACAGACATGAGCAGTGGTGTGAGTACACACAGCATGTGGTTAGTTGAACAGGTGGGTTTTGAGTTTTTCCCTCATAGTTGAGTACAATACCGAGATATTGAACTCTGCGACAGGCCGGCATCAATTGTTTTGTGCTCAATCGCAATGACTGTTGCTGAAGCTGCCATGGTTGGCATCCCCGGTTGGAGTCCTGGGAGCACAGCGAGCGGCACGGCCCGTCTGACGCTGGGAGTCACTGGAGCACAGCGAGCGGCCCGGCCCGTCCGATGCTGGGACTCACGGGAGCACAGCGAGCGGCACGGCCCGTCTGACGCTGGGAGTCACTGGAGAACAGCGAGCGGCCCGGCTCGTCTGACGCGGGAGACGCAGTGGGCTACTGAGTAAGCTGCAATGTGAGACTAATGAGTTTTTTTTCTTAGTAATTTCATGTGGCCTCAGCCTTGGTCTAAAACATTCATCACTGGTGATCAAATCATCAGAAATGGTAGAATTCCGCTGGGTACATGACTGCGGGGACCCTGCTCTTCCCTAATATGAACTCCCCTGAAATAACTGTGAAAGGTGCCGTGTGAGGCTCAATAGTCAGCATTGGTAGCTACAAGGATGGCAGCCCTATAAGTGAGGTTTTTCTTGGTACCTTTTCAGCTGGTAGCGGAGGCAGCTTTTGGTGCCGTGGGTGGGTAATAAGCTGGGGGCACACTGTGCTTGCACTGGGCACCAGGGGAAGCCAGGGGGGTCGACCTCTCCCCTACCCCAACCCTCGCTCTACCACTGTTCTCAGCCTTTCTCCCTTCACCTGCACTCAAATTGAACAAGCAGCGGCCTTGGCTAATAGAAGGCCTGTCCAGCCAGGTACACCATTTACCTTCCGCCTAGCTCTGCCGTTAACCCCACTGGGGCCTTTGGAAGCCATTCTGTGCCACATGCTGTGCTCTATTAATTTCATACTGTCCCAGAAACGCAACCCTGCTACAAATGAGTCAGGCACACTGTGCATATCCTGCACATAATGAGACAAGTGCCTTCCTCTGGGAGCTCCTGGGCCTCCTCACCCATGTATGGCGTGCCCGCGCGGAGCGCGTTGGCTGTCCGGAGCATCATGCTTGACGTAGCACACCAATTCCACATTCAGGCAAGCCGCCGGGCAAAGCCGCTGCCGCAACAGGGCAAGCTTCCTGTTGAGCCTCTGTTTACTCACCTGGACGCATGTCGGGAATGCCTGCCGATACCTCTTTCTAGCTCACTGCACTGAAAATGATCACGGCCTCCTGGGTACCGTTCCAGCTTCACATCACAATTAGCCGATGCGATATTTCTTAATGAAATATTGAGCAGCTATTCCATTCGTAAACAGTTCCTGACCGCTGCCCCTGTGTCTCTGTGTAATACCTACCTGCCATATCCAAGCACACGAAGTACAACCAACAGCCTGTAAACTAGAATTCTATATTCCTCAATGTTGTCCTTTTAAAAATTGTCCAGGGGATGCCATTTTCTAGAGCACCTTTCCCTTTGCTTCTGGTGTCAATGGGCAGGTGATGCTAAATTCTGAAAATATAACATTCTTCATATGGGCCTTCATGGTAATTCTGGCGGGATACCGGGAAACTGCCCTTACCCTCTCTGCCACCCGATACCCCAATACTACTGGGATATTACAGGCATAGGAGTGCCAGTAAACTCCCATTCCCATGGATTGCCAAAATTACTGGGCACCAGTATTACTGTGCCTGTAATTCTGGAATTTCTTTGCCAGTGGGGGACTGCTCTATCAGCAGATCTGTGTCTCCCACCAAACTTGAAGTGTGCCGGTCCAGAAAATATGCCGGAGCTAGAATGAACAGCATTTTTTCCGGACCGACCGCCACAATGAAGCTGAGTGGCCCATGACAAGACCACGTAAGAGTTTAATGCTAAGTCTCCAGCAATACTGAGCAAACTACTCAGAACGGGGCCCAGAAATGCTCATAGGCCAATGCACTAGAAATCCCAGTGACCCACATATAATCATGGGACATTTTCAGCCCGTGATTTGTATCACAGCCCTGCAGCTGGGGAGCTGGTGTAGGATAGTTTAGTAGGGGCTGCATAACAAGTAATCCACAGGGTGATCTAGGCTTACCTGGCCAGTGATGCACTCCCCCTGCATGTCCTTGTAACTGTACCATTCAGGGCTTTTTCCTGGCTTGGTTTTCGGACCTTGCTACTAAAGAAGGAGGTTAGCACATTTTGATGCATAATGACCATGCCTCACTGTGAGTTCCGTGTCTTTACTTCATGGGCTGGAGTATGCCAGCGTGCCATGCTCAGTAAGAGTGAAGGTGACCAGGGTGTGCGGATGTTGATGCGCTGCCATCCAACTCCAAGTTGTCTGAACTTTGGTGGAGAGTTTTAATAAAATGGCCGCCACATTGCACGGGGCATTTTCTGTTGTGCATTCCTCTTACCTTCCTATGTCCTGTTCAGCCTTTAAAACTGCAACTTAATGGGGACAATTGAGGCACTGGTGGAGAAAAAAAGACTCAGCCAAATAACTCAGTATGGGTATGGAGTAAACAACATGCCCTACAAGCGGCAATATAGCCCATTTTCAAAAATAGTGTCAAAGGAGAAATAGAAGAAGGGTGCCCATTGAGGAGTCGGTGCCTGAACAAAAATAACGGCCATATTGGAAAAGTGTTTTCTTTTTTTTTCCATAGGAATACAGTGACACATTATCGTGAACAAGATAGATAGTAACCAAGGTATTTACGTGAAGGAAATTATGGTGAAGGCTAGGGTGACGAGACGTGCCGGTTTTGACTGGACCGTCATGTAATTCGGATCTTTGTCCAAGCGTCCCGAGAGTTTTTTAAATTTAAAAACCATGTTTCGGTTTTGGGAAAGGGATGGGACCCTCTGCAGAAATGCATCAATGTAAGCTAACATTTTAAATAATGAACAGCTTGATTGCCCCCTTCCCATTATCACCTTTGTCAGACACCCCAGGGCAGTGTCGAGCTGCATACCTTTTTTCATAATAGCCCTATGTATTTGCTCACTGCGCCACAGAGACTGGTTAATAAACAGGCGTAGCAAACTCTGTAACAACAATCAGAATCAGAGCAAAAACTCCTCAATGCGCTGGTGAGATAGAATTTTTGCAACCAGGCAGTTTATATATATATATGAGAAGTGCTGGAGATATTTATTTTAATGTTTGATCCCATGGGGAGGAAGGGTGATGGGGTGCGGTTGTATGGAATGGGGATGAATGGGGTTCAAGTCCTACCTTTATGTTTTGAGCCTGTCCCGTTTTTTATTTTCAAAATCTGGTCAACCTAGTGAAGGCTGAATCGCATGACCCTCTTCCTCAACAGACAGTGATGAAAAGCACTCAGTTGTAAAGATCGTGGAAACCAGGAAGCTGTGTCTTTCCTCAGTGTCGATTACGGAACAGGAGATGTGGGTAGAGCAAGAGAAACACACACCCAGCACACGGCAACAGGATGTGAATAGCCAAGGAAGGTTTGGGGGTGGTGTTTAAGAAACATTGAAGTTAAGCATGAAAGGAGTGGAGAACATCACAGAGAGGAGAGCGGATGGGGGAGGTAGCTTCACAACCCCCCCACCCAAGAGAATACAAAAGAGGAAAGAAAAGGCCTACTGGGATGTTCTCTTTTAAAAATCTTAATGTTGACTTATTTAGCCATTAACAATAGAGTACGAAGGCCATTTTTGACTCATACTTTTAACATCAAGCAGATGGGTTTTGTCCTCTACGTACATTTTTTGATGTGACGTGTAGGAATTGCACTATTACCCATAGTATAGGAGGAGCCTCATTCATGAGAACTGAGGGAGAAAAGGCTGTTGTGTTGCATTCAGGAAAATACAAAAAAACAAAAAAGTCATTTTGATGACCAAATCTAAATTTACATAACGGGCATATGTGGAATTACTGTGGCTGTAATGTTTAAATGGTAAGGAATTTAAGCTGATGTTTTATTCTGAGAGATTTATTGAAGTGATATTTGATTTACTGAATGAGTTTTCATGTTGAGCAATGTCCTTTATTTCTTTTTCCTTTCTGGGTTACTGTACATTGTTTATTTTGGTTAAATGGTTGAAGTGTGTATTAGGTCATTATGAGAGGCATTCTAACAGATCCTAAAGGTCTATATCAGTCAGTAAAACATAGCGTCACTTCTGCCCCCTTACTAAATATCGGAATTTCCCCTGATCTCTTTCAGGAAGGGGGCATAGAACCCTGTGACTTATGAATGGTCATTCAAAAGTCTAAACATATCAGATGGAATTAGAGGTATGCACGGTATAAGAACAGTTTTTGGGTTCCATGAATCAAACTGGCATCTATGAGGTGTCTTTGTAGATGCGTAATTGTCAACCTCCTTCCTGTGCAGAGTCCCTGTGATGGCATAAGATTGCGTAGTAGCATAATTACAGCACCTACTTTCCATGTTACCTCGTGAGGAGGCATTCATCCTACAGCGTTTCACTCCGTAAAGACTCAAACCTTGAGCCAGTAATTAACTGTTCGACATTGGAACCGCCATGCCCTGTCTGAAGAGAAGTAGGGGTGAAAATAAGTAACTTGAAATTATTCCGAATGTTTGCGATAGTGGAAGGTGAAGGAGACCGCGTATAACTGTGCTCATTCTGTTTGTTAAAATGATAGCTGTTGTTGAAGTCAAAGGGCACGCAGAGTTGCACTTTGCCATTTGGACATCAGAGGACAACCAAACACTGATGAATTCCATCAGCTGAGTATGGAAACATACCTACGCGTTTTATACATATAGATATGTACACAATCATATTTTAAAAAAGAATCCAATACCGGCCTTAAAAGCATATGATTGGAAGGAAAAAGATAGTACATTTTGGGAAAATAGAGTAAAGGGGGGAAAGGGGCTGGAAGAAAGTTCATAAGGTTAAGACAAAATGAGGTATGTAGTTACCTTCCAGTCTCCATTAAGAAAAACAAAACACAAACAATTGGCAAAAACAGGCAATTGCATTTATTTTCAGTGAGTTGTGAAAAAGGGTCATTCACTTTTGTGATGAACAGACTTTGCATTTATGTGGTAGAAACTGGGAGCCCTAAAGACATTCAAGCATCTGACAAAGTGTATTTTTGGAGACTATTTCCATAAATCAGAGGATTTGTACCACCTATGACTCCATTGCGGATTACTCTCCAATTGGTGACACCCAAATGTGACATTGAGTATATTCCTTCTGTGTCAGACGGACTAACTGCTTTATGTTGTGTCCCTTTCGTGATGACTTTACTCCACAGTTAGCCTGGTTAGCATTGAGCAAGGATGAAAAGTGATGACCATGCACAAATATTGATGGGTGATTTATAACTTTTAGCATGCGTGGCCATGGAAGGGTGTCATAATAATGCTTTTGCACATGCTATTACCCTGGGAGATGTTATCTTATAGAAGATTAGCATGCATGACCACTGTGGATGCATTGTTGGATTGATGACCATTGGGAGAATCGTTGATATGGTCCACTTGCAATTATCCAGACACTCATTTCCATGCCATACAGTACTCAACTCTTTCTCGATGAAACCCCCTCCCCCAACCTGCAGGTCCTTTCTAGACAAAGCATTCCCCTGCAACATTTGGGTCTCTAGATGTTCTGGATTACAACTCCCATTCGTCCTATCCAGCAACATCAATAGTGATGACCCTTGAGAGTTGTAGTCAAACATATTTGGAGAACCCCAAGTTGCCGTCCCCTCCCCTAGCAAACTCACCCAGCAGAATATGCACTGAACTCCCAAATTCCACAATTACCTTCTGCCCCCATCCCATCACAACAGGCTTAGGGACCAAAATTTCAAGTTTCCAATTCTCAGAAAGCGAAAGATACATGTTAATTATGCCCTGGCTTCCTTCAGTGATGTCTACAAACTGTGTCAGTGAAATATCGCCATGCTCGTGGCTGAGATGAGAAATGGGTGTCACCTCATCACTGCATCCAAGGCAATTGATCAATAAGTTATCTAAATGTAGAATTATCAAAACAAAGCGGGCCCATGCTAGTGATATCATATATTGAAAACATTTACGTTTAGGAGAACCTTTTTCTAATGATCTTTGAAATACGCAACGACATTTGAAGTGTTTTCAACTTGTCAGTTAAAATATTTCTATATTAGGACACACTCGTAACTGTGGTATTATTCTAAAAAGGTGAATATAAAAAGTGATCAGAAATTTTCTCCTGGACTACCTAAATTTCTTCTGCACCTAATCTATAGGATTGGATATTTTCTTTAATCTGCTATATTCCTCAGTTTAGCGCCTTAGTTTTCCCAGTTTGCCTGTGAGCACCTTGGGCAATTGTGCTGTGAGTGGAGTGCATCACATCATAACACAAATTAACCAGGGGGGTCCTGGGAGTACCTCTGACAGCCATTAGTCCTGGTTTTGTGAGCCTTACTCAGAGTTTTCAGGAGAAATATCCCAAACATATCAGTCTTTGTCCTGCCCTGGGGCAGTTCAGCAACGAAAAATGCTAGGCAATTCTCCTCTGAACAAGAGTACCAAAAGCAACCCCAGACACGTCGTCTGGTTGGACCTCATCAGTAGGGTGGAGCTGTGCCTCTCTAAGAAAAGTGAGGAAGGGGTCCATGTCTGGATTCCCCTAGTAACTTAGGGTGAGACACAAAGTTAAATAAATATTTTAAAAACAGGGGGGGTTCTGGGATGTCCCTCTGCCAGACATTAGTCCTGGTTTCGAGACCTTACCCAGATTCTTTAGCTCACTATCTTTCACAGAGGAGAAATATCCCAAACATATCAGACTTTGTCCTGCCCTGGGGCAGTCCAGCACCGAAATGCTAGGCAATTCTCCTCTGAACACCATCACACAAGCAAGTCTAGGTTTTCAAGTTATTTCTAATTTTAATATACAATAACACTTCTTAATGGACTACCAATTAAACTAAAGTTTTGGGCAGTGAAATGGCACAAACAGCAGGGAGTAGTGGAGCAATGTTCAATGGATTGGAAGCTATTTTTGAAGGTCCATTAAAATGGACTGTAACTTTAATGACTTCGATTCATTGCAGTACTTCTATATTATACTGCTCATGGCACAGAATTTTAGGTTGTGAAGAACTACTCATAATTAGAATCCAGAACACATTTTGGTGACAGCGGGCAGGAGGAGAGGAACCTGTCCAAGGAGAAACATTCTCAAGTGTCTAATAATCCATGACCCCAGCAACTAACCTTCAAAAGTAACATCAGCATTGTGGTTAGGCCAACATTTGCCTTAAAGCAGGGGTCTGCAACCTTTGGCTCTCTAGATGTTTTGCACTTCATCTCCCATCAGCCGTAGCTCCCATATTCAATGCTGAGGGATCCTGGACTTTGTAGTCCACAATATCTGGCGAGCTGCAGGTCTGTTAATTTACCTTTCATCACTCAGTCAGAGAATGCTGATCTTAGATGTGCTTTGTATGTATGTTCTGTGCACCGGATTCACAAAGAGTTGCACTGGAGCAAATGGGGTGATGCCCGGGCGCACCCCTGATTTGCACTTGACACCTTATGCCTGGTTCACAGAGCCTAACTTCAGAGCATATGTGGTTATTCCTGGTATATCGTAAAGATGCTCACAGATGCTCCGATGCCAGCCGCAAGAACCGTCAGAAGAAGCCAAATACCCGAGCGAGCTACTTAACCACCAATGGCGGCAAGTTACATATAATACACCACTCCACTGGCCGCTGTCATGGCCGTCAACACACGTCAGGATACAGCAAGGACTACGACACCAATGTGGTCATGCTGTTCAAATAAACTCTTCTTTCACCAAACTACGCCTCAACACCTCTGACAGCAGAATGCACCGCAGACCTACGATAAATTTGGGCACGCTGAACACATAGGGTAACTCTAGCACTGACGACACCCATTCCCCTCTCAGCACCCATCCACATACCTGATCGCATACGTCGCTTCTCTACTGGAGTTCGGCCAACCCTGCTAAGGCTTTATTTGCCAAATGCACTCACGCATCCTAATCGTACTCCATGAGCTCCAACACTCTGGGCTTCGAACTTCCGAGGGCGTTCCCACTAACAGTGCATCAAGGCTATAATAATGGTAACATTGAGCTATACAAATGACAAGTAGAATACAATACAATGTTTATCGACAGGCATCTCTGAAATGCCCCAAGCATCTGAATATGTGTACCCCTTTTAATGATTTGTGATTCTTAAATAAGGTACCAGGAACACCCCTGAGAGGCTCGTGGACACCCCCCGATTTGCTCCAGTGCAAATATTTGTGAACCAGTATACACAGCCTCCTGGGAGATATATAACCGTTTTATGGGATATGGACGAACCCTGCTGTAAGTTTGATAATAAAATAAGGATATTTTTTCCACCAAATCAAGAATGTTTTCTAGTCCCGAGAGGCCCGCCTGTGAGGATAAAATGCTGAAAACCCATGTGGTGTTTCGGGCTACACAAGGGTTACACAGCAGGAACACATTTTCATTTTAAATTGTGGTGAAAAGCAATGGCAAATGCTAAAAACACAGACATTTTTCAGTGCTTCATAATTGCTGAACTTCCAGATATGTGCTTCCAGTTTGGCAACTTCTCTGGAAATCTTGATACTGAGTCATCAAACGCCCCAGAGCCTATAAGCAATAGAATCTTGTGAAAAGTTAATGCAGTCAGTTTTCACCTTAACTAAAGGGGGTGCATGTATGCACGAAGATGCGAAGATTGCCTGTGCAATCGACAGCAAAGGCATTGGCGATACGATGATAGTTAAGTGGATGGATGGATGCTTGGGGACAAACACAGGGACAGATGGAGAACAGATCAAATGAATTGAATGGGGATATGGATTATGAATACATGGAAGAAAAGAAGGATGGATGGATGGATGGATGGATGGATGGATGGATGGATGGATGGATGGATGGATGGATGGATGGATGGATGGATGGATGGATGGATGGATGGATGGATGGATGGATGG